>NC_063334.1:110856204-110893016 GCF_021869965.1 Rhincodon typus
CCCATTTCTATTCCACCTAACTTACGCACCCTGGACCCTACAGGTAATTTAGCATGTCCAATCCACCTAACCTGCACATCTTTGGACTGTGGGAGGAAACCGGGGCATCTGGCAGAAACCCACACAGACACAGGGAGAATGTGCAAACTCCACACAGACAGTGACCCAAGGGTGGAATTGAACCCGGGTCCCTGGCACTGTGAGGCAGCAGTGTTAACCACAATAATAGTTCAGAAGACAAGTAGAGGATAACACAGAATCTACACAGGGATTTGGACAGGTTAGAGTTAATTGGCAAAAATTTGATATATGGAGTACAATGTGGGAAAATATGATGTTATGCGCTTTGAAAGGGGAAATAGAGGAGCTAATATTACTTAAACTGGGAAAGATTGCAGAAAGAAGCAGTACAGAGGGATTCAGGGATCTTTGTGCATGAATCACAAAAAGCTAGCTCTATGTTCAGTGGGTAACAGGGAAGGCAAGTGGACTGTTGGCCTTTAATTCAAAGATAATCAAGCCTCAAAATAGGGATGTCTCTCTAAATCTATCCAAGAGATGGAATATACCACACCAGGATTACTGTGAATAGTTTTGATCCCCATACGTAAGGTAAGATATGGTACCACTGGAAGCAGTACAGAGAATGTTCACCACATTGATTCTGGGTATGGAGATACTTTCTTATAAGGAATGGAGTTTATAAAAATGAGAGGCAACCTTATTGAAACATAAAATTCTTCAGGAAGTTGACAGGTCTCCTTGTGGGAGAGTCGAGGAGCATGCAGCGCAATCTCAGTGTAAGGGACCTCCATATAAGGCGATGATAAGGAGGTATTTCTTCTCTCTGACAGTAGTGAATCTGTAGCATTCTTTACCACAAAGGCCAATTGAGGTTGAGTTGTTTAATATATTCAAGGCTGAGAGAGAATTTTAATCAGTTATGGAATCAAGGGTTATGGGGATAAGACAGGAAAGTGGAGTTAAGGATATCAGATCAGCCATGATCTCACTGAACAACAGAACAAACTCAATGGGCCAAATGGCTCATTTCTGCTCCTATGTCCTATGTTCTGTGTAGAATTCCAGTAAGTCTGTAGGATTACTCTTAAGGCTTCATATTTACGATTTCACACTGAAGTGACTTTCTATTGCTGGGATCCTGCATTCCAGAGGAAGGTCATCCAATCACTTGTCAAGTTAATGCATGTCAGAATATGAGTAACATAGATTGAACACTTTACATAATTCCTAATTTTGCTTTCTATTCATGATAGCATTTCTAGTGAAGTCTTTGTTTTAAAATTCCCACCCCTGTTGACAAATCCTTCCTAACCTTTCTCTCCCTGGTGCTGTAAACTTCTCCAACTCCACAACTCTGAGATATCTGCATTATATTGTTTCTGGCTTCTTACGTATCCTCAATTATTATTGCCAACACCGCCTCCTCCCAACCCTTCCTATTGCTGGCTGTGTGCTCAAATACATAGGCCACAAGCTCCAGAATTTCCTTCCCAAACCTCCATCCCTTTTTGTTTTGCTTTCCTCCTTTCAGCCATACATTAAAACCTTGTCATCTGGTCTAATATTCCTTACATAGTTTCATGCTCCTTTGATGCACCTTATTGCTAAAGATGTTATGTACGTATAAGTTGTTGTTATTATTAAAGTTACAAAGGCAGAGTGAGGGCAGCTCTAAGGCAATCACATTTTTGAGTATATTCAGGTCTGCACTTGAGCTGTCAGCTTTTTAGCATCTATTTGTTAGCTTTCTTTACGCAATTAAGTTGCAAGTTAGCTGATACTTGTTTTAAGAATCGTTATCAATTTTAAATTTATTTTGCCACAATTATAATTATCCTTGATTACCTTACAGTATAGTTCAATTTTGCAAAATGCTGTATTCAGAACATGTAACATAGTAACACAATTTTCCCATCATAAATACAACAATAAATTGAAATGTAATTTACGTCTACAACAATCATTTCTGGTAAAATGGTGGTGGATTAGGACTTCTGTGCCCCGGGCTCGTCCGTTCTGTCTTTTCTTTAATTTCTCTCTTCTCTTGTTTTTTTTCCCTTCTGCTTTATTTTACTTACCGCTTCATGAAGAGTTCAGTGGCGGTGATGGCATCGGTGATGGCGGTGAATGGGTCCAGTAATGCGGACTCGAGTAGGCCCAGTAGTGTGGACACATGGTTGTGGAGTCGGAGGCGAGTTTGGGTTCCTGTTGGCTTCAGCATCGATGAGGCGGTCCTGGCACCGACTCACGGCTGCTGAGGCTGAAGTGAGTTCGGGATCCTGGTGGCATCTACTTCCAGCGCAGATTCATGGAAGCAATGGGGGAGGCAAATTTGGGCTCAGTATGAGAGCCGGTGTCATCAGCAGCAGCTGCATCAATGAGGTGGGCCTGAAGCAAACTCATGGCAGCGGCAGAGTCGAGTTTGGGGGCAGTGTGGTACCCAGCAACATCGGTGGCATCTGCATTGGCAAGATCCAGCGTGGACTCATAGTGGCGGGGGGGGGTCATTGGGGGTGAGATGGCACCAAAGATTGGCGACTTTTATTCCAGCAGTGTTGGTGCTGCAAAGGGGACTCTTGCCAGGCCACTAGGCCCATGACCATGACTCAGCGCTTAACAAGAAGGACTGTAAAGTTGGACACTTTCTTTACTTCCTTATTTTTCTACCTTTATATTCAATGTTTTTGTTCTTTTTTCTGTGTTTTAAGATGGCGCCAGAAAGTGGCGACATTATACAACACTTCCTGCTGTAATTTGTAAAAAAGATACACGTGATAATAAATAAATAAAATCAAATGAAATCAATGGATAACAGAGACCATGACAATTCAACATCATCCTTCGATACATTGTTCATCAATTTTCCATATAATTAAAATTTGTCATTGGAGGTTCATCTGGACATGACATTAACAAATCTCTGCCCTGCTACCTCAGTTCAGGAGAAATTATGAAGAATCTCATGGATTTGCTGAGCATTCAGTTTATCTGTTTTCATAGCTTTGTGTTCAAAACAATTGAAGATACTTCTGAAACATTCATATCATTGCTTTTTTAAACCTCATCTCAATAAGCTATCATTCACATTTGTGTGAAACTTATACTTTCAAAACATCTTTTCCTTCCCTGAAGACTTCTCATGACATACTTAGCTGAGCAAGACTGATGACCCAACAGATATATATAGTGACGGAGATGTGATCGGGACATGGATTGAATTCTAATTTTGACCTGTGCGAAGGTGTAGATGTATCATATTTCACAATACCTTGAGGCGGTGTTATCCATTCTTTCTTATGTCTTATTAGCATCCAACTTCAACTGAACCTTTCTCACATTGCATGCTTCTTTGCATAAAATCTTCATTCATTGGCAAGTACAATAGCTGAATCAATAAATATTGATTCCTTCTTTGATTAGGCAATGTAAATCTTTGCCAGAAATTTTCTTGGAGCTTCAAGTTGATGTCAAATTGGCATTAAAGGGATGCTAATTATATGAGCACTGTATCGTAGTATCAGGTATCATGTGAACTGAGTGTATGAAGGTCTCATACTTCATCTTACCTCAAATCCTTTGAAGCATGAGACTCTACTTTGTGGTGCCTTAATTGTTTAATATTATCCTGGACATTTATAGACCTGAGAAATATAATGTTTATATAAAATAGTTAATTGTAATAAATGCAAGTTAGATTCTTCAATACCATGATATCCTCTCCTAATTTTTTATTTTATAGGAGTTAGAATAAGCATTGTAGCAATAGATTAAATGTTCTGCTTGAGTCAAACACACATCATGAATACATATGGTTTCTGGTGTTCTTTTGCTAAAAATGCATTGGCACATTAGGACAATGCACAGGGAAATGCCTGTCACCTGCTCTTTACAATTATTTACCAAAGCATACCATTAGAAGTCCTCAAAGAAGAAAAACATGTTTTGAAACTTTAAGTTTCGCACAAGTGTGAACAACAGCTTATTGAGATGTTTTTTTAAAAAAAGCAATGATATGAATGTGTCAGAAGTATCTTCAATTGTTTTGAACACAAAGCTGTGGAAACAGATAAACTGAATGCTCAGCAAATCCATGAGGTTCTTCATATTTTCTTCCGAACAGAGGTAGCAGGGCAGAGATTTGTTAATGTCATGTCCAGATGGATCTCCAATGATAAATTTAAATTATATTAAAAATTGATGAAAAAATGTAAAAAGAATGATGTTGAATTATCAAGCTCTCTGTCACCCCTTGTTGCAGACCAAAATTATATTTCACTCTGTTGATATATTTATGATGGGAAAAGAAAATTATGTGGTATTATTATGTTGATATCATCAGTATATAAATTTGAGCTTGAGCCTCTATTTAACAGGAATAGAATAGTGACAACCTGGCCCAGTTTCAGGGCCTGATATCTACTATCTCAAAATGAATGTCTGACCCAGAATTAGTTTGGATAATTTTTTGTGCATCTGAAGTAGCCATTTAAAAAAATAGGTCTTTACAAGTGCAAATAAGAGGCAAAATAGCTGGTTCAGGTCAGCTCTCAATGCCACCTCTTCATGGCTAATCAGGGCTGACAAACAAATGCTGGGTGTTCCAGCAATGATCACATTTAACTAAAGAATGAAAAAAAAGTGCCCTTCCTCAAGCATGGTGCCAAAATCTCAATGTACTATTTCTGAAGGGGTCTGGCCAAGAGGCTTTATAACTGAAGGATAACTTTTTCACACTTATATTGCAGTTTAAGGGGATGACAGCTAAAAATTGAATCACCAATTTTACTTTTATTTTGTGCCCATCTGAAAAATATGATGAGATATGTACTTGGGCTCTTAAATCTTGTTGACCCGTTAAATTTCCTTGTTGCTCCAATTTGTCTTTGAGGGTCCAAAATAGACAACCTCACGGCTAACCTCACATAGAACTCCATTTGTCATAGTTTTGCCCACACAAATATTTCTTTGCAATGTGTGGTCCCAACTGTGCCATTTTACAGTTGCTCTTAGCTTGATGACATCTGCAAAACTGGATCCACAACTCTTGATTTCTTTCTTTCAAGACATTGCTGAAAAATTGAGGTGCTGAAACAAATCCCTCAGGAACAAACATTTGAACATATGAATTAGGAGCAGGTGTCAGTCACGTATCCCCTTGAACCTGCTCCATTATTCGATAGGTCATGATTGTTGCTTGAACTCCACATTATCCCAATAATCTTTCACCTCCTTCATTACCAAAAATCAATCTACCATCATAATATGACAATATCACTTGTCACATCCTGTCAATAGCATGATCCAATCCAGAGCTCATCTACTTCTCCTTCTATGATTATTCAGTGAAATACACCAAAATAGATCCTTCTATCTTGCAGTTCAAACCATGTGGTGTAATAACATTTCAATTCAAATCACGGGAATTAAACATGGAAGGGTGACTCTTTCAACAACACTTACTGTCAATAACAAAAAGACATTCTGGAAATGGCCAAGCAAATGTTCAAAACTTGTACTCATATGTATGTGTCAAATTATATTAGTTAAAAATATATACCCAGATTTGGGACATTGACTCAAGCCACAAACTTCTACTGGTATTTCTGAAATGCTAACATTGGCTTTGCTAACAATAACAATTCATTTTAAATCAGACAAAATCAATGCTGTAATCAGAAAATTTCAACTTCCTCGTGTTTGTGGTTTAATTTAGTTTGTCAGGGCATTGGCTCATCTGGATGAATGCTGTTTTAACCTGCGCTTTATAAAAAGAAAACTCTACGCATTGCAGAATGTAAACAGGATGTACTCATTTCCCACAATCCATTGCAGTATACTTTCACTATTTGTTAATAACAAAATCATAATGACTTTGATCAAATTTTGATGGAACTTATAATACAGTACTGTCAGCATTACAGCTGAAAATAAATAAAAGGAAATTGCTACCATTGCATAACACTTATGATATCAACTGGAGGGTAGGCATTATTTTGAGCATAGGCCCTTTCTGAATACTGATTTCATTTTGCCACTTCTCCAATCTAGACAGACACGCAACATATTTCCATCATTCCCTGTTTATCTTTATGTTACTGACAGGAACATAGGAAAATGAGTTATCTTTGAGTCCCTTGAGTCAATTCCACTGTTCAATGAAATCAGGACCAGCCTAAGACATCACTTCATGTGTCCACCTTTGCATCAAATTCCTTAAAACCTTTGGTTAAAAAGAAACTAACAATCTCAGATACCAAACGAACAATTTATCCAGCGTCAGTCAGTGTCTGTGTAAGAAAGATCCACTCTTCCACCACCTTTTGCATCTACAAGTGTTTCTCAATTTAATTCAGTAGTACTGACTCTAGGTTTCAAACAGGTCCCCTTGTTTTTGACTCATCAAACAGGAGAAATGGCTTCTCTCTGTCCATTCTTTCAATTCCCATTAATGGTTTGAAAATGTCTCCCATCTTTTTCACCAGTTCCCTCTTTATATCTCTCACTGAAAGGAAGTAATGAAAGAAAGCACCAAAAAATTACTATATTAATAAAGATTAAAAAAAAACTTGTTTGCTGTTTATAACCACAAAAAAAGGAACAGCAACAGTAGGCAATAAAATAGGTTCATGGTTTGATATATGTGTGTGATTGTGCATCATTGAAAAGTAATCTTCAGCTCAGCTGTTCTCTCCCCTGTTATTCAGTTCAAAACGTGTTTAATTGCCAGATAACAACAGGTGTAGAGCATAGAAACTTCATGAGATAGAAAACTATTTCATTCCTCTAAGATCATCTCTAAAAACAGTGGACATAATATAAATAACACAATTGCATGATACAACACTTACTGAAATCAGGAAGCCTCAGTTATTGTCAGATTACTTTGTCATGTTAAGCTCTGATGCAGTACACATCTGTCAGAAGTAAACTGCAGTGTTCTAAGCTGTCACATAGATGGACAAATTGACAGTAAATAAAATTCCTTCATCAGTCATGATGACAAATAATTGAATCCTAAGCTAGCTTCCTTTTTCATTTCAGTATTGAGCCAAGAAGTTGTGGAAATCATGATGCGCGATTAACCCATAACAGGTCAAAGTTATGCAGGCAACCCACATTGTTGGTGCTACCTGGAATTTGTGCTAAGATAACAACAATTAAAGTAAGCCTAATTTCTTTGAAACCAGCTTTCACCCTCATAAAGGTAAAGAGCTGATTGTAGCAGATGCGAAAAGTGATGGAAGGGAAGATAACAGGAGAAAAGAAGGTTGAAAAATGGTGCAATGAATCAAAAACTGTGTTCTGCAATGCAACTGGAAGCCAACAGAAGAGGTCCTCATATCTCCGAAGGCCTGCCAGGCAAACATTAGGAAGGCAATGAAAACAGGTACATAATTGTCAAGATGTACATCCTCATCTTCATCCTCATCAGTGGTGTGGCCCTTTGATCTTTTACTGACGAATTCTATGTTTGATACTACCTCTCTCACTAACACCTGAAGAAGGAACGAAGCTCTGAAAGCTTGTGTTTTCAAATAAACTTGTTGGACTATAACCTGAGGTTGTGTAACTTCTGACATAATTGTTAAGATCAACAATCCAGACCCAAGGACCTGGAAGCAACACAAAATGGTGGTCAATATCAATGATGGCCTAATAAACAAATCATTAGCCTCACAGACTGTCCAATTCACTGTGGTAGGCACATCACCCACAGACATTGTACCATGATTTCTACTCCGCTGCTGGACAAGGTGACCCATTCTTGGAAGCTACAGGACTGACAGCTGTGCAGGCATGGCCACTTGTCTTCTCCTCTGAAAGAGACACTAGTGGCATTCATCAATAAGTTTATGACTGAGGTTTTGCCCAGCAGCTGGGTTAAAACTATTGTAGCTGATGGTGCATTCCTGCTGAAAACACCCTTCAGCAGTCCATTTCCATCTCAACCCATGCTCTCTCCACCCACCCCCAGTACACTCAATGTAACCATTCCCTTCAATCTTTACCCCTTTGGATATTCAAGAACCATCACCTGGGCAGAGGCAGTGGGTTGGTAGTGATGCCCTAGAGGTATGTGAAACCAATGAAGAAGAGAAAAACATGACTTGCTTTCACACTTGTAGTTACCAGGTCAATTACTGACACTGCATGATATTTACCGAGCAACATTTCAGGTAGAATCTACATGTGAAAGCCACGAGGAACAAGCATACATGTGTCGTCATGATCGGCATGTGGGCAGTGTGCTACTGAGCACTGGGGTTGGAGGGAGTCGATGTTTACGGATGCGATGCCAAATAAGGAACCCAGTTCTACTTGGCACATGGCTTTGTGAGAGCTTGGAATCCATTTGTTCCAGTGTAGAAGTAGCTGCCAAGAGTGCATCTTGTTGATGGTACATCCTGCTGCTACTGTGCATTGTTAGTGGAAGGAATGAATGTTTGTCAAATGGGGCATATTCCATTATATGCCTAACCTGTGCGTTGTGGATGGTGGGCAGTCTTTGGAGAGTCATGCGGTGAGAACTGCAGTATTCCTCGTCTCTGATCAACTCTTGTAGCTGCAGTCTTTATATGGTGAGTGCAGCTCAGTTTCTGGTCAATGGTAACCACCAGCAAATTGACAGTGTTGATTCACTGTTGGTATTGCCAACAAAATGCCAAGCATCAGTGGTTGGATGGCCTCTTATTGGAGACAGTCATTTGCTGGCGTTTGTGTGGTGCATGTTACTTGTCACTTTTAAGCCCAAGCTTGGATATTGTCCAGGTCTTACTGTATTTGGACATGGACTGCCTTGGCATCTTGTGTCTGTTTTCTATGTTTCTTTAACTCAGCATTCAAGTTATGATCAGCATTTTCTATTTTTGGAAGCCTCTGCCTCCATCTCGATCCACATGTTTATTTCCCCCCCTGCTGAAGTGTTTTATCTAGTATTATTTTGGTTATCCCTTCATGTTGTATTCATATTGTTTCTGTGTAGCTATTCATTCCTCATTTGCTCACACTACTTGTTTCTTTACAATATCCATGAACACTCATTTTGGTTGTTGTATCATGGAATCTTGCATCAATCTCAACCAGCACCTGCACTATTCCTCCTTTGTTTTTCTTTTCCCCATCCTTTCCACTGCCTTAGCATGTTTGCATTTTCATCTTTCTTCTGTTCTGATGGAAGGTCATCCGCCTCAAATGTTTTAACTTTGTTTCTCCCCATAGATACCTGCTGAGTTTTTCCAACTTTCATTTCCCAGTCTTTACAATATTTAACATCTGCACATATTGCAATTTCACATTCCTTCAATTCTCATGCAGACCACAGGAAACAAAGAAATAAAATTATGGTGCACACACACTCTAAAGATAAAATCTTTATCATGCGTATCCCCAGCAATTAACCTGCATAGCCATTATTCACACAGTGGAAATCTTACCACTGCTGGCAATCTTGATGCATCTGAACCACTCCTTTATTCATTCACAGAATGAGGGCATTGCTGGCCAGACAACATTTATTACCCATGCCTAATTGCCCAGAGGGTAGTTAAGAGTCAACCACATTGCTGTGGGTCTGGAGTCACATGTAGGTTCGACCAGGTAAGGATAGCAGTTTCCTTCCCTAAAGGATATTAATGAACCAGATTAGTTTTCCCTGACAATCGACAATAGACTTGTGGTCATCATTGGATTCATAATTCCAGATATTTTTATTGAATTCAAATTCCACCATCTGCCATGGCAGGATTCGAACCCAGGTCCCCAGAACACTATCTGGCTCTCTGTATTAACAGTCCAGTGATCATACCACTAGGCCATTGCCTCCCCATTAAGTTACAAAAAAAAATGAAATACAAACCAATTTTGGTTCACTGGAACTCTAGTTTTCAGTGCCAGAGTAGGCAGAACTTTGATCACCTATCCCATTTCTGTGATTTTTAAAAAAAATTTCTTCTGTAGCCTCCATGATGGAAGTTCTGAGATCTACTCATAAACATGTCCTATGAAAAGAGATTGGGAGAATTGGGCCTGAATTCTCTAGGTTTCAAAGAATGGGAAGCATTTAAAACTTAAAGGGATTGTCAGAACCAGGGGGCAAAACTTGAAAATAAAGAGATGACTCTGAGTACTGGGTGCCTTTGGAATTCTCTAAATGGGGTCTGTGAAAACTCAGACTCTAACTGTGTTTAAGGTAGTGATAGACAGATTTCTCAAAACCAGTATCATACAGGATTAGGAGGATGGGGTGGCCAAGACTGTTCGAAGATCAGCCATGATCATATTGAATGGCAGGTCAGCTCAATGGGCTGAGTGGCCTACTCCAGTTCCAATATTGTTATTAACATGTAGATCTCCAGGGCTGCCAGCTGTAAATGGTGAACATGAATGTGTGTTGTGGATCACTTAGGCAGTCTGAGTTGCTGTGGCAACATGCATGTTGCAGGATCAAGTTACGAACAGTAATGGGGAGAGCTTCAAATTTTCTTTCCACCATGTGGTTTCACAGGAATTTCTATTGCTCCTACCATTTACCATTGTAATGTCTTAGAAGGATTTGCAGGTTGTGACTCAAACTGTTTGCTTATGTTCACTCCCTTCCTTGACCACCAAATCCTGGGACCTCCTGGTCCAGAAGAAGGGACAATACTCATTGAACCACAAGATCTCATTCAAAAGGTGAAGATTCCTCAATTTAGCGTCAACATGGACATTACTGACTGCTTGGTATAAAGCAATAATGCAGAATTGGCCAAAATCAAGTTGTATGTGCTTCTTACTTACTTTCCTGGTCCAGGTTGCTTGGAGGGAAACAAAAGTATAAAAAAAACATGTGGAGTCTGAGCATGAAGGCGAAAGGTTGCTCAATAATATGAGCATGTGAGGGTTAAGGACTAGGAAACATTATTTTTTCGTTATAACTGAGATAAAGTTCCACAGCACTAAGGTGGCCCTTTGATCAGTTCACCTCAGCACCCAGCAGCCTCTGTGGTCACCTCTGAACTTTTACTACATTACCTGGCCATGGCCATTCCCTGGACATGAATACTGTCCCTTCGATTGAGCTGGATTGAGAATAATTTCCAATTCCCAATGCCTGTCTCAAAAATGAAAATCTGGCCAATATCATACTTCTTCAGAGCATCTAAAGTTTTAGCTGAATTGAAAGATGGGAACTTTTTGTTTCCTGATTCCTCTGTGAATTTTGAAATCTTCAGATTGTTGCTATTCACAACTTCTATGTTCTTGGCTCATGCTCCCCTAGCACATGAACGAACTGCCATGTAATGGGCAAAATGTGAAAAGGAAGTGGAGGGTGCAAGAAAGTTTGGTCTCAGATTTGCATGACATCTCAATACAATATCATGGTCTGCTTCATAGAAACAGCCAAGATCAATGATTAATCCTCAGCTCTACTTAATGAAGTGGAGAAACTAAAGGAACCCACATATGTCCCAATGCACAGAAAACAACAAATGCTGGAGATCACAGTGGGTTAGGCAGCATCCATCGAAAGAGAGCAAGCTAATGTTTCGAGTCAAGTAGACTGAAAATATTAGCTTGCTGTCTCTCCATGGACACTGCCCGACCCGTTGTGATCTCCAGCATTTGTTGTTTTCAGTACAGATTCCAGCAGCTACAGCAATTTGCTCCTACATTATGTCCCAATGGACTTCTCAAAGTAAATTTTGGTGAGAAATGCATGAACTGAACTGAAGGAAGTTACTATCAACTATTTCTTAGCATGACTCATCCATCCGTTCATTTCAATGTTCCTGAAACAAAAACTTGCAGATTATGTTTCTTTTCTCCTCTCAATTTTAAGTTTCAGTGGCTTTTGTACGTATTGGCAGGTGTCAAGTAAAGCAGAGAGCTCAGCCTTGAACAAAAAGCAATGAATGACATGCTCACACTAAACTACTGACAAGCCAGTGTAACTTCATTGAGTTCAGTGTATAGGCTGTCAATTGGGGTTCTTTCCCATCATCTACCTCATTGTCTTGAAGAGATCTTGTAAATTTTGCTATCAAGCAGTCTTCAATGAAACTTATTTTTTTTCTCTTAGCCATTAATACATAATGACATTTTCATTATCATTTAATGCCATAAGAAAGTTACAGATGTGGGCTTTCATTATTATGCAGAGAAATCTGGTATTCTAATGCCTACTGTCTTTTCAATGCATTTTTAAAAACATATTTCCTGAAATTTATTGGATGGAAGCTGGAAGGATCTTTCTATAAACATGCAGAACAAGCTCTCATAACATCAAAGGGGCGTGACCACAATATTAACCTGCAGACTGAGTGGTGGCCAGGTCAAAACTGTCGAGAAGTGAGACCAAGACAGGAAACAATTGAGAAAAGAAAATTGAAACCAATTCAGTTCCTTGTGAGTGGAAGAAATAAGAATAATTCTTCAAAACCAATGAAGATACTTTAGGCCTCACTGTCCATCCTCTCCATTGTTCTCGTTCAACTCAATTCCAGTAGACCCCCATGAATGCTAGCAAATTCTTCGCCTAGTTACTAGCAACAGTTTCTTGCCTGTTCTCCAATTTGAAGCATTGCAACTGGGAAAATGTGATGGGCTTTTCTAAAGCTACTCCTAGACAGACATGTTGGCTGCAGAATACCTTAGTTTGGATTCTCCTACTTCTTTTCCAGCACAGTGCCAAGCCCTGTTGTGTTAGGTAAATACACATAGTCCAGAATTTGTTACTGTTGAAGAATGTAGTGACATCACACAGTCTTTGGGGTGGAGAATTGCACAGTCTAAAACAAGCAATGGAGGCACACAAAGAATAGGAATCAATAGGTCTTTTTTTTCTGAAAGGCAGGCAGTGACTAATGTGCCAAAAACAATTTCTAACTTAATTAATGAGTTATATTCAATAAAATCTTCAATTAGAAGTTTATAGAAACACCAAATTTCATAAGACAGGAGATTTGAAGACTTCTTAACTCATTAACTCAAACGGGCATGAAACCATTGTAATGAAAGTTAATCCCACCTTTGTTTCCCAACTTTGCGCAGGGATATAACAATGCGCTAGCATGTTATTATCCATTTTGTTTTTAATTAGTTGTCTTTTGCTGAAGGCTGTTTAGATCATTTGGCTAGAGAGCTAGCATTTCAATCATATTAGTGCCATCAGCACAGGTTAACCCCTGTTCCAGCTAAGGTAGATTTGAAATCTATCATGCTCTGTTCATTGTAAAGATGAGCATATTTTGTTGTGTATTGTTTTGGTAAACAATAACCAAGGAGATACCTTTAGGCAGACAACTGGAGAGGATTGCTTATTTAGACTTTGCTGCAATAAATATTTACTATTGAATTTGATATAACTTCTCTTTGAGTACATGGCATTGTACATTGATTTATTTTTTTCTGCTCCTGAAAACTCAACATACTGCAATGAACACACTTTTAAACCTTTCACATTGATCTTCTGGAGCCATCTCTGACAGTTTAGCCACATTTAGTGCTGTAGTATTGAGCTCCAAATTAGCAGGGATGGAAAGTTTCACTAATCTAGAATGATTCCTGAAGAATTAGTTTTCATAATGCAAAAAAAGACCTGAAAGCACAGGCAAATTTTACTTTGGGTTGCATACGATAACCAGCCCATATATAGAACAGAATCAGCCCATTTGACCTAATGAGTCCATGCTGGTGTTTATTATCCACATAAGCTTGCACATATCTTTCCTCATTTACCTCCATCATCATAACCTTCAATTCCCTTCTCCCTCAAGTTCTTGTTTAGCTTTCTCTTCAATATGTCAACATTATTCACTTTGAGCATGCAGCCACACTTTCAGCATTCTTTGTGTAAAGATGATTCTTCTGGATTCCCTACTGGAGTTCTTGGTGACCATTTTAAAATGATGGGGCTGGTCAGGTTTATTCCTACAAGTGGAAACATTCTTCCTCATTCACACTATTGAAATCCTTCATAATCTTAAAGGCCTCCATTAGACCCCCTCACACTCTTCTCGTTTTCATTGCCTATCATGTCTCTCCTAAAAGATTATAGCTTTACAGTTCTGATGAAGAGTTTTGGTAAGTTATGGCAATGCAACGTCATTGGAAGTAATAGTGCTTCAAAGATCGACACATCTTAAAAATTACGAGGATGATTTAAAATCAAGCAAACTGAGAGTGCGCATTAGGCAAAGCTATTTCACATACAAAATAATTGTTAGGAGATATAAATCTCCAGTGAGGACCATCACATTAAACAGTACTCAAAAAACAACTGGGTGTGTTCTACACAAGCAGAGACTCAATGGAACAATGTGAACATAAGAATGAGATCTTTCTGAAAATGTCAGATTTACTGGAAGCGTTATTGACAAAGAGGCATAATTTTAAGGTGAAAGGCAGGATGTTTAGAGGGAATTTAACAAAAAAATAAATTTATCCAAAGGGTGCTGGAGACCTGGAATACACGGGATATTAGTTGTGGTGGATCACCTCACAACCTTTAAAAAGTACTTAGATGGGCACTGAAATGTTATAACATTCAAGGCTATGGGCCTAGCATTGGAAAATAAGGCTTGTGTAGATTTAGCATCGCTTGGAGGTACAGACTTGATGGGCTGAAGGGCATCTCCTGTAGTGTATGATTCCATGATTCTCATCTTTTTCAAACATTTCCTGTGATTCCTTTCCAATGTTCAAACTAATATAAATCAGATAAGCTTGCTGTGAAAAAGGAAACAATGAGTGCTCAATACTTCAAACTGAATGGGTGTCAACTTTAATATCTATTTTATATCTTTTAACCTGTTATAATGTGTAATTACACATATAATTTCTGGACTTTCAATCCCGCTTGTACTTTGAAACAAAATTAAAGAAATATTGAGACAGTAGAAGATTCATTTATTTCAAATATTCCCTGAATAAACACAAAATATTGATCCCAGGATTCTAAGCATGCATTTTATAATGAGGTCTAACATTCTGTTCAGTATCATCCTGAAAGAAAATTATAATTCCTTTCTCTTGAACAACAGAATTCTCAGCATTGTTCCTTTGTAGCAGTCAGAAATTAGCTTACAAGATGAAGATAAATGTTATTAAATAATTGATTAATTTTGAAAGCTGCTTGTGTTCTGTGAGGTATCTTTAAATGATAAATTATTCAGACTTTGGTAATTCCTTTGTCAGTTACGGGCACAGATATTCTGATCAGGATCAAAAACCCTATTTCTGACATTAGTCAAATAAGCAAATTGCGCATTAAACTTCCTCAGGGTTTTCTGTCAGATCTTCCAATGGAGAATCCTTCAGAACTGATACAGAGCACCAAAGCTCGGAGGAAACAATACAGAGGAGACATGCCCTCTTTTCACAGTATCAGCTGCTGACTTCCATTAGATAAGGTGTTTAAATGCCCCAAGGCCTCTTTGAAAAGCTATGGAGGGAAGGTATCTGTGCAAGAGAGCAGGGTGAGAAAGATAAGTGGGTGACGGAGACAGTGGGTAAGAGATAGAGAAAGTGAGGTGAATGAGGAAGGGATGAGTGGGGCAGGTGAGTAATATGGCAGGGTGGGAGGTATGTGGGATGGCAGCAAGGCATGTAGTTACTGAATCATAGAGTCAGATAGCACAGAAACAGTCCCTTCAGTCCAACTGATCCATGCTGACCAGGTTTCCCAAACTGAACGAGTCTCATTTACCTCTGTTTGGCCTATATCCCTTTAAACCTTCCCTGTTCATGCAGCTGTCCAAATGTCTTTTACAGATTATAATTGTACCCACGTTTACCACTCCCTCTGACATGTCATTCCACATATGCACTACCCGCTGTGTGAAAAAATTGCCCCTCAGGTCCCTTTTAAATCTTTCTCCTCTTCCCTTAAACTGTGCTCCCTAGTTTTGAACTCCCCCATGCTAGGGAAAAAAAAAACTTTGCTATTCACTTTATTTATGCCCCTCATAATTCTATAAATCTGGCCACCTCTCAGCCTCCTACATTCCAGGGGAAAAGTCCCAGCCTCTTCTAATAACTCAAGCCATCAAGTCCTGGTAACATCTTTGCAAATCTTTTCACACCCTTTTCAATTTAATAGTATCCTTCCTACAGCAGGGTGACTAGAATTGTATACAGTATTCCGAAAGTGACCACACCAATGTCCTGTACAACTACAACATGACATCCCAACTCCTATCCTCAATGCTCTGATCAATGCAGGAAAGCATGCCAAGTGCCTTCTTCACCATCCTGTCTACTTGTAATACCACTTTCAAAGAACTATGTACTTGAAAGCCTAGGTCCTCTCTGTTCACCAACACTATCCAGGTCCCAGTGGTAGTGGTGCCAAGTGTGGTAAGTGGTTAAGGTGGCAATTGGTTGGGATAACAGGTGAGTGAGGTTTGTAAGTGGGTTAAGCAGATGGTTCAGCCAAGTCAGAAGGGGTTTTCACATTGGGGGCTGGTCAGGTAGGATTGCAGGTGTCGTCAGTAGGTCCAGCAATGTGGGGGTTGGGTGTTCGGGTCTGATCAGTTAGGATCATTGATGGGAGTTAGATCAGTGTCCAGTCAGGTTGGTTCAAGGAGGAGGAGTTAGATGATAGTGTCAGGTCAGGTCTGGTCAGTAGAAATAGTTGAGTTCGGGACTACTGAGCTCAGGTCAGGAGACTCAGAGATCATGGAGGTATTCCAGGAGTCAATGGATAATCAAGGGATTGGAGTGGTAAATGGGAGTTAATGGGGTATTTGGTGGCCCAGTGAGAGTAATTGGACAGACAGTTCTATAGCTACTCAGGAGTTAGGCTGGGACTTTTCTAGCTTAACATTTCCTAAACAAATATCCAGGTAAATAAGTCCAAATTGTCCAAAGCTTCTGACTTCAGATCGACTTCAGAGTCATTTTGAGAGGGTCAAGGAACAGAGGAATTTCCCATTGGAAGTTCAAACATCCAGGCTACGTCTGACAGAAACCTTGTGTTCAGGCTTCCAAGGGGTTCTATATATCTGGGATGGGTGTTTAGTTCCTGACCATCCAGGGACCAGATGATCTGAACTAATGCACTCTTTTTAATACATAGCTTTAAAAACTTTTGTAATTATGAAATAATGTAAATTAAATCACTAACTACTTTAAATGAAACTCAGTTTATAAGCACATTCTCGAGAGACAATGATGAGTTTTGGTGTTGTTCCATATCTACAGATGCTTAATTTCTGTGATAATTTTTCAACAATCTAAAGAAGAAACTTTGAGTATGGACTATTTACACCCACAGCAATGCCACAGTGACAGGGTGGATTTCATTTAGCAATGGCAAACTTGGTGACCCATCTTTATATCTATTTCTTCTGATCTTATGAAGTCTCACTAGCTATATCGCAAATACTGGTATCATTAGCTCATCTTAAATTTTGCTAGTTTTTTCAACAGAATGTATCAATGTGTGAAGCAGAATATCAGAGACTGAGCAGTGATCAAAAAAGTGAAATGACAGGCGTCATCACACTGGATAACAGTCACTATTCAGAACAGAGTTTAATCAAAGGAAAGAGCAAATTCTTAAATAAACTTAAATCTGCAATCAAATTTCATCCAAAACACGACTGTCTTTTCCAAATGTTCACGTACCCTTGATGGAAAGCTTAAGAAAAAATATTGAAACTGAAGAGTAAACTAAATGATGAAATAGATAACTCAAACTGCGTTATTCCAATTGCAACAAAAGCAAAAACTCAGCATGTCTGGCAAATCTGGGCGTAAACACCAGAGTTAGTGTTTTGAGTATTGTGACCTTCATCAGTCACTGGACTCGAAATGGTAACTCTGCTTTCACCCCACAAATGCTGCCAGACCTGTTTAGTTACACCAGCTTTTTCAGTTTTTATTTCAGATCTCCAGCGCCTGCAGTACTTTTTTTTGTTTTATTTTGATTCCATTGTAACTCCACATAGCTGAAATATTTGCCAGAATGGTCACCAGGATAGCACTGTAGCAATAGGCTTCAGAGGAAAGAATACATAGCACCGTAAAATTCAAGATGGTTTGTCTCTCCACTTTCCTTCTGATCCTCGAGCAGTTAATCAGACTGCTTTCCATTTCCACCACCATTATTATGTGTAAGTGACAGAGAATTCACAACTGTCTTAAAGTTGGGAAAATACTTTGGGTTTAGTGAGGTGGATCTACAGTAGTTAGCTTATAATTGTTTTCGGGAGAGAGTAAACTCAGGGCTGTTCACATGTCACTCACTCTTGAATTTCTTCTTTTGCACTGTTAAGGGATCCTAAGGGCACAAGTTCCCAAGAAAATCTCAGTCACACCTTTTGAAAGAACTAACAGCCTTTTCTCCCAGAGGACAGACACAAATAAATAGGCTCAGCTTTTTCAGTTACGAGGGAATGTTCTAGATATAATTCTTTCCAACTATATTTTAAAAACAGAGAACAAAGGTTTGCAATGAATTTTGAATCAAGGCAAAGGATGACAATCCCAAAGTAGAAGATGCTTTTGCAATCGTGGCACTAATGCTAATATCAGAAGGTTATGTTTCCTTCAATAAAATATTCATGAATGAATTTGCATAAAATCCTCTGTGTACTATCTTAACATTGACCTGCCTGCATTGACATTGTGAACAAAGACATTTCATTCTTGATCCATTACCAAAGACAATTAAACCACCAAGTATTGCGTCTCATCATAAACCTGATGGATTGGTTTTGTCCCATTAGCATCAACACATTTGGAATGATGGGAGCTGCACAAGTAAAATGGCACAAAAACCCGAGATAACAAGGTGTAGAGCTGGATGAACACAGCAGGCCAAGCAGCATCAGAGGAGCAGGAAAGCTGACATTTCGGGTCGAGACCCTTCTTCAGAAATTTGGATTTATTGCTTTCTCAGAAATAAGGGCAGTTGACCAGATATTGAACAAGATTGGAAGCCATGCCTTTATTAAGACATCTGTCAGGTATTTGTAATCCAGACATAATCCAATTTTCCAGCAAGGTATCTGTGTTCATGGTTTCAGATGTTCGGGATCTTAACTATTGGCTGAATCTGGAAAAGTTAACTACAGCCGTGTATAATATTGTCACGTATAAACAAAATAACCCTAGATTCCACCATGATTTGTAAGTGTGTGGGGGTGATCATTTTGCAGTAAGACACATTTTAACTTAATTAGTGGTCAAAAACAAGATTTACAAAGGCAGATTTCTAATATATCTGCAAGGTAATGCCTTATCAGCAAGATCAATGAGACAGTTCCTGCTGCTGAATGCAGCTTTTTGCACAGTCCAAGAGAAATTTCAAGGGACTTTTTGCCAATGTCACAGCAAAGGATGAAGCTGACACTGATGTGGCAATCAGCTCTAGTAATTTGAACATAATTTTGTATCTTCTGATGTGCAAGGATTAAAGGTGAATTAATCTTTGCAATGGACATCACTCTGTTATGTTTCAGTGATGCATAGTATTTCTCAACCCAATCTCCGCAAGAGAAAGATTACAGTATCAAGCTAAGGAGTATCAAAGACCAGTTGAAGCCAGCAGCGTTCTTAAGAAGTCAGCTCTCCATAACCATTGCTGAAGGCTGAAGCTTGAACAATGATCAAAAACAGATGATTCTGGTGTAATAAGGGAGGAAAATTACTGATTAAAACCCTCACAGCTGAAGGACATGAGGTATCTCGTCTGCTGAAAAATGAGAGATTTGGTAGTATGTTATGTGAATTTACAAGGATCTGTTATTACAGCTTTCAGGCAGTTTGAACTCATTCATTTCTATTGATTCTTTACAGTGAGGCAGTTCTGGAACACCCAACCTGTTGGATTTTAAAACAAAACCCGTAGTGGTGTTGCCAATCATCTTTTCCAACTACAAATTTCAGATTCTGTTTACAAACAAAATAAATTAAAAGTGGTAAAATTGGTTCAGCATTTAGATGCAATATCCAGATCAGGAACATTTCGAGTTCAAGTTAACTGGCCTGAGAAACAACTATCTGATTGCCATCAGCAAAATCTGACCTGGGTATTACAGACTCCGGCCGTAATAACTGACTTGGCCACTTGAAGCCTAAATGCAGAGGAAGGAAGGTAGGCTGCCATTATAAATTGTTAACTTAACCCATAAATTTGGGGACAGTTGGGGACAAGAGTGAAGGCACTGGAATGACCACATGCAAACTTGTTCATTGAAGGATACACTTGAGTATACGTGGTCAGAGCAGAATTAGCCTGGTCGCCATTCAATAATATCATGGTTAATCTGATCACTCAATGTTCCTGTTGACCTCCAGTAATCTTTCGCTCTTTCCTTCTCAAGGATCTACGTAACTCTGCCTTAAAAAGTATTCAAACTATTTGCTTCCACCACCTTTAGAGGAAGAAATTTCCAAAGACCCTCTGTGAGAAAATAATTCCTCCTTATCTCTTTCCTAAATGGGTGACTCCTTATTTTTAGAAACATGATTCTGAATTCTCGATTCTCTCATGAGCAAAATATCAACATAATTATATAAGAATTGAGAGCAGCAATAGGCCAATCTACTCTCAGGTCTGCTCTGCCATTCAACAAGAACTTGGCTGATCTGCCCTAGGCTTCAAATCAAGTTTCTTGTCAACTCATCATAGCCCTCAAATCCATGATATTTCAAAAAGTTATCTCCCTCCTATTCAAATGCTTTCAGTGATCTTGGCTCCACAACTCTTGATAGTACAGAATTCTATGCATTCACTTGTACCTAAGAAAATAAAAGTGAATCTCAGTCCTAAGTGTGTGCTTCCTTATTCTGTAAAAAATGTCTCCTAAGTCAATATTTCTCCAAGAGTGGAAACATCTTTTACAAATTTGTCCTGTCAAGCCCCCTAGGAATCTTGTACATTGGTCCTTATCCATCCAGAAGGATGGCAGATACATGGGAACACCGTCAACTGCATGTTCCCTTCCCAGTCACCCATCATCCTGACCTGGAAATATATTGCCGTTCATTCACTGTCATTGAGTCAAAATGCTGGATTTCCCTCCCTAATGGCATTGTGGGTCTACCTACAGCACACAGCAGCATTTCAAGAAGGCAGCTCACCATTACCTTCTCAAACATAACTTAGGATGGGCAATAAATGCTGGCCCAAGCAGTAAATGCGAGCCCAACCCACATCCCATGAATAAGTACAAAAAATAAGATCACCTCTCATTCTTCTAAACATTAATGAATAAAGACCTAACCTTTTTTGCTGTTCATAAGTCAACCCCTTCATTCCTGGAGTCAGCCTGACAAATCCCTTTTGAACTGCCTCCAATGTTAATGCATTCTTTTTAAAATTCAAGACCGAAACCGTCAACAATTCTCACCAAAACCCTGTACAGTTGCAATAAGACATCCCTAACTCCAACATGAGCAATAAAGGCCAAAATTCCATTCGCCTTCTTAGATACTTGCTGCACCTGAATGATAACTTCAAACATTCCATGCACAAGAGTACACAGATCACTCTGTGCTGAACTGTTGTCGAGTCCTTTCTATTTAAATAATATTTAAATCTTCCTAAAGAGGTGCATGATCTTACACTGTCCAACATTGAGCCCCATCTATCAAATTTTTGCCTACTCACCAGCCTATCTATCATCCTTACAGATTCCTTATCTCCTCATCACAATGTGTCCTCTCACCTATTTTTGTACCAGCAATAAATTTGGATACATTACACTCTGCCATTCCTGAAGTCATTAGTAGATAATTATCAATTGAGGCTCCAGAACTGATGCTTGTAACACTCTACTAGTTACATCTTTCCAACATAATATAGATCCATTAATCCAGACTCTCTGATTTCCGAGTGTTAACAAATTTTCAATCCATTCTAATAGCATGAGCTCCCATTTTGTGCAATACCTTTCATAAAGCCTTTTATATAGCATCTTACAGAATGCTTTCTGCAATTCCAAAACAGTGCATTTACTAGTATCCCCGTATCAATTTGCTTGTTACATCAACTAGTAGAGTCATACAGCATGGAAACAGACTCTTCGGTCCAACCAGTCCATGCCGAACATAATCTTAAAAAAAACTAGTCCCACCTGCCTGCTCCTGGCCCATATAGCTCCGAACCTGGATGAGTAGTCCTCAGCAATGGACTCGCCTTCATTCCCCTGCACCCACACGTGGGTGAATTCCATGCACGCCGCAATGTTGAACTCTTTTTCCATGGCCTCCGCCTCCATGCCTATTTCTTCGAACGTGAATCCAACTCACGCTCAGACGACCCCTTTTCCCATCTCCAGCAAACTCTATCTTTCTGGACATCCCCTCCCGGCCTCCTACCTTCCCTCGATCTCTTCACCTCCAACTGCCACCGTGACATCAAGCGCCTGAATTTCTCCACCCCTCTCACTCACTCTAACCTCTCCCCACCGGAACACACAGCCCTCCGCCCCCTTCGCTCCAACCCCAATCTCACCATTAAACCCACTGTCAAGGCATGGGCACGGTGGTAGTGTGGCAAACTGACCTCTACATCACTGAGGCCAGGCGCCAACTCTCTGACACCTCCTCATACCATCCCCTCGATCTCGACCCTACCTCTGATCACCAAGACATCATCACCCAGACCATCAACAACCTCATCAACTCAGGATATCTCCCATCACAGCCTTCAAGCTGATAGTTCCTGAACCCCGCACTGCCCATTTCTATCTCCTACCCAAGATCCATAAACCTGACTGCCCTGGTTGACCCATTGTCTCTGCCTGCTCCTGCCCCACCGAGCTCATCTCCTCCCACCTTGACTCAGTTCTTTCCCCTTTGGTCCAGGAACTTCCCACTTACGTTCGGCTCTCCACCTTTTCTAAAATTTTCAGATCCCTGGCCCTCAAGACCTCATCTTCACCATAGAAGCTCAGTCCCTGTACACCTGCATTCCGCACAAGTGTGGTCTAAAAGTCTTCCACTTCTTCCACACCTGTAGACCCACCTGGTTCCTCTCTACCGAAACTCTCATTCTCGTCACAGAACTGATCCTCACCCTCAACAATTTTTCCTTTGATTCCTCCCACTTCTTATAAACCGAAGGGGTGGCTATGGTCCCCCGTATGGGCCAGAACTATACCTGCCTCTTTCTAGGATTTGCAGAACAGTCCCTCGTCGAAAACTGCACCGGCACCATCGCTCACCTTGTTCGCCTCTATATTGATGCCTCGTGTTCCCATGAGGAGCTCAAACAGTTCATCAACTTCACCAACACCTTCCACCATGCCCTCAAATTCACCTGGACCATTTCTGACACCTCCCTCCCCTTCCTGGACCTCTCCATCTCCATCTCCGGTAACCGACTCCCTGCTGATATTCATTTCAAGTCCACTGACTCCCACAATTACTTGTACTACACCTCCTCTCATCCACCCTCCTGCAAAAATTCTATCCCAAACTCACAACTCCTCCACCTCTGCTACATCTGCTCCCAGGATGAGGCATTCTACTCTAGGGTTTCACAGATATCCTCCTACTTTAGAGACCATTGTTTCCCCTCCTCTGTTACCCCCTCAACTGCATCTCCCCCATTTCCCCTGTTTCTGCCCTCAAACCCTCTTCCTCCAACAACAGTAAGGATAGAGTCCCCTTGGTCCTCATGTACCATCCCACCAACCTTTGAATACAATGCATCATCCTTCAACATTTCTGTTACCTACAATCAGACCCAACACCAAAAATATGCTTCGCTCCCCACCCCTGTCCGCTTTCACAGGGACCATTCACTCCGCGACTCCTTTGTCAGCTCCACACTCCCCACCAACACTTCCATCACACCCAATACCTTTCCTTGCAACCACTGGAGCTGCCCCTACACCTCCCTCTTACCTCTGTCCGAGGCCCCAAACAATCCTTCCAAATCCGGCAGAGATTCACCTGCACTTCACCTAACCTCATCTACTTTATCTGTTGTTCCTGATGTGGTCTCCAAATGACGTGGGAAACCAAACACAGACTTGGGGACCAGTTTGCAAGGCATCTGTGCTCTGCATGCACCAACTAACCTGATATTCCAGTTGCCATCCACTTTAACGCTCGCTCCTACTCCCCTGGTTACATGTCCATCCTTGGCCTCCTCCACTGTCACAGTGAGGCCAAACATAAACTGGAGGAACAACACCTTATATTTCACCTTGGGAGCTTACAGCCCAATGGCCTGAAAATTGGCTTCAAAATCTCTCTTCCCCCAACCTGTCCATCTTCTGACTCACCTATCTGCTCCATCCTTCTCATTGACCAACCCCAATCATCCCCAACCTCCATCACCAGCTTCAAAATCTCTCCACCACAACCTGTTCATCTTTCTACTCACCTATCTGCTCCACCCTTCCCCCCTACCAACCACAACAACCTCTAACTTCATCCACCTATCTCCATCTCACATACCCTCCATCAAGCCCCACCCCTCTGCCTCTACTTATTATTGGGCTCCCCTCCCTCTCCTCAGTCCTGATGAAGGATTTTTGCCAGAAATGTTGACTTTCCTGCTCTTCAGATGCTGTCTGACCTGTTGTACTTTTCCAGCCTCACATTTATTGACTCTATTTTCCAACATCTGCAGTCCTTACTGTCTCCCTTCAAACTTTTCCTATTCATGTACATATCTAAGTGTCTTTTAAATTTTCTAACTGTGTCTGCATTCACCACTTCCTCAGGACTCTCATTCCACATGCAAACCATCCTCTGTGTAAAAGAATTGCCCCCCTGTCTTTTTTAAATCTCACTCCTCTCACCTTAAAAATGTGGCCCTTAGTCTTGAAATCCCCTATTGTAGGGAAAAGACATCTACCATTAACCCTATCTATACACCTCATCATTTATAAACCTCTATAAGGTTACCCCTCAACTTCCTACACTCCAGTGAAAAAATGTCCAGCCTATCCAGCCTTTCTTTACAATTCAAATCTTCCAGAAAATTTGTCAAACATTATTTCCCTTTCACTAAATCATAATGACTCCAATTTATTATGTTAAGCCTTCAAACATTCTGCTATTTCTCTCTTAATAATAAACTAGCATTTCCAAACAACCAATATCAGGCTAGCTGGCCTACAGTTTCAGGATTTCCATCTTCCTTTCTTCTTGAACACGTGCATCAGGACCCCTCAGGGTGGGTGGCACAGTGGCTCGGTGGTTAGCACTGCTGCATCACAGCACCAAGGACCCCAGTTCAATCCCACCCTCAGGCGAATGTCTGTGTGAAGTTTACACATTCTCCCCATGTCTGTGTGGATTTCTTCCAGGTGCTCTGGTTTCCTCTCACAGTCCAAAGATGTGCAGGCTAGGTGGATTGGTCATGCTAAATTATCAGTGATGTGTAGATTAGGTGGGTTATAGGGGGTTGGGTCTGGGTGGGATGTGCCAAGGGTTGGCATGGACTTGTTGGGCTGAAGGGCCTGTTTCCACACTGTAGGGATTCTATGATAGGACCCCACAGGGTCACCAGACCTGAAATGTAAACTCTGATATCTCTCCACAGATGCTACGGGACATACTGAGTTTTTCCAACAATTTCTGTTTTCATTTGCTCCTTGGGAATTTATATGTTTCAGTCAAGTCACCTCTTAATCTTCCAAACTCCCTTGGTTATAAACACTACATAATCTAATACACAATATCTTATATATGTCCAATGTGCAATATCAACCCACTGGGCAAGCTCATAAATTGGGCTTGTCACGTGCGCTGGTGTGAAAGAAGGAATGCTGAGGATTTATGTTTCTTAATGATCTTTCCCATCAGCCCAATTTCTCTCCTGCAAGATGCAAGGTGGGGCATGGGGGGAACCATTCGGCTGGAAATCCCCTATGAGGTAAGACGGAAGAGGGTGACCTTGAGATCTGACTCCTCTCCCACCGGAAGGCTTCATTGGAAAAATTCTGTGCCACACAATCCCAAATGGAAGAAGTTAAAATTGGAAGGCAACCTCAGAGCATTATTTTTTTTTCCTTTTGCAGAATGTCAGCATTTACTTCCCCTTTCTAATTGTCCTTGACATGGTTGTGATGAGGTAGCTTCTTAAACTACTCGAGTGTGTGGTGTCGGTACACACACAGTTCTGTTAAAGAGAGCATTTCAGGATTTTAGCACAGTGACAATGAAAGAACAGTGATTTTTTTTCTTTCCACATCAGAATTGTGTCAGATGTGAAGGGGACGTGGAGGTGATAGTCTGAAAGTCAGCTGCCCTGGTTTTTGAAGATGACTTACCTTCATTGATTTTTCCCTACATATAAGGAAAACTCTGCTGAGCAAAATGTCATTATTTTTCTGACCGAATTGGTAAAAAGGTAATAAAGCTTACCTTTTTGGCGGTATTTGCAAGATTATTTATTGCTTCATATTTCCATTTAATTACATAAAGAAGATTAGTTGTTATAACTTGAGAAAGCATGTTATGCTTTGTGTGCAGTACACATCCATTTAAGATTAATCTCAATAAAATACAATATTGCATTTTATCCAGTAAGTAGATTATTGCAAACAGGACAATGACCCATTTGCTGAGATAACAAGGTGCAGAGCTGGATGAACACAGCAGGCCAAGCAGCATCATGCTGACTATTTTCAATTACTCAGAAATAAATGTAAAATAGCCAAATATAAGTTAAGAGTAAGAGTACAGGAGAAGGCAAGTCAACTAGCAGGTAATTCCAAATTTGAATTTTTTCTAAATTTTAAAAGCATAGAAATACTGAGTGAGAAAGGAAACTCAACAAAGTTTAGCTTTGAGTTTTACCAGCCTCTCGGTGACTGACTGGGAACTGAGAAGACTGGTAAAATGGCATGGAAACTATGCGATTTTGTTTTTTTTAATAATAATTCACAGAATGTGAACATCACCAGCTAGGCCAGCATTCAATATCCATCCCTCGATCACATTTGAAAGGTGGTAGTGAGCTGCTTCTGTGAGTCCCTGAAGTTCATCTGGTGAAGGTCGACCCATGATGCTGTCAGGGCTTTAGGGTAGATGATAGGTGGTCTGGCAAACATCATGAGCTGATGGGAGAACCTAAACTGGACCATGAAGTTGTCCATCAGTGATCATATATTCACAGGATTGGATGTGTAGATCAGAGGGGATGTGGCAAGCACTGATGTCAATGTTGCATGTACCCATTGTGATCTGGTATGTAGAGGTATCCTGTATTTTGTTGGGAAACGTAGAGTGTCTCTGGCCTCTCCTTCAATCTGAGCTGTATTTAAGTGGGCAACTGGGCCTTACATTGTGAATGCCAGATTTGGAAAGTCTCTGGCCTCTCCCACGCGTGTGGTAAAGGTGCTCCAATTAAAGATCGATTTGTACTACTGAACACAGGACTCAGATTCCTTTTTAAAATCCCTCTCCAACAAATCTTTCAGCCAGCTTGCACATACTTCCCTCATCACTGCCTGTGAAGTAAACGCGAAATGAGGGTAAGGATAGTTTGTGTGTTGATAAATGAGCTGCCTGAAATATGGAAGGTGGGTGGAAGTTTGTCTGAGCCCTGGTAATATTGCTTGTGATAACTGGGTTTGAGACAATTTATGTGAGACCTTATGCTGGATTTTTGTCTTCCAATAAAGGCAGGAATGGGTGCGGGAAAGGAGAGTAATTTAGATTTTTGATTGTAAATTTTGCAATGTCTTCCCCACTCCTTTTGTGTGGCCTGTTGGGATGTCCTTGATTGAGCACCCTGTATACCTATCTTCTGGGACTGCCATTGTGAAGACCATAAGGAACTTGAATTTCCTTTCCCATGCTATTTTACTCAGCTGTTCAATTTTTTGGAAATCTAACATAACTGTGCCAGTTTTGAGAGTTTGTAGTCACTGAGGAAAACCTGAAGAGGAGCCTGAAACATTTTACCAGGTTAATGTTAAGCGATTTTAAATTATTAGATGTTGCATGATAACATTGATGTGATTTTAATACAGTGACTGATCACACGGTTATGTCCTGCAAAGGTAGTTGGCCATTACATTTACCACCATTGTTTTATTGTTGACTGCGTCAAAGCATTTTTCACAATTACATGCCATAATGCATTGAAATTCCAGAACAAAATGTCCTGTAATGTTTTGTACTGAGATTTAAATGTCCAATGACTTTGAACAAATGGCCCGACGTAGATTACTCACTTTGTGACTCAGAAAACCCAAACGTGCCTCCACAGGTCTCCAAAGATCAAGGTATCTTCCATCTCAGTAGATGTGACAAACGTAGATTTCTTAACGGGAGATATGACCTAAGTTATACTTTCTGAACTCAATTTGAAAATTGAGCCTGTTGTACCTTAACATGGGCACCACAGCATTGAGCAAGTGGACATTTTGCTGTCTATGAAATGTAAGTGTTATGTCCTATTGGGATAGTACACCATAAATTGAGCCCTGTTGTTCCCAGAGTCATACCAAATTTTTTTTTAAGGTATGCATAGCATCCCAATTTAACTGACTTTCAGACCAAGGTCAATAGAAAGCACAGAGCAAACTTCTGTTCCAAACAAAAATTACTAATTATTGTAAGTAATTAGGCTACAAGTAGGAGCAAATTACTACAGATGCTTGAATCTGTCCTCTCGACTCGAAACATTAGCTTGCTTTCTCTCCATGGATGCTGCCTGACCTACTGTGATCTCCAACATTCTTTTGTTTTCAGTAAAGCTACAAGTAAACAGATAAAAATCACTGGCATATAACATTACCAATTATTGTTTTAATTTTTTTTATAAACTTCACCTTATACACACTTACACAAACAATCAAATAGGGAAAACAGGTTACTGGCAGATTTGGAGAAAAATTGAAAGTCAATTCAGTGGTCGTTGTTTCCTGATCCTACTGTTGAGACAATCCTTCTTTGGCTAGACATGCCCTTGCTGTTCAGTTGTCTTTCTCTGAAAGCTTCCACTGGTTCGTAAAGAAATACATTTTGATTCACTCGGAAAGTGTTTCTGATTTATCGATTCAAAATTCACAGCTCACAACAACTGCTGCAGGAAAGGTAATTGGTTTTCTTCTAGTTTAAAGTGAATTTAGTTATGGCGGAGAATGTGCTGTTTCTGTTGGGGAGAAGAACAGCACAAACTATGTGTCTTTCTCTCTGTGTGTAACTGTGCCTCTGAAACTTGTCTCCAGTTCCATCCTGCTCTGTTAACTTAAATTAATCAGTTTCACTGGAAACAACCCTTCAGCTCCTGATCTTCTGCAAATTTCTGGAACCCATCACCTCAAAAAAGTTCACAAGATGTTTTCAATTCCTTACTGCAAAATTATGCAGCCATCCTAGGAAATCCCTGTTCTTAAAAATGGCTCTTTGTTATTGCAGAAATAGTAGGAACTGCAGATGCTGGAGAATCTGAGATAACAAGGTGTAGAGCTGGATGAACACAGCAGGCCAAGCAGCATCACAGGAGCAGGAAAGCTGACGTTTCGGGCCTAGACCCTTCTTCAGAAATCTTTGTTATTGCATTCTGCAGTTTTTAAACTCATAAAAATAAAAAGAATGATAGCCCGCATAGTAGGGTTTTCAAATGAGCAATACAGTTATAATTATTCCCATTACTTTCATTCCCCTACGTAAATACAGAAAGGCTCCAAATGCAGTACAGCCGTGCAATCTGATGCATTTTCACTTTCACTGTCAACATAATAGTTTCATAGTGAAATTTTAATTAATTCTGCTAGTCTTCTCAGATTGCCAATCATCAAATAAACATGGTTTTCAACAATGGAACAACTGCATAATGTCTTTAATTCCGCCAAACAGATGTACTGGGGATAACGGGTCCAAGACTGAACTGCAGTTTGGGGAGAAGCATACCAATGGAAAGCAAATACTAGACAATGAGTTCAATATACAATGCAATTATGAGATATAATGAGCAGGACAAAATAGTTAGTAAAACATGACATTGTAATTTGCTTTCTTATCACATAGAGTATAATTTGTTATGGACGTATTAATTGACAAACCCTGCAGTAAATGAACAGATCAGTTTTCTGAGCTTATCTGAGAGGAATTGGTCTCTGATCTGACAGGACAGATTCTTGAATTTGTACCGATGATGCTGGTGCCTCATCACAATGGTGGAGTGTGAGCAGGAGGAACACGAGACTGTAGCCAGCAATTACTTTGAATTTCAGTGAATATTCAATCTACAAGTAACTAGGAAGTTGATGCTTACAAGAGTTGGTATGAAAATTAGACAAGATCAATAAAGAGGTTTGTTCAATTGGTTTGGTTAGCAGAGGCAGAAATATAGCATTGAAAATGAGGTTTCTTAGCATCACTTAAGCAACTTATTAGTGTATTAAAACTTATATGGTTTAAATATTTCACCATGTAAAAGATACCTCAAATCATTTCATGCAATTAAGCATTGTCACAGTTTTTATGCAAGTAATTTGGAAATACTAATTAAATATAGACATTCAATTATATTGTGCGATTGCGTTCAAATATAACAGTTACAGGATGTAAGGACTAGCTAAGAAAGCTATATCAAATTATAACTTGTGAAAGATTGTAAGAGATGAGAAAGGCAATTTTGAACCATTAAAAACTGACAGACACTACAAGCACGATGTAGTTAAAGGGAACAAACAGTGCCACCTGGAAAAGTAGCAAAGGTGTTCAATTTAACTACAGCTTTTGTTTTTTTACAGAATCCAGGTTTTTGTTTGCACTCTTCTTCCTGGAAGTCTGCTGCAAGTGTCAATCATTTCTTTTCTAACATCAAGTTACTTATTTTGATCATCTCCTTTTCCCGGTTACACAATATAACATAAATGAACATTCTGGATTGACCTCTTCCACTGCCTTAGCTACGGTCTGATGCAATTGAATTAAACCATGATGATGGAACTAAACAACAGAAGTCTGATATCAACAAGAGAGAAGACACCAGTACTGAATTGAACAACTGAGAAGTCTCTGACATTACACTAGAGACCTGTATTTGATAACAGTCTATGTACAGTTGTAAATATAGCCATGTTACATTTGGAGTTTAACAGCCTAACCTGTTGATAAGAAGCAAGCACCCTCAGGGACAATTATGTGCCGATGACTGCAGCACAAGATACCCCAAAGCAGTATCTCAGTTTGCAGGTGGTGTTATTGGCTTCAAGTACAGGAAAAGGCATAGTGGCAGCTACTTTCTCAGAAGACCATTGCTGGTACCTTGTGGTATTTGGCTCCTCAACCAGTAGGTAGTACTGTACAAAGGTCATCTGAGGTAGTTTGCTACCACCAACCCTCCTTTGTCTGTGCTTCCTCTAGGACCTATCTCATGCTTTGTGGTAGAGGATACCATGGTCAAGCCTATACAGAAGAGGCACTGCTCTGTGATAGAGTCAAACAACATGGAAACAGAAGTTTCTATCCAACTTGTCGATGCCGACCAAGTTTCCAAACTAAACTACGTGCCTGCATTTGGCCCATATCCCTGTAAATCTTTCCCATTCATGTACCTGTCCAAAAGTCTTTGATTTTTCTAACTGTACCTGCATCTACCACTTCCTCTGACAGTTCATCCACATACGCACTACACTCTGTGTGAAAATGTTGTCATTTTAAAGTTCCCTTTTAAATCTTTCTTCCCTCACCTTAAAAGTATACCCCTTAGTTTTGAAATTTTAAAATTCCCCCCCAAGGAAAATACCTTTGTTGTTCACCGTATCTATGTTCCTCATTATTTTATAATCCTCTGTAAAGTCACTCCTCAACCTTCTACACTCCAGTGAAAAAAAGTATCAGCCAATCCAGCCTCTCCTTATAACTCAAACCCTCCAGTCCCGGCAACATCCTGGTAAATCTTTTTCTGAACCCGCTCCAATTTAAACATATCCTTCCTATAGCAAGGTAACCACAACTGTACTCCAAAAGTGGCCTCACCAACATCCATTACAACCTCAATATGATCTCTCAACTTGTATACTCAATGGTCTGAGCAGTGAAGGCAAGTGTACTAAATGCCTTCTTAACCATTATGTCTATCTATGATGCTATTTTCAAAGAATTATTCACCTGAACACCCCAGGTCTCTCTGTTCAACAACACTACCCAAGGCCCCACCATTAACTGTACAAATCCTGCCCTTGTTCATTTTATCATAATGCAATACCTTGTATTTATCCAAATTAAACTCCATCTGCCACTCCTCAGCCCATTGACCCAATTGATCAAGATCCCTTTGTAATCTTAGATAGCCTTCTGCACTGTCCACTATACCACCAAACATGGTTTCATACACAAACTTACTAACCATACCTCCTATATTCTCATCCGAATTGTACATATAACTGACATGCAACAATGGGCCCAGCACTGATCGCTGTGAAACACTGCTGGTCACAGGCCTCCAGTACGAAAAACAACCCTACACCTCCACCCTCTGTCTCCGAGCATCAAGCCAATTTTGCTTGTGATTGACAAGCTCTCCCTGACTCCCATGTGATCTAATTTTACTAATCAGTCTACCATGCAGAATCTTGTCAAAGACTTTTCTAAAGTCCATGCAGACAATGTCTACTGCTCTACCCTCATCTATCTTTTTGATTACATCCTCAAAAATCTCTAACACATTTGTGAGACGTGATTTCCCATGCACAAAGACGTGCTAACTGTCCATAATCAGTCCCTGCCTCGCCAAATGCATGTAAATCTTATCTCTCTGAATCCTCTCCAACAACAAGGGGTGGCACTGTGGTTCAGTGGTTAACACTACTGATTCAGAATGCCAAGGACCTGGATTCAATTCCACCCTTGGGCAACTGTTTGTGTGAAGTTTGTCCATTCTCCCTGTGTCTGCACGGGTATCCTCTGGGTGCTCTGGTTTCCTCCCACAGTCCAAAGATGTGCAAGTTAAGTGGATTGGCCATGCTAAATTACCCCGTAGTGTCCAGGGATGTGTAGGTTAGGTGTGTTAGCCTTGGGAAATGCAGGGTTACAGGGATAGGATCTGGGTGGGATGCTCTTTGGAGGGTCGGTGTGGACTTGGGTTGAATGGCCGGCTTCCACACTGCAGAGCTTCTATGAAAAATGTATCCACCACTGATGTCAGACTCACCAGTCTGTAGTTCCCAGGCTTCTCCTTACAGCCTTTCTTAGCGAAAGGCACAACATTAGTTACCTTCTGACCCTTCCTCTCCTCAGCTGTGGCTTTAGCTGATACAAAAAAAAACATGCAAGGTGTGATGCATGATAGCATTAATTACATTTGTTGAGGCATATTACAAGATGTTGCTGCAGTTACATCTTCTTCCTCCAAAAGATACAGGAGAACTCCTTGTTTTCACCAGCAGAATGTGTCTGCGAGACTTCAGGGGAACGGTGGAGTAAAAGAACAATGAATATTAACCCTCTCAGAACCATTATCTCCTCCAATATATACCCTATTTTCTTTTCCCCAATAGTTAATCCATAATAGAATCATGCATAAACTATATTCACAATAACTCCATCTGTCCCCAAGTCTCTACTTGAAGATTATTTGCCTTGGTTCTGAACTATAGATCATTTCTCTGCTAGAGAATCTTTTATCTTTGTGTACCTTTGATGGAGGGCATCAGTCCTTGTAGATCATGTTGTTAGTCCATAATTTATCTGATGGACCCTTCATCTCCTTTACAGACAAACTTCTCCCTTCTAACTCAGTAGGTTATCCAATTATATCACCTGGGGCAGTTTAATTTTCTTGAACAGCCACCATGGAAACAAAATGGTGAAACAAAATTTCTTTCTTAGAGGTAAAGCATCATACAGCAAGGAAACACATTCTTCGGTCCAACTCATCCATGTTGACCAGGTTTCCTAAACTGAACAAGTCCCATTTGCCTGTGTTTGGCCCATGTCCCTCTCAACCTTCCTTATTCATGTACCTTGTAGTATCCTAGATTTTTTGAGCAAGTAATCATTTTCTAATTGGAACAGATACTTTCTTTTTGTATCGTATCCTAGATGCTGAGACCAGGCAGTTTCTTCTTCTTTACCATTTCCACGATCTATGGACATTGATCTGCCTCCCATGAAATCACATGCAGCTTATCTCCTTTGAGTTGTTGATTGGGCTATATGTCTTGAGTCAGCTTTTGTGGCTGTTTGACGAGTGAAGTAAATTATCCCACTCCAGGTCATATTACTGGAAGGCTTTCACTCAGCACTGTTTTCTGCCACTGGTATTATTTGTTTTGTTCCATGAATTTGTTCACAAGATTGTTCTGTTGATTGAACAACATTACTTAAAGATTCTTGAATGGACTACACTGATCATTCTTGTTCTGAGTATTAGTTTCCTCTGACAAACTTTGCTGTGTTACATCTTCTGATTTGTATTTTATTTGTGACAGGAGTGTTTTCCAAACTTGACAATTCTGTAAAATTGCAGTTTCACAATGATCCAGGAGAACTTCAATCTCCTCGGGACCTCTGGCCACCAGACACTGACTGAGCCCTGGCTGTATACCTAGCAATGCTGAAATCTCCCTGACATACCCTTTCCAATGTATCTTCTTGAAAGGAAGCTGTGATAACTAGTTTTCCGTCAAACACCTAGGAAGTCATCTATGATTGTGAAATGTCACCGATGCTCAAACTAGATGTTTTCAGACAATTCGCTAAACTCTGGGTCTGGCCATTTTGTTGAGATTCTTTTGATTTGTTTGTACCTTCCTGACTATATGAAATATTATCAACAGGTTCTTTCTTCTCTTTGAAATTTTCTACAGGGTGCCGCTTAACTGGTTGCTTGACAGTAGTTTGTTTCTGAACCAGAAATTTGACATGTGTTTCTTTCTCTGTCAGTTGTTCCCTGAGAAGTAGTCAAACTCCTCCTACATTCCTAAAGAGTTGTGACTTGCAGGCATGTTAAAAAGTGAAGGTGGTTGATTACAGCGATGTGGAGGCTGGTGCAATTACAAAACTTAAAAGGCATCAGGATAGGTACACAAATTGGGAGAGTTTTGATGGATATGGGCCAAATGCTGGCAAATAGAACAAGATTAATTTAGAATATCTGGTTGACATGGACGAGTTGGATCGAAGGTCTGTTTCTGAGCTGTATGACTCTATGACTCTTATGCGTGTTGCATTGTACAGTTACTTGTAGCATACAGTTAGGGATGCCCATGACTGAGCAGCACAACATGGCTGATGGCTGCCCATGTCTAACGTATAGCTGATAGTAGTTAGAGCACTTGGAAAAATATGTGCTTAGTGTAGTCTTCACAAGTCAAACAATAGTAGCTCTGTATAATCAAGGTTACTGGCTGAGATAGAATGCACAGCTGTAGTTACTTACAGAGATAAGAACATTTCACACTAATTAGTTGTTTCTCTTGATTAGTTCATCAATCTGTTACAATATTAACAGTAGGTTTTAGTTAAGATTCTTCAGATAATCATAGATATAGATTTCAAAGCAGTTATAGATTTACATATATACAAAATAAATCACTAAAAGCATTAGAGGAAAAGATTCAAACCAGTTTCAGACAGTAAAAGCAGCACCCATATCACTACAGGAAGGAATGAATCGGGAGATTAGCAGGCATTGGAATGTGGATTGAATGAACACATTAAGACAGAAAAAAAAACACAGTTCTGAGGAAGGGTGACCAGACCCGAAACTTTAACTCTGTTTTTTCCCTCACAGATGCTGCCAGGCCTGCTGTGCTTTTCCAGCAACTTTGTTTTTTTTTCCTGATCTGCAGCATCCACAGTTCTTTCGGTTTATATTACACTAAGACACAATTTGTTAGCTAAATAATTCTAACATTTGGTGTAACCACATAACTTTGTTGGAATTGATAAAAATCAATATTCTTTTGTATTTCCTGTAATGAGGAATTTAAAAAGTCAGGAGTGATGGGCAGGTGTCCAATTAATGCGCAGTTAACACCACGCAGCTGGCAAATGTTACTTGAATACAGTATCCATTGTGAAAAGCCTCGAGAAGAAAAAGAAGAAAGTCTGGAAAAATATCAAGAAAAACCAGGGATGAACCACAAGCCTGTCTATCCCATTTTCATTCAGTGATAAGATTAGCTTCATTGGAAATACATTGACATTGCTGACACAAGCTTGAATTATATAAAATGCTGTACCAGACAGCCAATTAGAAAGGGATAACTCGGCACCACTGACCAACAGTAATCAAAGGGGGATGTGTGCACTTTAAGTTTAAACTGTATGAGACCTCACCCCCATCTCAGGCCCTAAGAAGGCCTTCCACATCAAACAGATGTTCACCTGCACATCTGCTAATGTGGTATACTGTATCTGCTGTTCCCGATGTGGCCTCCTCTACATCGGGGAAACCAAGCAGAGGCTTGGGGACCACTTTGTGGAACACCTATGCTCGGTTCCCACCAAACAACTGCACCTCCCAGTCGCAAACCATTTCAACTCCCCCTCCCACTCCTTGGGCGACATGTCCATCCTGGGCCTCCTGCAGTGCCACAATGATGCCACCCGAAGGTTGCAGGAACAGCATCTCATATTTCGCTTGGGAACCCTGCAGCCCAATGGTATCAATGTGGACTTCACAAGCTTCAAAATCTCCCCTCCCCCGACTGCATCCCAAAACCAGCCCAGCTCGTCCCCACCTCCCTAACCTGTCCTTCCTCCCACCTATCCACTCCTCCCACCTGAACCCCCATCTCCTACCCACTAGCCTCATCCCGCCCCCTTGATCTGTCCGTCCTCCCTGGACTGACCTATCCCCTCCCTAACTCCCCACCAACACTCACCTTTACTGGCTCCAACCCCGCCTCCTTGACCTGTCTGTC
>NC_063334.1:110898016-110911375 GCF_021869965.1 Rhincodon typus
ATTTATTTCAGAATCCCTTTCCCCTCCCCCATTTCTGAAGAAGGGTCTAGAACCAAAAAGTCAGCTTTCCTGCTCCTCTGATGCTGTTTGGCCTGCTGTGTTCATCCAGCTCTACACCTTGTTGTCTGAGACATTTTGAAATTTTTTTTGTGTGTCTTATTGCTCTGAGAAATGAAGTTGTACTGAAAATAAAGGTCCAAAAACAGAGGTTGCTGGAAAAGCTCAGTAGGTCTGGCAGCATCTGTGAAGAAAAGTCAAAATTAACATTTCGGGTCCAGTGACCCATCCTCCGAACTGAGCTTTTCCAGCAACTTCTGTTTTTGTTCCTGATTTACAGCAGCTGCAGTTCCTTTGTTTTAGTTTAATATTTAACTTACTGCCACATCTCTTCTCGGCATGCCCACCTTGAAGAAGTTCTGCTCCTCTCCCTGACAGGATTTTTGTTCCAATCTTTCTTCTTGCCCACCGACATTAATTTCACTGTCACCCCTGGCGTTTGACCAAGTATTTGCTAAAAGTCATTTCCACAGCCATATCACATTCCTCAGTGACTACCTCCGGCTCAGACTCACCCCACTTGGATTCCAACTGAAATTTCATCCCTCGTGCTTTGAATCCACCCAGGATTACAGGTACCTCTGTGATGTTCAACATTCCACAGACAGCTACTCTCGCTGCATCCTGAGGTCCACACTTAGTGTCATGTGGTGCCATATGCACATTCTCGACCTTTCTTTCCAACAGTATTGCATCACAAAAAACGTTCTAGGAAGGGTCACCAGAATGGGAACGTTAACTCTGAGTTTTCTCCACAGATGCTGCCAGACCTGCTGAAGCTTTTCCAGCAACTTCTGCTTTTGTCCTGATTAGCAGAACCTGCAGTTTTTTTTCAGCTTTTATTGAAAATAAAGGTCACCTGTCACCTACCGCAGGACTCAGAATCTCATCGGAAAATATGAGATCTAATAGATACCAATGCTTCTCACCATCATCCCACCTGTCCAAATAGACTTAACTCTGTAGGCTGTACCTCCCGTTTGTTCAGCCATGGTAACTGGCCTGATAGTACTGGTATCAAGCTTACTTTTCATAGGATATCCATTGACATAGACACATTTTCTGAATCTCAGATCACTCGGATCACCAAACTTCCTGTATAAGAGAATGAGTTTTCTGTTCTCAACAAGTTTGCTGTTGCATATTAAGATCTTTGCATGTGTAACCATCTCCACTTCTGCAACTCTGTAACTGTGTGCTGGACATACACTTAGTGTTTGATTTTGTGATAATGCTGCACCTTAAGAACAATTGCCTCCATAAAGTTCAACCTTGCACATGTTATGGTCCCTCTCTGATCTTGAATGCCCGAGTGTTCTAATTTCTTCTCAATGTGCTGATTATTCTTGTTACTATAAAACTATTTTAGATCTGTATCATTGCAATATCGCATGTAATCTGCTGTTCCTCAAGTTTATGTACATACAAGCATACAAATTAGAAGAAGCAGACCAGTCAAACCTTCAGTCTGTCCTGCCTTCAATAAAATCATATTTGATCTGTTTGTGTTCCAAATTTCACATTCATACCTATCCCAATAACTTTTGATTACCCTGACAAGAACTTATCTATCCCTAAAATATACAATGATCATATCTACACTGCCTTCTAAGATAGAGATTCCAATGTTACACTACCTTCTGATAGAAAAATAAACTCTACCTTTGTCTTTAAAGGGGCTTTTAAAGCAGTGCCCCCTACATCTTGACTCACCCACAAGAATCCCTACAGTATGGAAACAGGCCCAACAAGTCCACACCGACTGTACGAAGAGCATCCCACTAAGACTCACAGCCCTCCCCCCACCCCATCCCTGTAAACTTCCATTTTCCATGGCTAATCCACCTAAACTACATCATCACTAGACACCATGCGCAATTTAGCATGACCAATCCACCTAACCGGTACCTAACCTGTGGGAGGAAACCGGAGCACCCGGAGGAAACCCATGCAGACACGAGGAGAAACTATGTACAGACAGTGACCCGATGGTGGAATTGAACATGGGTCCCTGGCACTGTGAGGCAGCTGTGCTAACCGCTGAGCCACTGTGCCAAATAAACATCAATTCATTATTCACCTTGTCAAGACCATTTTTATCAACTTCAATCAATCAAATTGCTCCTCGCTCCTCTAAATTCTAGTCAAACAAGCTCAGTCTGTCAAATCTTTCCTTGTGAAAGAACCCGCTCATTCCAAGTGTAAATCTAAACCATTTCCACTGTATTTATATCCTTCCAGAAGTAAAGGAATTGAAAGAGCGCACAGTATTTAACATCTGACTTGGCCAATGAACTCTATAACTGAAATATAATGTTCTTACTTTTATACTCAATTCCTTCCATAATAAAGAATAGCATTCTGTGAACTTCCTCAATCACTTTTGCTCCTGTATTCAGAAATGCAGTTTTAAATTTAATTAGTGTAGAATTTGCTTGATTCTTTGAAAGATTCAAATAAAAATAAAATACTGCAGATGTTGGTAATAGGAAATTTATCAGAGAAAATACTGGAGAAACTCAAAGCTAGCAAGTCCTGATGAAGGGTCCCAACCCAACCCAAAACATCGACTTTCCTGCTCCTCTGATGCTGCCTGTCCTGCTGTGTTCCTCCAGCTCCATGCTGTATTGACTGGAGAAACTCAGCAGACTTGGCGGCATCTGTCGAGTGAGAAACCAAATTAATGTTTACTTAAAATGTTTAACACTGCACGAATGAATTGCACATTTATTTTGTTCAATAAAGCTTTGAACTGTATTGTTGGCAGTCGTGGAGAAATTATTACTTACAAGCTTTTTAGATCTGCTTCTTTGTAACACTAGATCTCCAAACTTGTTATTAGGTTTTCTCCCTTTTATCAATGATCAGCATGGTAACTACCCACTTCTTCCAGGGCTTTTCTGACCTCTGGGGTCAATAGGATATTCTCCAGCTTCTTCTTGGGTGAATTTTCTGCATTTCACATGCACATTTTTTGCTGCAGCCACTTTAAACCTTATCACTGATTTTGCAGCTAAATTATCAAGTCCTTTCCTTTTGACCAAAGGACTGCTCTCCTATTAGAAAGTGCTGAAAGCTTAATCTAAGGGTCACCATACCTCAGGTAAAGGGAGGAAGTTGAGAAAGGAAACTCTTTAGGGCAACCTCAGCTGGTGTGGAAATTGAATGCATATTGTTGGCATAAGATACACATTGCAAATCAGCCATTCAGCCAACTGAGCAAACTCAGTGCCTTTTGAGCTTTAAGCTGTCAACAAATGCTCGATTCTTTCCCTTACAGGGTTTTGGATAGTCCATTATGGGCATTAAAAAAAATGAAGACTCATGTCATTCCTGATCCTTGATAGTGGCTGCTAATGCAATTATATTTGCCCCAGTAACCTTCAAATTTATTTCCACTTATCAGTCCTGTTAGTTCATCCATAATTGACAATCAATGGGTCTGGAGGAGCACATGTTTGTGTTGTTCCCCTTATAGGTTACATTGAAATGTTTCCAAATGACCCTTAATCCACATGAAATTATTCAGTGCTTTAAATCTCTCCTCGAGTTTCTTGCAATATTTCAGAATAAATACCAAGTACCCTCCAGGGGTTTATTTCACTTGAGCTATTTTAGCCTATTCCATACATTCATAATTAAGAAGATGCAACAGATCTGTTTTTTTTCTAATCTGAAATGGAATCCACAGATGTGATTCTGCGTTTCGACAAATTCTAGACTTATTTTGGGTCAGGGAGATGACAAAGCGTCTTACCACGGGCACAGTTTGTCGAGATTTAAATCAACTCAGAAAGTCATGCAGAATACTTCGGTTGGATGTTTAAAATAATGTGAGGGTTGTCCATTGGCAATGCATGACTTGTCTGCCAACTGGGATGTTGATGAGAGAATCGACGTGCCTTTACTGAGGAAAGTTGGCCGCATCCCACACCAATCAATCAGTAAATTCTGAGGGTACACTGGTAGCTCTTCCTCTGGGATTAGGACTCCCGAGGCACAAGTGTTGGCTGCCAGCAGTTGGCAGCCAATTAGAGGCTGGCATCGCCTCAGGGGAAGCTGTAGCCACTGCCAGACAAGCAATTCTGATGCCAGCAGTGTGTGGGGCAGGTTTGCAGGTGGTAGCACGTGTGTAGTAGTCACAGGGTGATGAGTTACGTGAGTCTGATAACAGGGCATTGCCCTCAATAACCTTTCTTCAGAACACTGGACTCGAAACGTTAACTCTGTTTCTATCTCCACTGATGCTGCCAGATCGAATGAGCTTCCTCCAGCAATTTCTGTTTATGTTTCAAGTCTTCAGATTCTGCAATTCTTGTTTGACTCTATGACTCTTACTCAATTCAATGTGCCATTAAAGCAGGCATGTTCTCCTGGATGGTCTCTTGAGTATTACTGGAGCTGTAACTCAATGAATTGGCACGGCAGGTGAAGGGGGAAAAGATAGTAAGAGAGATGGGTCTAATTGACATGGGGTAAGCAGGGTAATGGGAGATGCACAAAGACCATTAGATTGCATAGCTTAGTGAATGTGGGGCATGAGGTTTGTGCTAGTGTGAGTATTCACAAGGAGTGAGTGCTGGAGCAATGTTTTACTTCTTTCTCTTTTTGGACGGATAAGGCATCCAACTGGAAAAAGAAGCATACGTAAGGTTTAGGAAGCTAAAATCCGACAGGGCCCATGAGGAATATAAGGAAATCAAGAAAGTACTCAAGCAGAGAAGTAGGGGAGCAAGAGGGGCCATAAAATGACCTTGGCAAGTAGGGTTAAAGACAATCCCAAGGCATTCTATAGATACATTAAAAACAAGAAGATAACTAGGGAGAAGGTAGGACCACCCAAGGATAAAGGAGGGAACTTGTACTTGGAGGCAGAGAATATAGGTGAGATCCTAAATGAGTACTTTGCATTGATATTCACTTAGAAAAAGGATATGAAAGATAGTGAGATTTGTGTGGACCAAGCTAATATACTAGGGCATTTTGAGGTCAACAAAGAAGTGGTGTTGGATCTCTTGAAGAGCATTAAGGTGGATAAGTCCCCAGGACCCAATGGTATCTACCCCAGGTTGTAGAGAGAGGCAAGAGAGGAGATTGCTCGGGCCTTGAGCAAGATCTTTGTATCCTCTCTAGCCACTGGATAGGTCCCGGAGGACTGGCAAGTAACTAATGTTGTTCCTCTGTTCATGAAGGGGAAAAGGGATAATTGAGGAAGCTGCAGACTAGTGAATCTCACATCGATGGCTGGGAAGCTACTGGTTAGAATTCTTAGGGATAGGATTTACGCATTCATGAAAAAACCTGGTCTAATTAGGGAAAGTCGACATGGCTTTGTGCAGGGCAGGTCATATCTTACTAATCCGATTGAATTTTTCGAGGAGGTGATGAAGGTAATTGATGAGGGTAGAGCAGTGGATGTTTACATGGATTTTAGTAAGGCTTTCGACAAGGTCCGTCATTGTAGGGTCATCCAGAAGGTTAAGATGCATGGGATCCATGGTGGCTGGGCTACATGGATTCAGAATTGGCTAGCCCATAGAAGACAAAGCATAGTGGTAGAAGAGTGTTTTTCAGGCTGGAGGTCTGTGACTAGTGGTGTTCCACAGGGATCTATACTAGGACTTGGTTTATGACTTATATAAATGACTTGGATGAAAATGTAGATGTTTGGGTTAGTAGGTTTGTAGACGATACAAAGATCGGTGGAGTTGTGGATAGTGTAGAAGGTAATCAAAGGCTACAGTGGAATATAGATTAGAGAAATGGCAGATGGAATTTAATCTGGGTAAGTGTGAGGTGCTGCATTTTAGGAGATCAACTGTTAAGGAAAAGTATACAGTTAATGGCAGGACTCTGAACAGCATTGATGGACAGAAGGATCTTGGAGTTCAAGTCCATAGCTCCCTGAAAGTGGCCATGCAAGTAGACAGGGTGGTAAAGAAGGTGTATGGCATGCCAAACCTTTTGGTCGGGGATTGAGTACAAGAGTCAGGATGTCATATTGCACTTTATGAGACTTTGGCTCAGCCACAATTAGAGTATTGAGTTCAATTCTGATCACCACATTACAGGTAGGATGTGGAGGCTTTGGAAAGGGTGCAGAAGAGGTTTTCCAGGATGCTGCCTGGATTAGAGGGTATGAGCAAAAGGAGAGGTTAGAAAAACTCGAGCTGTTTTCTCTTGAGTGGCAGAGACTGAGGGGAGACTTCATAGAAGTCTATAAAATTATGAGAAGCAAAGATAAGGTTGATGGTCAGAATATTTTTCACAAAGTTGAAATGTCTAATACTAGGGGTATGCATTTAAGGTGAGGGGAGAAATGTTTAAAGGAGACGTGAGGGGTAAGTTTCTTACACAGAGAGTGGTAGGAGTCTGAAACTGCAGGCAGATACAATAAAGGGCATTTAAGGGACTTTTAGATAAGCACAAGAATATGCAAGGAATGGAGGGATATAGACCAAAGGCAGGCAGAAGGGATTAGTTTCATTTGGTGTCATATTCAGCACAACATAGTCGGCCGAAAGGCCAATTCCTATGATGCACGGTTCTATGTTCTAAATGGATCTGATCCTCAGATACTTTTGCTGGAGGTAAGGTACTCTCTGGATGAGGTAAAGCTCTCTTTGAGATTATGAACATGTACACTTGTATGCAAAAAAAACATTAATTCATTGGGACTTGCAAAATTGTGAAGACACTGTTGAAAAGTAACATGCAGCTAAAAAAAAGGTCTTATGGTCTTATTACAGGGTTTGTGCTGCAGAACTGAATTCCCATAGTATGAGTTTCACAAAGCAGTGCCTATTGATGGACAGCATCACCTGTTTATTGAACGGAAATGTTCATCAACATCAAGTTTTAACTACTTGAGTGAGATGTGCTGAAAAGCTTATGTCAACAGATTTGAGACAGGTTTTTCTGGACAAGACATTAACCACTTAAATGAAATCATTGTTTTCACAGAGGATTTGTCCTTGCAATTTCTCAGTATTGAATGTTTGTTTTGTGTGTCCGCATTCATATAACCAAAGACTGGTATTGGTGAGCCAGCAGAGAGAGTTAAATGCAAAGGGAGATCTGTAGGAGATATGAATTTGTGCTGAGTTGGTATAGGGGCTATAAAAGTCCATGGGGATAATAATGAAATACGGAATATATGAGGTCATAGAAGTAAGAAATAGGGTGGCAAAGGGTGTGTGAAGGGCCATGTGAGGGATGGGTAGATGGCTACAACTTGGCATGGATGGAGCACAGAATGTGAGAGGAGTGAAAGGGTGAGAGCAGGAGGGATGCTTTCGGTTTTAAGTTTCACATTTAAAATTTGCATGCTGTGTCAAGGACCCCAAGCTGGATTTGTACTCAGCCCAGCTCAGGAAAATGGCAGCCTCTGTTGGTTCTTCCAGGGTTACCCGGTCCAACTTCCAATCCAGCATGCACCACAAGACCATACATCCCAATTGGGGGGACCATCTTTAATGGTTGTACTTATAGAATCCCAATTCTATGCCCGCAACACAAGAAATGTCAGGGCCATTATCTCTGTTCACATACATGAAAACAACACTGTATTTTTCATTCATAAATACAACTGCATTGTGTTCACAAAGAAAGATGTTCCACTTCATTCATATGCAATAATAATAATAATCGAAACAAGTTTATTAAAAAAAATTCTAAAAGGGATCTGTATCTACTGGCAGGATGTTAATAAAAAGATTTTTTTTTAAATGATGCAGTAGACTGATGAGCAAGAGTTATTTATGGTGCAGATTGTCATGGATTGCACTGTCTGAAAGCATAGGTGGAAGGAAATTTAATAGTAGCTTTCAAAGGGAATTATCTGGATAATTGAAAGAGGAAGATTTTGCAGGGGAATGAGGGAAGTGTAGTGGTGTGGTACAAATTGATTTTTTTTCAGAGGGTTGATATAGACTGAATGGGTTGATTGGCCTTCTTGTGTATTTAATTGCCTGATTCTGTTCCAGTTCCTTGATTATAAATCCAATGTGTTGGAATAAATTTGATTCATTTTGAATCAATTTGATCTCCCACTTTGACTATATTCCTGTCCTACAGTTCGACTTTTCTCTTTCAGTCACCAGCCTGCCCTTCCCTGATAAGTTGTTCTTGCTATTTAAATTTCGTATTAGCATCCCATTTACAAACTGCAGTGAGCAAATGTAACATTATTTAAAAAGGGTATATCTAATTACAGTAATTAGAGAAACCCTTAAAAATGTTCTGAGCTTACAGTTGCTGTCCTGAGATTGCTGCTTGTGGTATTAGTCATACTTAACCACTAGGGGGACTAATACCTTCTGGTCAAGGATTACATATTTTCAGAAAGCACCTTTATTCTGACATATTTATTCTGTGATTTTCAACAGTAAAATGCTTTACTAAACAGAAAGTTGAAAGCATTTTACGTCAGTGTTTCAATGAGCCAAGTGGTTGTCCTTAACTGTTACAATTTCTGCAGCTGAATAACTTTTCACATAATATTATTTGTGGTTAACTTCAGCCCGATTATGAGGAAATAGAAGCATGCAAAATTTTGTTTGCATTAGTCATCCTCCTTGATAGTATATATCTTTGAATATTTTTTCAGCAAACAATAGCTCACTGTGATATTAACATAAGTGCAAACAAGTTCTACTTTAAAGGTCGCAGTAAGCGTTTTTCTCCTTCGAGTCTTTTTTAAAATTTTACGTTCATTGCTTTCCATGCCAACTTTTACTGTGTTTAATCACTGTTTTGCCTTTTGCTTTTGTTCACTAAGTTTCCCATGTCTTGCATGATGCTTTCAAAATTTTTCATTCAAATTCAATTTAGACAACAGAGCAGAGTTTCCGAAAGCAAGGCAGGTAGGTGTCAGGGCCACGAGCGGTTGTATGCTGAAAATTTGCAATGGAAAGTCCTGAGGCAGTAAAGGCTGCCGTAGGGCTCCAACTGAGTCATAACAGATGAGCTACCTGTCTAACAGGCCCCAGTTATCACAGCCATATACACATCCTTCCCTACTGCTCTCAGGGGGTCAGAACAATTTTCAAGTCTCAGGCTGGGGTGACAGTGAGAAAACCAATAGGAAGCACTGAGATAGACGTAGGAGTCTAGAACTTTTTTGAGCCTGGGCAAGTAGATTACAGGCACATTTGACATCAGGTCTTTGACCTCATCAGTATGAGACTGGCAAGCTGCAGGTGCTTTCTGGGAATCCCCACGCAGCTTGTGAATGAATTTCAGGCTTCTGGTTCAATGCTGATGGCCCTTCGATGAGTTTGTGGCGATAATGATTTACCTAGGGATGAGTGGGGCCTGGCAATGATGTTTGGAACTACTGCAGAGTGGGGTGAAGCAAAGCTAACCCTCCCAGCTCTATCTCGAGCAATCATCTTTGAAAAATGTACTTTTCTGGTGCTGCCTTGTAGCTCCGTGAAGATTGCTGTTTGCACTGCTCAATAATATGTTTGGTTTTCTGAACGCAGCTGGCCCAGTATTCGCAAAGTTCCAGGCAGACTGATTTCAAGAAGTGCACCTGATGTTAGACAACCTGTCTGCAAGTACAAAGTGACGAGTGTCCATTTCATGTACCAACTGTCCTTTTTCACTATCTTCACCAATATGCTGTAGTGTACAGGTGTGCATACCGTCTGCCAAACTAGATGCTTGGGTGCTCATTTCAAGCCTACAGAATATGTGCAACTCAGTCCAATTTCTTAGCTATTACCTGCTCAAGGCCTTGGGTATAAATTCTGATCATAGAGAGTTAATAATTCCCCTGATGACCACATGTGATGACCAATGAAAATGTTTTTGCAAAGATCTGCATTGTAAACATTGATTGAGAGGATAGATTTACACCACTACAGTATAATTTTTATTGTTGTACTTTTCACTGTTGAAACAACTGAACATGGAGTTTTGCTATCTGTCTTTTTTTGTTCAAATAGATTTTTTTATTCATTCATGGGATATTGATGTTGCTAGCTAGACCAGCATTTATTGCCCATCTCTAATTGCCCAGAGGGCAGTTGAGAGTCAATCATATTGCTGTGGGTCTGGAGATACATGTAGGCTAGACCAGGTTAGAGTGGCAGAATTCCTTCCCTAAAGGACATTAGTGAACCAGATGTTTTTTACCCGACAATCGGCAATGACTTCATGGTCATCATTAGACCCCTAATTCCAGATTATTGTTGTATTCAAATTCCAAAATTTGCGGGATGGCAGGATTCATACCCAGGTCCCCAGAACATTAGCTGGGTCTCTGGAATAATAGTCTAGCAATAATACCACTAGGCCATCTCCTACCCCATGAGATAGAGGAAAGAATGAAAGTTTTTTTGGTAATAAATATAGTCATGCCCTTAGTGCTCAACATTATTATGAAATAAATTGTAACTTATGGCACATGTGATATTAAACACAAACATTCAGAGGGTGCAATCAGAGACACCTCAAATAAGGGGCGCACTCTGACAATTATCACCAATAGGATCAGCACTTAAATAAATGCATGAACACGCCTACTCTCCTGCTGGCTCTGTATAAAAGACAACTGAAAATGTCAGCCTTCTGTATGCAGGCTTCAGTGATAATGACTAATTAACAACCTTTCTGCTGCTGAAACATTAATTTTACAATTGTGGACTTACATTCCTTCTAAAATGTTAGAGATTTAAAAAAACTATATTAGCTATTACATTTTATTTTTTTCTGTCTACCCCAGCATTATATTTATATTTCTCAACTTTATTTCAGTTTCTGAGCACAGTTTAAATTGTAATTTTTTTTCCAGGTTGGCCTCTGCATGCCTCAGTGTGGACCCTTCATTCCAGTTGAATGAGGAGCTATGCTTTTATAGTTCCCTTAGAACGTGCAATGCTGCCACAAATATCAAATGACAGTAAGTTTCTGTTCTGAGGCCCATCAAAATTGCTATCAGTGAGGTGAGCAGTGACCACTGCTCCTTCACTCCTGACCACAAAATCCAGATCTGAAACAATAATTTGCTTTAAATGCTCCCTTATGAATTTTTCATATTTCTGAATTTGCTTTAAGGAACCATGGTTCTTTTGAAGCAACTTTTTTTTGTGTTTGCTTTATTTTGTTGTAATTAGGAACTGCGTGGCACAGTGGGGCAGAACATTGTCTACTTCCTCCAGGGTCTGGGATCAAATCCAAGGCAGTCGGTTGTGACAAGAGTTTCTCTTCTATTAAAGCTAATTAAGAGTTGTATAAGTGAAATGAGTTTTAAAACAATTACAATTCAGTTCTCCATAGATTCAGAGCATCAGCACATGCCCAGTCATAACTTGGAACTAATTGTCACTAATTGGACAGCCTTGCTTATAGAGGCCATGAGGATAGATGTCTCATTGCTACAGTAGGTGGTAAGCTTCACAGGCTAGGGTTAAAGGCACTGTATTCACGACTAATTATACATGTCTAATAAGAAGAGGGAGCTCTAGTGTGTAATCGTTAGCATAGTTATTAAAATTACATGTAGGATCTGCAGCTGTTGCTAAAAATAATAATTTTCATTTCAGTGATCCTTAATTTCAAAGCATTCATAGAGAACTTTCTGAAGTTTTGTAAAGCTGCTATATCTCAAATAATATGTATGTATATCAGAATAAAAATAAATTAGAGTGCTCAAATTACATTCACATGGACCATTTTATTTCTGATAAAATAAGGCCTTTTTAAATGGTAGTATTTTCCAGCAAGGCAATGAAAATACATGTAAAAGCAGATAACTTTACTTAAGAGACTGACTGAAGTCAGAATGAAATGTTACAATTAGAAACTTTGATTTCTTTTTACCCAACAACTTCCTGCTAACAAGCCATTGAGTGTCTATGCTCAGCTCTGAGAGAATGCGTGCTGAGAATGTGATCACGATCAGATCCTCGCTCTCTGTAAAATCAAGCACAGATGCCAACGTCATGTGACAAGTGAAGATGCCCAGCACAATGCACAGTTTGAATTATATGTTTGGGGTGCTAGCAAACTATTCTTGTCACTTTTGATGTTTGTAGGTGGTTCAGTTGCAATGATACAGGCCAATATGGGGCGAGGGCTGCTTTCTTAACCAATGTGTACACCATCAGTGTCAAAGAAATGTTCCAATGTTTCCATCGTTTGTTTCAATAATATTATCTCTCATTCTTCTAAACTCCAATGAGTATGGGTACCATCTGCTCAACTTTCTTCTTCAGATAATCCCTCAACCAAGACATCTGCCTTGTGAACCTTCTCTGAATTTACTCCCAATGCAAATATGCAAGGAGTCCAAGGCTGTACACAGTACTCTGGCTATAGCCAATAGTTTCTAAAGGATGTCAGATGGGTGTTTGAAGGGAATAGGCTACAGTGATAGAACAGGGAAATGGTTCTGACATAGTTGGGCATGCAAATTCACTAAACATCTGATGGGCCAAATAGCCTCCTTTAATTCCATAAATAATTCCCTATCTCGATGAAGTTTATCTAACAGCTTTCCCCGGATACAAAGGCCCTCGAAATGATCATTTCATGTAGCACACTTACCTGGTCTTTTCTTCACCCCTCTACGGATTCTTCCTTTACAGATAAAGTCTAACTTTCTTTCGAATGTCTTGAATGAGCCTGTCTCCACAACACACTCAAACTGTGTATTTCACATATTAGCGTCACGTTTTGTGAAAAAAGTTGTCTCCCATATATTGCTTCTCCTTCTTTTCCAAATTATTTTAAATCTGCATCCTCTTGTTCTTGACCTTATTACAAGTGGAGGAGGCACGGTGGCTCAGTGGTTAGCACTGCTGCCTCACAGTGCCAGGGACCCGGGTTCAATTCTACCCTCGGGCGACTGTCTGTGTGGAGTTTGCATGTTCTCCCCATGTCTGTGTGGGTTTCCTCCAGATGCTCCAGTTTCCTCCCACAGTCCAAAGATGTGCAGGCTAGGTGGATTGGCCATGCTAAATTGCCGTAGTATTCAGGGATGTGTGGATTAGGAGGATAGGTCTGGGTGGGATATTCTTTGTGTCAGTGTGGACTTGTTGGGCCGAAGGGCCTGTTTCCACACTGTACGGATTCTATGAAAACACCGACCATTCAAAGCACAAGGACAGTCAGTTCCCTCACACACAGGTTTGCTTCTAAGTCATATGTCATCTTGCCTTGAAGTATATCACAGTTCCTTTGTTGCCACAGGATTACAAAGTTGTTCAAATGGAGATATTTCAACACATCTTCTTGACATCAGCCCTCCAAATGATCATTTCATGTAGCACACTTACCTGGTCTTTTCTTCACCCC
>NC_063334.1:110911385-110967293 GCF_021869965.1 Rhincodon typus
CACCCCTCTACGGATTCTTCCTTTACAGATAAAGTCTAACTTTCTTTTGAATGTCTTGAATGAGCCTGCCTCCACAACACACTCAAACTGTGTATTCCACATATTAGCATCACGTTATGGGAAAAAAGTTGTCTCCCATATATTGCTTCTCCTTCTTTTCCAAATTATTTTAAATCTGCATCCTCTTGTTCTTGACCTTTTTATAAGTAGAGGAGGAGTAGTCCATTCAGTTCTTCAAACCTGCCGACCATTCAATAAACATGGTTCACCTGCCTCAGGTTTCAAGTATAATTCATGCCAGCTCATTATTGCACTCAACTCTACAATATTTTAAAAATATATCGATCTTTTCCTTAAAAACTTCCAATGACCTAACCTCTACGACACTCTGAAGTAGAGAATTCTAGATATTTATTACACTCTGGAAGGAGACATTCCTTTACATCTCAATTGTAAATCAATGTTCCCTTACTTTGTAACTGTGTCCTCCAATTCAAGACTCCCCATAGGTGGAAACATCTTTGCAACATCTACGCTGTCAAGCGCCCTCAAAGTGCTGTACGTTTCCATAAGATCAACCTTCATGATTCTAAACTCTAATGAATTTAGCCATTCTTGATAAGTCAATTTCAGGAGTAAGCCTAGTTATTCTCTTTTGAATTTACTCGAAAGTCAGTCTAAACTTTCTTAAATGCAGGGACCAAATCTGTTCACAGAATTTCAGTTGTTACCTTACCAATACCCTGTGCACAAGACCAAAAGATGCAGGCCATTTGATCCATTGAGTTCACTCTTCCATTTAATGAAATCATGTCTGATCTGATAACCCTCAATACCACTTTCCTGTTTTTTTTTCCCCATAAGCCTCGATTCCCTTACTATAGTTGGAACAAGACTTCCCTACTTTTAAACTTCAAACCCTCAAGCAGTAAAGACCAAAATTCCATTTGCCTTCCTTATAAATTACTGAACTTGCATGCTTTTTTTTGTGTTTCATGCACAAAGACTTGTGCATCCCTCTGTGTTATACATTTTTGGAGTCATTCTCTATTTAAATAATAGCCTGCCTTTTGATTCTTCCTAACAAAGTGCATGATCTTAAACTTTTCCCCACACTCCACCTGCCAGTTTTTTGCCCACTCACTCCTATATCTATATCCCCTGCAGATTCCCTGCGCATCACAACTTGCGGTCCTGCCTATTTTTGGATCATCAGCATATTTGAATATAATATACTCTGCCCCTCTTTCAAGTCACAAATATAGATAGTCAATAATTGAAGTAATAATAAACCAGTTTCCAAAAGCCGTTAAAAGAAGGGAACCTGCCACTGCAAATGAATCTGTCTTTCAATGAATTCTGTCCCACAGTCTCTTGGTTAACTTGACCTTCTGCAATGGTTCAGTGAGCCTCTCAGTTGGTTGAAGAACTGTGGCTTCCATAATTCAATGAGGAGGCGCTCAACCAAGGCGGTGTTACCCACATTCTAAGACCAAGCCAGCATGTAGTGCGACTATTATTTGGCACCTATAATAAATTAGATTCCTCCAACAATCAGTGTAATTGATATTAAAGCAACATTTTTTTTCTGAAGAAGGGTCTAGGCCCGAAACGTCAGCTTTCCTGCTCCGCTGATGCTGCTTGGCCTGCTGTGTTCATCCAGCTCTACACCGTGTTATCTAACATTTGTCAGCTGTTTGGTTTTGAGGTAGTTAAAAAATCAAACCGGAGGTGGATGATTAGGCTTCAAATAAACCTTATTAATTTTTCCTTTACTGGTTAATCCTGAATTGTTGACTAATTATATGTTGTAAGTGTTTAAATGTATTATTTACCATATGATGACTGCTAGTACTTTCCTGTTATGTCTAAGCTTTCAAAAATATTTTTGTAAAAGTAGCATGAATGCTCTGGTACTGTTCTGTGGGCCAGATTCTCAAAGTCAGGATGAATCTAGAGCCATTTCAAATGGCGAGCTGGTTTAATTCTGGGATGATTACCTCCTTTCCTGATAGAAGCAACTTATCACCAGTGTAGGATAAGAGTGCAGATTGTGACCTATGACCAGGCCAAAATAGGTATCTTCTAGCCATCTGGAATTTTTGAGACAGGCCAACATTCTCAATGACTGGTGGCTCACAGTTTGCAGAGATTTTGGGAAGTGGCATCTGTTTATGAAAAATGCCTGAAAGAATAATTTGACAAAGTCTTATCCACATTCCTCAGCCTATGATCTTTCATCTTCTCCAGCCACTTCCTTTGGGTTTTGACTCCCTCCACGCCAATTCATGCCTCTTCCATGACTCATCACTAACCATTGATCCATTTGATAACAGCAGCAAATGTGGAAATTCCACGGAAAATTAATCCATGCAGAATTATTTTTGAAAAAAAATCTGCCTTTCCTACAAACTTATAAAATTGTCAGTCAGACTGACCACTGAATAATCCATAACAAAGGCTCAAAAACCTCCCACCTCGTAAAACACTGAGGCACCGACAAAACAGATCACAGAAATAAACATATGTAAGTGAAGAGATACTGACCTTGAAGCAGTGCAATGAAGATCCATTATTATAACCATTTAAAGTGCTTCATTCAGCCAAGTCAGCAATTCACCTACATTTTCAAAAGTGAATCACTGCAGAGATCATTCTTTTCTTTGCCTTGGCTCTCAACCAAGGAATAGTTGGACATTACACTTGAGGCCAAAGGGATCAAAGGATATGTAGGAAAAGCAGGAACAGGCTATTGAGTTGGATGTTTCAGCCATGATCATAATGAATGGTGGAACAAGTTTGACGGGATGAACAGCTTACTCTTTCTCCTATTTTCTCTGGTTCAATGATAAGCAATCTGATGTAGATGGGTGGAAACTGACATGGGATTTCATTACATCTACAGTTGCAGTGTTATGAGTTAAGGTCCACAGATCTGATTTTAAGTTATGACATATGATACATGCAAGAGTTGAGAAGGGTGGCAAACTACGTTGACCTACATTCTGAGGCTCAAAAATGTTAACCTGTGTTTCAATCAAATGGATTTATTTATATTTGCACCCAAATCAGTTAAAATCATTACTGGATAGGTAGTTTGGGGTAGATTTCACACAGAAGGAAGTCACTTCCAGTAGACCAGAAATCAAGGATCAGTGGCATTAACCATGCTTTGATCAGGAGGCGTTGGCCTAGTGGTATTATTGCTGGACTGTTAATAGACAGGCCCAGCTAATGTTCTCGCCATAGCAGATGTTCGAATTTGAATTAAATAAAATCTGGAGTTAAGAGTCTAATGATGATTACAAAAGCATTGTCTTTTGTTGGAAAACCCCATCTGGTCCACTAATGTCCTTTAGGGAAGGAAACTGCCATCCTTACCTGGCCTGAACTACATATGACTGCAGACCCACAGCAGTGTGGTTGACTCTTAAATGCACTCTAGGCAATTAGGGAAGGGCAATAAATGCTGGCCTAGACAGTGATGCCTTCATCCTGGTAAATGAATAAAAATAAGAGATGACAGCCCTCTGTGTTAGAATATAATGTTTGTATGGTCAGCTGCATAATAGGAGCAAACAAGGTTATTTGCTTCTTTGAGTGTCCACGTAACTAAGCAAGCCAGAAAAGAATTTGTCAGTTTTAAGGCCATGCTTACTTTGATTTCTATCTGGTTATTCAACAATAAGCACATACAAATTGTGTTTATTGTAAATCCTGTAGATTTATTCTTCATTTTTCAACTGGGTGTGTAAGGTTTGAACACCTAGTGGGTTGATTGTGACTACCACCTTTGGTTTAGAACAAAGTGTCCTTCTTAAATCAGGATAGCCCACCAAGCATTGATTAAATTTAGTTCCTGAGATGAGTACCTCAGTTATGAGCATATGCTGTGCTGTTTCATATTGTACACGCATAATTGTGCATGACTAATAATCAATTAAGAAGCCATCTGTTCAGAAAGACTAAGAAGATTCAATTTCATCTGATGAGCACCTTATCTCCTCGGCCTTTACTAATCATAGAATTAGAAACCACAGGAGACCATTTGCTTCATCATACCTATGCCAACTCTTTTAAAGGCTTATCCAATTAGATCCATTCTCCTACTCTTTAAGCCTGGTCCTGAAAACTTTTCCTTTTCAAGTACTTATCCAGGTCCCTTTATATTTCATTGAGGATGCTTTCTATCCAGTGTGGAATGATTCTACAGTTCTTAATGTATAAAGTCAAAAGAAAGAAATACAAACAGAAGTATGACATATGGTCCTTTCAGTCTGCTCTGCCATATACAAAGATTATGGCTGATCTTCACCTCAAATGCACTTTCTTGCCTAATCCAACTATTCTTTGCAGTGTTGTAATCTATTCATCTTGATTTTATTAATGTGCTGTGACTGAACAAACACACCCATCTTGGGCTGAGAATTCCAAAGATACAACACTGTAATGGAACTTCTCTTCACCTCGGTTCTGAACGACTTTATGCTGAGACTCTTCTGCTCAGTTCTTGACTCTAGACAGCCTTTCCCCTGTAACGCCATCAAATTTTTTTGAATGTTTCAATGGGATTGCCTCTTATTCTTCTAAACTATATTCTACTCAACCTGTTCTCAAAAGTCAACACTGTCACCCCAGGAATCAAACTTGTGGATCTTCTTTGCACTGTTTCAAGGTCAGTATCTCTTCCCCTACACGAGTAGATTATGCCTTTTCTTTTAATTCATGCATGGGATGTGGGTGTCATTGGCTGGGCCAACATTTATTGCCCATCCCTAATTTCCCAGAGGGCAATTGAGTCAACCACATTGCTGTGGATCTGGAGTCATATGTGGGCCAAACCAGGTAAGGTTGGAAGATTTTGTGGTTGTAGATATGCTCACCAAGCTGGTAGGTTTAGTTGCAAATGTTTCATCACCCTGCCAGGTAACATTGTCAGTGTGCCTCCGATGAAGCGCCTGTCCCGCTTGTTATTTACGTGCCTCGGTTTGCTGGGGTAGTTGGTATCACTTCCAGTTCTGTTTGTCGGTGGTTCGTTTACAGGGTCTAATTCACTGTGTTTGTTGATGGAGTTCTGGTTGGAATACCAGGCCTCCAGGAATTCTCTGGCATGTCTCTGTTTGGCTTGTATGATTATGGATGTGTTTCCCAGTCGAATTTATGTCGCTCATTGTAGTGAGACAAGTGAGAATTGATTGTGTCCCTTGGCGGCTAGTTGGTATTTGTATATGTGTATTGCCAGTTTTCTTCTGGCTTGGCCTATGTAGTGTTTCTCAAAGTCCTTGCGTGGTATTTTGTATATTACACTGGTTTTGCTGGTTTTTGGTATGGGATCCTTTATGTTCGTCAGTAGCTGTAGTAGGGTGGTTGTTGGTTTGTGGGCTACTCTGATACCTACGGGTCTGAGTAGTCCTTGTTGTATAGTAGGGTGATTAGTGCGTCTGGTTGTGTTGTGTCTTCATGTTGTGGTCTGTCTCGGAGGTAACGGCAGATTGTGCTTTTTGGGTATCCATTCCTTTTGAAGACTCCATATAAGTGCTTCTGTTCTGCCTTATGTAGTTCCAGGTTGTTGCAATGAGTTGTGGCTTGTTTAAACAGTGTCCTGATGCAGCTCTGTTTGTGGGCAATGGGGTGGCTGCTGGTGTAATTGAGTATCTGGTCCGTATGTGTGATCTTTCTGTATACACTAGTTTGGAGTTCCCTGTTATTTTTGAGTTATACCATAACAAAAACAACCGGAATCCAAACTGACCATAGAGAAAGACCACATAAACTACACACTACAAACGACTCCTAGATATCAGAGTAGCCCATAAACCAACAACCATTCTACAACAGCTACTGATGAACTTCAAGGATCCCATACCCAAAACCAGCAAAACCTGTGCAATGTACAAGATATAATGCTGTGAGAAACACTACAAAGGGCAAACCGAAAGAAAACTGACAATACGGATATACATACACCAACTAGCCACCAAGAGACACGACAAAGTCTCACTGTCTCACTACACATGGACAATGAAGGACACAAACTCGACTGGGACACCACATCCATAATCACTCAAGCCAAACGGAGACACACCAGGAAATTCCTGGAGGCCTGGCATTCCAACCGCAACTCCATCAACAAATGCATTGAATTGGACCCTGCGTACAAACCACTGAGAAACAGAACTGGAAGTGATACCAACCACCCCAGCAAACCGAGGAATATAAATGATAAGCGGGACAGAACGCTGATGCTTCACCGGAGGCGCACTGACGATGTTACCTAGCAGGGTGATGAAACATTTGCAACCAAACCGACTGGCTCAGCGAGCTTGTCTACAACCTCATCCACAACCTGATCTACAAATCTCTCGAAAACCTTAGATGGCAGATTTTCTTCCCCAAAGGATATTAGTGAATCAGAGGTGCTTTTTATTCTTGACAATCGACAATGGTTTCATGATCATCATTAGACCCTTTATCCCAGATTCTTTATTGAATTGTGGGTGGGTGTGGACTTGTTGGGCTGAAGCACCTGTTTCTGCACTGTAAGGGTTCTATGACTCTATGAATTCCGATTCCACTATCTGCCACGGCAGGGTTTGAACCCGAGTCCCCAGAACATTGCCTGTTCTCTGAATTATCAGTCTAGTGATAATACAACTAGGCTATCACATCCCCTGCACATGATTATATTGTGCCTTTTTTTCTGATTTTGCATTTGCCGTACTGGTGGGAGCACAAACCTTTTATAGAGCGGATTTTTATAGACAAGAATGTAGGGCCTGGATTTTCATCATCACCACCAAGAATGACAGAAAATGTATTGAACAACAGCATAGCACTTACCAACAGGTCTGTTCATGATCCACAGATTGGTGGTAAACCCATGGGGAAATTTGCCAGCTTATGATACAATCAGTCCAAATTCTGTTCAAGTTAAATTGTAATCAACCTATTCTAAGTTACTATTACACATTTCTAGAGCAGATGGCACTTGAATCCAGGCCTCCTAGCTCAGCGATGAGGACACTACCACTGTACCACAACAGCTCCTAAAAATTCAGTTCAATCGATGGTAATTTTCTGTGTCACATTAGAGATTCTTGTGATGCAGTGATAGTGTCCCCACCTGTAGACCAGGAGTAAAGCTATTGTTTTGAAGAAGGGTTGCTGGACGCAAACCATTAACTCTGCTTTCTCTCCACGATGCTTCCATATCAGCTGAGTAATTTCTGTTTTGTTTTTGATTTCCAACATCCACATGTCTTTGTTTTACTCCAGACCAGGAGAACTGGTTTAAAGTCCCTCCTGCTCCAGTGATATGTCATAACATCTCTAAACAGGTTATAGAGTTAGAGTCAGAGAGTCATACAACACGGAAATAGACCCTTTGGTCCACCAAGTTTCCCAAACTAAACTAGTACCATTTGCCTGCATTTGGTCCACATGCCTCTAAACTTTTCCTATTCACTTATCTGTCCAAATGTCTTTTTAAATGTTAATAACTGTAACTGCATCTACCACTTCCTCTTCCACATATGAATCACCCTCTGTGTAAAAAAGTTGCCCCTCAGGTCTCTTTCAAATCTTGCTGCTCTCACCTTAAAAATATGCCCTCTAGTTTTGAACTCTCCTACCCTAGGGGGAAATCCTTTGCTATTAACCTTACCTATATCTCATTGAAAGTTGATTAACAAATATCTGTCAATTACTGACCAGCTGGTCTACACTCTGTCAAATTACGACCAGCCAATTGACATACATTGAAACAAAAATGTTGCAGCTTTCCTGAAAGTATGTTGGCAGAGAATGGAAAGGATAAATTGTGAAAAGTTTATTCTGGAAATGAAATAGGCAGCCTGGAATCTGTGGAAAAAAACAGGCTTTGCATGCTCCTGGGAGGACAGCTTGATGGACTTAATGGCCAATGCTTCTTCCATACTTGTCTATGTCACTGCCTCTACAGTCACTTCAAATGAAGTTTTGTGCTTTGAATCAAATGTGAATTCTTTTTCCAAGTTCTGAAAAGTTTAATGTAATCTGAAACATCTTGTACTACATGAGTAAATTACACTCATTTCTCACTAATGTGTGTGTTTTCTTGTGCTGGAAGCTGACTTTTCCATCATGTTTAGTAGTAAGGATCTTGGATACTCTGCCAAATTGATGACAAACAAGTGAAAGCGAAGTATAATACCTTCCAGGTAAGAAATTATATGTTGCACTCTCGTATGTTTAACAACCTGAGGGAGAACAAGTGTCTGTGCAAACACACGGTGATGAAATTGTTACATTGTACAGCACATAAAGAAGTCATTTAACCATCATGGCTGTGCCAGCTCCAGAAAGAACTAAGGACAGATAGAGTTCAGCACACTGCAGAGTTTAACTTGCACTTTAGTCACTTGATTTTGCAAACAGACAGCAGCATAACTTTATATTTCATGGGGAGAGAAATTGGATTTTTAAGTTTGCCCTGTTCTCTGTCATTGTAGGAATTATCATGATGGACAGAAGAATAATAGTCAGTATCAAACCCATATGTTCACACAACACGAACCACGTTATATAGCACAACAATTCTCCTTCAAGCTACTCATCATGACACTGTGTAAATCCAAAAGTAATGGTGCAAATAGCTCAGGGCATCAGGACCCTATTAACATTCCAGGACTCTTCTCTTGATCATTTTTTCATTCATTCATGGGACCTGGGAGGCACTGGCTAGGCCAGCATTTATTGTCCATTTCTAATTGCCCAGAGAGCAGTTGAGAGTGAATCACTTTGCTGTGGGTCTGGAGTCACGTGTAGGACAGCAGTTTCCCTCCCTAAAGGACATGAGTGAACCAGATGGGTTTTTCTTACCAAGTCTAAGTTATTTAATGGAGATCAGTAGACTCTTAACTCCAGCTTTTTATTGAATTCAAATTCCACTGTCTACAATGGAAGCATTCAATTCAGGGTCCCCACAACATTCCCTGGGTTTCTGGATTAATTGTACACTGATGACATTATTATGCCATCACTTCCTCAGGAACGGTTACTACACTATGTCCCTTTGCAACCACTGCCTTATGCTCATTCAACCATCTGACAGAATGGGCCAGCTGCAGTCTGCATGACCATGTTTTATATACACACCCACACTTCTACTCCAACTCTTTCTTTCTGATTTTATCTGTTATCTGATACTCCAGAAATGCTAACTACCTCAATACAGCAGCATCAGTAGGAAAAGAGGCTGTGAACTTTGTGGTATAATGAAATTCATATAAATCATGAAGATATGACTGACCACATAATGTTGACACCAGTAAGAAAGAAGACTCTCATCTAGAATGAGCATGTGAAGAGAGAGGTCTTAAATATTATACTAGAGAGCTGTATTGAGAACTTACTATGTGCAGACCTAAATAATGGCATGCTGCAGTACAAATAGAGGTGAAGAGATTACTTAGTGACAAGGAATCTCTGAGCAGATCCCTACAGCAATCCAGATCAGTATCTCAATGTCTAGGTAGTAATATTGCTTAAAGCACAAGATAAAACATGTTGACAGCTGGTGACACAAAAACCTACAGAGCTGGGATTTGAAGGTAGAACAGAGTCCAAGGGTCACAAGTGAACCTCAGAGTCACAGAAATGTCACATAGAAACATAGAAAATAGGGGCAAGAACAGGCCATTTGACTCCTTGAGCCTGCTCCCACATTCCTTATGGTCATAGCTGATCATCGAGCTCAATACCTTAATCCCACCTTCTTCCTATATCCCTTGATCCCCTTAGCCACAAGAGCTGTGCCTACCTCTTTCTTGAAAACATGTAATGTTCTAGCCTCCACCACTTTCTGTGGCAGTGAATTCCACAGGCTCACCACTCTTTGGGTGAAGAAATTTCTCCTGATCTCAGTCTTGAAAGCTTTACCCCTTATACTTAAACTATGACTTCCCCACCATTAGAAACATCCTTCCCGCATCTAACTTGTCTGTTAGAATTTTATAGGTTTCCATGAAATCTTCCATTTATTCTTCTAAACTTCAGTGAATATGATAATAACTGCTAATCGTTATCAACTCTTTATCTGTCCAACTGCTCTTCTCTCACTTCAGGCTCTATCCTATCATTTACTCCCTATCCCACCCCCTCCCTTTATTCTGCATATAAACTGATGTTTTCCCAGCCGCCATCTGTTCTGAGGGAGGGTCACCGGACCCGAAACGTTAACTCTGAGTTTTTTCTTCACAGTGCTGCCAGACCTGCTGAGCTTTTCCAGCAACTTTATTTTTGTGACAATAATAACTGATGAAATCTCTGCTCATGTGTCAGTCCTGCCATCCCAGGAATCAATTTGGTAATCCTTACTGCGTAGAAAGAGGCCATCCAGCCCATTGTGTCCACAAAATGTCTGAGGAGATTATTGATGACCTGATAAACTTCAATTCCACTCTGCTGCCTTTTCCCCATAAACATGATTGCCCCACTAATCAAAAATTTTTCTCAGCCTTGAATATATGCAGCAACCCAACCCTTACAGTCCTCTGCAATAAAGAACTCTACCAATTTATGACACTCTGAGAGAAGAAATTCTCATCATTTCTGTCTTACATGGACAACACTTCATTTTAAGATTATGCCCTCCAGTACTAGACTCTCCCACAAAGGGGAAAAATATCTCTCTACATTTAACCTGTCAAACTCTTCCCGGGATCATTTGTGTCTCAATAAGGACTTTTCTCATTTGCCTAGATTCAAATGAGTGTAAGCCCAACCTACTCAATCTTTCCTACATTGTATTCCATCCGCCAAATTTTTGCCCTCTCACATAGCCTGTCTATGTCCCTCTGGAGACTCCAAAGATTTGGGTACAGTACATTCACTTCCATCTCCAACTCATTAACATATAATGTAAATAATTTTGGCCCAACTCTGAACCCTCTGGCATTCCACCAGTTACAGGTCACCAGATTGAAAATGGTACATTTATCCCAACTCTCTGTCTTCTACTAATTAGCCAATCCTCTGTTATATAGTGGAGGTTGACCCCCTCCCCACTTGAAAACTAAAACTGAAACACCCAAAGAGGAGCTCCTCGCCTCTTAAGAAAACAATGAACCATCATTATGAAAAGATGCCTGTGGCTTCACTTATTTTGCTTTCTTTTTCTTTTTAAAACCTTAACTCCATTATATCATTAATCTAGAGTTACACATTTTATACAAATTTTATATATAACATTGAACACTGCTGCTTCTATCTTATATATATATATTTTTTTAAACTTGCGATAAAGCATCTGAGATAATATTTTCACAGCCCGTAACATGTACAATCTGTAAATTAAATGCTTGTAATATGAGACTCCAATGAAATAATCTGGTGTTCTTGTCCTTAAATCTTTCCAGAAATGTCAAAGGATTGTGATTGGCATACACAATCGTCTCTGATGCATTGTTTGCAACGTAAGTATTCATTTGTTGTAAGGTCATTACCAAAGCTCAATAACTCCTTTCCAATGGTTGAATACTTTTTCTGGTGTATTTTGTAACAAAATAGCTCCAACACCTACACCACTTGGGTCAGTGGCAAGTTTGAAAGGGTTTCAAAAAACTTTGGTGTGGCTAAAACTGGTGTGGCGGTCAACACAGGTTTTAAATTCTCAAATGCCTCCTCGCATTGTTCTGTCCAATGAAATTTTATGTTCTTTTTAAAAAATCTGTCAATGACGCCATTACGCTACTGAAGCTGGTTACAAATTTCCTGTAGAGTCAGCTCAATCCTATAAGTCATAGCATTTCCTTCTTTGAGAATGGTCTTAGAAATTCCTTGATGGCCCTCGTCTTTATGTTCCTCCAAGTCATCTGTCCATATCTGATGTTGTACCCTAAGAATGCGACTTCCACCTTCACAAATTCTGTTTTTGTCACGTTTGTGACCAACCTTGCCTCCCATGGTCTCTCAAAAAGCCCTGCCAAATGCTTCTTGTCATCTTTCCACAAATGGCTAAATGATCACGAAGCCATCTATGTAGTCAGCACAATTAGTCAAACATGCAACCATTCAGTTCATAAGCCTTTGAAAAGTGGCTTGTGTGTTTTTCATTCCAAAAGGCATTACTTTAAATTGATATAGCCCATTCAGGGTCACAAAAGCAGAAATTTCTTTTGCTCTCTCCGACAAATATACTGGCCAGCAACCAGTGAAGTAAGGCCAACTTTGTGATATAAGTAGTTGTCCTATTTGTTCCACACAATTCTCCAGCCTTGGAATTGGGTATAAGTCAGATTTGGTCACAGCATTGACCTTCCAATAGTCTATGCAGAATTGTTGACTATCATCAGGTTTGGGAATCAACATGATTGGTGAACTCCACCTGCTTTGACTCATCTCATTGATGTCTTTTTGGAGCATCGCTTCCACTTCCTTCTGAACTTGCACAGCTTTGAGAGGATTAAGCCTGTAGGCGTACTGTTTTATCGGAACAGCATTCCTTACATCAACCTCATGTACGATAGTATTAGTCCTCCCCATTCTGTTTTCACATTGGTCCTCATAGTACTGTAACAAGTCTTTGAATTCAGTTCTCTGTTCCTGGGATGGATAACTCACTACCCTATCCCATTCCTTAAGGACTTCCTCATTATTCAATTAATTCTGAGGCACATCTAAATCCAAGTCATGTGGATTTGATTCCTCACTCTGAGTGGTAGTAAATAATACCTGTTTCTCCGGTTCCCTTTCCCTTTCATCGTAAGGTTCCAGCATGTTCACATGACATGCGCAGATAATTTTTTTTTCCTATTGGCATCTTTATCAGATAATTCACCTAACTTAACTTCTTCTCAATCTGATAGGGACAACCAAACCTTGCTCTGAAGGGATCTCCTATCACTGGTAACAGCACCAATATTTTATCCCTATGGGCAAATGTACAAACTTTAGATTTCCTATCTGCTTCTTGTTTCATGAGGTGCTGTGTCACCTTCAAATGTTGTCTCGCTAATTCATCTACTCTGTTAATCTTTCTCTCACCTCAGATACATAATTCAACTGTGAGATCTCTGACTTCGCACCTATCAACGTTTCCTGAATTAATTTTAAAGGCCCTCTTACTTTGTGCCTGAACATCAACCTAAATGGAGTGAACTGAATCAAGTCATTTGGAGTATCTCTACAAGCAAATAATATAAATGGGATACCTTTATCCCAATCATGTGGGTAATCCTGGCAATAAGCCCTCAGCATCGTCTTTAGGGTCTGATATCACCTTGCCAATGCTCCCTGGGATTCAGGATGGTACGCACTTGATTTAGTGTTTTGGATGCCTAAACTATCCATGAACTCCTTAAATAATTTGGTGGAAAAATTGGACCCTTGGTCTGACTGAATCTCGCTGGGTAGTCCATAATGGGTAAAGGAAGCAAGCAACTCCTCCACAACATTTTTTATCTTGACATTCCGTAATGGAATTGCCTCCGGAAACCTGGTAGATGCATCCATTGTGATTAACAAATACTGGTTTCCACTTTTGGTTTTGGGGAGGGGACCTCCGCAATCAATTATAACCTGCATGAAAGGTTCTTCAAATGTGGGAACTGGCATCAACAGAATTAGTTTCATTACTGCCTGTGGCTTTCCTACCATCTGACACATATGTCAGGTAAGGCAAAATTCAACCACATTTTTATGTAATCCAGGTCAATAAAAGTGCTTCTGTATTTTAGCCTGAGTCTTCCTCACTCTTAGATGACCTCCCACAGGTAATTCATGTGCCACCTGCAATATTTCTTCTCTGTATTCTACCAGCAACACAATCTGGTGAACTTCCACCCATTTCTCATCTGTACTAACCTGCCAAGGTCTCCATTTCCACCTTAAGATTTTATCCTTGTAGTAATAGCATTCTGGAAAACAGTCTGATTCCTTTACGGAGTAGGCTTTATGAACTAAATTCTTTATCATCTGATCTTTTTGTTGTAGCTCCATTAGTCTTTCAGAGCTAAATACCTCTGCCTGATTCTTTACTTGCTTAGGTTTATCCTTTACCAATTCATGAAACAAATATCAGCTAACTGGACCTCAACTCCTTCTCATCTTTCTCTTTTGTTTTCCCTTCTTGTTTTAACTTATGGCTGTGAGGTCTTGTCACCACACAGTCTGAAAATATTCCAGGGTACTTTTTTCTAACTCCTCAGTTCCCTGGTTTTCTTTTGGCTTTTCCACTACGATGGGCATCATTCTCACCTGTGATCCAGCTAAATCATTTCTAATAATAAACTGTATACCTGGAATAGCCAATTTTTCCATCATTCCCACTATCACTTCCCCAATCTTGATTGGACTGTCTAGCGTTATCTTAAACGGGGGAACATTACTCCTCTTTCCAGTTATTCCAAGATTAACACTCTCTCGGGCAATATTTCAGAAAGAGTGCAAATATTTTCACCTCTCACTATTAGAGACAGAGCACCTTCCTTACCTCTCAATATTTTAACTTCTTTACCTACTCCCCCTGCTCTACCTAAGTAAATCTTAACCATTCAGGTGAAGTCTTTGAAAAGGTCTTTGAAAGGATCACCCATTTGGGTTTTTTTTAACATGTAGTAAACTTTTCCCAGTGTGATATACCTTTTTTGTTTTTCATTGAAGGATTTCCCTCTTTCCCAATTTCTATCCCTCATGGAATTAAATTGCTGTCAGAAGTTAAATTTCAATTTATGCACTATTGCATATTCACATGCCGTCTCAGGAGCTCATCTTGCTGTTTTAACTTTCTGTTCTAAAACATGAGTTCTTATCGCTTCTGGAAGTGAGTTTTTCTATCTTTCATGCTCTCATTCATCAATCAAAGTTGCTCTGTTTAATTCTTTTAGATTCGATGTAAGTCTGACCTGGTTCCTTTCTTACATTTCTGAACTATTGTCTATATGCTTCTGGTACCAATTCATAGGCACTCAAGATAGCCTGTTTTACTTCTTCATATTCTCCCGACATCTCCTCTAACAGTGCTGCAAACACCTCACTAGCCCTGCCTACCAACTTGGTCTGAAATAACATTATTCACATAGTCTTTGGCCATTTCATCTGTTTAGCCAATTTCTCAAAGGAAATGAAAAAGGCTTCTACATCTTTGTCATTGAATTTTGGTAATGATTGGATATATTTGTAAGTATCCCTACCATGCTGTCGGCTTTGATGTATTTGCTCATCATCACTTCTATCTTGTACTTTTACTTCTGTCATTAGAAGTCTTTTTGCTTCAAGTTCCAACTTCATCTTTTCCACCTCAAACATTCTTTCCTTTTCTTCTGCCATGGCCATCTTTTCTTTTTCTTTTTCCTCTGCCAGGGTAATACTTCCCTTTTCTTTTTTTTCTGCTAGTTGTCTTGTTTTCTTTTTTTCCTTCAGCTAGAAATCTTTTCCCCCTTCTTTATCCTCTAGCTCCAATTGCCTAATTTACAATTTAATTTTTTCAAGCTTCACTGCATTTTCTCTGATATATCTAAATGCATGGCTAACTCTGCAAATAACTTCAGCTTTCTTATTGTCCCAGTTAAACCAATTTTATCCTGTTTGTTAATTCTACAAGTGTCACTTTTTCTGTCTTTCTAAACTTTCTTGGCAAATTTGGGAAGCATCTTCAACCCCCAGAACCTCTTTACCAATGTTGAGAGCCATTCCCCCACTTTTGATTTAACCAGCAACAAGCAAGTGAAAGTAAACAGATTTTCTACTTCTCACTTAAGTTTTATTTAAAGCTCTAGGATACGAGTCCCCAAGTCTGTTTAAATCTGCTGCGACCTTTTATACCCTAAATCTGTTCAAACCTGTCCAAATCCTGGATGAGTCCCTAATCTGTTATAAAGCAGAGGTTGACCCTGCTCTGAGAACTAAAACCGAAACACCCAAAGAGGCACCTCACCCTATAAACTGTAAAAAGAGCATGAAAAGTGGTGTAACCTGATTTTCAGCAACTTTTGGTGGTTAAATAATATGAAACCATGACACTCACTTTAAAATCAACAAGTAACAATTTATTGATCTAACTCTAACAGAGAATAAATTAACTAAACTATTAACAACTTAAATAAATCCCTTCTAACTGCTAACTATTCCCGAATAAAGCAAGACTCTAATGGTATGCTGTTCCAATAAAGACAAGTCTCAATTATATTAAAAAAAATAGACTTTAGTCTCTCGAAATTACAGCCATGTTATGTGTCTTCTGGAATGTTCTGTGCTTTCTCTATTGATTCTTCTGTCAGGAATATTAACTAGTTGTGCTTTGGTACCATTTTTCTTTGGATGATGCTTTCTCTAAGACATAGAGGAGGCTGTTAGAGCCAACGATTCTATCTTGAAAGCTGAAGGCCATTAGCTCTGGTGGTTGGCAGCTAGCTCTGTCAGATGGCAGTTAGCTCTGTTTCTTTGTCCAACTGCCCCCTTCTTTTATACCCTTAATGACAAATCAATATTTCTTACAATAGGATTGCTCCCATGTTTTTAAAACCATCAGATTTAAACTTAATTGGTTTTTGGTATCGAAGTGTCTGGTTCAAATTGATTGGCTAAATTCAAAAGCCTGTTGCCTTTGTGTAAACTGCTACTTGACCTACTGACCATACGGCCTTTTAATACAAATGTTTCAATTCGGGTGCTCTCTGTGTACTTGCAAACATTCAAGCTGCTGCTCACAGACATCCATTTTAAATCTCTAAGTACAGGAAAAGTGCATTATATTTTAAAGGGACCACACAATGCTTTCCCCCCATAACATTTTACAAACACCAAATTCTAACGTCCTGCCTCCCAATCCACAAGTACTCTACCCAACTTTGCAACATATCCATGCTGATAAACTACCCCAACACATGGGCTCTTATTAAGTAGCTTGATGTGCTTTACTTGATCAAATACTTTTGGAAATCCAAATATATTACATCTATTGATTCCCCTTTATCTAACCAGCTTGCTACCTTCTGGACAAATTTGTCAAGCATGATTTTCCCCTTTATGAAGTTACGTTAATTTTGCTCAATTATCTGATGGTTTTCTAAATGGTGTGCTATTAAGTTGTTTATAAAAGACGCTAACATTTACCCAACAACAGATGTTAAGTTAATTGACATAGAGTTACCTGTTTTTATTTATATTTCCCTTCCTTTTTACATGGGTTGTTACATTCGTCGCTTTCTAATCCTCTGGGAACTTTCCAGAATCTTAGCATTCTTGAAAGGTTACGACCAGTGCATTACCTATCTATGTAGCTACTGCCTTTAAAATCCTTGGATGTAAACCAATGCTCTTATTGGCCTTTATCTCAATTCGCTTCCCCAGAACTTTTCTGTCATAACAGGAATGTATTAATTACCTACCCCTCAAACGTTAACTCTTTATAATTTAGTTTGTTTGGAATGCTGCTATTAACCTCTACCATGAAGACCGATAAAAATTATTTGTTCAAGTCCTCTGTCATTTCATGCTCCCTATTATTGTTTCCCTAACCTCATTCTCTCATGGCCCAATGTTCACTTTCCCTCACTTCATTTTTACATAGTTAAATAAGTTAGCAGTATTGCGTTCATTGAACCTTTCTGTTACCTCTTAAAAAGAAAACTCCAGGCAGTTATAATTTCACCTTTAGACATCCATGCTGACTCTTCCTCATCATCTCATCTTTTTCCATATGAATATGACAGTTTTCCAAAACAATTGTTTCTGGTAGCTCCCTACCGCTGATGTTAAAGTAATTGATCTGTATTTGTTGGGAGTATCCTTGCAGCCTTTCTTGAGAAAAGCCACAATGTTTGCAATGTTCCAATCTTCTGTCACCTTCTCCTCTATGGAAAACAGAAAGACTACATCTAGTGCCCCTGCAATTTCCACTTTGACTTCTTCCAGATCGTGATGCATCTTATCCCATCCCAGTGCCTTGTCAACTTAAAGCCCAAACACTCTATTCAATACTTCTTCCTTGTCAGTTTTGATTCCTTCTAATGATACTCTCCTGTGTCACTATGGTGTGGGTAGCATTTCCTTCTTTGGGAAAGACAGAAGAAAAATATTCATTTCACACCTCACACCTGCTATCTCTATATGTAAATTCCCTTCCTCGTCTATAATTGGCCCTACTTTTCCTTTTAACATTCTTTGCTTTTTATATTCCCATTTAAGATTTTGAGATATCCCTCTATGTTGGTTGCTAGTCTTTTCTTATAATTCATCTTTGTTTCTCTTACTTGTTTCTTTTATCTCCCCTCAGAACTTTCTATGTTCTTTCTGATTCTCAATTGAATTTTCAGCCTGAATCCTATCAGAAGCAACTCTTTCTTCTTCATTTTAACTTCTATCTCTTTTGTCATTCAGGGAGCTCTAGATTTGTTTGTTCTTTCTTTGCCAGTTGAGACGATATACCTTGACTGTATCTGAGCTATGTTGAAGAGGAAAAACTCTGAAGTTAGGATAGTGTTTCACAGATTTTGAAAATCAAGCAAACTGCAAAGACAGGGAAAAAAATTTCAGAAGACTTTTTATTATGGGAAAAGTGGGAAAACTCCAAATGGTAGCAAGAAAAGCCTTCAAAAAATCTGGAGCCTAACTATAAACTTGCAATATTCTGGAAAGTAAACACACAGAACTGGAACACTTCAACAGTAAGAAGGAAAAGCCCAAGTAGTTAGCAAGCTTAATCAGGCGTGTTTGTCCAAAGAGATAGTTGCTCTGTTACAGACTTTGCCATTACTCCATCATTTAATAATGTGAAGATCACAAAGAGGTCAGAAGTTGAAGATCTGTAAACAGCAGTTTCAGCTTTATAGAACAGCTTCAGGCTTACACTTTAAGGAAAAGTGCCATCAAGTCAGCATATTTTATATGCTGTAGGTCTAATAGCTGGTGATGTTCTGCATGACAAAGCATGGAAGAAATATTATGGAGAAAGATGCATTGATCAAAGCATTCACTTTGCATTTTAGCCACACACAAAATTTATGTTTAAAAGGGACAAAATTTCATCAGCAATCTCAGCACTTCTGAGAATTAATAAAAGCCTTTTTAATGGATTTACATCATTAAGGATAAGTATTTAGGAGTTCCTGTGCGGATGCAACACCACTCCTTTTAAATCCAGCAACTCATCACAACAGCTCAATGAACACTCCAGAATACTTTCACAAATTTTGCATTTGCCAAGTTAATCTAAATCACCTTCCCCACAAGTTGAATGTCTGGTCCTGTAAGTAAGTCATGGCCTATTGTCAATTATTTATATTTATTCTTGTACATCACCTATGACACTTGAATCCATTATCATTTGCTTAGTTATTCTTATAGACTTTATAGAGTTTATTTTATATTAAACTGCTTAATTCCCCGAGTTTACAATGTCCCTCCAACAGTCGGAGCTGGGAAGCTGTGTTTGCTTTGTATTGTGAAGAATGTTCAGTTGCTTCTGATAAAATTACAATTTAACATGTTTCAAAGAAGGTCAAGATTAGATTACATAACACAGCAAATGCAGCTTTATAAACTTTTCTAAATTAAATGACAAAAAAACACCCTTTATTAAATGTATGACATAAAATTAATCTCAGGCCATGACTCATTAAATATTGTTGATTATAACTAATTCTTCCTTTTATTTTAATTAAGAAATGGAGCTGCTGATATGGCAACAGGTCAGATAGCCCAAGAAGATTCAAGCTTCAGACTCAAACCTGTCCTAATTTAGGAATGCTAGATGTGAAGAGGAGAGATATTTAGCCGAATGTTCTTCCTACAGGAACATCCCAACACAATCCCACTTCCATCATTCATGGCATTTTGTTGTTTCTCAAACTATACCATGCTTATCTACCTTCATCACTCTGGAAGTTCAAGTCAATAGTCAAAACAAGATTAAGAAAAAGTTCCTGAATTTTGTAATTAAGTTGTTAATTTGAAAAAGTTGCTACCTTGTCTCAGCAAAAAGCTCAGCAAGGAGAGTAAACATGATTTACTCTGAACAATTTTATGCTGGCTTTCCTCAATTAATTTATATATACCCAAGTGACCTTTAATTTAGGCCAGCATGATTGTTTCTGGAGGTTTCTTCACCAACAAGGCTAAACTGGCTTCTTGTTAGTTGCGAGGTTTATCTTCATACCTTATTGTGGAAAGGGTCCTCTAATACTACCTGAGTCCAAGGAAAATTGAAAATTACTGGTGGGTCAAACTAGGGCAGGACTTACACAGTTAATGGTAGGGCCCTGGGGAGTGTTATAGAATAAGAGATCTAGGGGTGCACGTTCATAGCTCCTTGAAAGTGGGAGTCTTTGGTAGACAGGGTGGTGAATAAGGCTTTCAGCACATTTTCTCTCATCCATTAGAGCACTGAGTATAGGTGTTGGAGCGTCTTGTTACAACTGTACAAGACATGGGTGAGGTTGCTTTGGAGTACTACGTACAATTCTGGTTGCTCTACAAAAGGAAGATATTATTAAACTAGAAAGAGTGCAGGGAAGATTGACTAGGATTCTACCTGGATTGGAAGGTTTGAATTATAAGGAGAGGTTGGTTAGGCTGGGGCTCTTATCCCTGGAATGTGAGAGACTGAGCAGTGACCTTACAGAGGTTGATAAAATCTTGACATAGATATGATAGACAGCCAACAGCTTTTCCACATGGTAAGGGAGTCTAAAACAAAAAAGGCACAGGGTTAAGCTGTGCAGGGAGAGATACCAAAAGGCTCCCCAGGGGCAACTTTTTCACACAGAGGGTGGTGAATGTTTGGGACAGACTGCCAGAGGTGGTGGTGGAAGGGGGTACAATTTTGTCATCTAAGAAACATTTAGACAGGTGTATGGATGGGATAGGTATGGAGGGATATGGACCAAACAAAAGCGAATGGGCCTCGTTTAATTGTGAAAACTGGGCAAAATGGACAAGTTGGGCCGAAGGGCCTGTTTCCATGCTGTTGACCTCTATGATTCTATGGCACTACTTCCTCATTTTGTGAACTACAATAGATACAAGGTTAGCCTTCCCAGCCTTTTTGGATAAAGTAATATGCCACTTCCAGTATGAATCTGGTAAATCTTCATGGAATTGATTCCAATGTACTTACATCCCTCCTTAAACAAGAACAATTCTATACACATCACTCCAGATATTGTTTCACCAACGCCTGTATAACCTCCCTACTTTTGTATTCAATAGCCCCTGGCAATAAACAATAGCACTCACTTTTAATGTGCTTTCCTAATCACTTATTCGGCAGAATTTTACCTTTTTTAAGCTATGTCCAAGTTGTGTCAAGTTTATTGGAGGTTTTTTTTACCGTATCTTACCAAACTCACCTCATTAATGACCTAACCGGGCCATCTGTTGTATGTCACACCTAATTCCAGCCCCACTTTACCACATGCTATTCCCAGAACAATTTGCACCTCAAGTCACTCCTTGTGGCTGTGCCACCCATAAAAAGCTGCTGTGTAAAGGATATTTCTGGAATGTTTCGGAAGAGAAGAAGATGGTATTCTGATTCTCGGGCAGTGACCTGAGGGTCCTGGTCAAGGAGGTGGTGCAAAGAATGACTATCCTCTCCTTGGACGGCAAGTCAGGGATGTCATGCTGCCAGAACCTGGCAACCTAGGCTGAGGTTACCATCTGGGTCAATGCCACCTCCAGACTCCACAGGAATGGCCAGCAGTGCAGTAAGATGATCAACAATCTTTTCCACGGCACCAAGTTAAGTGCAGCACCCTCTCTCAGTGACATCGACAAATTATCTATATTACACACCTGTCACACCCATTTGCCATTAAGGTTCATGTTCTGCCACACTCATTATTGCCTGCAACACCTTTCCTCGCCTGCACTCACCCATCCGAACTTCCCACACCATAAACCCTGTGAGGCCTCTGCACTGCCTCCTCACTCTCTCAAAATGCTTCACTACCTATCAACCACCTGCACCAACACTAAAATCCAATCCAACCACTTTCATCTCATTTGATTCTTTCTTTTCATGCCAGCCCACAGTTCAAAACGAGCCCATGCATGTGGAGGGGTTCTGCCATTAGACTTCTCAGCTCGCATGAGTTGAGAATGCTGGCCTTTGCTGGAGAAAACCAGGACTTTACTTTGCGGATGCAGAGACACCCATGTCCCATCCACCAAAAAAGTACTATTTTTCACTCCACTGTAACTTTCAAACTCATCCTACTGTCAGTCACATGCATCGCACACCGTTTCTGGGCACGGACTGTAATATTTTCTTTCACTTTTTGACTCGCAGGTACAGCCAGCTTCTCCACTACCCCTACACATAAACATCCAGGTCCTCAGAATCCATCTCCCAGACCTTTGAATGGCACAGGAGGCGTCAGCAAATCTGCCACCTCAGATCCTTGCTGGGAATGTTAAGTCTAGAAGGTGTTGAGTCACAATCTGGTGAGCGCCTCACTGCAACATTTCTGCAGCTGGCTGTTATTGAATTGTTCAGGAATGTCTGTGACAGGGAGGTAAAACACACACACAGATGATCAATGCATTAGGATGGCCAAAGAAGAGAGATCCCGCAATTTTGTGTCCTCAATCGTACATGGGTCTATGCGCAAAGCTTCTCTTCCTTTAAAGGCCCAAGCATCAGTGTTTGCTGCAAGCCCCTCTCTGGCAGTTTGAATCACTTATCCCACCCACTCTGGGTGTGAATGCAGCTATTTTCCTCCCTCTTGCACATTTTCCATTTGCTGCATCATGAAAGGAAACATTGAATGCTCCTTTGTCAGTATCTTGCAGCCTCCACCTTAATGTGCTGATGAGCCCCTGAACATGCAAATCTCTTTTCTGGTCGTCCTTCCCCTAAACCCTACAAGCTTTACACCTGCCCAGGCTGTCATCCAACCCAGCTATGTGCACCTGCCCACCTTTTATACCAAGGCCCTGGCGTACTTGGTGAGAAGATAATTCACAATACCACAACACCCTTCCTCCCTCACCCTTACATGAAGCCAAAGTATTCTTAACTATGCGTAAATCCTTGCTGCTTGACCTACTTCCCAGCCAATCTCTTCCGTAACAGATTCTGTTGCCCCTTTCACAATTCTCATCCACCCTTCCCCGAGCCTGAAACCCTCAATTCCTTGCATGCAGACTCCCAACTGTTGGGTGTTTACACAGACTGTGGTAAGGACGACGCCTCTGAGACACTGAGACATAGTTAACTGCTTGCTGTGCATACAGGGAGTTTGCCGCATAAAGAATGGGAGCGAGTTTTGATAGCACACTGCTATACAGTAAAAAAAAACACCTCGGTTGATGACTGTGGCAAAGCAAGCTGCCTGGCTGTGTGAGTAAGTTAATTGGCATGTCAAGGCAAGGTACAACAAGGCATGAATGGTGACAGCATGCAGGTAGGTGCTAATTGAGTGCCTTACGAGATCAAGCAGCCCTGAGATGGAACCTGGTCTCAACTGTGAGCTGGTTCCATGGGCATGTATTAAGTTTCCCTTCTACAGCCTTCCAATGGTAGTAGCTGGTGCTTCCTGCAATGCAAATCGATATTTCAAGATTAAAACCCAAACCCAGTTCCGAAGAAGGGTCACTGGACCCGAAACGTTAACTCTGTTTTTCCCTCCACAGATGCTGCCAGATCTGCTGAGCTTTTCCAGCAACTTTGCTTTTGTTACTGATGTTTCAAGGTTGCCTTGTCAGTGTATCAGAGAGGTGCCCTGATGGTCAAGAAGTGTTTGCAAGTGTCATATTCCAAAGTCTATGGACGAAGGATGTACGCAGTTAGTGCAGGTAAATTGTGCCCTGATTCAATCAAATGCAACATGGAGGTCTTTAGTCCAAATAACGAGCTGAATCCACCAGGTATCCCTTTCGGTTCCCATGGCGGATTTTCTCGATGACTGTCTTGTTTGGTGAGTTTGGTAAGGTAGAAGGCTGGATATTATTAAAACGAGTTGATTCACAAAAAAGAATGGCGTTTAACAATCTTCCTCTGTGGTTGACAACTCGTCACTGCCTAGCAAGAAACTTGCCATTCCACTTACAAGCATCATCAAAGATGGCGCAAGATACTCCCAACACTGAGATGGGTCTTGCTGGATTTCTTTTCTGATTCTGACACACGTCTGATTGTAGCCCAGATTACTCAGACCTCTTTAAAATTCTGCCCCTTCTATCTGCAAACTAGCCTTTAGTGATTCATGCAAAACATGAGGTGCATGAATAGGGTGAATAGCCAAGGTCTTTTTTCAAGGATGGGGGCATCCAAAACTAGAGGGCATATGTTGAAAGTGAGAAGGGACTGATTTAAGAAAGACCTGAGGGGTAACCTTTTCACGCAGAGGGTGGTGCATGTATGGAACAAGCTGCCAGAGGAAGTAGTGGAGGCTGGTACAGTTACAATATTTGAAAGGCATCTGGAAGGGTACATGAATAGGAAGGGTTTAGAAGGATATGGGCTAAATGCTGGCAAATGGGGCAAGGGTAGATTGGGAATGTGGTCTGTGTAGATGAGTTGGAGCGAAGGGTCTGTTTCCATGCTGTATGATTCTATGACTCTATGACTTAACATTTAGTCTATTGAGACTGGTGGGTCTTGTCTGACTCTGAAGTATTTTGATACAACATGTATGCGCCACCCATTTTTTTATTCTGAGGTGCTACACACTACTGTTGTAACAGGGAAATAAGGAATAAGATCAAATTAAATTGTAAAATGTCAGCAGCATAGCATGCTGGAGCACTTGTAGAAGCAAAAAATGAAAGGAGGTCATGTCATTTTCTACAGCTTTGCACTATCTAACCATGCTGAAGGTTAGAGTCTGATTGACTGGTAACAACTCCACACTGTACCATTGTTATATTTTGTTCACACTCTTTGGCCTACTAAAATAGTATCTGCAGCAAGGTGTCACTACAATCAGGAGGCTTCAGTATTTACATTCCTTTATTCTAACCAGACATGGGTTTCAGACCTGGGTTTCACTGCTATTGACACTTTAGCTAAAACTAGAACACGTACAACATGTAAATTTAATTAGCTTTCATTTTGAGTAGAATTACCTTCTTAAACCTCTGGGCCTTTCTACCTTTTTATGACACTCTTTAATCACTAAACCTTTGACCAGTTAATGCCTCCTTTTCTGGCTCAATGTCAATTATTTGATTAATTGATTGTTTACACTACAATTAGTGCCTTTGCATGTTTATCACATTTAAAACATGAATTGAAGTTGACTATTTTTAACCAACCATTTTTATAACACTGACTTCTTTATTTTACCTTATTGTTAAATTCTTGTAGCTTCGAGGTGTGGTGTATGCATTGGGATAGATTTTCAGAGGAACACAGGGATGAAACCGACATTGCATGTGACCCAGTGGAATTTGAAATGGGACAGTCTTTATAATGGGCAGTCAAATCACAATATCAGTTTCATGGATGTTTACGGGGAGACAGTTGAAAATCTATGTCACTGTCTTATTCTCCAACAAAACAAAGTTAAAATCCAAAATATTTACTGAGCAACTTGTGAACCAATAGATTTGCCATTGTAAAGAGCTGTTGGCTTAAATAAGGTAAGTTTATTTTCAAAAATGTATCAGTTTTTCAATACAAATATCATCAATTTCTAGAACAAAACCCTTTCAAACCACGTGTGTAAACCCAAACATCTTTCTGTCAAGAATGCAAATTCACAGAAAAGCACTGAAAAGACAGAATGGATTTCCTGGCAGGCTGAATACATTGTGCAGCATCTGACAGTAAGATGATTGGATGAACTGTAATAAGTTTTCCCAATCATGAGTGCTATTTTAAGCTTAAAGAAAAAGATTTCACAAGCTTCAAAATCTCCCCTCCCCCTACCGCATCCCAAAACCAGCCCAGCTCGTCCCCGCCTCCCTAACCTGTTCTTCCTCCCACCTATCCCCTCCTCCCACCTCAAGCAGCACCCCCATTTCCTACCTACTAACCTCATCCCGCCTCCTTGACCTGTCCATCCTCCCTGGACTGACCTATCCCCTCCCTAACTCCCCACCTACACTCACCTTTACTGGCTCCATCCCCGCCTCTTTGACCTGTCTGTTTCCTCTCCACCTATCTTTTCCTCTATCCATCCCCTATCCGCCTCTCCCTCTCTCCCTATTTATTTCAGAACCCCCTTCCCCTCCGCCGTTTCTCGGCCCGAAACATCAGCCTTCCTGCTCCTATGATACTGCTTGGCCTGTTGTGTTCATCCAGCTCTACACCTTATTATCTCAGCACTTACATGAGTTGTTTCATTCGGTTTTCATTATTGGCTTGAAAACTACTTTTTCCGCTTCAAGGTGAGGCATAGATGCAGCCTTAATAGTGTCCTGAAAGGTATTCACAATACACAATAGATTACAACTAAATAGAGCTACAGTGTGGAAATTTGGAAAATATTACTGAAATTTAAGAGACAATTTTAACCTAATCCAACCCAGGGAAACTATTGGGTTTGAATCTTGCTAAATTTACACATTGCCTGGCAGAATGCAGAACTTGCATTCCACCTCATTTAATAGTTCCATTTCCCAGTGGATTAACTTCAAATAATCCATTTAGAGTGGATCCAAGTCCTCAAAATCCACAATGAAATAGTGTTCCTAAACTCACAACAAATGTGGAATATCTTTGTCTGCTATTTTAGAGGATATATTAACTTGTTTGTTCTCCGCGGGTTAAAGTTGCTTCTGAAATCGAAGACAAATAAATTGATCAAGACATGAACTGCTCTACTTAAGCTGTTATCCCAGTGACTAGTTAGTTACAAGCCTAAAGGTTTCAGAACTCAAGAATATTAAAATTAAGGGCTAGGTATTTTCTTGAAATCACTTCCAACCGTTTGCATACAAAAGCAATTCATTGACTGGTAAAGTGCTTTAGACATCCTAAGAATGTGGTCTGTTGGTCTAAAGAGGCAAGTATGTTCATTCCTAACAGCTTTTCCTATTTCTGATTTCACTCCTTGTCACAAGTGATTTTTTTTACATAACATCATGATTTAATGTGATCGCGCTTGACTCCTATTGAAAAATATTGCAGTCTAGTTTCTTATTTCTAGCTCGGCTATACTTCTTTCCTTGAAGAACTGAGAAACACTATGATTCTCTCACTTCCCCTATTTGATTCTTATGAAGAAAACGTAGACTGATCTGAATAAAATGTTGTCAAATTTATATTGCTCATGAGTGGATAGCTCTATTACATATGTGCAACAACAGAATAATAATCAAGTCTGACATTGTGAATCACGCAGTCTAAAAGTGAAGCAGCTCATTTTTTCTTGCTCTGTTTGTTCACATAGTGAAAAGATACACTGTGCCTTTGTAACTGGAGAGGGCACACCTTTTGCCTCTTCCAACAAACAGTTACAAACAAAATGAAACCAAGAACTGTAGATGTTGGAAATCTAAAACAAAAACGGAAATTGCTGAAGAAACTCAACAGGCCTGGCAGCAACAGCAAGGCAAAATAAAGTCATGGTTTCAGGTCCACTGAGTTCTAGAGAAGTATTACTTGTCCTGAAATGCTGACTCTGCTTCCTCTCCACAGATATTTCCAGACCTGCTGAGTTTCCCCAGCAATTTCTGTTTTTGTTTTTGCTTACTCACTCATGTGCATAACATTTAGATCATACATTTGCCAGATAATAAGGAGTCGAGCCACCTCCTCTTAACATTTAACAGCATCACCATCATCATACAACCCACCATCAGCATCTTGAGAATTACCAATGATCAAAAACATAATTGAACAAACCTACAGTGGCTATAAAGACAGATAAGTGGTTGCGTATCTCAAAGTGAGAGAGTTGTGTCCTGTCTTCTCAGAGCGCATCCACCTCCAACAAATTACAAGTCAGATGTATGATGGCGTGCTCTCCACATGCCTGGATAAATACAGCGCTGAAACATGTGGGACTCAATGCTAATCAGGACAATGCAATCTACTTTCTTGTCACCACTGTAAGCATTCACTCTCATCAAAGATTTTCCTTAATTAATTTCTTGTTGCCCTTTTTTCTTCAAGGAATTAGCTCTTTGCTGAGGCGTGGTGCTAACTGTGGTGCCGTGGTATAGGAAGGCATTCAAGTGAGGAGCAGCGACAAGGAAGGTAATGGTAATAGGGTACAGTTTATTGAGAGGGATTAAAATTGTCCTCTGCAGTAAAATGTCCAGGCGGCTGTACTGCCTGCCAGGGTATGGGGAATCTGATCAGGGCTGGAGAGGAAGTTGCAGTGGGCATGAGAGGATCCAATCTTCACTGGCAATGTAGGTACAAACAATGACAGGACAAAGTTGTGCCCAGTCTTCATGAGGAGCTAGGCATCAAATTAAGAGGCAGAATTTAAAACATCATAATACCTGGATTATTAGCTGATCAATGTGCAAATTGGCATATGGCTAACCTGATCAGAGAGATGAATGCACAACTCAAAGACTGGTGTGGGAGAAGTGCTTTGTGGGATACTAGTCACCAGTCCTGGATAAAGTAAGATCTAAATTAATGGGACAGTCTCCACTTGGCTGTACTGTTTAGATTTGATTTAATTTGATTTGATTTATTGTCAAGTATACATAAGTACAGTGAAAAGCTTTATTTGAGAACAGCACAGGCAGATCATAATAAGCAAGGACATACAGATCATAAAGCGCGAAAATTTTGGACAGAGTAAGGCATACAAAGAACAAAGAACAAAGAAAATTACAGCACAGGAACAGGCCCTTCAGCCTTCCAAGCCTGTGCCGATCCAGATCCTCTATCTAAACCTGTTGCCTATTTTCCAAGGATGTGTATCCCTCTGCTCCCTGCCCATTCATGTATTTGTCTAGGTACATCTTAAATGACACTATCGTGCCCGCCTCTACCACCTCTGCTGGCAATGCATTCCAGGCACCCACTACCCTCTGCGTAAAGAACTTTCGACGCATTTCTCCCTTAAACTTTTCCCCCCTCACCTTGAAATCGTGACCCCGAGTAATTGAGTCCCCCACTCTGGGAAAAAGCTTCTTGCTATCCACCCTGTCTATACCTCTCATGATTTTGTAGACCTCAATCAGGTCCCCCCTCAACCTCTGTCTTTCTAATGTAAATAATCCTAATCTACTCAACCTCTCTTCATAGCTAGCGCCCTCCATACCAGGCAACATCCTGGTGAACCTCCTCTGCACCCTCTCCAAAGCATCCACATCCTTTTGGTAATGTGGCGAACAGAACTGTATGCAGTATTCCAAATGTGGTCGAACCAAGGTCCTATACAACTGTAACATGACCTTCCAACTCTTGTACTCAATACCCCGTCTGATGAATGAAAGCAAGCCATATGCCTTCTTGACCACTCTATCGACCTGCATTGCCACCTTCAGGGTACAATGGACCTGAACACCCAGATCCCTCTGTGCATCAATTTTCCCCAGGGCTTTTCCATTTACCGTATAGTTCGCTCTTGAATTGGATCTTCCAAAATGTATCACCTTGCATTTGCCTGGATTGAACTCCATCTGCCATTTCTCCGCCCAACTCTCCAATCTATCGAGATTCTGCTGCATTCTCCGACAGTCCCCTTCACTATCTGCTACTCCACCAATCTTAGTGTCATCTGCAAACTTGTTAATCAGACCATCTATATCCTCCTCCAGATCATTTATGTATATCACAAACAACAGTGGTCCCAACACAGATCCCTGTGGAACACCACTAGTCACAGTTCTCCATTTTGAGAAACTCCCTTCCATTACAAACTCTGTCTCCTGTTGCCCAGCCAGTTCTCTATCCATCTAGCTGGTACACCCTGGACCCCATGCGACTTCACTTTCTCCATCAGCCTACCATGGGGAACCTTATCAAATGCCTTACTGAAGTCCATGTATATGGCATCTACAGCCCTTCCCTCATCTATCAACTTTGTCACTTCCTCAAAGAATTCTATCAAGTTGGTAAGACATGACCTTCCCTGCACAAAACCATGCTGCCTATCACTAATAAGCCCATTTTCTTCCAAATGTAAATAGATTCTATCCCTCAATATCTTCTCCAGCGGCTTCCCCACCACTGACGTCAGGCTCACCGGTCTATAATTTCCTGGATTATCCTTGCTACCCTTCTTAAAGAAGGGGACAATGTTAGCAATTTTCCAGTCCTCCGGGACCTCACCCATGCTCAAGGATGCTGCAAAGATATCTGTTAAGGCCCCAGCTATTTCGTCTCTCACTTCCCTCAGTAACCTGGGATAGATCCCATCCGCACCTGGGGACTTGTCCACCCTAATGCCTTTCAGAATACCCAACACTTCCCCCCTCCTTATGCCGACTTGACCTAGAGTGATCAAACATCTATCCCTAACCTCAACATCCGTCATGTCCCTCTCCTCAGTGAATACCGACGCAAAGTACTCATTAAGAATCTCACTCATTTTCTCTGACTCCTCGCACAACTTCCCTCCTTTGTCCTTGAGAGGGTCAACCTTTTCTCTAGTTACCCTCTTGCTCCTTATGTATGAATAAAAGGCTTTGGGATTTTCCTTAACCCTGTTTGCTAAAGATATTTCGTGACCCCCTTCAGACCTTTTAATTCCTCGTTTCATATTGGTCCTACTTTCCCGATATTCTTCCAAAGCTTTGTCTGTTTTCAGTCGCCTAGACCTTATGTATGCTTCTTTTTTCCTCTTTGCTAGTCTCATAATTTCACCTGTCATCCATTGTTCCCTAATCTTGCCCTTTCTATCCCTCATTTTCACAGGGACATGTCTGTTCTGCACTTTAATCAACCTCTCTTTAAAAGCCTCCCACATATCAAATGTGGATTTACTCTCAAACAGCTGCTCCCAATCCACATTCCCCAGCTCCTGCCAAATTATGCTATCGTTGGCCTTCCCCTAATTCAGCACACTTCCTTTAGGACCACTCTCGTCTTTGTCCATCAGTATTCTAAAACTTACAGAATTGTGTTCACTATTCCCAAAGTAATCCCCTAGTGAAACTTCAACCACCTGGCCAGGTTTATTCCCCAACACCAGGTCCAGTATGTCCCCTTCCCAAGTTGGACTATTTACATACTGCTCTAGAAAACCCTCCTGGATGCTCCTTACAAATTCTGCTCTATCTAAACCCCTAACACCAAGTGAATCCCAGTCAATGTTGGGAAAATTAAAATCTCCCATCACCACCACCCTGTTGCTCCTACATCTTTCCATAATCTGTCGACATATTTGTGCCTCTTATCTCACGCTTGCTGTTGGGAGGCCTGTAGTACAGCCCCAACATTGCTACCGCACCCTTCCTATTTCTGAGCTCTGCCCATATTGCCTCACTGCTTGAGTCCTCCATAGTGCCCTCCTTCAGCACAGCTGTGATATCCTCTTTGACCAGTAATGCACCTCCTCCACCCCTTTTACCTCCCTCTCTATCCCACCTGAAGCATCTATATCCTGGATATTTAGTTGCCAATCTTGACCTTCCCTCAACCAAGTCTCAGTAATAGCAATAACATCATACTCCCAGATACTAATCCAAGCCCTAAGTTCATCTGCCTTACCTACTACACTTCTCGCATTAAAACAGAACAATAACCTCAGACTACCTGTCCCTTTGTGTTCATCATCTGCTCTTTGCCTACTCTTCCCCTTAGTCACACTGACTTCATTATCTCGTTCCTTACAGGCTTTAGTTACTACTTCCTTACTGTCCACTAACCTCCTCATTTGGTTCCCATCCCCCTGCTACATTAGTTTAAACCCTCCCCAACAGCGTTAGGAAAAGCAGCCCCGAGGACATTGGTTCCAGTCCTGCCCAGGTGTAGACCGTCCGATTTGTAATAGTCCCACCTCCCCCAGAACTGGTCCCAATGTCCCAAAAATCTGAACCCCTCCCTCCTGCACCATCTCTCAAGCCACTCATTTATCCTGCCTATTCTTTCATTTCTACTCTGACTAGCACATGGCACTGGTAGCAATCCTGAGATTACTACCTCTGAGGTCCTACTTTTTAACTTGGCTCCTAACTCCCTAAATTCTGCTTGTGGGACCTCATCCCATCTTTTAACTATATCATTGGTGCCTATATGCACCACAACAGCTGGCTGTTCACCCTCCCCGTTCAGAATATCCTGAAGTCGGTCTGAGACATCCCTGACCCGTGTACCTGGGAGGCAACATACCATTCGGGAGTCTCGTTTTCGACCACAGAATCACCTATCTGCTCCCCTTACAATAGAATCCCCTATGACTATAGCCCTTCCACTCTTTTTCCTGCCCTTCTGTACAGCAAAGCCAGCCACGGTGCCATGAACCTGGCTACTGCTGCCTTCCCCTGGTGAGCCATCTCCCCCAACAGTATCCAAAACGGTATACCTGTTTCGGAGGGAGATGACCACAGGGGACACCTGCACTGCCTTCCTGCTTTTTTTCTGCCTTTTAGTCACCCATTCCCTTTCTCCCTCAGCAATCCTAATCTGGGGTGTGACCAATTTGCTAAACGTGCTATCCACGACTTCCTCAGCATCGCGGATGCTCCGAAGTGAGTCCATTCGCAGCTCCAGAGCTGTCATGCGGTCTAACAGAGCTGCAGCTGGACACACTTACTTCCTGCACGTGTAGGAGTCAGGGACATAAGCCGCGTCCCTGAACTCCCACATTGAGCAAGAGGAGCATAACACAGGTCTGGGATCTCCTGCCATTTTTACTTTTAAGCTTAACTTAGTCCTCCTATAACATCAAATACTAGATAAACGAAAAAAATTTGTACCAAATCGCTCTACTTACCAGCACACGATAAAAAAAAAAGAAAAACACTTACCTTATCAACACACCACAGAGTCTTTTTTTTTGGTCAGAGGAGGAGGGTGGGTGGGAGACACTACACGTGTAGTGTCTCGGGTTTAGCCACTGCCCAAATATATCAGTTCACTCACCTTCCCAGAGCGCAATTCGACTGCTCCCACTCAGCTCCGCTGCCGAAATGAAGAACTTACCTTCCCGGCAGGCCCCTGGTCCTCACTCTCACCGCTCCCGCTGCTGCTCCCACTGCAAAAAATGGAGGCCGCTGATTGCATGAGGTAAGTTTTTAACTGGGAAGCTTATCTCCTGGCAGCCCCCTGGTTCTCGGTCTCACTGCTCCCGCTGCCACTGCTGCAAAAAATGGAGCAAAATGCTGCAAAAAAATACAGGTTACACTGCAGAGGACATACGCAAGGCAAGATCAACCTTAACAAGGTCAGTATTTTTTGAAGTGAGAGAGCCCATTTATCAGTCTAATGACAACAAGGAAGAAACTGTTCTTGAACCTGCTTATGCGTGCGCTCAAGCTTCTGTATCTTCCACCTGATGGAAGAGATTATAGGAGAGTATTGCTGGAGTGGGATGGGTCTTTGACGCTGTTGGCAGCATTTCCACAGCAACAGAACATGTAAATGGAATCCATGATTGGTTCGTTGGCTTCTGTGATGGTCTGGGCTGTGCACATCACCTTCTGTAGTTTCTTATGGTCCTGGGCAGAGCAGTTGCCATACCAGGCTGTCATGCTTTCTATGGTGCAATGGGTAGAAGTTGGTGAGGGTCCTTATGGACATGCCAAATTTCCTGAGTGCTGCCTGAGGAAGGAGAGACATTGTTGTGCCTTCTTGACCATCATATCTACATGGGAAGTCCAGGACAAGTTGTCGGTTATCATTACTCCTGGGGACTTGATGCTAACAACCCTCTCAACCTCCACTTCATTGATCTTGATGGGGGTGTGTTCTTCTTCTTTCTTTCTGAAGTCAATTATCAGTTCTTTAGTTTTGCCAACAATGAGAGGGAGGTTGTTATCATTGCACCATGTCACCCAGCCTTCTATCTCCTTTCTGTATTCCAACTCTTTGTTGCTTGATATCTGTCTTACTATGGTGGTGTCATCAACAAACTTGCAGATAACGTTCCTTTGGAATTTTGCAACATAGTCATGGGTGTACAGGGAGTACAGTAGGGGGCTGAGAACGTATCCTTGGGGGGTGGGGGGGGATATAGGTTTGAGTGTTATTGTGGAGGAGTGCATTTACCTCTCCTCACTGATTGTGGTCTACGCGTCAGGAAGCTGAGGATCCAGTTGCAGTGGGTGGAGCCAAAATCTACATCTCAGAGTTTTGAGATCAGTCAGGATCAGACAAGACAAAGGAGAAAAGTTTTAGTCAGCAAAATGATAGATGTATTAGGAAGGGATAGAAATACAGATTTCAAAGCACATCAACTGATTAGGGTCGAGCTTACAAAAATAATAAAACGTTAAACAAACATTTAATAAAAGATCTCAAAGTGAAGACAAACCTAGGAAGCAGTGTGCTTAATATGAATGAATTTTATACCTAATTTGAAGGGGAAGGTGTGTCCTAGCTTTTTTTTAAAACTTAAATAATAGTAATTATGAGGGAATAAAGTGAATTGGCAAATTAAGTTGAAATGTAAGTCAATAGAGATGTAGTGGCAGTCAGTAAAGAGGATATTTCACAATGCATTGAATAAATACATCCAAACAATTAAGAAAAAATCTAAAGAACAAATGCTCTATTCATGGTTAACTAGAAAGGCTAAAGATAGTATCAAACTTAAAGAAAGGGATATAATTGTGCAAAGACAGATGGCACATCAGAAGATTTTACAGAATATATGAAACAGCAAAGAATGACCAAAATATTAACAAGGAGAGGAGAATTAGAGTGCAAGAGAAAGCTAGGCAGAGATAAAAACAAAACAATGCCTGAGTTTCCACAAATATTTTAAAAAGAAAAGTGTTAACAAACTGAGTATTGGTACTATGGAAAGTAAGCCTTGGGAATTGTCAATGGAAAATAAAGAGTTGATAAGTGAATTGAATAGATATTTTGGATTAGCCTCCACTGTACAGTGCATGAGTAACAACACAGAAGCAGCTATAAATCAGAAAGTGTAAGTGAGGAGTAACTCAGGAAAATTACAAACATCAGAAAAGTGGGATTGAGTAACTTGTCGGAGCTGCGGGCCAACAAGTGTCCAAGTGCTGAAAGATTGAACTAGAGTCTTAAAAGTAGTGAACAGTGAGATGGAATAAGTTTTCAAAGTTCCTCAGATTTGGGACAAGGCTCCATTTGATTGGAAGATAACGAATATAACTTTCTTATTCAAAAAGGAGGGAACTGAAAGCAGAAAACTACAAGCCAGCTAATTTATCTTTCACAGGAAAAATGTTAGAAGCTGCAAAGAAAATACATTATAGTGGGGTAGAGTCAACATGGGTTTTTGGAAGGGAAATCACATTCTTTGAAGAAATAACATATGTTATAGACAAAGAAGAACCAATGGATGTACCCTGCTTATGTACCCAGAGGCGTTCTATCACAAGCAGGTCAAAGGTTACTGTGGAAAATAAAAGCTCATGATATGTGGAGGTAACATACAGGCATGGGTAGAAGATGAGGTGGCTATTAGCAAGCAGATAGCATGCAGAAATGGTTCTTTTTCAGGTTAGCCAGATCTAACAAATGGTGAGCGAGAGATCAGCACTGGGAACTGTTTGCAATTTATACAAGTAACTCGGATGATGGGATGGAAGTTATGATTGTCACATTGCTAATGACTCAAAGATAGGAAGGAAATTAAGTTGTGAGGAGGACATAAAGAGCCTACAGAACAATATAGATACAGAAGTGAGTGGGCAAAGATCTGGCAAAAGGAATATAATGTGGGAAAATTTGAAGTTGTCCAAAAAGTCACACTAGGCTTGAAACACTGTTTCTGTCTCCATAGATACTGCCAGACATGTTGAGTTACTTCGGCATTTTCTGTTTTAATGACTTCTTAGGAACTGGTTATTCACATGTTAGGCTTGTTAGTAATGATGTATTGGATCAAAAGAAATATTTTACAGACACACACACACACACACACACACACACACACACACACACACACACACTGCATTACCATATTATGTGTACACCACATACATACTGCTTCAAATATTCTCAGGACGTCGTGCAAAGGCAAATGCAACAACCAGTTTTCAAATGTTCCAAATAACAGGAAGTGTCAATAATAACCAGTCAATCTGTTTCAGGTGGTTAATGGAGAAATTTTGGCCAATACACCAGAAGAAATCTCTGTTCTTCAAAACAATTCTTTTAGGTTCAGCCGAACAGAGGCAGACAGTCCTGTGAATTAATATTTCATTTGTAGGATAGTGCCTCTGACAATGAATTACTCCCTTAGCACTGCACTGTAGGTGTCAAGATGAATTATATGCTTATGCGCTGGAGTAGAGCTTAAAACAGCACTCCAGGATGATAATTTGAAACAGGAACACTGACAAATTTCCACTCCCTATCGGATACTGTGGGATACTTGCACTCTTCCTCAGATATCCGAATTGATATCAATAAACTCAGCACAAACTGCTTCAAACCTGTGATCTTCATGGTGTGAATCAAAGAATCACAACACTTTAACATTCAAAACGAGGTTGTTTGGAGGTTAACTGGTCTGTTAAACTTAGCCCCACAGTTCAGCTGTTACCACATAACCCTGCAAATTAAACATCAACCTGTACAGATACCGACTGGATGGGCCAGATTTTCAGCTGGCAGTGGGGAACACAATAACCAGATGGACTACAGATCTCCATACCATTCCTGACTCTGTGATACTTGTGATGCTATTTTTAAATGTTAATTCCTTAATTGGGCAGGAGATGAGCTTGTTGACCCATGAGTCTCTTGAGCACCTTCAGGAAGTATGAGCTGTCTGGTTGGAGCCAGCAGCAAAGACAGACAGCAGTTATGTTGAGAACTGCCTGACCTTGTGGAGGAGATCAAGTCGGAGAGCCCCAGAGGGCCAGAGGGATATAGTGATGATACTGGGAGTGACTGGGCCATACAATGATAATATGCACACTCTGGCTCAGATCCTATGGCACAAATATATATCAGACTGGGAGATGTACTGCAGATGCTGGAAGTCAGAATCAATAAAACTTGGAGCTGGAGGAGCGCATCAGGACTCCTCCCCAGTACGAACTAAAGGTCCAGACCCAAAATGTTGACTTTCCTACTCCTCTGATGCTGCCTGACCTGCTGTGCTCCTCCAGCTCCATATTTTATCGACTCTGTACATCAGACTGCACTGGTTCACCAGAGTCAGATTTAAAAGTTCCCTTCCTGAACACTCCAGTCCCTTGATCTGCTCTTTCAGAAGCTTAACAAGCCATTAGTTGGCAGCGAGTAGGTTCCCTCTATCCTTCCAGCTATTTTTGAAAATGTGAAACTGACTCATAAGCATTGAGATCCTGAGACCATTTTGACTGGCACAGGTTTCAAATTGAGCCTGCTATATGCTCTAGCCTTACAAGCACTTCAAAACACAGCATGATACATTTATTGAGCTAGAAAGTGAGGTTTAAAAAGCTTTTTTCACTCATTCTTCTCTAATCTAACTTCCTATTTCGCTTTTTATTTCATTTCCTCAGAAGCTGTTTCCTTTATGTTTCCATCACAGCTTTGAAAGCAGGAGGATAGATAAGCTGACTGGGAGTGACAAAACTTTCTGTCCACATTTCATGAGTGCAGTACCTTAGTACTAATTGTGAGCAACCAAACTTTTTTTGTAATATCAAACACAGACTTTATTTATAAAAATATCTATATAAACAGTTGTCCCTCAGTCCTTTTTAAAATCTATCTCTCGTCATCTTAAACGTATGCCCTCTAGTTTTGGGCTCCCCTAGCCTGGGAAATAGACCTTAGCTATTCACCCTATTCATGTCAAAGAGAAGAAGACCTTGGGCTGTCGGTACATTGTTCCTTGAAAGTGGAGTCGCACATAGACAGGGTGGTGAAGAAGGCATTTGGTATGCTTGCCTTTATTGGTCAACGTATTCAGTGTAGGAGTTGGGGTGTCATATTGTGGCTGTACAAGATATTGGTGGGCCCACTTTAAGAATACAGCATGTAATTCTGGTCTCCCTGCTATGGAAGGATGTTGTTAAATGTGAAATTGTTCAGAAAAGATTTGCAAGGGTGTTGCTGGGTCTAGAGGGTTTGAGCTTCAGAGAGGGGCTGAACAAGCTGGGGCTTTATTTCCCTTGGACCATTGGAGATTGTGGGGTGACCTTATAGAAAACTATAGAATCATGAGGGACATGGATAGGGTAAATAGCCAAGGTCTTTTTCCCAGGTTAGGGGGCTTCCAAAACTAGAGGCATAGGTTTAAGGTGAGGGGCAAAGATCTCCTCCGCAAGGTTGGGCAGTCCTCAGTGTATGGAATGAGCTGCCAAGGGAAGTGGTGGAGGCTGATACAATTGCAACATTTAAAAGGCATCTGGATGGGTTAATGAAGAGGAAGGGTTTAGAGGGATATGGGCCAAATGTTGGCAAATAGGACTTGATCAGTTTAGGACATCTGGTCAGCATGGACTAGTTGAACTGAAGGGTCTATTTCTGTGCTGTATAACTCTTTGACTGTAAATGCTGCTTGATTGCAGTGTTGATGACACTTCCATCTCTTTTCTGACGTTCAAGAGTAGTCCGATGGAGCAGTGATTGTCCGTGTTTGATTTGCACTGCTTTTTGTGTACAGAATTGTGTCCCTGGACTATTTTACACGTTATAAGGGACATGTCAAAGTTTAACTTCTACTGGAACAGCTTAGCTAAAAGCACAGCAAGTTCTGGATGATATATGTTCTGTACTATTGCCAGATCATTGTCAGAGTCCGTAGACTTTGCTGTACACAAAATTATATCACGTGGAGGGGTATGGAGCAAAGATGAGTAAATGGAGTTGAGGTATAGATCATTTTTGATTTAATTGAATGAAGGGCTGAACAGGTCCACTCCTGTAGCTGACAACAACAACAATTTATTCAACTGCCACATCAATGTTACATTAATCAATTTCCCTTATTGTTCAATTAATCACAGTAGTATGGCATTTAAAATAAATGTGAAATTATAAAAGTCATGCTTGGAAGAATGGAGTTGAAATTTATTGGGCGGGCAGGTGTTTCCCCATTGGGTCTGAAAACACATTGGCGGGAGATTGTATCCTGGAGTGGGATTTTGCCAACTGCAGCCAATTAAGTGCCCTCCATCAAAGCTGCAATCCAAATAATGACCATCCACGAATTCCTGTCCCAAAGCCTTCCCACCTCCCAGCCCGAATCCCCAGGACTTGGAAAATTCCGGGCCAACACGACAACGTTTGGTTTGTTTTAGAAACAATAAGTTTGAGTCAATCAAGTCTAGAAGGAAAAACAAAATGTGAAAGCTCCACAGAAAATTAAAACACAACCTTGGAGATTTTGTTCACCAGCAAGCAGATTATTGTTGATAATGAAAACATGACATTGGCTCAGGAACTGTGGCCATTGTCAGGTTTGTTCATGCTGATAACAAGGACTGCGTGAAGACCGGTGATGACACATCTCTCACCGAAATAACATGCCACATTCGTAACATTGTTAGCAAGGAGTTCCTGGCTTGTTTGCCACGGCCATTGTTTTGATTGTTTCCTTTTGTTTAGAAGAATCAATCATATTACAGGCCAGAATTAATCCGTAATCAACTAGTCCAGCACAATGAAATTGCTGCACTGGAGTTTTAGTTGTCACTAAGCACAGATAAAACAATAATTGCCGCCAAGAGTGTCTAATAATCTAGCCAAATTTGACAGCATTAATGATGATTTACTGTTGATGGGTTGGGTAACGTATTGTTAAATTCAGAGTAAACAGCTTTGACAATCTATTGTGTAATGAAGTGCAGCACAGCTATATTAATGAAACTACTGTGCAGCTGGAAATCACTGATAATTGGGACCAGGCTGGATAGTAATTGTTAGCGCAGATCCATTTCAAAACACCTCCCCTCATTAGTGGCTATCAATTAGAATCAATCATAATTATAATCAATTGATGAGAATTGCTAAGGCAGGAAGTATGAATATTCATAAGTTAAGCAACAATTATCCAATCAATCATGCATTAATTGATAACACTCACAGCTCATTTGCGTTTACTGAAATTAGCATTTCTAATTCCCCAGCTCTCACGCGTGCACATTACAATATTTTCTTGTCTTTCAGATGTCCCTGCAACATAACAACAGCGGCTACCTGTCAAAATGGGCAATTGATGCACTCTGAAACTTTGAGGGCCTGGCATGGGTGGGGGTTGGCTGATTTCCATCTCTTCAAAGCTTTGAAATTTTGCCCTGTGAGCATTACAGTTTCACTGCTCAATAAATTTTCAGCAAATTCCTTTCACTATAATTTTAATTAATGTCTTGACAATTTGCTTTGTTAGAAAATTAAAACATAACTGTCATTAAAATGGCAGAAAGTGACATTTCATACAAATTATTTGCAAATGACTGTACAGATACTCAAATTTTAAGTGGGTATTGTATACAGTCTACGTTTTAGACGCCACAGGTGAGAACAGCAGGTCATCCTATAAGGAGCTAATGATGCCAACTTGAATAACACAAAAATGTATAAACAGAGACGTACTAAGCCATTTAAACAACAAGCAGATTCAATAAGAACTTTTAAAATGTAATTGTGTAGATTCTTGGTAAAGACAAAAATAACAACAGTGCTACGGGTAAAGAGAAAAAGAATAGAATTAACTGGAGAGTACTTTTGAAGAGTCAGCACATTGTGTAGAAAGGTTTCCTTCTGTGCTGTAAGATTCTATGACTCTGAAAAAGTCACAGGTGTAAACCCCATGGTTTGTGCTGTCACCAGTCAACAGCATGGCCAAGGAGAGCTACATAAGTGTTCTATTAATTATTTTTTAAATCATTCTTATGACGAGGAGAAGCAAACACATATAACACTTATAACTTGTATATGTAGATTCAGCAAAAAAGACACATTATTGTAGAGTGGTGGAAGAAAGAAGACTCAGGTGGGGGATGCAGAACAAAAGACTTGATTAAGTAATTATGAGATTATCAAATATTTCCCCAAAGAATGCCATTATTAATAAACTCCCATGTTGCTTAATCTTGTCGTGAACACTTAAAATGTGAGTTGGATAGAGTTACAGAAGAGTTACAGAAGTAAGGTGTTGCCTGCGTGGGAGCTATCTAGCTCTCCCCTAAAGAGTACAAAGCAAAATTATCACAAATGGAAATCTAAAGAAAAAATGATGAGTCTAAAGACTTAAACCTGCACAAGTTTTCAACACTTTAAATCATCTGTCTCAGTCAAACACAGCAAGGAAGTAATAATTCCGGGCAAGGAAACATTCATCTTGGTTGATAAGTTGTCAGTAGCAACATGATGGTTGTCAATAGAAATGAAGAATTGCAAGTGAAGTTTACATTCCTGTACATGCATCACAGGCTATATGGATGTGCACGTCCAGCTAAAGCTGCACACCCCAGTAAGCAGCTCTATTCACTGGTTGGTTAAAATAATTTTGCTTGTATTTTCTCTTCACTACAAATTGTTATGCATTGTATTTCTTTCCCTCCAGCTGGATGTTGCCATTTGCCCCATTCCCCTCTTTCCAGATGTTCCATTTTAGCTACGGGACAAAACTAGTAAGGAGATAAGGAGGCATTTCTTCTGTCAGAGAGTATGAATTGGTGGAATTCTTTACCACAGAGGGCTGTCAAGGCTGGGTCATTAAGTGTATTCATAGTTAAGATAGACAGATTTTTTCAATCAGTAAAAGAACCAAAGGTTTATGGAGAAATGTCGGCAATATGATTAACTTTGGGCAATTAGAGGTGGGCAATAAATGCTGGTTGAGCCAATGAATGAGTAGGAAAAAAAAAATAAAGCTCAACCAACTGAGAAAGCATGTGAATTTGAGTGCCAAGTATGTCTGGACTTCAAACTCTCAGGATTTCCTGCAGGACCACGTGGGATAGAATTTTTCCTTAAAGGGATGGAGCTGATAACGTCACAGTCACTCAACTTTTTGAGGAGATTACCTGTGATTATCTCTGAACTTTGAGGTACAAACAGTTAAGGGACAATGTTAATGTGAGCTCAAAGACAAGAGTCGCTTGGCACTGATGAAGAGCTGTCCCCGCAAAAGGTTTGTGAAATCTCCGCAGCAATGTCCAAGTCTTTCAGAACAGAAAACACGAGAATAAATATGTACATATTTGAACAATCATTTACTGATGATTTCCTAGTCATGAAATCCAACCACCTTTTCAATATTTTCAAAAAATATCGCCGTGTTCTGTTGGAGTTTGGAAAAATAAGAGGTGATCTTAATGAAACATATTGGATCAGTAGAGGACTGGTTAGGGTAGATGTCCAGGTGATAGTTCCTCTTGTGAGTGGAGTATTGATACTCCTTAAAAATTGAAATTTCCTCGTATTTATTATGTAGCATGAAACTTCATTTAACAGTGATTACAGCAGTGCTTGACTTTTGAAACTTGAAAGCAAAGGGAAGAATTATGAAAAGCATGGAGGTGATGATGCCACTGAACTAGCATCAATGACTTATCTGGCCATTTTACCCTATTATGAGTGTGTTGCTTTCAAAAATAAGTATTTCTTCTTAGAAAGAATGGAAAACTAAATCCCAGACAAAGACAAGTAAAGGGAAATGACTATTATGAGGGGGCATAATTTTAAGGTGATTGGAAGAAGGTATAGGTATAGGTCAGAGGTACATTCTTTACACAGAAAGTGGTGGGCGCATGGAATGCGCTGCCGGCAGTGGGAGTGGAGTCAGATACATTACAGCTATTTAAGACTCTTGGATAGGCACATGGATGATAGTATACTGTAGGGTATGCAGGGTAGTTTGATCTTAGTAGGATAATAATCGGCACAACATTGTGGGCTGAAGGGCCTGTATTGTGTTGTACTGTTCTATGTTCTATGGATGGCCATCATTTGCTGTCATGACTGGCTGCTCCATGGCCATTGGCAAAAGGGTTCAGACAATTAATTGATGGAACTTACATGCCCCAAGAAATATAATATAACGCCAGATGCAGACAGCAGTACTCAGGACAGGAGGCACCGGGGGAAGCCCACAGCGTCTTGGCCAATTCCATGCTGGAACAATCACAGTGGGGCCAAGGAAGTTAGAGAAGGCACATGCACTTTGGAAAAGCTGCACAGGGACTAAGAGAGATCAGGAGCTAGATCCTACGCTGGAGTAACAGCGGCAGAATTAGGTCAAACCCACACTGTGGGATCCGCGCAGGGACCAAGAACAGAGTAGACCCATGGGCAGTGGGGAATTCTTCTTGAGGAATTCTCATCAAGCAGACCTGGTAGGCAGTAGTTCCCTTTGGGCGGTCCCCAGAGAGCAGTCTTAATTGAGCAGATTTCACCAGGCAGATAGAAGATAGGAGGAAGACCAAGGAAAGAGTTTCCTGATACCTCGGCTAGAGAGCAGTGTGCTGACCCCCACCACTTTATCGAGACCAAAAAATTCTGCGCTGATAGCCTGTTTGTTCTCTGGTGTCCGGAAACAATCCCCAGTTGTCACAGTTTTCTACTTACTTTATCGAATTAACCCCTAACATACTACATATAAACTGCTGCTTCTCAATCAACTTAATAAAGAAACTAACAAAGGGCACCACATTGGGTCAGTGATTAGCACTGCTATCTCACAGCATCAGGGACCTGGGTTTCATTCCAAACTTGGGTGTACATTCTCCCCATATTTATGTAGGTTTCTTTCAGGTGCTTTGGTTTTCCTCCTACAGACCAAAGATATGCAGGTTAGGTGGATTGGCCATGGTAATTTGCCTTGTCGTGTCTAAGGATGTGTAGGCTAGATGGATTAACCATGGTGAAAAATGCAGGATTGTGGGAATAGGGTGAGGGGCTGGGTAAGGCTGGGATGCTGTTTGGAGTGTCAGTGTGAACTTGATGGAGAAGGCTCAAAAGACCATATGAGCTACAACTGCTCTTGAGTCCCATTTTCTTGTGTCCGGCCAATATCCTGCTTACCTCTTATTAAAGTAAAAGGCTACCTATGGCAAAGCAAGTTTTATAGCAGCTCTGAAAGACATTTTTATACAGTTAAGCACTGTCAGCTAGCGCTGTCTTGTCTCTTGCTGTGGTTTGTTCAAAATTTTCCTTTTTTTGCCATTCCTTTTTGCTTTTCAGTATCCTGAGTAATGGCAATATGTTACAAAGTGCAGCATTATGTTTATAAGAGAATATAGAAAGGTAATGTAATCTTAAGAAGCAAACAGCAAATCCCCTCAAATGTCTGTAACAAGCAAGACACTGACCATACTCACAAGCTCAAAGTTTGCAAAACACGTAACAGTTTTCAACATTAAATCTGATTCCATAAACTGGACAATATTTGCTAAGTAACCTTAAGAGTGTGGAGAATTATGCTGACAACCAATCTGAAAATGTATCCTTACAACTTGTTTTCTTCGCTCTCCTTGGAAGAGAGTACTCTCAGTTCATGAATAGGAATAAACAGTCTCTTGATGACTCTTGAGCATTCTGCCTGAAAGCAAGTCTGACCCACAGCACTGTAACTTGCAGCACAGGGAGGACAAGGAGGCAGGTCTCAAAGCTGGCTCTTTAGAATGGGGATCAAACCCTGTGCAACTGGCATCTGATCCACAACAGCCATTGAACTATTTGATTCAAGGGGTCCGAGTTGTTGTGGCAACATACACTTTTAAATGCATATGTTTGTTGTCTCCCATTCACCAGTTGCAATCCTCCTGATCCTATTTCTTATCACTTTATGCTCTATGACCTGAAACATTAGACTTAATTTTCAATGTAGGATGATGAACTTTAAGGTACAATCATTTCCTGACCCTGACCTCGCACTCCACTGGGTTAGTGACACACCAGCTGAGAGCTTCTTTCTCAAAGCATGACCATTCTGATCTAATCCCATGGACATATTAAAAACTACCCTGTTAATTATTTTTGCAGAATTTGTGGCACACTACCAGTTTTGCTGAGTATTTAAATGATTGCTTATATTTTGCAATAATCTGAGTCTATCATACCACTTGATGTATCAAACTCAATAGAAGTCTTCAAAAAGCTATTCATCAAATGACTTCTGTTTCTTTTAACCACCAAGCTAACTTCAGCAAAGAGATCCACCATCAGCCATCTCGGCCCTAAGTGTACATTCCCTCCCCATGTTTTGCTTCTCTCCTTCACTTTCTCCTCTGTTAAGATTGGTCAAAATCTTCATCCATGACCAAGCTTTTAAGTCACCTATATTTCTCACTTTTCATTCAGTCCTACATCAGTTTATATGTGATTGTGTTCTATCCAGCCCAATCGGTTCTTGCTGTGGTCCAGAGAGGTGTTTTGAGCCCAATAGAAGGAAGGATTAGAAGGCAGGCAAGTACATGCTTGCTTTGTGCCGAAGTAGAGATTAAGGGGTGCCAAGTGTATGAGGCCACAGGTGAGTTAAGAAATAAAAATGCCAAAAATAGATGTCAGTACCAGCAGGTTACGGAGAATCACAAAGCATTTTATCAATATATTAAGAGCAAGAGGGTAACTTTTGAATGAGTAGACACACTCAAGGATGAAGGATAAAGGTTATGTGTAGAGCCAGAAGAAATGGATGAGATCCCTAATGAGTACTTTACATTGGTATTCACCATCGGAACGGACAAGAGGGATGCTGACATTAGGGAAAGCTATGTGAATACTCTTGGTCCGGTCAACATAATAAAGGAGAAAAAGTGTTGCATGTCTTGAAATGCATTAAGATCCCCTAGGGCCAGATGGGATCTATCCCAGGCTGCTTTGGCAGGCAAGGGAGGAAAAAGCTGGGGCCTTAACAGGTATCTTTGCATCCTCTTTGGCCTCAGGTGAGGTTCGAGAGCACTGGAGAATATCCAATGTTCGTCCTTTGTTTAAGAAGGGAAATAGAGATAATCCAGGTAATTACAGGCTTGGGAGCCTGACATCAGTGGTGGGGAAGCTATTGGAGAAGAAACTGGGAGACAGGATTTATTCACACTTGAAAGCGAATTGACTTATTTGTGATTAGCAGCATGGGTTTGTTTGGGAAAGTCATGTCTCACCAGCTTAATTGAGTTTTTTGAGGAGGTGACAAGAATTGTTGATGAGGGAAGGGCAGTGGATGCTGTCTTCATGGACTTTAGTAAGACATTTGGAAATGTATCTCATGGCAAGCTGGTACAAAAAGATACAGTCTGGGTGTGCTGGTTAGATGGATACAGAATTGGCTTGGTCATGGAAGTCTCTAATGATGGAAGGGTGATTTTTGGAATGGAGATTAGTAACTAGTGGTGTTTTGCAGGGATCAGTGCTGGGAAATTTGTTATTTCTAATATATATGTAAATGACCTGGAGGAAAATGTAGGTGGTCTGATTAGTAAGTTTGTGGATGACACCAAAATTGGAGGAGTTGCAGATAGTCAGGAGGATTGTCAAAGGATACAGGTATATTGCAAATTTGGGCAGAGAAATGATAGGTGGACTCAACACAATGTGGAGCTGGAGGGACACAGCAGGTCAGGCAGCAACAGGGGAGTAGGAGAGTTGACGTTTCAAGCCTTGGCCCTTCAGCAGGACTGATGAAGGGTTTAGGCCCAAAATGTCAACTTTCCTGTTCCTCTGATGCTACCTGACCTGCTGTGTTCCTCCAGCTCCACACTGTATTGACTCTGACTCCAGCATCTGCAGTTCTTGCTATCTCCAAATGGCAGATGGAGTTTAATCTGAACAAATGTGAGGTGATGCATTTTGGAAGATCAAATTCAGGTGCAAATTGTACAATAAATGGCAGAACCCTTGGAGCACTGACAGAGGGATCTCGGTGTACAGGTGTACAGGTCCACAGATCCCTGAAAGTGGCAACACAGGTGGATAAAGCAGTCAAGAAGGCATGCAGCACGCTTGCCTTCATTGGCCATGGCTTCAAATATAAAAGTTGGCAAGTTATGTTAACGGTAACTAATGAGACATGGCTCAGTGGTTGGCACTGCTACCTCACAGCGCCAGGAACAAGGATTTGATTTGACTTTCGGGCAACTGTCTGTATAGAGTTTGCACATTGTCCCCGTGTCTGCCTGGGTTCCCTCCAGGTACCCCGGTTTCCTTCCATGGTCCAAAAATGTGCAGGCTCAGTGGACTGGCCATGCTAAATTGCCTATGGTGTCTCGGGTGGGAAATGCAGGGATAGGGTAGGTGGTGGGTCTGGGTGGGATGCCCTTCGGAGGGTTGGTGTGGACTCAATGGGCTGAATGGCCTGCTTCCATACTGTAGGGATTCTATGTTACATTGTGTAAAACTTTAGTTAGGCACATTTGAAATATTGTCTGCAGTTCTGGTTGCCACGCTACTGGAAGGATATGGATGTTTTTGAGAGGGTGAAAGAAGGTTTACCAGGATTATGCCTGGTCTGGAGGGTTATATGTATGAGGATAGTTGTTTTCACTGGAAAGACAGAGGCTGAGGGGGCGACCTGATAAAGGTCTACAAAATTATGAGAGGCGTGGACAACCAGAGATATTTTCCCAGGATAGAAAGGTCAACTACAGGAGGGCACAGGTTTAAGGTGAGAGGGGGAAAGTTTAGGGAAGAAGTGTGGATAAAATTTTTCACACAAAGGGTGATGGGTGCCTGGAAAACACTGCCAGTGGAGAAGGTAGAAGCAGGCACATTAGCACATATGGTCAATAAGTGTTGGGTTTATATAAGGATTAGGAATTGGTGCAGGCTTGGTGGGCTGGGGGCCTGTTCCTGCGCTGCATTGTGTGGTATATTGTATATTGTATACCACAAAAACTTCTACTTATGAATAACTTAATAGTTGAGAAATGTGTTAAGATTTCCCAATGCAGGTTTTCTTGCTGTTTTCAACCATAGGAAATTATTATTTTGCTGTAGATCATGCATCAACAGCCAAAAATACCGGTATATCGCCTGACGCATAAACACTGCTGTAGTTACCGGTGAACATTATTTCTACATAGTCATATCTGCAAATAAAGAACCCAGTTGAACTGCCTAATGGAACTAACCCTCCCTGCCTTCCCACAGCCTGGGAAACCCAACTTACTGCATTAAAAATAGAATCACAGTTGAAGTGAAAGTAGGTCACCATATTAAAATACTTAAGTGACCAACCTACTTCCAGCAAGCAGATTGTTTTCCCAGCTCTTATCCCATCTCCACTAAGGTTGAAGGCTGAATGAGTTTCTCTTTCAAACTTTTAACATTTTCTCCACATACAAGGGTCACATCTTTTGGGGAGGAAGGTGGGTAGCAACATGTAACCCATTTTTTTTCTTTGCATTTCGACAATTGAGCTTGAACCAAGTATTTAAGCTGCAGACTCACCAGAACAATGTATTGCTTTTCAATCAACATTTACTTTTCTATTTCAATGATGAAAGACAGCATTCTGTTGAGTCCAAATCCAGTCTATTACAACATGAGAAAGTCTATTGGAAAATACGTTGCTTGTATAACTCACATAAGCATACAAAGCTTGAAATGCATCTTATGCTCAAACTGATAAATATAAATTAAAGTTGAGTTGTGTCTTACTTCCCATGAATGTGCAAAGATAGGTGCACAGCGAATTACTACAGTGCAATGATATACTCATATATACTACTATGGTTTTCTTGACATAATTGTATAGAAGGATTGATGGAACAATAAAGTGGGTTCTTCATTTGATGATATGAATATATAGAAATCATGTTCACTGGAAACTAAGAGTAAGTGATCTGATCTCCACCCTGCTGCTTATAGACTGCTGACAAGACATAGGATTAATACCTTAAATCATTTTGAGGGATGGAACTATTGACCGTAGTTTAATATACACCCTTTAAAGTAGATGCACATCATGTCACGAAATATCTATCAAGGCACAGCGTGATAAGATGCAACTTTATAGCTACAAATCCTTACATATGAATATCATTGCCTATTTCCACAACCAAAATTAGTGCATAGCATGGGAAGTCCAAGAGAAAGCGCTAGGGAAAAGTAACAGATGAATCATTTACATCTTTTCCATTCAGTTCAGCTGTCATGTGAGTTTCTGTTAGGAATGTTCAGTTAATAAAATAAATTCTGCTCAGGCAACATTTTGTCTGAGGACGAGACAGACACCCCTCTCCTCCACCTCAATTATGTTAGTTCTCGCCCAGGAAATTTGCAGATTTGGAAAATAAGGGGGGAGGTCAACAAGCTATGGGGAACTAATCTTGCTAAAACTGGAGGGAGGATTTCACTAGTTTCAAAATCTCCCCTCCCCCCACCGCATCCCAAAACCAGTCCAGCTCGTCCCTGCCTCCCTAACCTGTTCTTCCTCCCACCTATCCCCTCCTCCCACCTCAAGCCGCACCTCCATCTCCTACCGACCAACCTCATCCCGCCCCCTTGACCTGTCCGTCCTCCCTGGACTGACCTATCCCCTTCCTAACTCCCTACCTACACTCACCTTTCCTGGCTCCATCCACGCCTCTTCGACCTGTTTGTTTCCTCTCCACCTATCCTCTCCTCTATCCCTCTTCTATCCGCCTCCCACTCTCTCCCTATTTATTTCAAAACCCCCTTCCCCTCCCCCTTTTCTGATGAAGGGTCTAGGCCCGAAACGTCAGCCTCTCTGCTCTTATGATGCTGCTTGGCCTGCTGTGTCTATAATTATTATTAGTAATGGTTACAATGTGTAATAATGGTTACCAATGAATTCTTAATTACTATGAAAGTTGATTACCTGGTGGATTCATTTCATAAATTTATAAAGAATAATACAAATGAGGCACAAATATTTTGAAAATTCAGCTGAATAAGCACATTGAACTGGATGTATAATGTGCCAAATTGCTTTACTCTCTGTGCTGCATAATTCCATGATTCTATGACAAGTGTACATGGTGGAGTCAAATTCAACTCACTTAAAGAAACAGAACTAGTTCAAAGATTTCTCACACCATTTTGTTATCTGAAAACCAAAATCAATTGCATTGGTTTCTGAAGAAGGGTCTAGGTCCGAAACTTCAGCTTTCCTGCTCCTCTGATGTTGCTTGGCCTGCTGTGTTCATCCAGCTCTACACCTTGTTATCTCAATTGCATTGGTGACTGAATGATATGATACATGTGGATCATGTTTCTGAGTTAGTGCCAAGTAAATGATTGAACATCAAATCAACCTAATTTACATAATCAATAATATGCAGGAAATCAATACCACAACAGAAAAACAGAGTTAAGAAGGGCTCCCATTCATTAGTACCTAAATGTCTACCCCATCTTGTCTTCAAAGCTTCAAATGCCTGACGGGCAGAAAATGTACAGAAATGTAATTCAATCAGAATGTGGCTAGAAACTGCCATATGTTGTCTGTTTTAAGCCTTCCACTCAAATACATTAACTCTACTTCACTGAATTTGAATAATGCCTAAGGGACAAATGATAGAATTTCAGACACATAAAAGGTAACTATATTTATCTCATGGGAAACAAATAACACAAGTAATCATTTGTAATTTTACCTCATTAGAGAGAAGAATATATTAAAACATTAATAAGAAGTCTAGATACATCTACGTTGAACTTGATTTATAAGTTTCATTTGGGTTTTTTTTCCCCATTTTAGTTTCCGTTAACTTTTTTCCTTTAAGAATGGAAGAATGGTGACAGGACAAAAAGAGGCCATTCAGCCCTCCAAACCCATGTCAGCAAATTATTTAGGCTTTTCTCACTAACTCTTCCACCTTACCCTGATTTAGTGCTTATCAAATGTCCTTCATAAGCTGCAATTTAATCTATCTCCACCACTCTTTCAGGCAATGCATTCTAGATCATAACGACTCATTTTGCCAAGTTTTTCTCAAGTTACTTTTGCTCTTTTTGCAAATCACATTAAATCTGTGTCCACTGTTCAATCTTTCCACTACTGAAAGCAGTCTCTCCCTCTCTCTCTCTATCTACATTGCCCAGATCCCTTATCATTTTGAATACCATTATCAAATCTCCTCTTAGCCTCCTTTACTCTAAGGTGACCAATGCTAATTCAAGGAGTCATAGAGTTATATAGCAGGAAACAGGCCCTTTGACCCAACTCATTCATGCCAACCAGGTTTCCTAAACTGAACTAATCCCATTCACTTGTGTTTGGCCCATATCCTTCCACACCTTTCCTATCAATGGACCTGTCCAAACATCTTTTAAATGTTGCAGTTGCATCTGCCTCTACCACTTCCTCTAGCAACTTGTTCCACATACATACCACTTCTGTAGGAAATAGTTCTCCTCAGGTTGTTTTCAAATCTTTGTCCTCTCACCTTAAACCTATGACCTCTCATTTGGGCTCCGCTATCCTGAGGAAAATACATTGGCTGTCCACTTTATTGTTGCAATGTTGGGGAGAGTATTCATGAATTGGGAGCCAGGAAGTTAGAATTTGTTGGTAAAAAATGATCGTGGGGAGAAAAGTTCCGTGGTCCCTCTAAGAGCTTGTGCTTTGTCTATGCTTGGAAGTTTGTAAGTGCAGGTGTACAGAGACTGCCCGAATGGAAACATTTTGCATAGAACAGCCATGCAGCATTTTTTCCAAGACAACAAGTTTGAATTTGGCCAATTAATTTAAATCAAGCACCTAGATACAGAAAGCCAAATGAATTTAAATCTAATGATGTCGACAACCTAAAATAAATCATATTATAAGGATTTGATTATGTCATTATTGGTACATAAGACAGGGGCATATAGAAAATCAGGCAGAGCCAGCATTAGCACCATTCAGCTCTCAGAAAAAGCCCATCTAATTAATCAAAGCATCACAGTATTTTAGCTCAAAGTCCTCATTGAAGAAATTACAGAGATTAAACATCCCTGACAGCAAAATTAGTGAAAGAAAGGCATTTGTGAAGACAGCAGAGACAACAAAATATTCCAGAAGACATTCTGTGCAAACTTGGAGAGATTAAGTTATAATTCTTTGTTTTCTTATCAATTGGGTTTATCAAGTGGGACTTGTATTTATTTGTAAAGTATTCCAGTAGAATTTAGTCCAGTTAGGAAGCAGTTAGTAGTCTAAAGGGGAATTGTCAGTTTGTTAGTAATTCTGTTAATTTGTTCATTGTTGGGTTAAATAAATAAATTGTTTCTTGGTATTGTAAAGTGGAGATCAGGGATTTTCTTTCTTTTAACCATCCTTTTAATAGATTATGAGGGGAAAGGTGAGCTTCTCTGGGTGTTTCAGGGGTATTTATTAGAGGGGAACCCATACTCCTGTCATAACAGATTGGGACTCGTGTTTTTGTTTAATTATCAAAGAGGTTTGGTTATTCCCCTTTGTAACATTATCAATGCTCCTCATGATTTTATAAACCTCTGTAAAGTCACCCCTCAGCCTCACACGCTTCAAGGAAAAAAAGTCCTAGCCTATCCAACTTCTTGTGATAACTCAAATGTTCCAGTCTCGGTAACATCCTTGTAAATCTTTTTTGCACCCTTTCCACATCCTTCCTATAGCAGGGTAACCAGAATTGTACACAGTACTCCAAATCTGGCCTTACCAATCTCTTATACAGCTGAAATAGGATGACTCAACTCCTGTACTTAATGCTCTGATCAATGAAGGCAAGCGTTCTAAATGCCTTGTTCACCACCCTGTCTACATATAATGGCATTTTTTAAGGAATGATATACCTGCACCTCAGGTCTCCTTTTTCAACAATACTCCCCAGGGCTCCACCATTAACTGTGTAAGTCCTGCCCTGGTTTTTCTTAGCCAAATGCAACACCTCCCATTTTTCTGCATTAAATTCCACCTGCCATTCCTTGGCCCACTGGCCCAGTTGATCAAGATGCTGTTGTACTCTTAGATAACCTGCTTCATTGTCCACTGCACCATTGGTGTCATTGACAAACTTACTAACCATGCATCCTATATTCTCATCCAAATCATTTAAATAAATTACAAATAACAGCGGGCCCCCATCACCAATCCTTGCAGCACACTGCAGGTCACAGGCCTCCAGGATGAAAGACAACTCTCTACCTCACCCTCCTCCTGTCAAGCCAATTTTGTATCGGATTGGTTAGTTCTCCCTGGATCCCATGTGATCTAACCTTACTAACCAGTCTACCAGAGTGCATTATTGAGATGTCTTATTCCAATTACTATTCGCATAAGGTTTTTCTGCAACCTCTCTTAAAAAAATCAGAACTTTACTAAAATGTGGTGTCCATATCTTAACTCAAAATTCCAGTTGAGATGGAACCTTTGTTTTGAAAATATTCATTAAAATTTAGTTGTTTTTCTATGCCCCTGTTTACTGAATATCCTTCCAAGAACTTTCTCAACCTGCCATGCCAACATCAACAATCTGTGCACCTTTTCTGCTCATGTTCAGGATCAGAAATGTTGGCTGTGCTTTCAGGTTTTAGGAAGGCACCAGAAAGATAAATTATGGCCTTTGTGTAAAGTCAAGTAGCCTCATAAAGATCAAGGGGTAGCCTGATGCCTTCTTCATTTTGCTTCAATACCACTCTGCATGACAGACAACATTTATAATCAGTCAGGAAACTGAGGGTTATGGGGAAAAGGCAGAACAGTGGAGCTGAGACTTATCAGATCAGACATGATCTCGGTGAATGGTGGATTTGACTTAATGGGCCCAATGGCTATTTTTGCTCTTACACCTATGGTCTTTTGATACATTTGCATACTGAAACATTCACAATTTTCCCCAATGTTTCAAGAATTCTAGTAAGACAATAGATCTATATTTGCAGATTCATATTTGTGGAAATTTTATTCTCAGCAATTCACTGCATCCAAAATTGATATTTCTAACTTTCCTCGGCTCCTCAGGCGGAATATGAAGTTCCCCCTCCCCATTTCTGAAGAAGGGTCCCGACCTGAAACATCAACTTTCCTGCTCCTCCGATGCTGCCTAGCCTGCTGTGTTCCTCCAGCTCCACACTGTATTATCTCTGACTCCAGCATCTGCAGTTCTGACTATCCCTTAAGTCATGACAATCTGTTACTATCCTTCAGTTCAAATTTGTCACTGAACTTCTTTTGACCTAGGGGAAAGTAATAGAATAATTGCAGTCTATGCAACTTGTTCCATTGGTCACAATTGCTTTAAGTAAACTTTGATGAGTTAGATTTTAAAATGTAGCATATTGTGAAAGGTTTTTCTGGATGAATGTACTTCAATATCAATTTGAGATAAATCATGTTTCATTGTGGGTAATTCTTCCATTATTTTCTGCTTTTGTTTCACAAAGAAAGAAAATATCGGTGGAAAACAATACCAGATAAATCATTCTGTCTATTATGACTCTTCTCAGTGTTAGAATAGACAGCAACATTTTATGGCTTTGCAAAATAACGGACAATGTTAGTTCAATCTAGGAGTATTGTTAGAATCATGATTGTGATAGAATGGAAGAACTTTTGGTAGTTTAACTATATTTGTTTTTGCTGGAAAGCAGAACAAATGAAGAAGAGACAAGACTAACATTCATGATCACGGAATGTGAGAGACTGGCATTGCAGTTTTATGCTGTTTGACTTAAAAAGAAACATGCAAAGTAAACAGTATGGGTAGATGGAGAGAACAGATGGCCAATATTGGGTTAACTGTTTAGAAGACATGTGAGATAATTGTGCTATTTTTTGTTTGCTACTCTTAATGAAGGCCTTTATCTGTTTATTTCAAATGGGCTGAAGTCTCCATCAATGTAAATTATGGGAATGTTTAGACTCGAGAGTCACAGATGGCTAGAAGAAAGCTGAGCTGTGGGCAGTGTCGTTATCTCTGGTGGTGAGATTAGAGATGGGAAGGAGATTTCATTGGGCAACATGGTACAACACTGGAACACCATTGCTTTGTCACCTCCTCCATAATTAAGTACTCAATGGGAAGGGTCATGATTGACCTTCCTGTTGCATCTCCAGTTGAAGCCCAAGGGATATACCCCGTCCCTTCCTACCTTTTCAACAAAGTTGTAGAAAAGAATGGCTTACTCACTCTCACCCACCCTACAATTGACCAGTTATTGACAAAAGGGAAATCAGGCTTCACAAATCTACCGGAATTGTTTGAGGATGCAACTCATAGAGTTGATCGGCAGAGCTAGTGGCTGTGATTTATTTGGACTTTCAGAAAGCTTTCAACAAAACTCCACAAAAAAAAAATTAATGTATAAAATGAAAGCACACATGACTGGGGTAGTATATTGAGATGGACAGAAAAAATGGTTAGCACACAGGAAACAATAAATAGGAATAAATGGGCCCTTTTCTGAATGGCAGGCAGTGGCTCGAGAGAGTAATTCAAGGATTGGTACCATGACCCCAACTATTCAAAATATATATTAATGATTTACACGAGGAAACTCATTAAAATTTGCAGATGACACAAAACTGGGTGGAAAGGTGAGGTGTGAGGAGGCTGCTAAAACACAGATAGATTGCTAATTTAGCCAAACAGCAAGGGATACTGAGTACATTGGCCAAGTAAAACATTGAAATCACAAAAACCACACACCAGGCACACTGCAAACAGAACAGCCAGGTACTAATCACATTAGGATAATGTGAAAGGCAATAGTTATTTTGGACAGACATAGCCCCGACAACTTATCCCCTAAACAAAGGAGTGCCCAGACAGAAAGGCAGTGGGTCCTGCTACACAAAGAAACTAACAGTAGCACGCCATCTATATAATTGATTCTTGCTTCAAAGTATTAAGTGAATCTCCCTGATTGGCCAGATCAATAGAAAGTTCCAGAAAACCATGTAAAATTTACAAAAACAGGTTTCACCTGCAGATCTCGCATTTGGAACCAGTCTTGGAATCGTCAGAGGCCTTCTGAGCAGAGCAGCATGGCAAGAGAGACAGAGACAGAGACAGAGACAGAGACAGAGACAGAGACAGAGACAGAGACAGAGA
>NC_063334.1:110967303-110979652 GCF_021869965.1 Rhincodon typus
AGAGAGAGAGAGGAAGGAAGCAGCTTCTCAGACCCAGAGACAGAGGCAGACAGAGAGTGACTGCATAAACGTACAAGAGGCCCTGGAAGTATTGTAACCTTAAGGGGTGAAATAGTATTAAGGATTAGTTTAGTAATAAAGATTATTGTAATTTTGTTTCTAATAAAATTGGGACTGCTTTTTCTTATCGGTGCTAGCTTGTGTTTATATTGCTTTGACCGCTTTGGTATTGTGGGATACCTGAGTAAATTCATTCATCACATTCTGCTCGGAGTTGTCTAACTTGTTTAGGGAGGAACCAGACAACACAGTATAATGTGAATAAATGTGAGGTTATCCACTGTGGTTGTAAAAATAAGAAGGCAGGCTATTATTTTAATGCTTGTAAATTGAGAGGGGAATGTTCAATGAGACCTGGGTGTCTTTGTGCACCAGTTACTGAAAGCAAACGTGCTGGTGAAGCAGACAGTGAAGAAGGCAAACTGTATGTTGGCCTTCATAGTGAGATGACTCAAGGACAGTAACAAGGATATCTCACTGCAATTACACAGGACAGGAGACTGGTGTGGCCAAATGTGGAATATTGTGTGCAGTTTTGGTCTGATGTACGAGGAGAGATTGAGTTGGTTGGGATTTTATTCAGTGGAGCTCAGAAGAATGATGTGAAATCTCACAGAAACTTATAAAATCCTAACAGGACTAGACAGGTTAGATGTACCCAATGGTGGGGACATCCAGAGCCAGGAGTCATAGTTTGACAGTAAGGGGAAACTTTTTGGGACTGAAATGAAGAGAGATTCCTTCATCCAGAGAGTGGTGAGCCTGTGGAATTCATTACAACAGAAAGTGGGTGAGGCCAAACATTATGTATTTTCAGGAAGGACATAGACATAGTTTTTTGGCTACAGGGATATGGGAGGAGGGCGGGATTAGGGTATTAGGCTCAATGATCAGCCATGACCATATGAATGATGGAGCAGGTTTGAGGGGTCAAATGGCCTACTCCTGTTCATATCTTCTATGTTTCTGTGCTTCTATGTTTTCATGTTTCTCATGGCCTGCAATAGGTCTAAAGGGTTTGCAGACTTTTGGGCACCTTATGGGAAATGGATCAGAGGTGGACAGGAAGGGTGTGGCTGGTTATCCAATACATTTTGTGAGCCTGCCACAGACAACACACCCAGCATGAGGTGTTCCCAGCAGGAACATAAAATCCAGCCCAAAGAGAGAGAAAAAAAAAACAACCTTATATATGTCTTTGAACCAACTGTTGACAAGTTGAGGCATCAATTTCAACTAAAGTGAATGTTCCAAGAGATCAGAAGTGCCAAGATTTCATTTTAGATGAAACACAGATAATGAGACTGGATGCAGAAATTGCAATTGCAGAGTCAATGTGAAACAAAGCACAATACACCGAAAATGCAAGAATTAACCATTTACTATAGCTGTATGCTTGTTGGAATACTCAGAACAAATGCATGAGCCAGACAGCCAACTATAATAAAGAGTTGACTAAGTGGTAGAGGAATTTCAGAGATAGTAGGAACTGCAGATGCTGGAGAATCTGAGATAACAAGGTGTAGAGTTGGACGAACACAGCAGCCAAGTGCAATTTGCATGGCACTATGATGTGATTTTATCTCCAGGGCTACAGTTAGAAGTCAAACAAATGCACATCATAATGTTGGTCCCAATTCAGCACTAATTGCCAATTGTTGTATTCACAAGGGATTTAATAGTGTGACCGAGAGATATAAAAATTCACTGATGCAGTAAAAATGAGTTCTGTTTGCAAGACTGATTAGCATCAGCAGTCCACAATGGTGGCCAGCATTGTGGTTAAATTGACTCAACAGGTGCTCACTTCATAGGCTAAGTGAAATCCCACATCTCCAGTAATGTACATTACAAACTGAGCGAGATTTATCATCTTAACATAACTTCAGTCAAATCCTGTTGTTAGACTTTTTACCATTCATTTTATCAATATGATGTTCTTTGTTTTAAAATGTTTTTATGATTGATTTTACTGTTTGTGAGGAAATTTTCGTGGATTATATGGAGAAGAAAATTGCACAGTTATAACTTACTCCTATTCACTCATGAAATGAGGGTATCACTGGCTAGTTCAAGATTTATTGTCCATCCCGAACAATGCTAGAGAAGCTGCTGGCAAGTTGATCTTTTTGAACGGTTGCAGTCTATAGGTATCGGGACACTCACAGCTCTTTCAAGAAGGAAGTTCCAGGATTTTTGACACAATATCGGTAAAAGAACCGTGACATATTTCAATGTCAGGAAAGCTTGAAGGAGTGCTTGCATGTAGTATTGCTCCCGTGCATCAGTTGTCCTTTTTGTTCGAGGTGGTAAAGGTCATGGGTTTGGAAGGTCCTGTTGAAGGATCCTGCTATCATTATATGTTGGTAGCAAAGGGAGTGAATATTGAAGGTAATAGATGGGTGGTAATTGAGCAGTTTCATCCTGGATGATGTTGAGCTTCTTGAGTGTTGTTGGACCTACAATCATCCAGGCAAGTGGACAGGATTCCATTTTATTCCTGATTTCATCTATTAAGCAGCACTTGAAAGGGATGACCCTGTTAACTGACAGTCAATTTGGGTTCCATTAGGGCAACTTAGTTTGTGGCCTTATTATAGCCTTGGTCCAAACATGGACAAAAGACTGGATTTCAAAAGTGAGATGAGAGTGACTGCCCAAGGCAGTCAACTGAGAATGGCATGAAGGAGCCCCAACAAAACTAGAGTCCATTGGAATCAAGGGGAAAACTCTCCTCTGGTTGTATGAATGCCTAGTAAAATGGAAAACTGGCATTGCTGTTTGAAGTCGATTATCTCAGTCCCAGGACAACACAGCAGGAGATCTTTGAGGCAGTGTCCTAGGCTCATCCATCTTCAGCTGCTTCATCAGTGAATCCTTCCATCAAAGGGTAAGAAATGAAGAAATGCAAATACTTCACATTTGTCTTTGCACTGATGTTTCGGACTCCCTCATTATTGAGGATAGGGATATTTGTGAAGCTTACATCTCCTGTTAGTTGTTTGATTGGTTGTCACCATTCACAATTGGCCTATAGAGCTTGGATCTCGACTGTCATTTGTGGGATTGCTAAAACCTGTCTATTGCATGCTGCTTTCAGTTTTTGGCATAAAACTAGTGTTGTGTTGTCGCTTTACGAGGCTGATGCCTTATTTTTAGGCGTCTCTAGATCTGTTTCTGGCATGCTGTCTTGAACTCATTATTTAACTGAACAAATAATCTGGTGTCCCAGGCTAATTTTCTGGGGACAAGGTTTCAAATCCCATTATGACAGCTGGTGGAATTTAAATCAAATTAATAAACCTGAAATATCAATTTATTTTCAGTCATGCTAACAATGACAACTGTTATAAATTGGTGTCAAAAATCATTTTGGTTAACAACATTTTGTTTACAAGTGACTCTGGAGTAATATGTTTGATCTCTAATTGGCCGTGACAGTAGCCCAGAAGGACAATTAGGAAGGCCATCAAATTTCTGGTCTTATTGGTGACACCCTTATCCCGTGAATTGAAATTACAGAAATGTGGATAATTTATGGTCTTGTCCAGTAGTTGGGCAGTCTGGTAAAGCGTTGGATAGAGGGGGGCAAGAGGAGTTTGATTTTTCGTGAGATAGAGAATCTCCACCCAGAAGTGTATCAGTGTAAATTTAACCAGCAGATTCATCTTTTTTCCTTAAGAAACAGTAGGATGAAGGAAAGTTGACAGAGTTATTTGATGTATGTTTTGCAGAACGAACCAGCTAATGGTTAGGGAGGAGTTCTGCCATCAGTCATCCTTTTTTATCTTCTTTGTGAATATGACTAGACTTCTGCAGAGACTATCAAAAATTGCCAATGGTGACTTTGTTTCAAGTCACTGCTGCGGAGTGTTGGACAAGGTTTTCAATAAGCAGTAATTGTATATCATCAGCTAAAATGCTGCTACTGCACAAAGCTGACTATCATTTCATGGAAACATAGCAACTAGGAGCAGAAGTAAGCCATCCAGTTTTTCAAGGCTGCTCCGTCATTTAATATTTTCACGACTAATCATCAATCGCAATGCCATATTCCTGTTTTCTCCCCATACCCTTTGATGTCTTTAAAATCTAAAAATTTGTCTATCTTTTTTATTGAACCTATTCAGTGACTTGGTCTCCATAGCACACTGTGTAGAAAATTCCATAGGTTCACTACCCACTGAATGGAGTACTTTTTTTCCTAATCTCAGTCCTAAATGGCATATCTGATTTTTTATTCACTTGTGGGTTGTGGGCATCACTGGCTGGCCAGTATTTTCTGCCATCCTAGTTACCCTTGAGAAGGTGGTGGTGAGCTGCCTTCTTGAGCTATTGCGGTCTACATGCTTTAATTTGACACAATGTAAGATGCGTATGCTGGAATCTGTACTGAAAGCACAAAATGCTGGCAATTATAATGGGCCAGGCAGCATTCAAGGAGAAAGCAAGCTAAAGTTTCAAGTCTGGGAGTCTCTTCATCAGAGCTGATGTAAAGTGTGGAATGGCAGCATTTATGCAATAGTGAGATGGGGGGTGGAGGAGGGTGGAGTGCTGAGGGAGAAAGGATATTGATAGTTCGCATTAAGCGATCGGAACGTGAGAATGATAGAACAATGGTGTGCCGAACTGCCAGACTGCTATTTCAGACGATGCCACCACTAAGTGCATCTTCCCTCATTCCCCCATGTGCATTGTGCAGGGATCATCTGGTCTGGGACATCCTAGTCCATTCCTTGACCACCAACACCACCTCCCCTTCACAAAGTACCTTCTCATGTAACTGCAGAAGATGCAAAGCCTGCCCCTTCACCTCCTCCCTGCTCACCATCCAACGGCCTAAACAGTCTTTGAAGGTAAAGCAGCATTTCACCTGTACGTCCTCCAATCTTGTGTACTTTATTCATGGCACCCAATTGGCCTACACTACATTGAAGAAACCAAACACAGACTGGGTGACCACCTTGCAGAACACCTTGCATAAGCATGACCCCAACCTTCCCATAGCCAGTCATTTTAACACAGTGTCCTGCTCGCACGTCCACTTCTCTGTCCTCAGCATGCTGCAATGCTCCAGCAAATCACAACACAAACTGGAAAAATAACATCTCATCTTCAGATGAGGCACTTTACAACCTTCTGGACTTAATATTGAGTTTAAATTGTGAACACACTCCCATTTCTTCCCTTTCTTTTACCTTTACTTGTCACATTCTCCTTCCCCTCCCCCCACGCCAATGGGACTGTCTGTTCTTTCTAATGTGGCAGTTAAACACAGCGCTGTAAATTGACCCACAGTGCTGTTAGAGAGGGAATTCCAGGATTTTGACTAAAAAACAGTAAAGGAATGGCAATATATTTCCAAAGTCACGATGGTGAGTGCTTTGGAGGGAACTTGCGGGTAGCGGTGTTCCCATCTATCCGCTGCCCTTGTCGTTCCAAATGGAAGTGGTTTGAAATGTGCCCTCTGAGGATCTTTGGTGAATCTCTGCAGTGTATCTTGTAGATGGTACACACTGCTGCTACTGAGCATCGGTAGCGGAGGGAGTGGATGTTTGTGGATGTAATGCCAATCAGACAGGCTTCTTTGTCCTGGATGGTGTCAAGCTTCTTAAGTGTTTTCGGAGCTGCACTCATCCAGGCAGATGGGGAGTATTCCATCACACTCCTTGACTTATGCCTTGTAGATGGTGTACAGGATCTGGGGAGTCAGGAGGTGAGTTATTCGCCTCAATATTCCTAACTTCTGACCTACTCTTTTAGCTTCTGTGTTTATGTGGTGACTTCGGTTGAGTTTCTGGTCAATGGTTACCTGCAAGATGTTGATAGTGGGGGATGCTAACACAATTGAATTTAGAAGGGCAATGGTTAGATTGTCTCCTATTGGAGATGGTAATTACCTGGCATTTGTTTGATGTGATATTACTTGCCAATTGTCAGGCCAAGCCGAGATATTGCCCACATCTTGTTGTATTTGAACATGGAGTGCTTCAGTGTCTGAAGAGTCATGAGTCATGCTGAATATTGTGCAATTATTAATGAATATTTACACTTCTGACCTTATGATAGAGGGAAGGTCTGAGGTTGCCAAACGATGTACTTTAATTTTGCCCACTGGTCACTTATGAGGAAATTTATCAAAAGCCTTCTGGAAGTCCACGTCCTTTGATTATCTATTATTTATTCTACTGGTTACATCCTCAAAAACCTCCAGTAAATTTATGAAGCATGGTTCACCTTTCAGAAACTCATGCTAGCTCTGCCCAATTCTGTAAATATTTTCCAAATATTCTAATATCATGTCTTTTTGAATAGTCTCCAGAATTTTCCCTGCTGCTAACTGTAAAGCTAACTGGTCTGTAATTTTCTTTTTTCTTTCCCTTCCTTCTCCCTTTTTCAATTGTTAGGTTTTCAGTGCCACCCTTCTACCTGTGAGAACTGCTGCATGGCTGTTTATAGAATTTTGCAGGATAACCACTATTACATACAATTTTTTCAGGGCTGTTTCTTTCATTACTCTGGGATCTAGATTTTCAGGCCCAGGGATTTGTCAGCCTACATCTCCATTAAATTCCTCACCACCATTTTCTTACCAGCACCGATTTACTTCAATTCCAGCTTCTCACTTGGTTTCTTAACATTTTTTGGGAGGTTATTTGTGCCTTCTTTTGTGAAGACAGACCAAGGTATGTGTTCAATTCTGCAGCCATTTGTTTTTCTTTGTTCCCAATTATAAGGTCCCTGGCCTCTGATTGCAAGGATCTTATGTTTGTCCTTCTTAATTTTTTTCCTCCTAAAACATTTATAGAAGATTTTATATCCAGTTTCTACTTTCATTGCAATTTTATTCTCATACTCTATTTTCCCACTCTTGACTCTTCTGATAAATTTGAAAATGATCCCAATCTTCAGGCTTAATGCTTTTTCTGATAATTTTACATATCTCTTCTTTGGACCTGTTACAATTCCTAATTTCATAGAATCTCTGCAGTGTGGAAACAGGCCATTCGGCCCAACAAATCCACACTGCCCCTCCGAAGAGCATCCTACCCAAACCTATTACCCTACCCTTGATTTCCCACATCTAACCCAAACATCCCTGGACACTATGGGCAATTTAGCATGACCAATCCACCTAAACTGCACATCTTTGGACTGTGGGAGGAAACTGGAGCACCCAGAAGAAACCCACGCAGAATGTCCAAACTCCACACAAACAGTCACCCGAGGCTGGAATCGAACCCAGGTCCCTGGTGCTGTGAGGCAACAGTGCTAACCACTGAGCCACCATGCCACCCATTTCTTTTGTAGGCCATTGTTAAGCCACTCTTCCTCTTTTATTTTTGCACTAGACAGGAGTAAGTTTAAAAAGAATTATGTATATGTTCTTTAAATACGAACCATTGCCCATCCACCAACAGCCTGTTTGGTAAGGTTTCCCAATCTATCCTTGCCAATTTGCACCTCATGCCCTCATTTTATTTAATGCCCTTTATTTAGATCCAGGACCCTAATTTCAGTTTTGATGACTTCACTCTCCATCTTAATGAAGAATTCTATCACATCAAGGTCACTCTTCTCCAAGGTTCCCTGTACAAAATTATTCATTAATTTTCCATCATTGCACAATACTAAATCTAGAAAAGTGTGTTCTCTGATTAATTCCTGACATATTAGTCTAACAAACCATCATATACACACTCCATAAAACTTTCATCTATAATACCATTGCTTTTTTAATTATTTTAATCAATATGTAACTTAAATTCGCCCATGATTACAGATGCACCCTTACTGTGTGCATCTCTGAATTCTTGTTCAATGTCTTCCCTTACATCTTCACTACTGTTTGGGGACCTATAGACAACATCTGTCAATATTTTCTGCCCCTAGGTACTTCTTATTGTCACCCATATAGATTCCACATCATGATTCTCTGAGTCAATATCCGTCATCACTATTGCCTGATTGATATTTCATTTAAAAATATTACCCTACCACCTTTTTCTTTTTTTGTCTTTCCAAAGTAATTAATGCCCCTGGATGTTCAATTCCCATCTTTGGTCAACCTGCAGTCATGTCACTGAAATCACAACGATATAATCAAATTTATATCTATTTTCCCTGATGATTCGTTGAACATATCGTGAATGCTCTGTGCATTCAGATACACAGCCTTTAGATGAGGAGATAGAAGAACTGTACAAAAACAAAATTGCTTGAAAAGCTCAGCAGGTCTGGCAGCATCTGTGAAGGAGAAAACAGAGTTAATGTTTCGGGTCCCGTGACCCTTCCTCTGAACTGTTCCCTGCACCCTGGCACCAGGGAGGCAACATACCCTCCTGGAATCTCTTGCAGCTGCGAAAACATGTCTCTGGTCCCTTACTATTGAATCTCCTACAACTATAGACCTGTCATTCTGCTTCCTTCCCTCTTGTGCACGAGAACAGAATTAGCTTTGACTGCTATCCGCTGCTATCCCAGTCACTCCCATCCCTGAACAATGTATCTGTGATAGATGGGGACAATCATTTGTGCACTCATGCACTTGCCCTACTCTGCCTGATGGTCACACATTCCCTCTCTCCCGTTCAGCCTTTACCTGCAGTGTGAACTTCACTAAACAAGCTGTCTATGACAATCTGAGTATAGCAGATACTCCACAAGGAGTCCACCCTCTGCCCCACCTCAGAAATGCAGTTTGCCAGTTGAAAGCCTCAGCTATCCATCAGTTCCTACATATTACCTGTGGAGCATATCACAGTTATGAGCTCCACTACTATGGTTTCCCTGTAGATTAAACTTGTTGGTTCCTCCCTTTAAAGAATACTAATCATGCTAAGGGACCTTATTTCAATTCTTTCACTCCAACTACAATGCAAAGCCCTTGCCTTCAAACTTTGGAGACCTTAGTTTAATTCTCAACTTTACTTCCCTTATGTGACTCTTACTTTTAATATTGCCCCGAATTTTATCAGTTAAATCCAAGTACTTGTTTAAAATAGTATGCTTTTCTAATTTATAGCAATTTGTAGACAATTTCTAACAACACTTGCTTCCACACCAATGAGCTTATGTTTCTCCTGTTATGCCATTTTTTAAAAATTTCATTCTGTTTTGGACTCTGCTCTCTCTCAGGTCGGATTCCACACCGACTCCTCAGGTAAGTGGTACAGGCCTTGACCCTCCACTGCAATTTATATTCTCCCACTCTGTGCTACTCCCTACCAGATCCGATCCTACTCCAAATGTTCAGGTAAACTGTATACGTTTCAAGACTTGGCCACAATTTATACTCTCCCAGCCTGCAGTTCTCCCTCACAGGTCCTGATGCATGGAATTGATTCCTGGACCCTCATGTTTAAAAAATGAAATTCTATATGTCTCAGAATTATGTACCAACAATAACGTTGTAAGAGTAAGGGATTTTAATTTTCCACACATTGATTGGGACTGCTATAGTGACTTGGATAGTAAGGAATTTGTTAAATTCTAAGGGTAGGATGATGGCCTCGTGGTAATACCACTGGATTGTTAATCCAGAGACCCGGATAATGTTCTGGGGACCCGGGTTTGAATCCTGCCACGGCAGATGGTGGTATTTGAATTCAATAAAGAATTAAGAATCTAATGATTACCATGAATCCCTTGTCAATTGTTGGGGAAAAAACCCTTCTGGTTCACGAATGTCCTTTAGCGAAGGAAACTGCCATTCTTAGCTGGTCTGGCCTACGTGTCACTCCAGACCAGCAGCAATGTGGTTGACCCTTAAATGCATTCTGAGCATTTAGGGATGGGCAATAAATGCTGCCTAGCCAGCGACGCCCTCATCCTGTGAGTGAATAAAAAAGTGTTCAAGAAAATTTTCTTTATCAATATGTAAATGTACCAACTAGAGAAGGAGCAAAACTTGACCTTCGCTTGGGAAATAAGGCAAGGCAAGTGACTGAAGTGTTAGCAGGAGCAGAGATCATAATTCTATTAGTTTTAAAATAGTTATGGAAAAGGATAAACCTTCCATAAGACTTAAAGTTCTAAATTGGAGTAAGGCAAATTTTAATAGCAGGAGACAAGAACTTTCAAAAGTTGATTGGAGTAGACTCGTGGCAGGTAAAGGGATGACTGACAAGTGGGAGGCTTTCAAAAGTGTGACAATGAGAGTTCAGAGGCAGTATGTTCCTGTCAAAATGAAGAGTAAGGCTGGTAAGAGTAGGGACCAATGGATGAATAAAGGTATTGAGGTTCTCATCAAGAATAAGAAAGAATCATATTTTGATATTAGACAACTGGGATCAAATGAATTTCTTGAAGACTATAAAGAGTGCAGGGCCTTCTCAAGAGGAAAATCAGGAGATAACAAAGGGGATATAAGATAGCCTTGACAGATAAAGTTAAGGATAATCCGAAGAGATTTTACAAGTACATTTGGAGCAAAAGAGCAACTGAAGAGAGAATAGGGCCCCTTAAAGACCAATGGGAACTTCTATATCTTGAACCTCAGGAGATGGGACAAATACTAAATGAATACTTTGCATCAGTTTATACTATTGAGGAAGAAATGGAGACTAGAAAATGCAGGGAAATAAATAATGAATTTTTGAAAACACTTCACACTACAAAATAGGAAGTGCTGGAGGTCTTAGAAAACATAAAGATGGATAAATGTCCAGAACCTGATCAAATGTATCCCAGGACATTGTGGGAAATTGCGGGACTCGTAGCAGAAATATTTGAATCATCAAAAGCCATGGGTGACGTGCCAGAGGGTGGCTTTATTTATTGTGCCTTTATTTAAGAAAGGCTGGAAGGAGAAGCCTGGGAATTATAGACCTGTCAGCCTGATATTGGTGGTGGTTCATGTGTGGAATGAACTGCCAGAGGATGTTATGGATGCAGTTACAGTTACAAGGTTTAAGAGACATTTGGATAAGTTCATGAATAGGAAGAATTTGGAAGGATATAGGCCAAGTGCGGGTAAGTGGGACTAGTTTAATTTGGGAACATGGTTGGTGTGGACTAGTTAGACTGAAGGGTCTGTTTCCATGCTGTATGACTGTGTGGCTCCACTAACTATGCTATCCGGTCTTATATAGAGACTAAGGCCTGATTTGGTTAAAAATGGTTAAGGATGAACCATTATGGAGTCTTAATGGGACGAAGAAATTTTCTTAACAAGATATAGTCTATCGCATTAAAGCAATATATGCAAATTACACTAGCTAGTGAGACACGATAACAAAGACTAACAAGAAACACTGATAACTCGTCTACCTCCATCAGGATCACAAACCAGACCAAATCTTATCCCAACCAAGGTGCTATGATTTCAAAGGATACTGTGGAGCTTATACAGTCTGTGACATTAACTCTTTCAGAATCATTACCTTAAACAACCAACGGCAATATTATGAGGTGGCTGGATAGAGTAGATGAAGAGAAACCTTTGTGTCCAGATCCAGAAATAGAGAATGCTATGTTTTGATCTTGGACCATACTGCCAAATTTATGTTACAGTCTGGTGAGGTATCAATGACTTTTCTTCTGTAGTGGACAAAACGTGAGATCCACAGGACTTTCTAAGAGTATTAAGCCACAGATTACACTGATTTGAACAAACCACAAAGTTTATGATATAATGTTAGAATGGTAATACAACCGATAATACTCACAAAACTTGTATTCTAACACCCAGAATTAACAAGTGGATGATATACTCTGATGAAATACCCCACAGTATACAACTAATAGCAAATACAATGAAGAGAGATCCCCACAGATTTCTCAGAAAATCTCCCAAGGTGTTAATTGCACAGCAGGTCATGGAATCTCATTAAGCTTCGTCAGAGTTCGACATTATTACTGTTGCTGTTCAGGTCTTGAAACTCCATTTCAAGAGCAATTCCAAAATACACTGCCTGAAAAAGTGCTCCCATTTTAGTTGGTCTGTCTGACCTGGGTCTCGAATCTCCTAGACTCTGGAAACTGAACTCCAGTTTTTACACATTGAAAATAAAATTCAGCTTTTCAGCCTTGGCATTGCACCTCACCAAGGGATCTTTCTCTGAACTCTACGTTGCATCAAAAAAGTGCTTTGCAGGCTTTTTAACTCCAACTTTCAGCTATAATGAATTATAAATGACATGGTTTCTTCTGAGATCCACAACTCCCAGAATATTTTCAGAGATAGTAGGAACTGCAGATGCTGGAGAATCTGAGATAACAAGGTGTAGAGCTGGATGAACACAGCAGGCCAAGCAGCATCAGAGGAGCAGGAAGGCTGACGTTTCGG
>NC_063334.1:110984652-111023412 GCF_021869965.1 Rhincodon typus
AGGCAGCCTTCCTGCTCCTCTGATGCTGCTTGGCCTGCTGTGTTCATCCAGCTCTACACCTTGTTATCCCAGAATATTTGGCTCCAACACTTAGCTATTCCTCAACACCTGGAAATTCTCCCTAAGTTCTAATAGTGCAGAAGCATTCAATTACGCTTAGGATTTCTCACTGAATCCTGAAACAGAACCTATGGAGCTCAGTTGCCTTCCCATAAAAGTACTGCCTAACATTGAACTTACTTCTCTCTGTCTCTCAATTAGCCATTGACTTTCAGTGTCACTGCTTTGTGACCCTTAAATTCTGTCAACTGTCTTGAGTGGCATATGAAAAATTTCCACCATCCCTGTCCCTATTTCTAGGGCAAATTGTATATAAATATTATTTTGGAAATGTAACAAGCTCTTGGAACAGACCATGCCTTGTATATTCCATTCTTAGGGAGTACTGGTTTCTGCAGTCCCAAGAATGGGTAACAAAAGAAAGATTTATAACAAAAAATCTAAGACAATTGTAGTGAAGCTACGTTCAATTGAATCTTTGAAAAGGAAATTCGATCATTATTTGAAAGGAAACATTTGCAGACCCATGAGAAAATGTCAGGACTTTAGCATCCAGGTGAATTATTTTTTCAGAGGACCAGCACAGGGACGTGGGCTGAATGGTCTTCTTCTGTGTGAGAATCATTCAATCATTCTATATTCCATGTCAGAGTTCTCACCTATATTTGACACCGGGTCATGTATAAACTTCTGGTCCTGTTAGAATCTTTTTGGTGTCATCAAATATTTACAATGGTCCTTGACAATGAAACAATTACATTGGACTTCTTGTCAATTTGTCATTCCAAACCAGTGAATTCTTTTCAGATATTTTTACCTGAGAAAAATACCTCACACTCTTCAGAAGACACACTGCTGAACCACCAGGAAAATGGCAAATCCTAGTTTGTTCCTTTCAACAATGAGTCAAAATTGACTCATGATGATGTGTCAAATAAAACCAGTGAGGTTCCTAACTTCCTACACCAATTTTAAGCTTGCTGGTTTCTTAAAATGCCACAGCTATGAAAGAGAATTTAGAAATTCAGACACGCGTCTAATTCATTGTATATCCCTGTCATTTTGTAGAGAATTCAAAGACTGTGATGGAATTAATTTTAGGCAGGTGACATATCTCCTTAATTACCTGCCTGCCAATGGGTGTCATATGTTTCATTTCTTAGCTGCCTTAACGCTGATTCATTAGTGAACTGTCCTGTGCATCTTACTTCAATCCGGTACTTCCAGGCTGTCACTGTAATCTGTGTCATTAATTGCAGCTAGGCACTTGGGTTCAGCCATTTGTACTTTTTGTCCATGTTGCCTGTGTGTGTTCTAAGATGATTGCCATTTTTTTAAAAACCTCAGGTGATGCTCAGCATTTGTGTTCTTCCTGAGAACAATCAACTGAATGTTTTTTTTCTGCTTCTATGAGTGAAGCATCATTTTGTCCACTTGACTTTCCAAATCCTTCTGGATGTTCAATGCTGCTGTGTAAATGGCAACTGTCAGATGCTGCATCTGTTTCTACTGCATCCTTCAAATAGGAATAATGAGTGGCATTGGTGACAATCCAATGACTAATGAAAAGAACACTGCTTCTTTTACATCAGCTACAAAATAGCAAAAGAATACTTTGAGAAATGTCACTTACAAGAATTGCAGAAGATGACATACGACAAATACCTTCTCAGTCCATGCCTCATGATGAAATTCAAGTTTATTCTATGTTGATAAGTTTTAAGATTCACTTCCAGGCTTCTTTACAATCAATGAAAATTAGGTGTTTACAATTCTGGCACTTACAGATAACGAGCCGTATCAAAATATTTCTCTCACAGGTACAATGCTTGTGCCTATTCTCTCTCTTTGTTCTAGTGAAAACAGCCTTGGTACTATAAATGGATCGGGGGAGCCACTATCTTAGAGATAACATTTCTGTGATAAATACTCATCACTTACCTGCCCAACCTGAATGCTATTCAGGTCTTGCTGCATTAAGAAACAGTGGTGCTGAACATTGTGTAATCAACAATCCACATCCCCACTTCTAACCTTGTGATGGAGGGAAGGTCACTGATGAAGCAGTTGAAGATGATTGAGCCGAGGAGACTTCCTAAAGGAACGGGGCCCTTGTGGTGTAGTGGTAGTGTTCCTATCACTGGTTGAAGAAGCCTAGCTCCAAGTCCTACCTGCACCAAAGGTGTGCATTAACATGTCTGAACAATTCATTCAAAAATGTCTAACTGCAAAACTGAATGGCTCTTGCTGTGCAGTGGGAGTTTCACTACCATTGAGTTAGAAGACTCAAGTTCAAGTGTTAATACACATTTGAACAGGTTGAATAAAATGAACATCTTGAATTAGCCTCGACTTAAATGTCTTGTCAACCTTCACAAGGTTTTCCTGTTTGATATCAGTCTTGGTGATTTCTTGGCTGAGGATGGCATTGCAGGTGAAGATATATATAGCCATTATCCATGAGCCATCATGGCGTGGGATAGATTTGATGGGTCAAGTGGTTTATTAGAACATGAATATTAGCAGCTGAGATAGGCCATAAGTTGATCTGGTCATTCTCAACTCCACTTACCTGCCTTAACTCCATAACACTCAATTCCCTTACTGATTAACAATCTGTCTGTCTCAGTTAATGACCCAGCCTTGACAGCTCTCTGCAGTAAAGAATTACATAGATTCACTACCGTCTGAGAAAAGAAATTTCTACTCATCTCTGTTTCAAATAGACAACCCCTTATTCTGAATAACCCTTTGTATCTTTTCAGTCAAGTCCCAGAAAGAATCCTCATTTATCCCAACTCTCTGCCTTCTATTAATTAGCCAATCTTCTGACAATATACTAACCACAACACCACTTTTTTTTTATATTAAGTAGCCTTATTTTAGATACTTTATCAAAAACCTTCTGGAAATTGAAATGTAATGCATCTACTGGTTCCTCTTTATTGATCCGGCTTGTTACCTCTTCAAAGAAATGTAATAAATTTGTCAGGCATAGTTTCCCTTTGATGAAGCCATGCTGACTCTGTTTGATCATATTATCTATTTTGAAATGCTCTGTTGTTACGTCCTGTACAACAGACCCCAACATTTTCTTACAGATTTTAAGTCAACTGTGATCCTTCTTCAGAACTTGAAGCAATTGGGCAAAGGTGGTACTTATGCTGATGATGGGTTGGAACAGAGGGGAGAGGAGTGTGCAGAGTGTGCAGAGGAGTGTGGAGAGGGAACCTGGAGAAAGAACGAAGCAAGGGTAGATGGACAAAGGGATTGTTAATAGTAAGCCACGGCAGAAAAGAAGCTGGATAAGTGATCACGGGGATGATGAATAGTCAAAAATTGGTTGGCTATGCTGAAATCAACCAATTTCATGACAGGAACATGGATTTGTGGGTGTGGGTAATGAACTTGTACGAAATGGGTATTTACGCTTTGAAATTGTTAAACATGTTGATTCCTGAAATCTGTAAGATCCACACGTGGAAGATGAGATATTGTTCTTCCACTGACATTGAGCTTCGTTGGAGCAATGCAGCAGGCCTGAGACAGAAATGTTGGCATGGAAATAGTGATGAATTGAAATTGCAAACAATTGGAAGCTCAAAGCCGTTTTTGCAGACAGAAGATAGGTGCTCCACAAAGCAGTCATGCAGCTGCATTTCACCTTTCCAACGTAGAAGAGATCACATTGTGAGCAGTGAATGCAGTAGACCAGATTGAACAAAGTGCAGCTAAATTGCTGCATCCATCCCATGCAGTTGCAACACTTGTCCATTTATATCATTCCTTTTCACTATCCAACGCCCCAGCCACACCTTCCAGGAGTAATAAAACTTGAAATGGTAACTGTGTTTTCTCTCCACTGATGCTGCCAGACATGCTGCATTTCATAGACTCCCTACAATGTGAAAAGAGGCCATTCGGCCCATCATGTCTGCAACGACCCACCAAAGAGCGCCTCACCCAGATCCAACCCCCACAACCCTATCTTTGTAATCCTGCACTCACCATGGCTATTCAAATCGACCCTGCACATCCCTGGACAATATGCACAATTTAGCATGGCCAATCCATCTAACCTGCGCAGCTTTGTACGTTGGGGGGAAAATGAAGCACCCAATGGAAACCACTCACACACAGAGAGAATATACCAACTCCACACAGGCAATCACACGAGGCTGGAATCAAAATTGGGTCCCATATGTTATGAGACAGCAGTACTAATCACTGAGCCACCGTGCCGCCCCAATTCAATTTCTCCAACAATTTGTGTTTTTGTTTATTTTTAACACTTTAATGCTCTCCCTTTCCTGTCCCAATCTGGGTATCATTATCTGAAAAGTTGCCCTGCAAAGCTGCCATATCCTTTTGCTTTGTAAGCCTACTTATCGCACCTTTCAAACCCTCCAACCCTCAAATTTGTTCTACACCGTCCCTTTTCTTATTAGTCAGTTTCATACATTCATAATTTCAGTGCATCATAATTCCTATACAGTGTTCAGAAAACATATTTTTCAGTCAGATTTACCATAGCTTTTTGTAAGTTTTTATCTTGCATGTCTTGTTGTGAGCCTGACTACAAAATAACATCCCTTTTTCCGCAGTTCAACTTGATAATGTAACCATATCACATAAAAACCTACATTAAAGGATTCCCAATATCTGATGTTTCACCTATATCCTCACGAAGAAGAAACTGCCAGTTCTTGACACCAACACATTCTCATTAGAGTTTTGTGTGGAAACTCAGCCAGGCAGTATTTGCATGTGAGAAGAAAAAAAAACTGGTCTGGTGTTATCCTATGGGAGGAAGAAAAGTCACTTTTATTATCAAAAAGACTTCTGAAGCTATCCAGCAGTCAGCTTTGCAAATGTTGCTTCTATGTCAGACTACCCAAGAGACTTCTGTCAACTGCAAACCTGCTATCGCAAGAGAGGTCCCAGCCTAAAAAAAATCCAAGGCCCAGTGAAGCATTCAAAACAGCAGGTTGAACAAACCTCACTTTATCACCCAATGGTGGAGCTGTCGGGAGCCAATTAAAATGGTGTGTTTGTCATCACAAAATCTGCGAATATTTAGATACCAGGATTCTGTTTAGCTGTAGTTGACACATATTTTTCAACAAAGTAAGACAGAGAGTAAATAAATATTCTATGTTTTAAAACTGTGACCACTGAACAGCTGAAGGCTACACCAATTGGATGTCTGATCGTGTGCCTTTGCTTTAGAACACATTGCATTTTCTATTGAATTTTTTTTTATTACCGGGATGAGGGCGTCACTGGCTAGACAGCATTTATTGTCCATCCCTCATTGCCCAGAGGGCAGTTAAGAGTTAACCACATTGCTCTGGGTCTGGAGTCACATGTAGGCCAGACCAGGTAAGGATGACAGTTTCCTTCCCTAAAGGACATTAGTGAAAAAGATGGTTTTAGATTCCTAATTCCAGATATTTATTGAGTTCAAATTCCATCATTTACCATGGCTGGATTCAAACTCAGGTCCCCAGAACATTATCTGGGTCTCTGGATTAACAGTCCAGCAATAACACCACTAGGCCATCACCTCTGTCTCATAAAAACAGAAAAGGGGTGAAATCTTATGAAAATCATGCAGTGGTCTTTGGCCAAGATTTAGCACCACTGTTTGATAATAGTTATGCTTCCCAAAGTTCAGAGCAGACACAACCAGAAAAGGGTAGTATCGATATTGGAAGAGCATGGAAATAAAAGAAAATGCATGTAAATTGGATGATGAAATCATAACATGACACAATACAGAAAGAGGCAATATTTTATTTTCTTTGACAGGATTTGGGTGTCATTGGTTGACAAGTGTTTATTGTTCGTCCTTAATTGTCCACAGGACAGTTAAGAGCCAACCACATTGCTGTGAATCTGGGGGCACCAGGTAAGAAGTTTTCTTCAGTAAAGAATCAAAATATTTTGTCCAACAATTGACAGCACTATCGTAATCATCATTGGACTCTTAATTAATTTTTATTGAATTCAAGTCCAAGGTCAGCATTCACTGCCCATCCCTAATTGTCATGGTGAGCTGTGTTCTTGAACCTCTGGCATCTTTGTGAAGTAGGTACACAGTGCTATTAGGAAAGGAAGTCCAAGATTTTGATCCTATGGTAGTGAAGGAATGGTCATATGGTTCAACATCATGATGTTGCTTGGATTAGGAACTTTCACGAGATGGTGCTCCTGAGCATCTGCTGCTCTTGTCCTTTTAGTTGGTAGAGGTCAGGGATTAGGAAGAAGCAGTGGTGAATTGCTGCAGCACATCTTGTAAATGGTACCTACTGCTGCCCATTGTGGTTTGGTGATGGAGGGAATGAATGTTGTCGGTGATGGATGGGCCAGGCAGCTTGGGTTTTTGTTCCCAAGATTTCAGATAGAAGGAAACAGAGAAAGGCCTCTCAGGGAAATAAAGCACTTTGGTTAGTGCAGTTAGCAAAGAGAGCATGCTGTTGTGAAATAACAAGCAGGATAGAAGAAGAAATGCTGTCTTTGATCGGACAGTTTTATTTCAGGGTAATCTTATGAATCAGGATAGGTTAGATAGACTGGGACTTTTTTCACTGAAGCATAGGAGGTTGGGTGGTGACCGTATAGAGGATTATAAAATCATGAAGGTCATAGATAAGGTAAAAAGTAAGGGTCTTTTCCCTCGGGTGGAGAGTGCAAAACTAGGGGGCATATCTTTAAGGTGAGAAGAGAAAGATTTTAAAAGGACATAAGAGGCAACTTTTTTACACAGAGAGTAGTTCATTTGTGGAATGAACTGCCACAGGTAGTGGTAGATGCAGGTACAGTTCTAACATTTAAAATATATTTGGATAAGTACATGAATAGAAAAGGGATATGGGTTAAATGCAGGCATATGGGACTATTTTGGTTTGGGAACCATGTTCGGCATGGACGAGTTGGACCGAAAGGTCTGTTTCTATGCTGTATGACTCTATGGCTGTATCTGACTTGGCAAGGATATAAGAATCACTGGAAAGCGCCTGAGTGCTGATATTCAATTCAGGACTTCTCCAGAAACATTTAATCACCATTCGATATTCTGACTCACTGAAGCCGGGAGAGGTGAACACATTGGAAACTGTGAATGATGTTGGATTGGCTCCAGAAAACTTGCAAATTTGCATAGTGAAGTAGAATTGAGGTATGGCTTTTATGGTATTGTTAATAAATTAATCTGGGAAATATCCTTTCTATGGTTTAAAGCACTCATTGCTTATCAAGCAATGCTTGATCAGTGATAACAAGGTGTAGAGCTGGATGAACACAGCAGGCCAAGCAGCATCAGAGGAGCGGGAAAGATGACATTTCGGGCCTAGACCCTTCTTCAGAAGACCCTTTCCCTGAAGAAGGGTCTAGGCCCGAAACGTCAGCTTTCCTGATCCTCTGATGCTGTTTGACCTGCTGTATTCATCCAGCTCTACACCTTGTTATCTCAGATTCTCCAACATCTGCAGTTCCTACTATCTCTGAAACATGCTTGATCAGTACTGCTTTTAGTTTCATTTTTACAGTCAAAGTTTAAAAACTTGAAATTTTGTCAGGCTCTTTTTTTAAAATGTATTTACTGGGAATTGAAACAGTTGCTAAAAAATATCAGTCTCTGTGGGGATTGTAACAACCTTAGCCAGGGGCAACAGACCTGCCTGCATGTTCTCATGTCATGGAGAAAAACAAGTTGTTTGTGATAATTTGAGTGGCCACTGTCACACCATTGGAAGGCTTGAGTTTGACCTTTTGTTTCTATTTAATTCCTTTTTCCTCGCGTCCTTCGTCCTCCACAATCTCGTCTGATTTCTAAACTGCAGATGACATTGTAGACCATCTAAGTCTTGTCATCTCCCACTTCCCCTCACTGAGGACAACCAGGGTCTAGGCCCGAAACGTCAGTTTTCCTGCTCCTCTGATGCTGCTTGGTCTGCTGTGTTCATCCAGCTCTACACCTTGTTATCTCTGATTTTACCTTTATCCTTTCAGGTACCAAAGAATGCCACTTGGTCAGAGAGTTGTTCAGGGACGCAAAGTGCAAAACAAAGAAAATACTGAAAAGATTGATGAAGCTGACAAGTCACCATCACTCAATCTTGCACCCACAGGCACTAGCTCAAATAATGTCACTGCATGTACCTCAGAAGGTAGTATAAAAGCATTACTGGGACACCTGTGACACAGTGGTAGTGTTTCTACATCTGAGCCACAGGGCCTAGGTTCAAGTGCTATACTCCAGATGTTGTCATAGCATATCTAAACAGATTGATTAGAAAATAGCTAGATGCATTACACATGCTGGCCTTCTCCAGCTATTTTTAAAAAGTCCTCTTGTATCAAAACTTTGAGGATGATTTCATTTTTATTTTCAAAACGTCCACATGATTGACACCAAGGAGTAAGAAAAACATGAATCCTGATAGGGTGGCTTATCACAGATCATAGAACTTGGAGAAAATTCATACTAACTGGGATCCTGACATCTGAGGTTATTTCACAGTATATGACTCAAGTTTTAAAATAACATCGGACAAGAAATGTGATACAGTTCTTAAAAGGGATCATATAGACGTTGGTGGTGTGATTTGGACTGAGTGTATTAGAATTTCCTTCCCAGGATAATCTTAGAAATTGCAGGCTAGCTGATGCCAGGGTACATGACCTTATTAATTAATGCATGTGCAACACTGACAGGAAGCTTTTTTGTTCAACTTAGTTTATGAGTTTGGGAGGCATTTTGAAGCCAATCACTTTTCTAATTTGGAGATAGCGAGAACTGCAGATACTAGAGTCAGAGATAACACAGTGTGGAGCTGGAGGAATACAGCTGGTCAGGCAGCATCAGACAACTTTTCATATCTGACAGGGGTTCACCTGTATATCCTCCAACCTGGTCTACTGTATCCGTTGCTCCCGATGTGGCCTCCTCTACATCAGTGAGACCAAGCGCAGACTCGGGGACTGTTTCGTGGAGCATCTGCGCTCTGTACGTGACAAACAACAACACCTTCCGGTCACCAACCATTTTAACTCCTCCTACTCCCTTGATGCCACATCTATCCTGGGCCTCCCCCAGTGCCACAATGATATCACCGGCAAACTGGAAGAGCAACACCTCATATTCCACCGCATACAGCCCAATGGCCTCAACATTGAATTCATCAGTTTTCAAATCTCCCGACCCCCAGCCTCATCCCATATCCAAACCTCCATCTCATCCCCGCCTCCTTCCTGACACAACCTGTCCATCTTCTCTCCCACTTATCTGCCCCATCCATCCCACTGACCAATCCCCACCACTCCCTACCTGCTCTCACCTAACACCTTCCCACCTACCTTCCCCAGCCCCACCCCTCCTCTCTCTATATGCTTCCCAGCTCCCTTCCCCCTCCCCATTTCTGAAGAAGAGTCCCGACCCAAGACATCAACTTTTCTGCTCCTCTGATGCTGCTTGGCCTGCTGTGTTCCTCCAGCTCCACACTGTATTGTCACTTTTCTGACTTATTTTGCTCCATTTGTGACAAACAGGGATTATCCTGTTTAGCCTGTCATTGTGGTAAACACAATGAAAAAAATACAACCTGAAGAATCAATCTAAGATTTTCAAATCTCTACATGTAACATAACACTTGAGTTGTACCATGATCTTAGTCAAATGAGATACATCTTATTGCCAAGTTTGGTGACATAAAATAGAGTATTCTCGCACTAAACAGAAGCGCAGAAATCCAAATAGTGAGCGGATGAGGTAAAATTGGAGATTAAATAAGAAAAGTCAGAACATCAAAGCAATATTGCATCAGGTTTTTATGTCTAAAACCATCAAACAAATCTCAAAAAAGAGAAGGATTCTGGTGACAAGCACTGATTTGTCATTGGTGTAATGTTGTTATATCTGAATTATATTTAACATCTAACTTCAGGATACAAAGAGGTCTAATTTATAATCCTAGTATGAGTGAAAATACCAACTCAAATACACAAACATATAAAGAAGGAACAAGAGTAGGCCACTCTGTCCTTCAAGCCTGCTTCGCATACAATATGATCATGGCTGATTTGATTTTAACCCCAACTCTACATTCCTACATATTCCTAATAATCCTTCATTCCCTTGATCATCCTCCTCCTTAAAATGTAGCTCTACCTTTAAAATATTTAAAGATTCTGTATCCTCTGCCTTTTGAGGAAGGGAATTCCTTAGATTCACAATCCTTTGAGAAAACAAAGGTAGGTTTCTTCATCGATAGAGATAGCAAGAACTGCAGATGCTGGACTGCACCTTCCGCCCTCCGGTGATCGAAAATGCCCTCAACCTCAGCTCTTGCATTTCCCGCACTTCTGCCCTCAAACCCCCTCTCCCCAACTAAAATAAAAGCAGAAAGCCCTTGTCCTCACATTACCACCTCAACAACCTCCGCATCCAGCGAATCCATTTCCGCCATTTCCGCAACCTACAATCCGACCCCACAACCAAAGATATATTTCCCTCCCCACCCCTATCTGCCTTTCTTAGGGACCGCTCTCTCCATGACTTCTTCGTCCACTCCACACTCTCCACTAACCCCACCACCCCTGGAATCTTTCCCTGCTACCACAGGAAGTGCTACACTTGCCCCTGCACCTACCCCCTCTCCTCCATTCAAGGCTTAGAACAAACCTTTCACATCAGACAGGGGTTCACCTGCACATCTACCAATGTGGTCTATTGTATCTGCTGCTCCCAATGTGGCCTCCTCTACATTGGTGAGACCATGTGTAGAATTGAAGACCATTTAGTAGAGCATCTGCACTCCGTATGTGACAAACGACACCACCTTCCAGTCACCAACCATTTTAACTCCCCCCTCCCACTCCCTGGGTGACATGTCCATCCTGGGCCTCCTTCAGTGTCACAATGACACCACACACAAACTGGAGGAGGAACACCTCATATTCCACCTCAGGAGCCTACAGCCCGATGGCCTGAACATGGAATTCACCAGCTTTAAAATCTCCCCACCCCCGGCCTCATCCCATGTCCAACTCTCCCTCTCATTGCGCCTCCTTGACCTGACACAACCTGTCCATCTTCTCTCCCACCATCTGCCACTCCCACCTCACTGACCAATCCCCACCACTCCCTACCTGCACTCACCTATCACCATCCGACCTACCTTCCCCAGCCCCAGCCCTCCTCTCTCTGTTTATTTCCCAGCTCCCTTTCCCCTCCCCATTTCTGAAGAAGCGTCCCGGAACATCAACTTTCCTGCTCCTCTGATGCTACCTGGTATGCAGTGTTCCTCCAGCTCCACACTGTGTTGTGTATGTTTCTTCATTTCTGTTTTAAATGGGTACCCCTTTATTTTAAACTATGATCTTAGTTCTAAGTTCTCCCACAAGAGGAATCATGCTTTCAACATCAACCCAGCTAAGACCCCTCAAGATTTTATATAATTCAGGGGAGAGCAAAGGTTCAAGGCTGCCAACGAGAGCGATCTATAACAATAAAATGATCTAACAACAAACATTATGGAGGCTGATTCTGCACTGGATACTGTTTAGAACTCAACTGGAATATTGTGCCGAGTGCTGGATACCACACCAGGGGAAGGATGGGAGTGTAATGGAGGGAGTGAATGAGAAGTTTACCAGAATGGTTTCGGGAAAGTGATATTACTGTTAGGAGGATACATTTGAGAGTTTGGGGCTGGTCCCCTCTGAGCGAGAAAACCCAAGGAGGGATTTGATTGAAGTTATCAGAATTTCAAAGTGTCTGGACAGAGTAGACAGCAAGAAACATTCCCAGATCGAGAACCAGAAAGCACAGTTTTAAAGAGTTTCACGAAAGAAGCAAATGGAAGGCGCGGAGGAAAAAAAACCTGAGAATGCACTGCTGGGATGTATGATGGAGAGAAGTTCAATTCAGGAATTCAAAAGGGAATTAAATAATGCTTTGCACATCAAAGACTCAATATGCAGTACAATACAGGGACAATTCAGGAGATTGGCACTAAGTTAAAATGCTCTGAGAGCCAGTGCACACTTGATGAGCTGCTTCAACAGCATTACCATTCTGCGCTCCTGTAATTCTATTCAATTAATCAGTTGTTACTGAGCCAACAATCAGAAATATAACAGCAATTTTAGTGAAAGTGGCACAAAATTTAATAACTGCGTATTAGCTATTTTAAAAGAAAGCCTTTTGACAATCGTGGGTGCATGTAAAAGAGTTGCAAAGAGAAAGTTGATTTTAAGAGAATGCAAACTCTGCTCAGCATAGACAGAAAAAAAAAATCAGGTCAGAAAATAATGGTTAGTCCAGGTTTAATCAAATGCGCTTTAGGAGTTAGGTTAATTGTAATCATATTTTAAAGATGAATTATCTAGATTTAATATTGAGGTTGATTTTCAGTGTGCACCAAAAAGACTTGCTACTTTGAGCTTATAAAGGCAGTGATTATATTGGAAATTAATGATGTCTTACAGGATCTTCAGAAGAATTCTGCCCCAGGTTCCAATGGCTTCATGATGGAGCACAATTTAAACCTGATAGGTACCAATTCCTGGACCTTGTCAAGTTTCTTTACACTGTGGATTAAAACTCAAGTGATTCAAAACAAGTATACAAAAGTTCACCTTTATTAAAATACATTAATAATTGGAGACCAATAATAAATTGAATTAAACCTAGTCTGTCATTTTAATAAAATAATGATAAAAAATTAGATGGTGCTATAAATTTCTGTTGAGGGAGTATGGCAAGATCGCAGAAGCGTAGGTCATAGCTTTTGTGGCCAATATTAGTCTTCTACCTTTTTTCCACGTGGGCATGTTAAAACTCTGATGATCTTGGAAGCATCTTGCGAGAACACAGGACTTAAAACCAAGGAAAGTGACGGGCTGGATGGAACCCCAGGCCGTGCGCTCAGATCCTGTGTGGACCAGCTGGCGGAGGTATTCATGCACATCTTCAGCCTCTCCGTCTTACAAGCTGAAGTCCCCAGCTACTTCAAGAAGACCACCGTCATCCCAGCACCCAAGAAAATACATGCAGTGTGCCTTAATGACTACTGCCCAGTGGCTCTGACCTCCATAATCATGAAGTGCTTCGAGAGGCTTGTCATGGCCCACATCAACTCTAGTCTCCCAGCCTGCCTCGATCCTCTACAATTTGCCTACTGATGTAACAGGTCCACAGTGGATGCTATTTCCCTAGCCTTGCACTCATCCCTGGAACATCCGGATAACAAGTACACCTATGTCAGACTCCTGATCATCGATTATGGCTCCACCTTCAACACCATTATCCCCTCCAGACTGATCTCAAAACTCTTAGACCCAGGTCTGAACTCTGTCCTCTGCAACTGGATCTTCAGCTTCCTGACCCATAGACTGCAAACAGTAAAGATAGACAATTGCACCTCCTCCACCATAACCTTCAACACTGGAGCCTCCCCCAAGGGTGTGTTCTCTGCTCCCTAATGTACTCTCTGTACACCCATGACTGTGTTGGCAAATTCCGAACGAATGCCATCTACAAATTTGCTGATGATACCACCATGGTAGGACGGATCTCAAACAAAAGTGAGTCAGAATACAGAAAGGAGATAGATGCCACATGGTGCAATGATAACAACCTCTCTCTCAATGTCAGCAAAACTAAAGAACTGATCATTGACTTCAGAAAGAAAGGAGGAGATGACACTCCCAAGAACATCAACAGAGTGGTGGTTGAGAGGGTTGAGAGTGTCAAGTTCCGAGGAGTGACGATAACCAATAATCTGTCCTGGACTTATTACATAGGTGCAATGATAACGAAGGCACAGCAATGCTCATTCTTCCTCAGTTGGCTCAGGAAATTTGACATGTTCATAAGGTTCCTCACCAACTTTTATAGATGCACCATTGAAAGCATACTGTCCAGGTGTATAATGGCCTGGTACGGCAACTGCTCTGCCCAGGAACGTAAGAAACTACACAGCCCAGACCATCTCGGAAGCCAATCTCCCATCCATGGATTCTTTTTACATGTCTCGTTGCTGAGGAAAGACTGCCAACATAATCAAAGACCCATCTCACCCCAGTAATGCTCTCCTACAACCTCTTCCATCAGTCAGAAGATATAGAGGCTTGACACATGCACCAGCAGGTTCAAGAACAGCTTCTTCCCTGCTGTTATTAGACTGATGAATGACTTTCTAACTTCAGATAATGTTGACCTTGTTAATGTTGATCATGCCTAGCGCACGCCCTCTGCGACATAACCTGTATGCCTCTGTCTACATTTTTTTTCACTCTATGATCTGTACGTCCTTGCTCACTATGATCTACCTGTACTGCTCACAAACAAAGCTTTTCACTGTACTTAGGTACACGTGACAATAAATCAAATCAAATGTAATCGAATCAATATTAGAAATGAGTTTGGTTCATCGAAGATCAGGATGCTGAATTGGTTTGCGTGGAGATGAGAAATAATTATGGAAGTAAGTACTAGTGGGAATGGTCTAAAGGCCTCTGAACAATATGGAACAAAATATACCAGAAGAAATATTGTGTGCTTGTGACAGGAGAGGTCGGCACTAGTCATTGATGAAGAGACATATAATCTTGAGAATCAGATTGTCATTGGTAGCCTGGATAAGGAGTTCATAGAATCCCAATGAGATAGTTTCATAGAACAGCATGTCATGGAACTGGCCAAATAAAAGGCTATCAGAAACAAAAACAGAAATTGCTGGAAAAGTTCAGCAAGTGTGGCAGCATCTGTGAAGAGAAATCAAAGTTGATGTTTCAGGTCCAGTGACCCTTCCTCAGAATGCAATGCAGAGAGTATGGTAAGATAGGAAGCTAGCTAAGAATATAAAAATGAACAAGAGTTTCTATAGGTATTTTAAAAGGAAAGAAAAAGGAAGCAATATGACTGTTAGTCCTTCAGAGAATGTAGAGTTAATATAGATAATTAGGAAATGACTGATGAAGTGAATAAGTATATTGTTTCAATTAAATAACTGAAAGTTCTGGTCAAACTCAGCAGCATCTGTGGAGAGAGAAAAAATGTTAATGTTTTGTGTCTGATATGACTCTTCTTTGGACCTGAAGGGGCTAGAAGATGATGGTTTTTATGTTTTTCCCAAGGTGGGAAGAGGAACAGGTGGAACAGATGGAGAGGGTGCTTATGCTAGTAGAGTAATAAAGGTTCAAAATAGGTGTTAATAGTAGATGTGAATAGTGGAAAATTGGTTAGCTCTACTCCAAAAACCTACCATCATTTGATGCTGTTGACACTGAAGACATTACAAATATTTATTGACTCATAAGCATTCATAGCTCACAAGGTTTTAATGTGTTTTTACTAATCTTAGTAGCTTTGTTTATTTGTTTCAATTTAAATTTGATTGGTTTTCCTTGTAATTATAAAACTTGTTGGATATTAATCACGCTTTTTTGTTAGTGCTGACCTCAGTACATCAGATGATGATGGGAATGATTTAAGATGTTGATAAATGTAGAGTTCTTCAGCGATGTTCATTTCTTCATTATGAGTGCATTTGACAACATTCATTAGCCTTCTGGAAGCTGATTGTGATCTTCCTGACCTGGCTTCTGTTATTATACCTTCTTTTAGTTAACTGGGAAAGTTTACTGCGTTTGACAAGGAGGAGAATCCATGCTAAATCAACAAAGTGGACTCTGGGGAGGCAATGGCCCAGTGGCATTACAGCTGGACTGTTTAGCCAGAGATACAGATAATGTTCTGGGAACACAGGTTCAATTCTTGCCTTGGTAGATGGTGGAATTTGAATTCAATAAAAATCAGGAATTAAGAATCTAATGTTGACCATGGGTCAATTGTCAGGAAAAGCCCATTTGGTTCACTAATGTTCCTTAAGGAAGGAAACTGCCATCCTTGGTCAATGTTTCCAAGGAAGGGTCACCAGACCCAAAATGTTAACTCTGTTTTTTCCTTCACAGATGCTGTCAGACCTGCTGAGCTTTTCCAGCAACTTTGTTTTTGTTCCTGATTTACAGCATTCACAGTTCTTTCGGTTTTTATTTAGTATTTAACTCACTGCCACATCTCTTCTACCTTGAAGAACGTCCACCTTGAAGAAGTTCTGCTCCTCTCTCAGACAGGATTTCCTTTCCAATCTTTCTTCTTGCCCACCGACATTAATTTCACTGTCACTCCTGGTGTTTGACCAGGCATTTGCTAAAACTCATTTCCACCACCATATCACATTCCTCAGTGACTGCCTCCGGCTCAGACTCACCCCACGTGGATTCCAACTGAAGTTTCGTCCCTCATGTTTTGAATCCTCCCAGGATCACAGATATCTCCGTGATGCTCAATGTTCCACAGACAGCTGCTCTCGCCACATCCTGAGATCCACGCTCAGTGCCATGCTGCGTCACATGTATAATCTCAACCTCTCTCTCCAACAGTTCTGAGGAAGAGTCACTGGACCCGAAACGTTAACTCTGTTTTTTCCATTACAGATGCTGCCAGACCTGCTGAGCTTTTCCAGCAACTTTGTTTCTGTTCCTGATTTACAGCATCCACAGTTCTTTTGGTTTCCTTACCTGGTCTGGACTACATGTGACTCCAGCCCCACAGAAATGTGGTTGACTCTTAACTGCCCTCTGGGCAATTAGGGATGGGAATAAATGCTGGCTTGGTCAGCAACACCCTCATCCCATGAATGAATAAAAAAAGGTCATGAATTTTTATTAATGGGTTTGGATTGTGGGGGTTGTTGAGTGGTGGGAGGTAAGGGACATGTATAGTTTTTATATTTATTCACAGGATGTGGGCATCACTGGCCAGTCCAGGATTTAATGTGGTTGGGAAGGGTCTTCTTGATTCTGAATGTATGCTCAATTGATTGTGTTTAATAGAGGGCGTTAGCTGGAACTGTGAAGCTAAAAATGACACTACTTATGGATGTCAAACTCTGCCTAATTCACGTACTTCTGAATATCACAAACTGTTCACCCTTTCCTTGATATCTTCACCAAAATGGAGTGTGAAGCTGACCACATGACACACCCAAAGCAACATCAAAAGTACAGTATATATAGGTGTTATTTAGAGCTAAGATTTCTCAGCATAGATTTATATCATGGTTTATTTGGTAATCTGTGATACCAGAACATGAGTGTTTTACATGCAGATATTAATTTGCTGAACCCATGTTATGTTAGACATTAATCCAACCATTTTGAAATGGGTTAATATTTCCCGTAAAGTAGCAGTCAAAGTTAAAAAGAGTTTTAGTTCCAACACATTGAATTGCCAAACTCTTCACATTCAGATGCTACTTTCAAGGCCCTGATCTTATCTCATCTGTCACGGCCACACAAGTTTCCAATTAAATCAAAATGGTGTCAGGCATATTGCATAGCATGTGTGGCAAACACGGTTATGCATATTGTGGCTGTATCATATGAAAGCTGTGTACATGACTTGTACAGAAAACCCAGACGCATAACTATCTGCTCACCTATCACTGAAACAACCTCTCCTGTTCTCAAGTATCAACAATATAACATCACGACAGGCTGACAAAAGAGTGATAATGATTTCCCTGACAATCAATCATTGTCCTCACTGTGTGGAAAATGTTCACTTTGCAATTTGTCTCTCCATGTAGATAAAATCACAAAGCTGAATTAATGCAGCACTTGATCATACTAACAGGCACTTGTTTGATCCTGTTGACCTGTTACACTTAATTTGTCTAGCTGTCTCATATTTTGAAAATTATAGTTTATGTTGTCAGGACCTTGTGTAAGCCTGCATAATCTTAATTGATAATAATAAGCAAAGGATGTATTGCTGTGCTAAGTGCTTTTTATTATTTATAGTCATACAGCTGTACAGCATGGAAACAGACCATTCGGTCCAACTTGTCTATGCCAATCAGATATCATAAATTAATCTAGTCCCATTTGCCAGCATTTGGTCCATATCCCTCTAAACCTTTCCTATCCATATACCCATCCAGACGCCTTTTAAATGTTGTAATTGTACCAGCCTCCACCATTTCCTCTGGCAACTCATTCCATACATGCACCACACCCTGTGTGAAAAAGTTGCTCCTCAGGTCCCTTTTCAATCTTTCCTCTCTCACCTTAAACCTATGCCCTCTAAGTTTGGACTCCTCCATCCTGGGGAAAAGACCTCAGCTATTCATCCTATCCAAGCCCCTCATATCTCTCTATTAGTTATATCGTTCTTTACTACCTAGCTTTCTCAGCTACAAAAGTGCAGATGCTGGAAACGTATAAAAAGACCCTTGACATAAAACGTAAACTCTGTTACTCTCTCCAAAGATGCTACCAGATGTCCTGAGTATTCTGAGCATTTTCTGTTTTGATTACATATTTGGAAACTCTGACATGTTTGTTTAAATCTTACTTCAAGAAATTTGGAATGGAAAGTGATGGAGCAAGCGTTTATTATTCACAACTGCATCCAATATATTTGGTCCAATTTTCTGACTAATTGTTATCTTCAAGACAGTAAAGATGAAAGGATACTGGGTAACTTTAAGTGCTCACTGGCTGTTTCTGATGTTTAGAAGTATAACAAGCTTTTTGAAACTGGATTAACTTAATAATAAATAGATTTTAAAGAAATACCAATAATTCCAATTATAAAGATGCTTGTCAAGATAAAGTTGCTAACTTCAGTAAAGATGTGCTCATTGCCCCTTCATTTATTGTCAGGTTTAAGACCAATTTCATTGTACTTTACCAGGTCAAGCTTTATGACATTAAAAACCCCTCATAGTTTTCAATGATAATGCTTTCTCATCAAGCTGTTTGCAATCCTGAGAAATTGCTTTCATATCGAGGATATTGCTTGTTTGTTTGGTGCTTGTGAGTTAACTTAGAATATTGCAATACTGCTTTTCACCACCACAGTTCCGAAACCCCATGGGCGTGGAATTTTACAATCAATGGCCAGCTATTGAGCAGGAGTGCCCAGAAAATTCACCAATCAGCTTTGCGGCTGCTTTGTCTCCAGACTCAGGATTTATCCTCAATGTTACCAGGGGCCAGAGAAAGCCTTGGGCAGTCTGTCAGCCTTGTATGATTTTGAGGCCCTTAAGTCATCACTTCATGGTCACTGAAGGGCTGCATCTTGCCTGGCCACAGGAGGAACACAGGAATTGGAGGGACACCTGACAAATCATCCTGCTCGGACATTGAACGGGATGGTGAGGAGAGGTGCTTCCATCATTGGCACCCAAACCAGATCAAGTGCATCCCTCCCTTCCCCATTCCTACCAAGGCCTGCCTCACTCTCCTCTTCCATGCCTTCTGAGAGACCATGCACATGCCTAGTTCTGGGAGTTCAATGTCTAGACCAGTGGGACTGGGACTGGGTAGTGCACAGCAACAAAGATGGTGCTGCAGGTAGGACAGAGCTGCCAGAAAATCCAACTGATAAGCAGTCTCTGAGGCAGGACTTCCTAATTAGTAAGAGCAATGGTCCCGCCTCCAGCCAATTAACTCACTTTCAGAGCTGTTGTTAGTGAGGCATGTTACTCACAAACTTTTCTGAAGACTGACAGAGCAAAAACGGCAACAACAACTTACAGAGCACCTTTTACGTATGACATGTCCCAAGGCCTTTCACAGGAACATGATACAACAAATCACAACACTGAGCTACAAAAAGAATCACAGAGCCAAACAGCAAAGAAACAGGCCCTTCAGCCCACCATGTCTATGCTGACCGACAAACACCAAACAGTTCTGAATAAGGGTCACTGGACCCGAAACGTTAACTCTGTTTTTTTCTTCACAAATGCTGCTAGGCCTGCTGAGCTTTTCCAGCAACTTATGTTTTTGTTCCTGGTTTACAGCATCCGCAGTTCTTTCAGTTTTTAAACACCACAGTACACTAATACATTTACATACACTTGCCCCATTGTTTAATATGCCCTGGCATTTCACGTGGTCATCCAGATGCTCCTCAAATGTTGTAAGAGTACCTACCGCTACTATCCTCTCAGGCAGTGTGTTCCATATTTCCACCACTCTCTGGGTGAAACACTTTTTCCTCGGATCCTTTCTGAATGAGTTATTCCTCACCTTAAACCTATACCCTCTGATCTTACAGGTGTCCGCCGTGGGGAAATGATTCTCACGATCTACCCTGTCTATGCCTCCCAAGATTTTGTAAACCCCAATGAGATCATCCCTTAGTCTCGACTACTCTAAGGTAGACAAACCCAACTTATTCAATCTGTCCTCATAACTGAAACTTTCCATCCCAGGCAACATCCTGATAAATTTCCATTGTACTCTCTTGAGTGCATTCACATCCTTCTGATAGTGTGGCAACCAGGACTGCACAAAATATTCAATCTGTGGCCGAAAAAACGTGTTATAAATTTATAGCAACACTTCCTTGCTCCGATATTCTATGCCCCATCTAATGGAAGCAAGCATCCCTAATGACTTCTTCACCACCCTGCCTACCTGTGCTGATACCTTCAGGGATCTGTGGACTTGTACACCAAGGCTACTTTGTTCCTCAGTACTTCCTAGGGATCTACCATTTATTGAGTCCCTCACCAGCCCTCCCAAAGTGCATCATCTCAGACTTATCAGGATTAAATTCTATCTGCCATTGCTCTGCCCAATTTACCAGCTGATTGGTATCAGAGTGTCGCCTCAGACCATCTTCCTCACTGTCAACAACACCACCAATTTTTGCGTCATCTGCAAACTTACTAAATATACTTTTTACATTCACATCCAAATCATTAATGTACACAAGAAATAGCAATGGTCCCAGCACCAAGGCCTGTGGCACACCAGTGGTCTCAAACTTCCAATCACAAAAACAACCTTCCACCATTATTCTTTGCCTCTTACTTGCAAACTAATTTTGCCATCTTGACTTGGATCCCATGGGCTCTTACCTTTATGAACAGCCTTCCATGTGGGACCTTACCGAATAACAGGAAAACTACATAATTGCAGTACCCTCATTAATATAATTCGTCACCTTTTCAAACAAATACAATTAAATTCGTCAGACAGGATCTCCTTCTAACAAATCTGTGTTGACTATCCCTGATCAACCTTGCCGGTGTTCATTAATCCTGTCCATCAAAAAGCTTTTTCCACTCCTCAGCCTATTGACCCAATTGATCAAGATCTCTTTGTAAACTTAGACAACCTGCATCGCTGTTCACCATTCCACCAATTTTGGTGTCATCCACAAACTTACTGAACATACCTCCTATATTGTCATCCAAATCGTTCATATAAATGACAAACAAATGTGGACACAATACCAATCCCTATGGAACACCGCTGATCACAAGCTTCCAGTCCAAAAAGCAACCCTCCATCACAGCCCTCTGTCTCCTACCTTGAAGCCAATTTTATATCGAATTGACAAACTCCCCCTGAATCCCACATGAACTAACTTTACTAATTAGTCTACCATGCGGAACCTTGTCAAAAGCTTTACTAAAATCCAAGTAAACAACATCTACCGCTCTGCCTTCATCACACTTTTTGGTTACTTCCTCAAAAACTCAGTCAAGTTTCTGAAACCATGCTGACTGTCCCTATTCATTCCTTGCCTCTCCAAATACATGGAAATGCTATCTTTCAGAATCACCTCTAACAACATACCCCATCATCAATGTCAGAATTACAGGTCTATCAGTTCCCAAGCTTCTTCTTACAGGCTTCTCCAAATAAAGGCACAACATTAGCCACCCTCCCACACCTCACTTGTGGCTATAGATGTTACAAATATTTCTGCTAGGGTTCCCGCAATTTCCTCCCTAAGTTCCCACAACATCCTGGGATACAATTGATCAGGTCTTGGAGATTTATCCACCTTTATGCTAAGACCTCCAGCATTTTGTCTTCTGTAATGTGAACTGTTTTCAAAACATCAGTACCAAGTTGTCTAGCCTCCACTTCTTTCTCCACAATAAATACTGACCTAAAGTATTCATTTTGCACTTAATATAGTTTGTAGCATCTCTTTTGATTATCCTTAACTTCATCTGCCAAGGCTTTCTCATATCCTTTCTTTGCCTTCCTGATTTCCGTCTTTAGAATGTCCCTACGCTCTTTTTTCACTGTTCAAGATATTCAATTGATCCCAGTTGTCAATACCAAATACATGATTCATTTTTATTCTTAACTAGAACCTCAACACCTTTATTCATCCATTGTTTCCTAATCTTACCAGCCTTACATTTAACTCTAACAGGAAAATAATGTCTCTGAATTCTTGTTATCACATTTTTGAAATCCTCCCACTTGTCAGTCATCCCTTTACTGTAAGCAGTCTACTCTAATTAACTTTTGAAAGTTCTTCTCTCTTACCATTAAAATGTGCCTGAGTCCAAATAAGAAATGTAACTTTTATGGGAGGCTTATCCTTTTCCATAACTATTTAAAACTAATAGAATTATGATTACTGCTTTCAAAGTGTTTCCCTATTAATACTTCAGTCATTTGCCCTGCCTTATTTCCGAAGAAAAGTTCAAGTTTTGCTCCTTCTCTAGTATGAACATTTACATATTGATAAAGAAAACATTCTTGAACACATCTAACAAATTCCTCACTGTTCAAAACTTTAACGCTATGGCAGTCCCAGTCAATGTTTGGAAACTTAAAATCCCCTACTATTACAACCCTATTCTCTGCATATTTGGTCCTTAATTTCCCTCTGACCATAGGGGGAGAGGTGGGGGAGAGCTATTGTACAATCCCATCAAGGTCATCATCCCTTTCTCTTTTCTAATTTCAACCCACAGATTTTCACTGGACAATCCCTCAGAATTATCCTCCCTCATTAGAGTAGTAATGTTTTTCTTAATCAAAACCACCACTCTGCCTCCTCTTTTGCCTTCCTTTCTATCCTTCCTATAGCAGCTAAAACCTGGAACATTGAGCTGCCAATCCTGTCCTTTCTCGGTCAAATTTCTGTGATAGCTATGATGTCCCAATCCCATGTTCTGATGCATGCTCTGAGTTCATCAGCCTTACTTGTAAGACCCCTTGCATTGAAATAAATGCAGTTTAATTCTTCTATTGCTGTTCATATACTTATAAAATACCCTAGAGTTTTCCTTAGTCTTATTTGCCAAAGTTATTTATTTGCCCTCCAACTTATTTTTAAGCACCTCTCTACACTCTCTATACTTAACATACACTTCTTTCTTTTTTTTTCATTAAACTCCTGATATCCCTTGGCATCCAGGATTCCCTGGGCTGTTGCCCTTGCCCTTCACTCTTGGAGGAATATACTGACCCTGAACTCTCTCTGTACAACTTTTAAAAAGAGTCCAACTTTCCAAATGTAGACCTACCTGCAAGTAGCTGCTTCCAGTCTACGTTTGCCAGTTCCTGTCTAATAATATTGAATTCAGCCTTCCCCCAGTTTACATATTTAACTTCTATAATATCCTTATTCCTTTCTATATTGACTTTGAAACTTATCAAGTTATGGTCACTATCCCCAATATATTCACTCACTGACACTTCAGTTACTTGACTTGCTTCATTCCCTAGGATTAGATCGAGTACTGCCCTATCTCTAGTGGGACTATCTACGTACTGGAACAGAAAGCTTTCCTGGCTGCACTTCAATAATTCCACCCCATCTAATCCTTTCACACCAAGGTAAATCCAATCAATATTAGCAAAGTTAAAATTCCCTAACATTATTACCTTCTTCCTCTCACACATTTCTGCAATGTGTCTACATATCTGGTCCTCTATCTCCCTCTGACTGTTGGGATGCTTTTAGCATAATCTCAGAAAAGGTATTGCGCATTTTTTTATTTCTAAGTTGTACCCAGATGGCTTCGTTTGAAGAGCCATTTCTAAGACATTCTCCCTCATTACTGCAGTGTCAGTTTCCTTTATCAATAATGTAATGCCTCACTTCTTTTACATCTCACCATCATGCTTGAAACTTCTATACACCGGAATGTCGAGTTGCCGGTTATAAGGTCGGGTCAAAGTTGTGTGTTTTAAGGAATCATTTTAAAAAGGGAAGCAAGATAGTGAGGCAGAAAGATCGAAGAAGGGAATTTCAGATTAGGACACTCTGACAACTGTAGGTGAAGCAATGATAACAGGTTTCATTCACAAGAGATCAGAATTAGCAGCGTGTTATGTGATTATGGACAAAATTACAGAGATAGGAAGGGTCAAAGCTATGGCAGGATTTTATAGCCGGATGAAAATTGTAAAAATAAGACATTGTTTCACTGGGCCTGCAAGTGAGTGAGCCCAGATGTGATTAATGCAAGTTATTGCAAGTTAAGACTTGGGCAGCAGATTTTGGATGTCCTCAAATGTACAGAGGGTAGAATTTGGGAGACCATGTCAAAATGCAGACAGCCAATATCAGCTCTGTCCAAGCACCTCAAGATTTGTTTACCATTCGGAAATAATGAACTTTTGAAAAATGTTTACTTTCAGTTCAATTAAAATAGTTGCAAATGCAGCGCTACAAACTCATACAAATCAGGGTGACATCAGGTACGTATATTACCTAGGTGATGATTTGAAAAAGTCATAACAATTGAGTCAATCATGGGAAGCTTTTTTTTCAAACTGGAGCATGCGAGCTTTCTCTCTTCCACAGCAAGTGCGTCATGCCTCAGACCCGAAAGAATAGAGTGAATCCCAGCCAAAGTGTTCTGACAGAACAGAAAAGAAATCTTGGGAAAAAAAATGCCTGTGTTTGGTGACACCACAGCTGCTGTATGAACACTTCTTGAACATGTACTTGCACAGTCTGTGACGTCAAAGCTAGCAACCGAGGAGCTCTGATTATTAAAAAAAAGGCAGCTCTAAAATAAAACACTTAAGTAGATCTTTGGATTTCTCTCTGAATTGGAATGTTAGACTCACTTGGAACAATCTAAATGTCAACATCGTAAATTCTGTTCACAAGGATGGTTTCAAGCACTTTACTATACATTATTCCTCATGCTACAAACATGTACACTGCAGACTTGAACACAGCATGTACTCGCACGTTATAATTTCCTGCCTTAGAATATTTTCAGAAGTTCATTGCAGTGTGAGAAGTATTCGGACTGCTTTTTATGTAGTGACAGCATGTAATGTCATTCTGGCACCTTCAAGTAACTGAATATCATGACCACCATGGCTTGGCAACAGTCAGAGATGGTAGGCTGGTCCAGAAGAGTAAGTCACATGGAATTCACGATGAATTGGTAATTGGACACAAAATTGGTTTGTTCGTAGAAAACAGAGGGTAGTATTGGAGAGGTGTTTATTCTAACTGGAGGTCTGTGACCAGTGGTGCTCCACAACAATCAGTGCTAGAGCCTCTGTTGTTTGTAATTTCTATAAATGATTTGGATGAAAATGTAGGTGGTGTGATTAGTAAGTTTGCAGAGAACACAAAAATTGCCAGAGTTATGGAGAGTGAGTAAGGTTATCAACAGATACAGCAGGACATAAATCAGTTGGAAAGTTGGACAGAGAAAAGGCAGATGGAGTTTAATCTCAAGTGTGAGGTGATGCATTTTTCAAATGTAACAGGAAAATATACGGTAAATAGTAGAACCCTGAGGAGCATTAATAGACAGAGTAATTTTATGGTATAAGCCCGTACCTCCCTGAAAGTGGCAAAAAAGATGGATAAGTTGGTAAGGAAGGCATACAGCAATCTTGCCTTCATTGGTCATGCATTTAGTAGAAAAGTTGACAAATCATGTTTATAGCTGTTCTATGAACAAACCAATTTTGTGTCCAATTACCAATTCATCGTGAATTCCATGTGACTTACTCTTCTGGACCAGCCTACCATCTCTGACTGTTGCCAAGCCATGGTGGTCATGATATTCAGTTACTTGAAGGTGCCAGAATGACATTACATGCTGTCACTACATGTTTATAGCTGTACAAAGTGTTAGTGAGGCAACATTTGGAGGATTGTGTGCAGTGCTGGTTGCCACATATAGGAAGGATGTGGAGGCTTTGGAGAGGGTGCAAAAGAGGATTGCCACGTTTGGAGTATATTAGTTATAAGGAGAATGTGGACAAACTTGGATTTCTTTCAGAGGCTGAGGGTCGACCTGACAGAAGAATATAAATTGATGAGAGGCATGATGGGGTTGATAGTCGAAGGCTTTTTCCAGGGTTGGAAATATCAAGTATTAGGGGACATAAGTTTAACATGAGAGGAGAAGAGTTTAAAGGAGATGTGTGAGGCCAGTCTTTTCATGCCTGTTATGTACTGCCAGGGAAATGGTAGAAGCGGATATGATAGCAACGTTTAAGAGGCAGTTAGACAGACATATAAATAGGTAGGGAATAGAGAGATAAAGACCATTGTAGGCAGAAGGGATTAGTTTAGAATCGCATTCTGGTCAACACATATATGGTGGGCTGAAGGGCCTGTTCCTTGCCTGTATTGTTCCTTACCCTATGTTCTATGGTAGCACTGGTCAGCAAGAGGGTCAGTAAAGGGTCAGCAAAGGCTCAGAAGTAGGTTTGTCAGGGCTTATTGGAGGGTGGGGAAGAGTTTAAGGGTGGGAAGCAGATGGGAGGTATGCGGGTGGTGAAAGGAGGGAGGCAGAGTGAATAATGTTGCAACTGCAAACCAATACTGGCACTAGCTGTCTGCTGCACATCAGTGATCTGGGCAGTGGGTGTAAATAAAAACATAGAAACATCAAATAAAGGAGTAAGAGTCGGCCATTCAGCCTTTTGAATCTGTTCTGCCTTTCATCATGATGATGGTTCGTCATCCAATTCAGTATCTTGTTAAAAACGTAAGCCTGGGGTTCTGCAATTATTGGTCCAGTTGTCATTACCATGATGCATTACCATGATGCCACCACCTCCCATGCAAGTGATCCTGGAGTCTAACCTTGGAGAAATGAAAGTCCAATAGAATCCTTACGACTAGCGACAGGATGATATTGGATACCTCAAGTCTCTGCTGGGCATGACACCAGCAAAGGCTGGAATGATAAATAAGGGCTTAATTTTAGAAAAAGACCTGTTGTCTAAAGTTAACAGAAGAAGAGTTGCAAAACAATCTGATGAAAGCTAATTGTTTCAATTCCAGCAATGTATTCAAAATAATATCAGTTATTTTTATTTATAAATATGATGGCTATACTCAAGCTGATGAAGGTTGAATATCACATTAGCACAAAAGAAGAGGATAGTGATGCCGTCTCCCTACTAACTTGTTCATATAACTCAGTAGAAACCTCAGAATAGCAGAACAGGAAACCTGATAGCTCCAATTGTCAATGATCAGCTCTGAGATGTTACACTGTGATATTCGGAACTTATTGCCTACAAGTTCCATAAAATGTTATGCAACATCTTGCCAAAAGACAATTTCAAAGGGTTTTGCTTCAATTAAAAAGTTCTGTGGATTTTCAAGAGCTCCTGTGTATTCTATGTACTCAATAAGCAATGTCATCATTACCAGTCTGTTGAGAAAAATGGAGGGTTTTTTTTTAACGATTAATGCCGAGTGTGAATGAATTACTTTGAATTAAGTGGAAGATACCTAACTTAAATAAATACACCTGAGGATGATTTTGCCTATTCTGCACTTCCTTAGCTTGAACCATTTATTTCAACATTACTGCTGTCTCAGAAACAGAATCAAACAATTTTTGATTCATATGTAAAGCAAGTAATATGGAATCTCTAGTGAGAATTTTCCTGTTGTGAGAATTGGGAAGATGCCCCTGTAATGGGTTGTGACTCTGCTGGTAATTCACAGATCAAGGCAAATTCGCGGGAGACAATGAGTTTGAATCCCATCACAGCAACTTGTGGGATTCTTTTAAATTAAGTTAATAAAACTAACTTCTTTAGTTCACGGCAACCATGAAAATGTCATTATTGTAAATATTTATTTGATTGACTGATTTTTATTTTTTTAATTCATCCATGGGATGAGGGCATTGCTGGCTCAGCCAGCACATATGGCCCATCCCCAATTCCCCAGAGAGCATTTAAGAGTCAACCATATTGCTGTGGGTTTGGAGCAACATGTAGGCAAAAAAGCAAGGATGGCACTTCCCTTCCCTAAAGGACATTAGCGAACCAGATGAGTTTTTCTGACAATCAACAATGGATTCATGGTCATTGTTAAATTCTTAAATCCAGATATTTTTATTGAATTTAAATTCCACCATCTGCCATGTCAGGGTTCGAACCCATGTCTCCAGAATGCTGCCTGAGTCTCTGGATTCACAGTCGAGCAATAATATTATTAGGCCTTTGCCTCCCCTTAGATCCCATTAACAGAAAGTGATCTGCCGTCCTTATCTGGTCTGACTTGCATGTGACTCCAGACACAATGTGTTTGACTCTTAACTATCCTCTGAAATGACCTAGCAGGCCATTCAATTCAAGGGCAACAAGGGATGGGCAACAAATAGTCTTGTCAGGGGTGTTCTTAAACCAGAATTGAATTAAAACAAATGAAAAAATTACAAAATGAAGTGAATATCTGACAGCCAGCTGGATAGTTAGTCTGTGACCATATACAATCTCAAATTCAAGGAGAAATTGGCTTACCCTTCTCATTCACAGCATATAAATGTGTTTAAGTTTGATGGAACTGCGAACACATGCAAGTTTGAAGAACATTCCAATTATAATACACTCTCTATCGTACATGGTACAATCCAAGGTGTGGTGTAAGGTGTGTGATGTTTATCTAGTAATATCATTTACTTTAGAGTTTGAATATTGGACTAGTAGTATGTGGGTTTTGGTCTGTGTGCATGAGGAAATTTAATGATGAACATGTCCGCGTTTCTAAACCCATGATTTTATTCAAAACTGTAAGAGAGAATAAGTCCCTAAGGTGGTAATGGGAACTTGCTTGCATTGGGACAGTTTTACAATTGAACATAACAAACATTGAGGAGTTTTAGCTTGCTTTCAGCTTAAAAGGATCAGGATTTTTACTTTTGCTTTGAAGACAATATCCCATATCTTGGAAAGCTTTTTGACTTCAATTTGCAGAGGTCCTGATGAAAATTAGATGTGTGAAACAGTTTCTCCTGAACAAAGGAGATTGTTTTGAACTATGAGAAATACATTTCCTCAGTGTAAGGATTTTACTTTGAAAGTTCCAGACTAAAGTGTTTGGTAGAACACTTGAAGGGGTTATTCAAAGTTGAGAAAGTTTAAGCTCCGTTGTGTGACTAATCAAAGAAGTGGTTACCAAACTCCCACAACTAAGAATTGAAACAAACAGTTAAGTTAAACCTCTCGATGTGATAGAGAAGCAAGCTGGCTCTGGTATTTGAGTATTTTAAAGTGACAGTACTAGAATAGATAGATTTTTTTTAAACTGTGGTTTGTGAAATGTTTCAATTTGTGTTATTTGTGAACAGCTTGGTTTATTCTATTTTATTTTCACATCTTTTGTGTATTGCATGCTTGTGTTTCAGTTAAAGACCACATTGTTAAATAATTTTAAAAGGGTTTCAGATTTCAGTTTGGGATCTGACTTGTCCCGTTATAACATTAATTGAAGTCATGATCAAATATAGTCCTGTTGAGGTTTCAGTTATAAATATCAGGTTTTATGGTTTCTGTATATCACCCAGTTATCTTTGTCAGTCAATGCTTCTTAGTCAGAACAGTCATGCCTTTGACATGACTTTGAGCACACAATGAACTGATATGTTGATCCCAGAATGAAATTTGTTTAAAATATTACATTTAAGCCAAACATTATGTATGGTTGTTTCTACATCTTGGAAAGATTCATGCTCCTCATTGTTTCATATATTTCATTGAAAGTAAGTGATTTTAGACACAAGATGATATACTCAATATTTAATACGACACAACTGAATCTTAATGACATACAGAGGCAGAATAGATTTCAAAGATATGATCATGATCATAAAATTTATTTATAACTAAGACAGAGCAGTGCATATTGTTTATACAACAACAGACACCAGTGCAGATTTGATGTTACTTCCTTCTTGGAACATAAGTAGTTAACCCTGAAATGTTGTCGACCTTGGTTGAGATTACCTAGCTTCCCTGCTATGTAGTTGATTTGTATTTGCTTCTGTGCTTTAGCTTACCAGTTATAGCTCTTCTCAAAACATAAAGCATTGTCTCCAGCACTATGCAGCTCCCTGTGCTTTTGCTTAGTCATCATTCATCCTTTGATAATGAAGAAGAGGGCCAAGTATGATCAAATTTATTTCAAGATGACTGACGATGTCTGCTTTTTCACATAAAGCACCGGTCCAGATTTAAAGGTGAATTCCTGACATACCAGATTTGAAATGTTGATCTTCCTAAGGAAGTCTTCCTCAGCTGCGGCTTCTATTTTGCAGCAGCTAAGTAACTTGCATTTATTGCACACAGTTCCATTTGGAATATTACACAAAACAAAGCTCTGCCTCACTCCGTCAGTTTCACACTGTGGCTCTTCTTCTTCTTTGCTGTCACCAGCACAATAAATCACCCATTTTTCACTGGGACCCAAAGGCTGGCTTCCGTTCATTAAGGAAATAAATTTAAGTAAATTTCAATTCATTTGCAATCAGATGGCCTCAGTTGATGTTAAAGGTGGTCTAAAATTTTGGCAATATGAAAGCGAAGTGTGGATAAGAGACTGGATCTCAGTTATTATTTCAAAACTCTCCAAAATGTTCCATGCACTAAAACATTTGAAACACAAATAGACTCAAGCTACTTTGAGAAGTGCACCAACTTTAAATTAGACAAAATTGCTCATTGATATCATCTGGATAAGTACTTGTGTAGTGGAGAGATTTGTTATAATTACAACTACTCACCATTAATTTTTTTAGCGTGATGTCAGCGAACGTTTGGCGTTTATGTCTTCCTTTTCTAAAGTCTTAATAGAACACAGGACAATTGTGTTTGACAGCATGGATAAGTGTTTACCATTTGCCAAACTCTTGAGCTAGATGAAAGGAGGTAAGGAGAGGCTTATCGTGTTGCTGAAATAGCATCATAGAGGCCGGTATCCTGTCACCAAATCACCCTTTATTTACATGTGGAAAGTCCTTGATCCTGATCCAGCTTCCTCAGAGCCAGCTTTCACAGTGAACAGAACGTCTGATACTCCTGTTTATATCTGTCAGCCAGGGCTCCCTGATTGGACCAGGTTAACAGCCCCAATCAGGGAACTCATATTCTATGAGATCCACCTGGCTTACCACATTACAATCACTACAGCTGCCGAAGACACTAATTAGCCCGAGGAGTGGAAAACTTTCAGGAACCAGCAAAGATGCGCAAAAATGACAAAGATGGAGAATGGAAATTACCAACGATTATAAAAGAAGTCTTCCACAAGCACATATAAAAAAAAGGTGAATGGTGAGAACGAACATACGTTCTTAGAAACCGAGATAAGGGAAATTATGGGGGATAAAGAAAATAGTAGAGATGTTATATTTGTGCCTGTTTCACAGAAGAAATTGTGGGGAACCAAAGGGTTAAATGTAAATCAGGAACTTAAAGTAAGTGATGTTAGTAAAGTAGACATTTAGAAAAATCTTTAAGTCACATAGATAATCACTCAATTATCATTTCGGTGATGAAAGAGAAACAATGATAAACATTTTAGAGTTTTTCTGAGGATAACCTGTAGGGTTCACAAAGGAAAAGCAAGGATTGTGATATCCTTGGATTTTTAGAAGGTAGACAAGGGCCCATTGGTCTTATCAGCATGAGAACTCATTAAATGACAGAAACAGATAGGAGGATTGAACTCATTATTTTCTGTTTGGTAGGCTTTTATGACAGTGTATTGCAAGGATTAGTGGTTACAAATAGTTATAATATAGGTTAATACCTTACATGCGTCCATGATGGACATTGCAGATAAATATTGAAGTCCCACCTACTCAACTGGTGTATTATAACATATCTAAACAGGTTTATTAAAAATATCTAGCTGCACCTAAGTTTACTGATGATATAAAGCTGAGTAAGAAAATAAACTGTAAAGAGGTCCAAAGAACCTATGATGGAAACCAGAGGGCATAGGTCGAAGATGAGAGGGGAAAGATTTAAAAGGGGTCCAAGGGGCAAATTTTTCATACAGAGGATGGTGTGTGTACAGAATGAGCTGCCAGAGGAAGTGGTAGAGGTGAGTACAATCACAACATTTAAAAGACATCTGGACAGGTACATGGATAGGAAACATTTAGAGGGATATGGGGCAAACACAGGCAAATAGGACTATTCAGTTTAGAAGATGTTGGCATAGACAAGTTGGGCTGGAGAGCCTGTTACAGTATTGTATGACTCTGTGACATGCCAGTTAATGGGTCCTTGTATCTCTGTCCACTGTCTATGTCAGACCACTTTCTATGTGTCCATATGACCTCTCTATGACAACATTACAGAAGGTGGTGCCAGCACATTCTTCCAGATATTAACACTTTCAGTCCATGTATAACAGGAGGCATATGGTTATCCTTGTACTGTAATCACAAAGTTAACACACAAGAATGGCATATAATACAGAAGACAGATGGCATATTTGTATTGTTATTAGAGTGCAAGAGTAAGAAAGTCTTACTGCAATTGTAAGATTTTGGATCGTATAGTTTTAATCTCATTACATGCCCCTCAGTGGGTAAGCAAAGGAGGTTCAACAGTGTGAAAACATCCTGTGAGTGGAGATTAATTTGAATGGCGCTGCATTTATCAGAGTTTTGAAGAATGAGGGGTGATTTCATTGAAAGATTTTAGCTTTTCAGGAGACTTGACAGGGTAAATCCTGAGCCGTTTTTTTTTTCTGAAGCTGAAAAGTCTAGGATTAGGCAGCATACTCCCATGACTAAGGACTTAGAGGAGGAAACATTTCTTTCATGAAAGAGTTTTAAAATTTATTTGGTCTTGTGTGATGTTCAGTCACTAATTACACATAAGGTCAAGACAGAATTGTGGATACTAAGGGATTCAAAGAAGGTTGGAATTAGGCAAAAAAAAATCATTTGAAGATGAATATTTCACTAGTGGAGCACTCATGGGGCCATTTGGTATACTCTTGCGCCTGTGTCTTATGATATGACAACTAGTGAGTAGTTCTCCTTCTACCTTTTGCTCTTGCCATAAGTTTTACTTCCAGGTGGCACCTTAACACATTAAGTTCAAAGAAACTAGCCAGTTGTTAGTTGCAGACATGGAGCCACACTGTATCATACAAGTGATGTTCAAACTCATTAATCTCTTCAGTTTTCTGCTTTACCTTATTACACAGAGGCAGCAGAGGACATAAAAGAAGGATTATGGTACAAACATTGAAATTATTCAAGATTACCAAAACACTGAATTTCTTCAGCTTAATTTTATACCGAAATTTATCCAGCATTTAAGTTTCAAATCAAAAATTTAAGTCAAATATTCCTGCTAATGACCTTTAAATACTGACAAAAAATGCAACATTTTTCATACAAAGAATTATTCCCCAAAGTTGTTAATTCATTTTAGAAATATTACACTTTGGTTTTTATGAGTTGCAATATGTACCTGCAATTATTAATTTTAGTTGCTCTTGTCAAAGAGTTACATCGGCCAGTGGATGATGGGAATGGATTGAAAACATGGAGGTTGGGGAGATTGTTTCTCTTGATTTCCCTGTGCTAGGATGCTGTGCAATGGTGGAGAGACATGCAGGTCTGATCCCCTGCTTATCTGATTGTAGCAGGGTTTCATCCCTCATTCTGAGAATGGTGAGAGGACATCCAATTGCAGAGTGATCACGGATTGCTGGAGTAGTTTAAAGATGAGCAGGGATGAAAGATTAGCTCTGGGGGCTGGTTGGAAGCACTTCTCTTCCTCTTGACCCACAAGCAGTGCTAAAATGGCACTTACCTTTTCCACAAAGCAGTTCTTGTCTCCCTTTAGCAGCTGATTAAACCTGGAAGAGAGCCTTAGTGTCACATTTCAATAGACAATCAACATCTTGTTAAAACTGAAAGCCAGTAAAGTTAACTACAAAGACATGAGGGAGGTTTCGGCTGGAGTTGATTGGAAGGGGAGCCTAACAGGGAAGACAGCAGAGCAGCAATGATAGGCGTTCTTGGGTGTAATTTGGGAGGCACAACAGGAATTCAGCCCAATAAAGAAGAAACACACTAAGAGGAAGACAAGGCAGACAAATGAAGTCAGGGACGGTACAAAAGCAAAAGAAAAAGCATACAATGTGATGAAGACTAGTGGGAAGCCAGAGAATGGGAAGCCTTTAAAAATCAGCAGATGACAACTAAAAAAGCTATAAGGGAGTATAAGATGAAATATGAGAGTAAGCTAGCTAGTAATATAAAAGAAGTTAGCGAGGGTTTTTACAGACAACGAAATGTTAAGGGGGAGGCAAGAGTTGACCTTGGACCACTGGAAAGTGAGGCTGGAGAAATAGAAATGGGGAACAAAGAAATAGCAGAGGAATTGAATGTGTACTTTGCGTCAATCTTCATGGTGGAACACATCAATAACATCAGTAACTTCAAGACTGTCGAAGGCAGAATTGAGTGTATTGGCCATCAGTGTGGCGGCATGCTGAAAGGCCAGAAGGTGGATAAATCACTTGGATCAGATGGAGTACACCCCAGAGTTCAGAAGGAGATAACTGAGGAGATTGTGGAGGCATTGGTGGTGATCTTTCAGCAATCACCGGAATCAGGGAATATCCCAGAGGACTGGAAAATGGCTAAAGTAACACCTCTGTCTAAGTAGGGAGGAAGGTAGAAGACCCAAATGGGTTAGCCTAACCTAATTACCAGTCCTTGAGAAGATTTGAGCATCTATTAAGAATGAGATTACTGAGTATTTGGAAGTGCATGGTAAAATAGGGTGGAGTCAGCATGGCTTCATCAAGGGGAGGCCATGCCTGACAAATCTGTCAGATCTTTTACAAGGTAACAAGCAAGTTAGACAAAAGAGAGCCAGCGGACATTATCTATTCGGATTTCCAGAAGGTCTTTGACAAGGTACTGTACAGGGGGCTGCTATGGATAGAGGATTGGCAGACTGGCACAAGGCAAAGAGCATGGAGAAAGAGATCTTTTTCTGCTAGCAGCTGGTGACTTGTGCAGTTCTGTAGGATTTCATTTTGGAACCTTAAATATTCCCACCATACATTAATGAACTGGATAAAGGAACTGAGAGCATTGTTGCTGAGTTTGCAGAGCACACAAAGATAGGTGGATACACAGGTAGTGTTGAGGAAGTGGGGAGGCTGCAGAAGGACTTCAACAGGGCGGGACAGTGGGCAAAGAAATGGCAGAATACAAATTTGGGAAAACATGAGGTTATGCACTTTGGCAGGAAGAATAGAGGTGTAGACTATTTTCTAAGCAGGGATAGGCATCAGAAATCTGAAGCACGATGGTCTCAGGAGTCCTAGTTCAGGATTCTTGCAAGGTTAACATGTAGTTTCAGTTGGCAGCTCAGAGTGCAAATGCAATGGTAGCATTCATTTCAAGAGTGCGAGAATACGAGAGCAGACATATAATACTGAGGCTTATAAGGCTTTGGACAGATCGCTTTTGGAATATTATGAGCAGTTTTAGGCCCTATATTGAAGGAAATATGTGCTGGCCTTAGATGACGTCCAGAGGAGGCTCACAAGAATAATCCCAGGAATGAAAAGCTTGTCATAAGAGGAGCAGTTGAGAACTCTTGGCCTGTGCTCAATGGGCTTTAGAAGGATATGGGGGAACCTGATTGAAACTTCCAGAATATTGAGAGACCTGAATAGAGTAGATGTCGAGAAGATGTTTCGACTAGTAGGAGAGACTGGGACCTGAGGACACTGCCTCAGAGTGAAGGGACAATCCTTTAGAACTGAGCTAAGGAGGAATTTATTCATGAAGAGGGTGGTTAATCCATGGAACCCATTGCCAAAGAAGGCTGTGGAGACCAAATCACTGACTGTATTTAAGACTGAGATATATAAGTTTTTGATTAATAAGGTTACCAGAGGTTATGGAGAGAAGGCAGGAGAATAGGGTTAAAAAAACATATTAGTTATGATCAAATGGCAGAGAACACTCAATGGCTGAATGGTTTAATTCTCCTCTTGCATCTTATGGTCTTGTGTTTGTGTGTTGCATACTCTTACTACTTTTTGAGTAGACAGTTTCATCTAAATACTCTAATTGATTTCTTCATGAACATCTTATAATTATGGCCTCCAATTTTGGACTTCTTTACAAAAGAAAACATCACTACATCTAATAACTTATCAGAGGTTTATGATAATGGATTTTTTTAGTTCGTTTACTTTTCACCTTTTTTACAACAAGAACATAGAAAGATAAACTGTCAGGTAAATATTTTACAAAAAGCTTGTTTTCCCTCATAACAATGCCATTTTAAAAAAAAATCATGCAAAGTGGGTATTGCTGACAATTGTTGCTATCACTAATTGCACTTCAACTGAGTGGCTTGGTTAGACCATTTCAGTGCACAATTAGGAGCGAACCATATTGTTGCGGGCCTGGAGTCACGTGCTGACCAGACCAGGTAAGGCATATTTCTTGTGCCCAAAGGGTTTTTACAGCAATCATGGCAGCATAACTGTGGTGAGCATTCAATTCCAGATATTATTGATTCAATTTTAAATTTACTAACGACCATGGTGGGATTTGAACCCATATCCCCAAACCATTAGTTTGGACAACTTGATTACAATTACATTGAAAATACCACTCCTTCACTGTCACCTCACCGTGCAAAATGCTGCTAAAGAATGCAGTTCAGCAATTGTTACATTTTGAGAGTTGAATCAAATGTTGTTTTTTCAAGAACTGGAATTTCTACAAAAGATGAATGGTTGGAAATATTTGTACAAAGTCAATTTACCTTTTTACGCTGACTCACATTCTCATTATATCATCGTGGTCTGTGGAACCCTAGGCAAGAAAAATCATTACCGCTGCATTTTTTCCCCTCATTGTTTCTAAATGTAGATCCTGTAAAAATTATAATCCTGAACCTTGTGCAAACTGAATAAACTTGGATGGATATTAAACATGTCTTTCTTATCTTTTCCTCGGCAGATTGGAGATGCAACACAAACAATGTTGCTCTCATCCAAAAATATTGTCAATTAATGGCAAAATATTATTGCAAACTATTGGAAAAAAGCGTAGAGGAGGGAGAATAATTGGATAGATCTTCTTAAGAAGAGGTAGATGTATGTTGAGGAAAATGGTTTCTTTCTATGATGTAAAATTCTTCAATTTTCTATACATGTTTTTGAGCTTCGTAATTACCAAAGGTTCGGTTTGTCCTGGTTGGCATTGGTAATACATAAGTTCAATATTTGGATCAAGTATTTCATTGCAACCCAATTTTTAACTCTGTACATAAGCTTTTTGCTTTGCATTCTGCTTTTCAAACAAACATTGTTTGTTAATTGTCTGCTGCATTGTATAGTTTCCATACACTGAACTGAAATTTTTAGTGAAGTGAGTTACATTCCATTTCCATATTCCAACGGCAATGTAAAGAGAATGTATCTAAGACAAAACATTAAAGTAACTCTTATTTTCAGTTACCTTGGAAATTATTCAGCACAATGTTATAAGTGTAGTGTACAAATGAGATTTTAAATGATATGAATATGCAGAGCAAAGAAGAATGTACATGAAATTACTTGACTAAAGTCGAATTGAAATTATTGATGAAGGACATCAAACGTCAGAAACTGAGTCACAAGCAGTAACCTTTTTTGATTCATTATGTTGAATCTTTTGCTTTGATGGCAGTAGCTAATTGAACACACAGATACTCGCTAAAACAAATTTTAAAATAAGCACGTATTTATGGATTACGCATGTATTTACGTCCTGCCTTGTTAAGTTCTTGAAATACAGCATTGGGGTATGCTTATGTATGCAAGCATTGCAGCTATTCTGTCCAACCAAATGCTCTTTAATGAGGAACATCTGCAATCCTTATCTGGGCTGGCCTATGCATTCACAGAAATGTGCCATCGAAACTTAACTGTCTCCTGAATGAGCCGAGCAAGTCCACAGATTTCAAGGATAATTAGGGACTGATAACAAATGCTGGCCTTTCCAACAACATCAAGCTTTCTTGAAAGAATAAAGAAAATGCACCCAAAATAGCAGGAATGTAAATGACCAGTTAGTCTGCTTGTTTTGGAACTATTTATTGAAGGAATATTGGCTAAATTAGCAGAAGATGGTGAAAGTGTTATATTATGAAAAATACAATCAAAAAGCACAATAAATATACATTTAAAAGAAAATAGTGTTGTCTTTAAACTGGGACTTGCTAAAACAATAACCAGCAGACTGGAATCCAGAAGCCGGGCTAATCAGCTGCAGACATGAGAGATTTAACTGCAGTTAAGTAAATAAAACAGCCATTAAAAAAAACTGGTATTAGTAACGAAGGTCAGGAAGTTTCCGCATTGTTAAAAAGTCCTATTTAGTTCATTGAGATAACAAGGTGTAGAGCTGGATGAACACAGCAGGCCAAGCAGCGTCAGAGGAGCAGGAAAGCTGATGTTTCGGATCTAGACCCTTCATCAGAATTGGGGGAGGGGAAGGGGGTTCTGAAATAAATAGGGAGAGAGGGGGAGGCAGATAGAAGATGGATAGAGGAGAAGATAGGTGGAGAGGAGACAGA
>NC_063334.1:111023812-111029227 GCF_021869965.1 Rhincodon typus
TTGGTGTTGGGGTCGGATTGCAGATGGCGGAAGTGTCGGAGGATGATGCGTTGACAGCATCATCCGACCCCACCACCAAAGACATTTTTCCCTCCCCACCCTCATCTGCTTTCCGGAGGGACCACTCTCTCCGGGACTCCCTTGTCCGCTCCACACTCCCCTCCAGCCCCACCACACCTGGCACTTTTCCCTGCAACCGCAGGAAGTGCTACACCTGCCCCTACACCTCCCCCCTCACCCCCATCCCAGGCCCCAAGAAGACTTTCCACATCAAGCAGATGTTCACCTGCACATCTGCTAATGTGGTATACTGCATCCGCTGTTCTCGTTGTGGCCTCCTCTGCATCGGGGAAACCAAGCGGAGGCTTGGGGACCGCTTTGCAGAACACCTACGCTTGGTTTGCACTAAACAACTGCACCTCCCAGTCACGAACCATTTCAACTCCCCCTCCCATTCCTCAGACGACACGTCCATTCTCGGCCTCCTGCAGTGCCACAACGATGCTACCCGAAGGTTGCAGGAACAGCAACTCATATTCCACTTGGGAACTCTGCAGCCCAATGGTATCAATGTGGACTTCACAAACTTCAAAATCTCCCCTCCCCCTACCGCAAAACCAGCCCAGCTCGTCCCCGCCTCCCTAACCTGTCCTTCCTCCCACCTATCCCCTCTTCCCACCTCAAGCCCCACCCCCATCTCCTACCTACTAACCTCATCCCACCCCCTTGACCTGTCCGTCCTCCCTGGACTGACCTATCTCCTCCTTACCTCCCCACCTACACTCACCTTTACTGGCTCCATCCCCGCCTCTTTGACCTGTCTGTCTCCTCTCCACCTATCTTCTCCGCTATCCATCTTCTATCCACCTCCCCCTCTCTCCCTATTTATTTCAGAACCCCTTCCCCTCCCCCATTTCTGAAGAAGGGTCTAGACCCGAAACATCAGCCTTCTTGCTCCTCTGATGCTGCTTGGCCTGCTGTGTTCATCCAGCTCTACACCTTGTTATCTCAGATTCTCCAGCATCTGCAGTTCCTGCTATCTCTGAAACTATTTAGTTCATTGACATCTTTCAGGAAAGAGCATCTGCCATCCTTAGCTGGTCGAGCTTCTCAGTAAGTTCAGATGCACATCAATGTGCTCAACTTTGCATCTTGAAGTGGCCTAGCAAGCTATTCAAATATTCAAGGTGATGGTTCATATTTGGGAATGGATAATAAATGCCAACTGTACCAGAAGCACACACAAACTGGGAATGAATACACAGAGAAAAAAAATACAAGGACAGTAAACTCTACTTCTTGATGTGCATAATACAAATCATGGATTACATGGATATTGTGCTAAAAATGAAAAAGCTGATTATATGCAGAAAATCTATGTGGAAAGGCAATCACGCACTAACCCCCTATCCAAGAGAAGTATATTCTCTCAAAATTTTCATCTTAGTGAAATGATTCCTTGAACCAATGATCACACAATGTGGCTTCTTTCATTTGAAACACCTGGAATTTTGAACTGGCAAGAAAAATACAGTGCTCACTAACACTTTTGTAACGCTGCCGCAGGAGAGACTGTGAGGAATGTCGTAAGGACAGCTGGAATGCTGCAATGAATGGGTGCAATCGTTTTCATTATTTCTGCATGAGGGGCCAGCACAAAGTGCCCGTACATAATGAATTTCTCTCCTGCTAGCGTTGGACTAGCTCAGCTACATCCTTCAATGACTAACTCAGTTCTTCCATATCAAAGATAGTAGGATATCAATGTTGGTTGTGCATGACCATCTGGCCATTTAATTTCTCCTCTTGCTGGTCCTCGTGTAAGATATTTTGAAGGGACATCTTGCTGAGATTCAGGGAGTGTGGTCCAGTCTCTCTAACTCATGTGAGTTTGCACTTGCTGTCCTCAGGAATAAAAGGCATTGACTATAACACTCTGTGAGCTGAATATTAACAGAAAAAAATTAATAGGAAAAATTGTGGAACAGTTTCAGAGGGTTTTGTGGAATTATTAGTCACAGTGGAAAGCATATTAATTCACAATATTATAATCTAGTCCGGTTTGTTATAAAACTGTAATTTACCACTTTTCTTTTTAATCATGCAATGCAAAATCAGAAGCAGAACAGACAGCAATCATTTTGTGTAATGAACATCCAATAACCTGACCTGCAGTGTTTGCGTGAAAATCTTTGGCTTATGCATATCTCACTGGATCTAAACCTGATTGAAACCATCTTCTTTCATGTTATGAAATAGGAAATAACCATTTGTAGGATATTTACAGAATGACTTGATTTTTGCTTCAATGGATTACACTGTATGTTAAACCATATAGATCATTTTGCTTTAATGTTGTTAAAATCAGATCTATTCTTCTATTTGTCTGAGTTCAAAGATAATGATGAATGGTATATTTACCAGTAACTGCATCATAAATATTCTGTGTATGGAGGGGGATATATAGAATCATGGAAACACACAGTATAAAAGAGGCCCTTCCGTTCAACAAGGCTGTACCCCCAAAAATAGACAACTACATACTGGGTGTGTAGCTCTGGTTAGCTCTATTGGCAGAGTAGTTGGTGAATGACGCTAACAGCATGGGTTCAAATACAGCGCTGAGGTTATCACAAAGTACTTTCCTTTTCAACTTCTTCTGTCATCTGAAGCATGGTGACCTTCAGGTTAAACCACCACTTTGATGAGAGTGTGGCCTTCTGGCACCATGGCAATTTTACTTTTCTACCCACTCTCCCATTTTCCTGCTCTTGGCCCATTACCTTGAATGTTATGACATGTCAAGTGCTCATCCAAGTAGTTGTTACAGATTACAACGTGTAGAGCTGGATGAACACAGCAGGCCAAGCAGCATCAGAGGAGCAGGAAGGCTGACGTTTCCGGCCTAGACCCTTCTTCAGAAATGGGGGAGGGGAAGGGGGTTCTGAAATAAATAGGGAGAGAGGGGGAGGTGGACAGAAGATGGAGAGAGGAGAAGATAGGTGGAGAGGAGACAGAGAGGTCAAAGAGGCGGGGATGGAGCCAGTAAAGGTGAGTGTAGGTGGGGAGTTAGGGAGGAGATAAGTCAGTCCTGGGAGGATGGACAGATCAAGGGGGCGGGATGAGGTTAGTAGGTAGGAGATGGGGGTGGGGCTTGAGGTGGGAGGAGTGGATAGGTCGGAGGAAGGACAGGTTAGGGAGGCGGGGACGAGCTGGGCTGGTTTTGGGATGTGGTAGGGGGAGGGGAGATTTTGAAGCTTGTGAAGTCCACATTGATACCATTGGGCTGCAGGGTTCCCAAGCGGAATATGAGTTGCTGTTCCTGCAACCTTCGGGTGGCATCGTTGTGGCACTGCAGGAGGCCCAGGATGGACATGTCGTCTGAGGGATGGGAGGGAGAGTTGAAATGGTTCACGACTGGGAGATGCAGTTGTTTAGTGCGAACCGAGTGTAGGTGTTCTACAAAGTGGTCCCCAAGCCTCCACTTGGTTTCCCCGATGTAGAGGTGGCCACAACGGGAACAGCGGATGCAGTATACCACATTAGCAGATGTGCAGGTGAACATCTTGGGGCCTGGGATGGGGGTGAGGGAGGAGGTGTAGGGGCAGGTGTAGCACTTCCTGTGGTTGCAGGGAAAAGTGTCGGGTGTGGTGGGGCTGGAGGGGAGTGTGGAGCGGACAAGGGAGTCACAGAGAGGGTGGTCCCTCCGGAAAGCAGATAAGGGTGGGGAGGGAAAAATGTCTTTGGTGTTGGTGTCTGATTGCAGATGGCGGAAGTGTTGGAGGATGATGCGTTGGATCCAGAGGTTGGTCGGGTGGTACGTGAAGACGAGGGGTATTCTGTTTTGGTTGTTATTGTGGGGAGGGGGTGTGAAGGATGAGTTGCGGGAAATGCGGGAGACACGGTCGAATGCGTTCTCGACCACTGAGTGGGGGAAGTTGCGGTCCTTGAAAAACGAGGACATCTGAGGTGTACGGGAGTGGAATGCCTCATCCTGGGAGCAGATGCGGCAGAGGCGAAGGAATTGGGAACAGGGGATGGCATTTTTGCAGGAACGTGGGTGGGAGGTAGTGTATTCTAGGTAGCTGTGGGAGTCGGTGGGCTTGGAATGGATATCGGTTTCTAGCTGGTTGACAGAGATGGAAACAGAGAGGTCCAGGAAGGAGAGAGACGTATTAGAGATGATCCAGATGAACTTAAGGTTGGGGTGGAAGGTGTTGGTGAAGTGGATGAACTGTTCGAGCTCCTCGTGGGAGCACAAGGCAGTGCCAATACAGTCATCAATGTAACGGAGGAAGAGGTGGGGTTTAGGGCCAGTGTAGTACAGATTGCAAGGTTACCCAACTCAACTACTCTCCTAGGCAGTGCATTCCTAATTCTCACCACCCACAAAAGTTTTCCTCAAATTCCCCTCTGAACTTTCTGCCCTTCACTTTAAATTAACCTTAAAATTTATCATCATTAAAAACTTCAAGGGATGTAGGGGTAGTGTCGGAAAATATTGCAGATGTAGATGACCTCATTGAATGTCAGAGCTAAATGACTAAATGACCTCAAACATTTAAAAAAATTCTCATTAAAAATCTGACAGAAACAATATAAACCAGTGTCTAAGTGAAACAAGACCAAACTCCACCGGAGCATAGACACCGCCACATGCACTCTAGCCATTGTTAAATTACCAAGCAATTGCCTGAAAGCAGTGTTTGATCAACTAAATGTAAAAAAAAGCTGCTGAACCTATGTTAATAGGTTAAACTCAGTCTGCCCATTAAATTGATTAAGAGTCGAATAGTTTATATTCAAAGAATTTGTAATGCTGTTTCAGCCGATATTTTTGCCTCAATCAACACAATTAAAGGTGGATTAATCAGTGAATCAGTTCATCAGTAATTGTGAGATCATGCAGCACTTAGAATTTTGGAATAAGATTGGGATGGGATGGGAGAACCTTTTGTAACTTAAAAATGCTCTGTAAGTTGCTGCCAAATCAAGTGTGTAGACAATACCAGTTTACCTGTTGTAACTGAAGGATTCTTGTTTATATTCCTTCCTGAAACCATGAACAACTGCATTTTGTGTAATGTACCAGAGGCTGACCGGCATTTTAAAAACCTCCAGCACAGGAAACATTGAAATAAGATAGTCGGCATATCTGATAATTTCTAAAGTCATCGCTGCTGGTTTTGATTCCATCCTGGAGTAATCACCACATTGGATTTTGAAGCTAAACTCTAGCTTTCCTCTCACCCGATTTAGACTTTCATCCAAACTGTGATATCACAACTATTGTAACAGCTGAGGTAAAATAACCTGAAACCAGCCAACTATTCTTTGGAGACAGTAAGAACTGCAGATGCTGGAGTCAGAGACAACACAGTGTGGAGCTGGAGGAACACAGCAGGCCAGGCAGCA
>NC_063334.1:111029327-111173094 GCF_021869965.1 Rhincodon typus
TGGCCTGCTGTGTTCCTCCAGCTCCACACTGAACTATTCTTTGGGCCTTTCTGGGTTCTATGACTCATAACTTGATGGTACATTCATTTACCGAGTTATCACTGGAACTCCTGCTTTCCTCTACTTTGGCTGGCAGAAAAAGGGTAAAGAACATGCATTCATACTTTCAACCTCAGGCTATCTCAAAGTGTATCATAATTGTGAGATATGTACTTAATTAGGTATTTTAAGTAGCCACTGTTGCAAAGAAAGACATTGTAACAGCGAGCATGTGCACACAAAATCTCCAGAAGTCGTAATACAATAATTCACTTGTACATCTGTAATTCCACTCCCTCTCATATTGGAGGTTGCAATTTCAGTGCCAAAGTCCTATCATCTGGAATTCTGTTTAAAATGTTCTGAATTTCTACTGCTCTTTCCTCATTTAAGATTAAAACAACTCAAAATCTGACTTAAGTGACTCCTGTGGCTCAGAGTCAAATTTTGTTGAAAACCTGCTGTGAATCACCTTACAATGTTTTGCAAAAGTAAAAAAGCTAAATAAATGCAAAATGTTGTTGTACAAAAGGGTTTTCAGGCATTGGTTGCAGGACAAATGTTGACCATTCTACTGGGCAAAACTCTACTATTCTGTTGTGAAATAGTGTCAGCATCTCTTACATATGAAGCTTTACAGATCTTCAGTTCGGCTCTTATCTAAAAGCTGCTTCAGCAATCTGATTATGGCACTAGAGTGCTTACCTAGATGTCATACTGAGATATCTGGAGTGGGATTTGAACCAAGGCCATTAGACTGTAAGAAATAGGAACAGAAGGAAGCGATTTGACCCTTTGAGAATACTTCAGCATTCATGGCTGATCTCACATTCTTCACATTCACTTTCGGAACTCGTGATGAATCCTACTGATCAAGACTCTACCTCAGCTTTAAATATGCATAAGGACTCTGCCCTCACAGTTCTCTGTGGCAAGGAGTTCCAAAGACTCACAACACCCAGAGAAGATCCACGTTGTTCTGGCTCAGTTATGACAGTGCTACCAAGGGAGTCCAGACTTATTTCAGCTCAGTTTGTTGAGTTGTAAATGCAGAATGCACATCAAGCTGAAATATAATCATGTCATCACCGTAAAAATTTATAAGTTACAATGACTTTCATTACCTGACTTGTTCAATAGTGAACAGATAGGCAATGATTTGACCTCATCGTTATGCCATATTTTTTAGTCTGATTGAAAAGGAAAAGATGAACTTTTATCTGTACTTCCAGTAATGAAGAGGAAATAATATCAAATCAATTGTTCTTTTTTTAAAGTGAGTTGAATATACTCCTTTGATTTTATCTATCCTTTATAATCTTATAGATTCTGGAGATTACAGCAATTTGCAACCATTTCATTAAGTGGCAACATTTTCTCTCCAGTGTACTTTAATGAGCACACTTATTAGAGAGCCTCTGAATTTGAGACTTCAAATGAACTGAGTCCAAGTGGTGCAATGATACATTTTAATTAGATTACACTCTTTTTTTCCCTTCTGGTTTAAGTGCACAGTCCATTCACTTTTACCACAGTACTCTTTGTTCGTGGTAAGAATAGCAGGCAGCATGTATTTGAGATCCTGTACAAATCCAGGCAGAATTACATTGATCCATTTTGAAAATAATGTAAGTGTACCTATCAATATAACAGTCATGTAGGTATAGCGTACAGGCATTATCTCACCATTTTTGGTTAGATTCTCCGTAAATCCAAATGGTGACACTCACTCTCTAATCGTCTTCTGAAGGTACCACCAGTTCTTTGATATGATATTGTACTGTAGTGTAGTGAAGTTTAAAACAATTACTACAAAAAAATTTTGCCCATCAATTTAGAAATAGTTAAAATATGGAACAAATACAATGCAGTTGGAGCGACTCTGGACTTGAATATCGACAGAACCAGCTAGGTTAGATTTCATTATGCTATTGCTCCCTGAACAGAGCAGGATAAGATGAGATCACTGTATGTGCACCAGATTTGCAGCCAAACAAAAAGCCTTAATGGATGGGCAATTCTATGAGCTGTAAACTAGGTGCTGGAAATTTCATATTGAAATTTATTCATCAAAGGTTAACACTTATGAAAATGCAAATTTTCTTTGGTCCATAATTTTACTCCAGAGTGAACCCTCAAACTCTGGAATAACTGTTCAGCAGACAAGGCAATGCAGAAGTAAGTGTGCTGATCCAAACTAGTGTGCCTAACTTGAATTCTGTCTGTGGAATTGACTGACAAGTTAATACATCTGTTACTGTAATGGTGTACGACATTGCCAATTTCTGGTCAAATCCAGCCCAATGTGTCAAATATGGTGAGTTTCATGGAGGGTTTCCCTCAACGAGACCTGACAACTTTTCTTACGCTATGTTCCCAGACTTGTCTCATTACCTATGCATCACAGCCCAAAGCTCGTAATATTCTCCTCATCCAAGCAGGGGGAGTACTCACCAGAGTCGAGATTGCTGGAGCTGATGCTACCTTTACAGAGCAGCCTTGCACTAGGTTAAGCACTGTCAGTCAGGATCTGCCTGTCACGGTTCCAGCTAATTTCCCCAGGCATATCAGATAAAGGGAAATTGGTTCCTGGTTTTGCCAATAGTGACCTCATCACAGTGGATGGAATGTTACAAAGGCTGTCTTCTTCCGTCAGGGCTGGTGGTGGGAACCATGCCACCAGACGCTGCCAGCCTGGTATGAAACTGTCACTCAGGTCAGTCCTGTTTCCACAGTCTAGAGGAATGCTCAGACAAAAGGTCACGATCATTTCCACTCCATCAGAGTAAGTGCTACCTCATACTCACTCTCTCTCCACTGCTGCACCTGCATCTCACTGAGGCTCATGGTCTATTACTTGTACTATTGTAAGTAACATCTGCTTCACTCGCTCCAACTCACTCAATCCCACACTAATAACTCTGCACGATCTCTGTGCTGCCTACTCATTCATTCATCCCCACCTTTTCCAAACCTGCACAAAGAGCTGTGCCAGCGACTTTTGGTTCACTCAATCCATCCCTTTGTCTCATTCCAGGAGAGAACAACCCATAACAGTGCAGAAAAGAGCCAGACAGGGTGGTTAGGTGTCCAACATTTGGCTTTTTACCCCCTAATAAGGAGAGGATCCTGATCCTAATTGCTACAACCAGCCGACTAACCAGGTCAAATCCTTAGACTAAGCTGGGAACACCTGACTGAGGGCTGTCTCCCTTGACTTGACAGATGACTATGCCCTGACAATTTTAAGATAAGGTCATTTGGTTGATACACATATAGTGTGTTTGCTGCATAAGATGCAGGTGTGACATTGATGTAGTACAGTGATGTGCAGCTATATGTCCACCCATTGACTGATGGTTGCTAACAGCCATGACAAGCTGCCTGGCTTAGCATCTGTGCTAAAAAGCAAGTCAAAACAGAAATACTGTGACCCTTGAAGCTATTGAAGCCCTGCTGAAATTAATGTATGAGCAGTCCTTCATGACACCTGAGGGCCGGATTCCCTATCTGACCCCTAGGTGGCAGCACATCTTCAGTGTCAGGAGGCTACGTCCTGCAATCCTTGGAATGTTCTTTCCAGTCAGTGGTTGGAGGCAACTGGAGGTTCAGGGATGGTTTCCATGGTGATTGGGCTGAAGCTGACATTGAGATGTCCCAGGACCTCTTGCCAGGCCTTCTAGAGAGGTGGTGAACTCTTCAAATCCTCATGACCCACAAGGAGTTTTGAGAGAGTGATGATTCTTAATTAATCCATTATTTTCCAAGTTTATTGTGTCTCTCAAAATTGATTACAATAATTTGCCCAGGTTACAGACTAGCATGTACTTATTTCGTCTCGCCCTTGCTTGTTTTTAAACCAAAGGTACAATGTGAACAGTCTTCCAATCTTCTGGCCCAACACCTGTAGTGAGTGAAGATTGGAAAATGCATACTCATTCATTGCATTGAAGAGTTGGTAATAAAACAGTACATTCTACACGTAGTTTAATGAGGTTATTTTAGTGCACCTTTCTTAAGTCAAAAAATCATGAAAAATTACTGCATATCTTGCAACAGTCAAAATAAAATAAGCCGTATGGTATGGAAGCCCATTGGGGTTTTCTGTATCAAGTGTGAGACATTAAATTTCTCCTGCACTGATTGAAACATAAATCTTTTATTTAAAATGTTCAAGCTGTTGGGAATTTCTGCCTTGCAAACTGCAACTTTCTTGCTGTGAACATCACTGCAGTTGATGGTGCTGGTCAAACTACAGCAAAAACCCCAATAAAACAAATTAAATTTATACAGTAGCCAACATTTTCTACTTCCAATCTTCTGGCCCCACACCTGTAGTGAGTGAAGATTGGAAAATGCTGGTCAAATCCTCCGGTATTTTCTTCCTGGACTTTTTGCACAGCCCTGAGGTTAATTTTATTTGACCTGGTGATTTATTCACTTTCAAGGATCCCTAATTACATTATTTTCCCTCTCTCCCCATGCTTATGACATCTCATACTTCCCATTTCTCTTCCTAAGTACAATATCTGCATCAAACTCATCTTCCATGAAGACAGATATGCCAACATTTTCACTTCTACTTCTGGAAGGGTAACCTTCTCACTCTTTTATGAGTCCTTCTCTTTCCTCATGTATCTTCTTATTCAAATGTATTGATAAAACATCTTTGCATTCACCATGATTTTGGTTGCCAACGTTCTTTCATGCCCTCTCTTTGCTTTCTTAATTTATACTTCGCTTTAACCCCTCCACTTTCTATGGTCCATTTGGCTTTGTTCAGTATTGAGTTCTCAGCCCTTTTCCTGGACAGTTTTTGCCTCAAGCAATGGTTTTGATGTCAGTTTGCAGGTAAGGTGAGAATCCACCTAACTTCAATTTAATAATACCTTGTGGTATCATTGGGTCATCGGACCGTGAGCTTTGAATGTGAATTAGGCCACTGTCTGCCTGGAGGAAAGGACACGTCAATGTTATGAATCAAGAAACTTATGGTGTTAGGAACCAAGTAGGTCAGAGCCAGGAGGAAGATGTTGCAAATTTTAACTTCTCTCATGCACTATTCCTGCCAGGTAACAGTGTGGTGGCAGGGTATGGGGAGGGGCAGTATTAAAATCCTAACCCAAATGTCTGATTTTTAAAGTCAGAAGTCATTTTCTTCCCAGTTAATATTGTATCTTATGACCTAAAAAAGGTCATAGAATCTCTACAGTGTGGAAGCAGGCCATTCACTCAGTGAGCACCCACTAACCCTCTGAACAGCATCCCATCTAGACCTACCTCTCTATGCTTTCCCTCTAACCCTGCATTTCCCATGGGTAACCCACCTAGCCTGCACATCCATGGAGACAATATGGGCAATTTAGCATGGCCAATCTACTTAACTTATGCACTTTTAGGCTGTGGAAGGAAACTGGAGCACCTGGAGGAAACCTATGCAAACTCAGGAAGAATGTGCAAACTCCACAAAGACAGACAGTCACTTGAGGCTGGAATCAAAGCCTGGTCCCTGGTGTTTTGAGGCAGCAGTGCTAACCACTGAGCCTTTTGGGTTGAGAAATGTTCCTTGTCAGCAGTGAAACAATTAGTGAGGAGTTGGGCTTATTGCTGGGTCAGTCAGGGATTAAGGGGTATAAAATCACTGTTAAGATCTCAAAAGTGTCATTTCACAGTTGTTCTATCCCAGCCTTTGACCTTTTCTCACTCACAACGAGAGCATGATTCCTACATTTTGTCATGATCCAATGTCCACCTGGAAATATGCATGTTAGGACATCTTGTGAGGAGAGCATCAAATTAGTGACATTGGTCCAACAACATTGAACATGCTGCTCACACTCATTGCCGATGTTCACCAAAAACAAATGTTGTAGTCAGTGAAACATTGGAGGGCAACCTGTCTTTAAAAAAGAGTACCAAGCCACTCAACAACACTTTCAGAAATGAGGGAAAAAATGGCAAATAGGAAAAAAAGTCTTTCTCACAAGATTGTTAAATGTAAAATGTATCCTTGCAATCCCTTTTATTAATCTGAGGGCGGAAGAATTGAGAAATATCTGCTATGTAAGATATAGATATTAATAGAAACAGTGGACTTTTATACTCAAATGTTGGCAAGCAACATGCTGGAGCATTTCGGCTAAATCTAAATTATTCCTGTACTTTAATAATTGCATTACAACTGCATGGATTCCTATACTCATTCATTGCATTGAAGAGTTGGTAATAAAACAATACATTCTACACATAGTTTAATGAGGTTATTTTAGTGCACCTTTCTTAAGTCAAAAAATCATGAAAAATTACTGCATATCTTGCAACAGTCAAAATAAAATAAGCCGTATGGTCTGAAATGCATGGAAAGCCCATTGGGGTTTTCTGTATCAAGTGTGAGACATTAAATTTCTCCTGCACTGATTGAAACATAAATCTTTTATTTAAAGTGTCCAAGCTGTTGGGAATTTCTGCCTTGCAAACTGCAACTTTCTTGCTGTAAACATCACTGCAGTTGATGGTGCTGGTCAAACTGCAGCAAAAACCCGAATAAAACAAATTAAATTTATACAGTGGCCAACATTTTCTACTCCTGACTCAGTCAGGACAATTCCCGGATCTGTAAAGCTCAACTGGGAAAACATGGCTCAGAGATTTGGGTGTTCTTACTGGGGACAGACAGGAAAAAGTCAAAATTGGGTCTGCTAACCCCTGGAATGCATGTGGGGGCTGCCAGGTTGGAATGGGATGTGTGTGACAGGGACCATCCTCTCAGTGCTCCAGCACTTTGACAATGCTGGGTTAAAAAAAACACAATAAGAAAACACAGTCATAGAGTCATACAGCATGGAACAGACCCTTCGGTCCAACCTTCACTGTCGCCAGGTCAAAAATCCTGGAATTCCCTCCCTAATGGCATTGTGGGTCAACCCACAGCAGGTGGACTGCAGCAGTTCAAGAAGACAGCTCACCACCACCTTCTCAAGGGCAACTCGGGACGGCCAAGAAATACTGGCCAGCTAGCGACGCCCACAGCCCACAAATGAATAGAAATAAAAAGTCCATGCTGAACATAATCCCACCTAGCTGCTCCTGGCCTTATATCCCTCCACACCTTTCCTATTCATATACTTACCCAAGTGTCTTTTAAATGTTGTAAATATACCCACATTAACCACTTCCTCAGGAAGTTCATTCCACACACGAACAACCATCTGTGTAAAAAATTTGCCCCTCATGTCTTTTTTAAATCTCTTCTCCTCTCACCTTAAAAATTTGCCCCCTAGTCTCGAAAAGACACCTACTGTTAATCCTATCTATACCCCTCATGATTTTATAAATTTTGATAAAAGTCACCTCTCAACCTCCTACCATTCAGTGAAAAAAGTCCCAGCTTTTCTTTATAACTCAAACTCCAGCTATCACTCCTTATACCCACTCCGTACATGCTCTCCATTTCTGATCCACGCCCGCTCATGCCACTTCATGCTGTCCACCCACTCCTATGCCCTTTCATAACCTCGTGCCAACTTATGTCTCTCTACAAACCCCACATGGGCCTTTATAGGCTCTATGCCAACTTATTACCAATGCATGCTGACCTATGCATGCCAATTATACTTTTCCCTTACACTAAATCACACCATCTCATGGTGAGATTAAATAAAGTCTTGTTTATTTATGACTTCAATTCTTTTCCTGAAAAAGATAATAAACACCCACTCACTATATTTCCATCCTATTAAGCCCCTGTAAGAATGATCAGATGTAGTCATAGTATCCCTTCAAAGAACTTATCAGTGCCTGGAGCTGTTAACCAGATAGTGAACTAGTCGGCACCCCACATAGATTGTGAAATAACTTATTACAGCACAAATTCTATCATGGTAGGTTTCAGGCTTATGTCAGCAGACAGAGGGAAATACCTAGGTTTTTTTGGGAAAAGACTATAACAATTATTCTTAAATTTATACATGGCAGGAACTTTATTTGACAATTTCAACATGCCTGACAGTTCCAATCAGTTCATGCACTCTCACACACACTCATATCTAATTCAATCGTAAAGGGCATGCAACTGGTCCCAAAGGATTCCTGTACAGCAGCCTGCAACTGCTCAAGTAAAATCAAATCCTCAAAAAAAGGAACTGGCTACAACCAGAAATACACGTACCACAATTGTAATATACAGGGCACAGAAACTGGCCAAAAAGCAAGGAATGCTGGAAATATCTCCATCCAAGACATACAGACAAACAAACAATTCTGTCTGAAGATAGGCCCTTATAAGATTCAAGCTCAGACAATTGAAAACCAGAGAGACACCACAACACATTGGCAATTGTAAGAGGGCATTCCATCATTTCCTGACAAACAGATCATCTCTAGATACATGGGGCTGGATGTACATCTGTAAAACAAAAGACCAGGTTCATATTCTGGGCCAAAACCAGATATCCAGATGCAAAATTAGATGCAAATAGTTCACCATTGGAAAGCCATTGAAACTATTAACAACATTTCCAGGTGATAAAACCAATTACCTCTATGTGCGTGATTGGTCAAGTCTTTGGAAAATTTGGGAAAGTAGCCAGGAATGTATAAGAAACTGGACCTGGCAGGGGTCAACTGGACCTCACTCTCTGGCTGACCTACAGGCGCATCAGGACACAGCAGAGATCAGAGCAGAGATAGTAGGAACTACCGATGCTGGAGTCAGAGATAACAAGGCATGGAGCTGGGTGAACACAGCATCAAGCAGCATCAGGGGAGCAGGAAAGCTGACATTTTGGGTCTGGACCCTTCTTCAGAAAAAGGGTCCTTTCTGAAGAAGGGTCCAGACCCGAAATGTCAGCTTTCCAGAGATCAGAGGAGCTTCTGCTCTGACCAGTGAGAGAAGAGAGAGGAACAGACCAAAAATTCTCTGATCGGGCAAAAGCTATGAGTATCTGGGAAGTATTTAAGTTACGAAAGAACCAGATTGTCAGAAATAGAGTTATTAAAATTGTTAAGCTTAGTTCATACCTGTGTTGTCTTCAAATAAAGTTGTGACTGTTGCATTTATTGCTGGCTCACATGCATCATCCATTCCCTGATACATGCAAAGATATCTGGGTAAATTGAATTCGCATGTACCAGTCAAATGAGTGCCTGCATTGAGCAACACCTGCGATAGGTCAAAGATATCCTGGGACCATATCCAAAAGGCTACCTTACATCATCAAAGAGTAGCCACATCTACAAAGAATACTGGTAAATTTAGAAATTCTGCATTAGGTCTAAAGTGCACATCACGTTTTGGACCTCCCATTAACAAAATTCAGATAGGACTGAAGGCAGATACTGTTTAGCAAGTGGAGCTGCCTCGATGAACCACAGATGTGGAATTCACATGTTCACATTTCTCCCCCTCTCGTACTATCAAAATGGTAGGGATCACATTCAGGAGTGGGACTCCTGAGTTCTGGCATGTGGCATCAATTTTGCCAAGGCGAAGAGTCTCCTCACCTGCCTAAAGGTCTTAGCCAGTGTCTTCCATGTAACAGGAAAAGTTCCCAAAGTTTTATCCAAAGACTAAATGGAATGTAAAGGAAAAGTTAGGATGGTGATCAATAAGGAAGGTACAATTTGAGATAGCTCTTCATACTGGGGAAGAAATGGAACAAAATTAAGAGAGTCGGGCAGTAAACTGTGGGGACATGGTAATTGCTGCCTCAATAATACAGGATAGAGTGCATTCTGTGGATTATAGTTAGAATGCTACAGAATATGCGTTGGGAAGTATGGTGGATAAGATCAGAAAGTTAAGCATAGCTTTGTTTAGTAATGTTATTTTAGGATTTACAACGTAGGCAAAAAAAAATTGCTGTTGAATTAAAACCCAGTTTTAATCTAATGGACTGACCAAAAAGATTTAGGGGACTGGATTATAGTCTTTCTACATTAAAGTAAGATTGACCGAAGTCTGGAGGGATCTGAAGATGAGAAATTTTGATTTTGATGTGTTGAGGCATAAGAAATCAATGGAAAGATGCTGAAAGTGCAGTATGCATGTGAGTAAAATGCAGTAGAATGACTCATGATCAAAGGAATTGAGCTCACTGTGATTCATATGGTAAGTATTGTTATACTAATTTAATCCCTCCTTCAAGCTAGAGGAAAGAAACACATTTGTGTAGCGCTTTTCTATCCTCAGCACACTCGCATAATGAATCGTAGTTGTTAGATCAGCGCAACATGGCAGTAAACTTGTTCACATTAAGTTCTCACAGAGCAGCAGAAAAATGATTCATCACGTTAAGCGACATTGGTTGAAGAATAAATATTGGCTCGGATTTGAGAATCTGCTTTTCTTCAAATAGTGATTTGTGGTATCTGTAACCACCTGAACGGACAGACAGGAGCATTGATTTAACATCCCATCTGGAGGACAGAGCCTTTGACAATACAGTATTCCTTCAATTTTGCACTGAAATGTCCATCGAGATGAGCACAGATCATATTCAAAACAATATCTTTTACAGTAATATTCTACCGATGATGCTTACAAAGCAGGAATACTTCAATTTCTGTTACTTCTCTTAAGGAACTTTATTCCTTCTGTTTTTCTTGGTTAACTACTCTGTTTTCTTCTTTTTCTTTCAACCTCCCATATCTTTTCCTGAATGTGCTGTAATCTGGAGTGTTTCTTGTAATGTCAGAGTGTTTCAGCCTATGATTGATAACTAAAATTATTTGTAGAACATATTCTAGATATATTTGTAACATGGATTTGTTTTCCAAATTGTTCGACTCTTTTCCTGTTGGAAACTTCAACTATTTTCAGAGATTATCAGGACATAAGATCGCTGTAGAAGTCCCAGTAGAATTCTTCTGTCTATTATTATTATTAATTGGTGTAACAGGACAATTTAGGTAACTTCACGCATTCAAACCTCCAGACTGATAAACATGATTTCAATTCAACATTGTAACCATTCAATTGGAAAAGGAACAACATTAGTTTAACTCCTTTCAATATTTCAAAAACTACAGAGTCGGCATGTTTACGCTGATTAATAGCTTTGCTTACGGCTTCAGAAAGTATATTTTTGTGAAACCAATCTCACCGGCCCCTTTTAGTCCATAAGAATTACGGAACTTCAAAAGCTGCCTTCAAATAAGATCTGTCAGTAAATCTTTACCAGAGCCTTTATCTCTCTGAGCTTATTGATTAGGTTATGGCATGTGCAAAATGCTATAGCTCCAGTATTTTGGCTTCTGCTATGCGTCAAGCAGCGCATTCTGAAGAAAAATAGATTCAAGTCTTCTGATTGGAGGGTGTTAACAAATTCTTTTGAAAAATTAAGGAGCTTCTGTCTCATTTCAGTAAAGTCAACCTGATGTTTCTTTGATGCATTGCTGAAAAAAAGAGATGCTGCTAAAGCTTCTCTTCTCATATTCATCAGAACTGCAAGAATTCCAAACCACAAAAGGGAATAATGGTTTACAATGCAATGGCAAGATGACACTGATTAGTTACCAAATAGATTCTGAATGGCAGAGGTGTTTCCATACAGAATGCATCAGGGAACTGTCAAGTTTCGTTTAAATTGAAACCAGGCCAATCAGCTTTGATTGGCCATGGGGAATGGACCAGGGGAATTCTGTGGTACATGCACCAAAGAATGGCTGCTCTTAAGCCCTAAACTTTCCTTTTGTTGAAAAGGTGCAAGCAGACAAATTCTTACTATCTCAAATTCTGTCAGTGTCTTTTTATTGGCTCATTTATATTCCATATTGAACATTTGATACTCCAAACCATCAAAAATCTGGTGTCAGTAAAAGTGGCCCTGAAGTCATCATTTGTGATAAAATAAAACTACTTCATTGATGTCTATTATGGATGGACATCCACCATCTTCACCCAACTGGCTCTTTGTTTGGTTCCAGAAACAAACCAACTTGCTTTTTCACTATTCCAGGATCAAACATGAAATAGAAGACAACCCCGAGACTTCTTGTTCTGTCTATCAACCGCCAAACCCATCACCACTTCCATTTAGAAGGACAAGGACGACAGATACATGGGAACTATACCACCTGCATGGTGCTCTCCAAGACTCTCACCTCCTGATTTGGAAATATATCGCCGTTTCTTCGGTGTTTGATCATGTTCCTGAGAAGCACTTTCCACTATTTTACAATAAAAGCGTATGTAAATGTAATTTACTTCTGATTGTTGCTGTTTGTTTCAATCATTAGCCCTCACACAAACTTCTGCAAATCCATCTGCAACAATGAAGCTACATTCGTTTAATTCAGACTGAGTTCAGCTTAAGGTTCCGAAATACAAAATCCATTTTTTGAGAAAACAATTAAAATCAAACAAAAGGGTGTAATATTTAGATAAAAACTTAATGGCTTGGCAGAAATTTTGCTCTCTGCAACTTTAGCAAAGGATAGAAAACCATTTAAAAAACACAGAAGGTTCGCATGTACAGTAGAATATGAAAAAGCACAACTCTAAATTTGATCTAGAAACCATGATACTTTGGCATGTAGTCATATTGATCTTTTCTTGAAGACTTAAGATTGGATGCTTATCCATTTGCACAAGGAGAGTGGAATGATTCAACTTTGTCTCCACTATCAAAGATCTAGAGAAGCGTCTTAGACCACAGAGAATGCAATTACAAAAATAGCCATTTGGTTGTACAACCATAGGATAAAAATAAAAAAGACAGGGATCATTTTATTTTGTATGTTATTGTTTCTAATTTCCTCTCGCTCCTGCATAAAGGGGTGTTTTTCCAAAACCAAATGCATACAGTGATTATAAGAAATGGAGTAGGCTAGTCATCTGAATCTGCTCTATCATTCAACAAGATCATAATTCATCCTTTGTTTCAACTGCACCTTTCTGAATGATTTTCATATTCTTTAATTTCTTTCATTCCCAAAAAATGTATCACATTCTGTTGTGAACGTACTCAATGACTGAATATCCACAACTCTCTGGAATTGGTCATTTCAAAGGTTGACAACCCTTTCTGTAAAGAAATTTCTCTTCAACTCTGTCCTAAATGGTTAAATATTTTGGAACTGTAATTCTGTGTTCTAGACTCGGAACTGCAAGAACATAGTCTGAGATGAATGTGTTCCAGCATCGGTCACTAAATGGAGGCTGGATGGTTTTCCTCGGCTAACTCATCGATCCAATGTTCAACAGGGAATCTTCTCACTGCGCAACCGACCACAACAAACTCTTCTAAGGAACAGAGAATTAGTTCAAATTATTTATTTCTGATTTGACCAAATCTGACAATATGACCAAGCATAATATCAGCGAAATTCAACATTATTGCCTTGATATTGCCCACAACTTCACGGAATTTTACAACCCTTCACCAATGTTCAATTTCACTGACTTTGGGCTTGCTACAATTTACCTCATCCACAAGAAATATCATAGCAATTAGTTACCTTGGCACTACACTCCATGGCTCTCCAGCAAGAAAATATTATTGATCTCATTATGCTGTTAAAGGATATTTACAGAGTTAACTTTATCATTCTCTTAGAAATAGCCTCATCTTGCCATGGGTTCATTTTACCACAAGATTGCGAAAGTGAGCAAGATCATATGATAATGCATTACTTCCTGTGATGTTGTATGTATTGTATTAGCATGTCAAACATCCTGAATTACCCTTGTATACTGCATTCTAAGCCACATATAATCTCTCTCAAATCCATCTATTGGACTAAACTTCCAGTCTTCCTCCTAATTACTTACATGGTAGCTCAGCATTCAGTTTCCTTATGAGTATTTGGGAAATAGCAAAGGACTTCTATATTTGATAAGATACAAATGCAAGCTCTTCTTATTTATCAGGGCTATTACCTTTTCATGTTTAAAGCAAATCCTACTTATATCTTTAACCACAAACAGGAAAAGATTAATCAGTGTTTGCCACAATCCTAAGTGGCCTTTTATCAGAATACAATAAGTTATTGAATTTAAATAGATATTTTTCACTGAATATAAAAGAAACTTTATGGAACTAAGACCAGGGTGCTAAACATAGGCATGTCAAAGTCCTTTGTCTACATTTTTTTAATAATGTCAGAAACCTGTTGTAATTTTTTTTATGACAGTGGCAAAAACTGACCTTTAAACTTTAACTTCCATTCACTGATTGTTATAGGAGGCCTTAAATGGGTAAAATGGTTCAAAACTCAGTGCAAATGCTAACTTAAAATGGTTGCTGAGATGTCTCAAGCAAAAATTTAGGCAAGAACAGGAAAACAATGCAGAATCGCAAAATCATCGACACTGAAATTATTATTTCATGGAAAGGCATTGAAAACAGGGAACTGAGTTAGAATCAAGAAATTCATACCTCCTATTTTAATTCATACTTGGATGACAATTGCACTCTAAAGGTTGTTGAAACCTCTTCAAACTGGAAAGACAACGGAGCCGGAAGAGGGAATATAAAGATTGAACCATTCGTCAGTAGCTGCTTCTTTAGAACAAAGGAGGAAGGAAGAAAGTGGGGTTTTAAACAACTTCAGAATACATCCTCTCATTCCTCCTTTCCGTTTCCCTGCCTGTTTTTCTGAGCAGCACAAAAGTAGCGCCTAGTGAAAAAGCAAGTTGGAGCAGCAAGAAAATTAATTAACTTTTTAATCAGAGATAAAAGTTAATTCCTTAAGAATTCTAAGGACTTTGAGTCATTGCGTCATACAGCATGAAAACAGACCCTTCAGTCCAATTTGTCCATGCAACCAGGTGTTCCAAACTTAACAAATCCCACATGCCTGCATTTCCTATTCATGTGTCTGCCTCAATGTCTTTTAAATGTTGTAATCATACCCGCCTCTACCACTTCCTCCAGCAGCTCATTCCGTACATGCACCACCCTCTGTGTGAAAAGGTTACCTCTCAGGTCCCTTTTAAATCTATCCCCTCTCACCTTAAATGTGTACTGTCTAATTTTGGACTCCCCTACCCTCAGGGAAAAAAAAACTTGGCTATTCCCCTTATTGATGCCCCCCCATGATTTTATAAACCACTATAAGCTCAGCCTCAGCCTCCTATGCTCCGGTGCAAAAAGTCCCAGCCTATCCAGCCTCTCCTTAACTCAAACCCTCCAGTCCTGACAACATCTTGTAATTCTTGGCCGCACTCTTTCTGGTTTAACAACATCCTTCCTATAGTAGGGAGGTCAGAATGGTATGCGGTATTCCAAATGTGGCCTCACCAATGTCTTGTACAGCAGTAAAATGACATCTCAATTCCTTGACCCAAAATATCATTTAAGTAATATAAAATATCTAATGTATATAATTTACAATTTAAACTGTGAAACATTTATTCTTCTATGCCAGTATTTTAAAACTTATCACCTGTGTTTGTGCATGTGTGTGTGTTTGCTCTTGTGTTTTTTTATTATTTATTTTTGGGTTAATAAATTTTAAAATCCTTCTTTCCTCCATGCAAAATAAAAATCTTGCAATTGGTTCCTTCATTTTGATCTATTACTATGTATGATGTAGCTGTGTTTGAAAAAGAAATAAAAAAAATTATTGTGACTGGCAGAAGGGATTAAATAAAAGAGAGGTGATAGCCCCTTCCTCATCTGGTTGTAATAATTAAAACGGATCTGCCAAGAGAAGAGACAAATTAATTTCTATCAATATCATGCATTCTTCAATTAATAGAGTTATATTTTAAATAAAACACAATGAAGCCTGAACCATGCTAGCTGATAATTTAGAACTAATGTAACCATTTTAGGTAGTTTGCTGACTGGAAAACAATAATATTCTTGTGGCTTGGTGGGTCATGCCTTAGGCTCTGCACCAGAAATGTTGGATTCAAGTCCCACTCAAGGGCTTGTTAGCCACAGAAGGAGCTAATCAATCTGCTAATCTTTCCAATATACTTTTGGCAGGCGGTAACACTGGGGCAAATTTGTAATCAGCTATCACTTTTAGCGCACTTTGCCAGTGTGTCAGTACGCAACCAAAATTCCTAACGGGAAAAGGTATGAGGAGAGATCAACATTACACTGCATGAACACAGCTGTAGAAGAGTACATAAACAGATGCAAACAAGGAAGAAGAGAAGGCCACTCAGCCCTTCAAGCCTGCTCCATCATTCAATCAGATCACAGTTGCTCTGATTTTAACCTCGACTCTACACCCCTGCATATCCCTGATAATCTTATATCCTGTGGTTATCAAGAATCTATCTACCTCTTCCTTAAAAATATTTAAAGATTTTGTATCCCCTGCCTTTTGATGAAGTGGATGCCAAAGACTTACAATTCTAAGAAAAATAGGAAGCATTTAACCCTACTTATAACACATTCTTGTCAATTACACATCTGTCATAGTCACATTAATATTCTACCATATTTCTGCTCCATGTTTGGAACAGCTCTTCTTTTATTTCTAAAAATAGGAATACAAATTATAACTTCAGAAAGTTTCAATATTTATTGTACTTTCCTGACAAACATTATGAAGTGTTTTAAGACAATGAGATGGAGTAACATACTGCTATCCACCTGCTTAATCAAACCATACATTGTGTTCCAAGTGTTCCAAAGTCTGCTAAGTCCTTGGTGCTTTCTTAATCAGCTAATCTCTGCCAAGATATTAGAGATCTGCTACAATAGGGCCCTAAAGGGAATTGGTCACTGCAGATTAACCTATTCAAATGGCTGGTACATGCAGGCTCATTGAGCAGAAGATCCAGCTCACCAATGAAGCCCTCAAAGCAAATATAGCCTGTCCCCCTTTAAACTCACAGATGAAAGATGAAGTGTACGAGAACTGCCAGCACTCATCGTACTCAGCACAAATCATTGTGTTCAGAACAGGAGCAGAGACAAATGAAACTACATGAAAAAGTCAGCATTTATAGGAATGGGACAATTGCAAATGTTCACACGTTCAATAACAAGGGAGCCATTGTGATAAACAAAGGTTGAGAATCATGACTTTACATTCACTGGTTATCCTTGGATAGAATAGGATTGAAAGAAGGCTGGGCAGTGTCAGCAACAAATGCATAAACATGTTTCTGTGAAATTCTACTGTCTGGCATTTTAACAAAGAGTTTAACCTAGTGTGATAAAAGAAGAATGTTATGCTAACATACTGACATAGTTAACCTTAATGGCACAAAATGTAATTCCAGTTACATGGGTCAGGAAAGGAAAAGAAAACTAAGCGCACTCAGTGTTTTCAACATTCTCAGTCTTTCTCCTGATTTTCAAATCTTTTAAATGTTCATGATGCAGAAAAATGTAAGTGACTAGGGTTACACGAACGGACATTATTGCTGGACAGTTACCAAAGCCAAATTGCTTTAAGGTTTCTTCCACTGCACCACTGAAACTTCAGTGGGAACTCCAAGTAACTTTGACAGAAATGCCAAGGAAATTCAGCTGCATATGTCTTGATGCCAGGTTCAGGTCAATGAATGTTTTGTAGTGGCTTTTCAGCATTGATTCATTTGTAGAGTCTGTAGATATATCTGAACTGAAGGAATGAGTAAATATTATCTTAATACTAATGCAGATGTATTTGTAAAAAAAATGTTCAATTCTAAATTTTGTTTTCCCAGTAGCATTAGTGCCCAGTTGCATTTGAAGACTGCATGATACACATGAGAGCATATCAAAGGCAGCAGCAGAATGCATCATAGGGTTTCTAGCACATTGTAATTGCCAATCATTTAACAGGATTAAATTATGAAATTTTATATATTTATTTTTCTGTATATGTGTTTGAAGGAGATTAGGTTGAAGATATCTAGGAACCAAATAAAATGAGGATGCAGTGTGGTGATTTGATCATGCAAAATTGTTGTTGTAAACTATGCAACCTCAGGTGGATGCTGAAGATAGAAAACTAAATGCAACCAACTTAATTAAAAAAGTAACATCCTTTGAAGGCTTATGCATTGGAAATTTTTATACCAGTTTTTTTCAATGGCTGAGATTTAGTCCTGTGATGGATATGCTGCTGTAACAGTATGTGTGAGAGGGATCCCTTACAATACACAGTGACACACTAAAGATGTGTGATTTGTCTGTCAGCAAAAGTCACTGTGAACAACTCTAGTGACGGTCTTGCTTATGAGAAGAAAATTGAACTATAGAAACCACCTAGGCATATTTATATGATTTGAGTGATCTTTTTCTGATCTTTGTCTTTGTTTGACCTCTAAAATATGGAAAGCACATAAGAAGGAGGCTTGAAGTATTTTTGCCCAGTAGTATAACCAGGGTGATGAACATTTACACAATCTTTCCATGTAAAATAATGAGCTTAACTGGTTTAATCCTTTGTATATCCCTTCAACATGCTGGGTAGATTCATTGTACAACTTTCATTCATACAGTGCCAAGTTGTTTTGATCACTTCAATACTGAGACCTAATGCGATAAAAAGAGGTCTATTCATCTGGTACCTTGCCTCTATCTACAAGTCTATTCTTCTGTGGACCTCTCTGTATATTTTTATATCCACAAATATATTTTGTAATTTATTGTTACTCAGTTTGCCATTTTGCAATGCCCACTGGATTGAAGTTATCAGAATGATTTGGCACAGGTTGAATACAAGTTTTATGTTAAGCCTATCTCTGTGTATAAGAGGCTTATTTTGATTCAAATTAATTCAAATAAATTCGAGATTGTAGCTCATTAGATATGCTGTATGAATAGCTGGTATTAAAATGTTACATTCTTTACCTCTGGTGCACACAGGGTTGCAATAATAAGTCAGGAAAAAAAGCAGAAGTCAGTGCAATGACCAAAAGGCTGTTGGGGGATTAAAAAGAAGCCGTTCACTGCAGCGTAACTTGCCCTCTTCAGCATTCACACAAGACAAATTATTTAGCATCAAACAATTCCGAACAGGGGTGACATTTAAAAACAAATCTATTCTGGTGTTTGGTTTTTAAACAGGTTGTTCCCGACTTTTCTGTCGCTCTCTGACATTTAAGACCCAGCTATGTGTAAATTTTAGGGATGCATCAGGCCAGCAGCAAGCCCCAAGCTCCGTGCCAAACTACTCTGAGTCACAAGTGGACGCTGGCCAGTCGTGATCTGAGACACAGGAGGTAACAGCGACTTCTGCCGCAGCTCTCCATTCACATTAGCTTCGGTCCCTAGCTTTCAAAGTAAAAAGTACCTCCCTCAAGTGCATGCGCATCTATTAGTTATACCTTATAATAATTCTGTAGCGTGACAGCCGCAAGATATTGTAAGAGCTTTAACGAGTCTTTAACATATCGAAGGGTAATTATTAGCATCACCCGACTAACATCCCCCACCTTGCTGAAAATGGATCACAGGTAAATTCATACACCTACCACCTCCGCATAAGACATTATTACTTTTTAAAATTTATTCTGCTAAATTAATAACGATAGTTTTTTTTTGGAATACACGTGAAATGATATCCAATGAGCACCATAACTAGCGGAACACAGTACAGTGCAGACTCCTGCTAACTCATTGATTCCTGTGCATTTAACACCGACTGCAAGTTACTGTTTGCTCTCCTCAGCGTCAAGTGACGCTTGCTCCACCAAATAAATTGGAGACCAAAAAAAAAAGCTAATTCGAATTTGGGAATGTGAGGAACGTTTCCAATTAAAGCGGTGACACTTAAAATTTCCAAGTGTCAGCTCAAAATATACTATTACGGCAGAGTGAATGTTTTAAATTTGTTGGGAATGGAGTTACATCTGCAAAATAAATAGACTTCTAATCTACTCCTTTCTTTCTTAATCGTTCATCAAAATTCTTGTGCAAACACCTTATGGTTCCTCATGTACCATAACCGCTGTTCATTGACTGACTGGGAGATGTGACACAGCTCTGTCACATCTGAGGCGCATTTACCTTTCATTCCACCGATGCTACCAGAAGAGTTGAACCGGCTGATGCTTTTTTGTTGTGTGTTTTCAATCTTCCTTGTTCAGAGATGGTCAACGGCGAGCGGAACTTTTAAGTTCATTCACTTTTTCTTATAAAACACACATACACAAACAATAAACAGGAACCAGGCAGAGTTCTCTGCGCTGCAAGCCACACTTTTACTACCATTGCTTCAAAGAGGGAGGATAAATAGAGAAAGTCTTCCAAATCCACTGAAAAGCGGCTCGCTATAGGCTGCAGCCCCGCGTCTAGTGCCGGGAACAACGCTGTGTGGCCAGACTGCTGGTGGCTTCACCCAGACTGAGAAGCTAAAGCAGCTCAGTACTGCACACTGTACGCTCAGACCCTGCCGCTGAGGGGAATGAGCTACAATGCGAACTGCAATCCACTCAATGCAGAATAAGAGCACCACAGTGCTCAGCGGAACCACGAGGTAATAACATCCATTTCACATATTAATAGGATTGGAAGAAGAGGTCGGTAGAGAGATTTAAACACACACACACGCACAATCCCTGTGCCTCTCTATGAATGGTCAGGAAATAAAAACCCTACAAACCTCTCAGGAGATAGGGAGGGTTAACCAGCCTATTTCTCTCCAGCTTCACTTGGGACTGTCGATGCTCAGAAGGGTTAGAGTCACAGCTCCATTTTATCTTCTCGCCTTCAGAGGGGATATATCAAAAAAGTTTGAAATGCAATTGTGACAGCAGCTTTTTGCAGGAATTGCGTGTTTGGGGGTGAACTTAGGGAAGTGGAAAAATATAGGGAGAGTACCCCCAACAGACCGGAGCACTTTCGCAACCAGCCCACCCTTCCTCTCCCCTGTTACTCCGACACCAACACATTCCTGTAGCTCTTTGATGGACTCGCCCTGTTAAAATCACTTGGATAGTCAGGGCATCTCAATGGACTGAGAGAAAATCGCAGAGAGGTAAAAGTGAACAACTACGCTTTTAATTTCTTTATTTGAGCACTCAAAAGGAAACCTACCGTCAGAGGCAAATCGAGAGCTAATTCACACCAGCCTTCGCCGAAAGAGAGGAGTTTTGCCTTCAAATAAAAAGCAAAATCTCCTTGTGATTGTCGATTAAACTGCTGCTTAATTAACTGCATTGGTTATTATTTTGTTGTTGCTGTTGGATGATTGGCAAATGCTGATCTTGTTTGAGGTACATTTAAAAATTACAAGAAGATGCCACCAGTGCATGGGCCGGGCCAATTGGGTGCGAATTAACCCCTTATTTAGGAAGGGCTGCTTTCTAACTGAAATCAGGAGAATTCCTCCCTTGGGAATGAAAACCAATTTCGGGTTATAACATAAAATACAATGAATAAAACAGAGATGCACAGGATAGAACATAGGACTCAAAGAGTTAGATGCCATGAATTCGGATTTTCGACATTATCGGGTGTTTTGTTTTTGCAAAATACTTGGCTTTTTTAAAAAAAAAATTCTTAAGTGAATGCACAGAAGTTGAAAGAGTGGGACAGTCAAACAGGGTAACACAACTCATGGTACACGCGTTTATTTACCAGGACGAATAAAAAAATTGAAACCATTGATATTTTAGCATATCCATCGAATCCCCCTGAACCTTGTCTAAGGAGCGGCGAATTAAGGGAGCTGTGTAGCTGAGAGTGTTGAAAAATGCCAATGTTTGCTCCGTCTGTCTTTCCCTCGCTGGGATGCGGGTTTCTGCAGGTTGGGGAATGCGGCTTTCTGACTGGCAACAAATCACTCGTCATAGCACACCGTTAACTCAGATTCTCGCAAGCCCCCGGAGGCGATGGGGAAACGCGGCACTGCCCATTACATCGCAGCTTGAAGCGCGACAGTAGACTTTAATGGCAGCAAGCGTCAGGCCAGTTTGACCAAGATTGATGATACCAGAAACAGCGAGGGCGAAGGTCAACTGGAAAGTAGCTTGAGCCCCCAAGTGCCATTCCACAACACTGAGCTCTACTCTCCTCTTTTACTATTTTAGTTATAATCCACGGCAAATCGTAAAAGGAAGCTCAACGTTCATTTCCCCAGATATCAGGTGCAGCCGGTCGTATGAAAGAGCTCAGGATCAGGAGAACATGCCTTTTAAAAATAAAAAATATATAATTCTTTTTTTCCCACGATGATTTTACCCACCAGGTTAAGTTTGAGAAGTAAAAGCTTGGCTCTTCCCAAAGGAGGCGCGGGAGGGGCAAAGGTGACAAACTCTTATTAGTTGATAGTACGAGGACTAGAGCAAAGAGATTGAAGGTTTTTGGACGGATGTGAAGATGAATCTTTTTTTAAAAAATGAGTAGTGAGGATTTGGAACTCCGTACCCGCTAGACCAGTGGAAGCAAAGAGCCGGTCCCTTGCTAAAGGGAATTCGATGGAAACTTAAGGAAAATGAACAGGGCTACAAGGAGAGGGGTGGAAGGGTAATAGAATTATTCTACAGAGAGTTGGTAGAGACCCGATGTGCTTTCTTGTACAAAGTTCAGCGTGTTTCCTCCAGTGAAAGCGTCTCGAACCAGGAGACATGCAATAAAAGGAAGTAGGTCACTTACAACTGAAATAAAGAGAAAATTCTTCCCTTTGAGGGTAGCGAATCTTTGCAATCCTGTACCCCAGGTTACAATATTTAATAACAAAAACAGAAGTTGCTGGAAAAGCTCAGCAGGTCTGGCAGCATCTGTGAAGGAAAAAAAAGAGTAACCGGGTCCGGTTTGCTGCCAGACCTGCGAAGCTTTTCCAGCAACTTCTTTTTGTTCTTGATTTACAGCATCCGCAGTTCTTTCCGTATTTATTGTGCAATATTTAACATTGAATATATTCAAGACAGAGATCACTACGCTTCCAGATCTTCAGCCAAATGGAAACTCAGCCAGTTCTGAGGAAGGGTCACTCTATCCGAAACGTTAACTCTGATTTCTCTCCACAGATGCTGCCGCACTTGCTGAGCTTTTCCAGCAATTGCTGGTTTTGTTTCTGATTTCCAGCATCCACAGTTCTTTCAGTTTTTGTTTGGAAACTCGACCATGATGTGGTTGAATGATGGAACACGCACAATGGACCAAATGACCTATTTCCTATCTTTCTATGCTTTGACCCTTGGGCCTGACTTTTACTTTGGCTAAGTGCAAATTGCGTTGATTTTTTTTCGACTTCATGGTGAAAAACCCTCCAAGGAATTTTCTTTTCGTATCTTAATAAACTCAACCAAATAATGGAAAGCCAAATACTGATGATGTTGAAAATCTGAAACAAACACGAAATGCTGGAGAGACTCAGCAGGTGCGGCAGCATTCGTGGAGAGAGGAATAGAATAAGTGTTTGGAGTCCAGTGTGATTCTTCTTCAGAAAGCTGAAGAATTTTCAGGTGTTCTGAAAAAGGAGCTGGACACAAAATGTGAACTTGTTCTTTCTCCACAGATGTTGTCAGATCTGTTGAGTTTCTCCCAGCATTTTTGGTATTTGATTTGACTTATTAAATGGCAGCCTTGACCCTGTGATATCTTGTCTTTCATTCCATCTCCCCACCCAGCATTTCTCAACGACTTGACATTGAGTGGATAGCCATCAAAAGACCAACATCTCTGGCACCCACATCATATTTAAACAACCGCTGTGCAACCGGGCAAGCACTGACATTCCAAAGCTGACCTGCTTGATGATGAATGTACAGTGTGGAGATGATGAAGCAGCAGGAAATTACTGTTATTCTCGACCAGGAACCTGGAGGTCCTGGAAGATGGGGTGGAGCAGAAGAGGGGTGTTTCTTTCTGGAGGACCAAGACTGGTAGGGCTGGTCAGATATTGTCACCCAGGTCCATGCATGTTCTCCCAGGGTGGCATTCACCCTCTGCTGCACACCCTACCTCTTCTGCTCCACCCACCTCTTACCAAGGCTCATGCTCCACCATTCTCATAAGTGCCGACAATATATTCCCTCGCTCAGTCTCACCCCCAACCTCCCACAGGACTAATACTGTATGGCTTCTACATTGCTAACTTATTCTCTCTGTACACTTTTGACCAGCTACTCTAGCATTAATAGCTGTACCACTCACTTTCATCTCACCAAGACCCTCCCATTACAGAAGATTGAGGTCATCCATTTTGGTAGGAATAACAGCAAAATGGACTGTGTTTTAAATGGTTAAAAAAATTGCAGCACGCTGCTGTGCAGAGGGACTTTGGTGTCCTTGTGCATGAATCGCTAAAGGTAGGATTGCAGGTGCAGCAGGTAATTAAAAAGGCCATTGGAATTTTGTCTGTCATTGCGAGAGGGATGGAGTTTAAAAACAGGGAGGCTATGCTGCAGCTGTATAGGGTCCTGCTGAGGCCACACCTGGAGTACTGTGTGCAGTTTTGGTCTCCTTACTTGAGAAGAGATATACTAGCACTGGAGGGGGGGCAGAGGAGATTCACTCGGTTGATTCCAGAGTTGAGAGGGTTGGATTATGAGGAGAGACTGAGTAGACTGGGATTATACTCATCAGAATTCAGAAGAATGAGGGGAGATCTTATAGAAACATATAAGATTATGAAGGGAATTGATAAGGTGGAGGCAGGGAGGTTGTTTCCACTAGCAGGTGAAACTAGGACTAGAGGGTATCGCCTCATAATAAAGGGAAGCAGATGTAGGACTGAGGTCAGGAGGAACTTCTTCACCCAAAGGGTTGTGAATATGTGGAATTCCCTGCCCAGTGAAGCGGTTGAAGCTACCTCGCTGAATGTTTTTAAGGCAAGGCTAGATAAATTTTTGAACAGTAAAGGAATTAAGGGTTATGGTGAGTGGGCGGGTGAGTGGAGCTGAGTCTCAAAAAGATCAGCCATGATCTTATTAAATGGCGGGGCAGGCTCGAAGGGCCAGATGGCCTACTCCTGCTCCTAGTTCTTATGTTCTTATGTTCTTATTGCACACAACATGGTAGAAAAGGCCCCAATGTGTGGTGAGGTTTGTGACAACAAAATCCTCAGCTCCAGTGAGGAGTGAATCCAGTAGCTCACAGGAGAAGACCAAGACTGGTCTTGTTGGAATGCTAAAATATCCATCGCCCAACAATCAAGTAAGTACCAGCCTTCATTTCACTGAAGCGCTCACAGTAATCTCTCTGTGAGTCTCCTTCACTGCACACCCTTCTGACCATTGACTATGATGCCTTGTCTATCTTGTATCTGGCTGGTACCAATGGGACGTTCAGGACATGAGCAGTAAATCATTTTATTTCATCAGAAGACACCTCTTGGCCTCTGAGGATGAGAGTCCTGAGGATTCAGAGGAGGCATCGGCAAGGCTTGGACTTTCACTGCAACACCAGCCCAGCTATTGACACTTTTTGGTAGGAATGTCAGACTTAACATCCCAGACCCCAACTGATGCTTGTACATCTTTCCAACCATGTTAGCGCAACACCGCAGACTGGCTGCTATGGAGTCACAGGACTGACCATGACCCACACCCCAGACTGCAGAGACATAGACCTCCCTGACAGAAAACATCCTGAATGAAAACCTGACCATGGCCAAACCCCTGGGCTGGTTTTCGAGTTTCTTGAGCAACTATGCCAGGATCCCTTGATTGCTGAGTGCATGGACTACTTCCCTAAGACTTTGAGCCATTGCTGCTTGCTTGTTGTACATGCAAGTGTTTGCTGCATAAACTACTGGCACCTGAAGGAGGTAAGACATTGATGTAGCATGCAGCCATACAGCAAGAAATGCGCCCCCTTCAGGATGGCACCGACAGCTGACAATTCCTTGCTAGCTCCCTACAGCAGATCTAACTTTAACATTTCTTATAACTGTTCCTCTGTGTAAGTCTTTTGGATCTGTACAAAATTTGCTTACTATGACCTGCCTGTACCATTCATAAACAAAGCTTTTCACTGTATTTTGGTACACATGACAATAAGTCAATCAATAAATCAGTTAAACTGTCTGGTGGTGTGACCTTGCTAATTGACATGGCAATACAAGGCAGGAAACAAAGAGATGCTGTCTGCATGCAGATAGGGGCTAATTGAGTGAGCACTAAGAAAACAGACCAGAGATGCAGCCTGGTCCAGTCTGTGAACTGGCACCTGTCTCTGCGTGCAGACTGCCCTTGTAGTAGCATTTCAATACTAACTTTCAGTGTGCCCTGCAATGTAAGTCTGTGCTTCTCAAACATCCTTTGAATGGAGCATTGAAGGACATTTATGAAGGGTTGCCAATACTTGTGGACAAGTGGTGCCCGTGGATCATGCCCTAAAATACTAATTGGCTCTGAGCAACATGGAGGCTCCTCATAGCCTGTGGCAAACCGAAATTGCCAGGTACCCACTCTGCCTTCCTGACATCTAGCTTAGTTTAGTGCATTTGGTATTAAAGGAAGATGAGTATTAAAGAGGTGAGATGTGGCATTAATGTGTTTAAAATCCTATAATCCTTCTTAATTGGCAACTTGTCAATACCTAACAAAAACCAAATTTGCCATTTGGCATACACATACACAATGTAGTGAGCAGCTTCTGGCTTTGAGATGGGACTCTTGGGACTTCTAGCATGATTCTGACACAAATATCACCATGACCCATATCATTTAGGTCCTTATAAGATTCCACTAAATCACTGTGACTAGAAGTGCAGTGAAGGCTAAGTGGCTGGAAGAAACCTGGTGATATTTAATGTTTGTGACACTCTTACTTGAAAAGAAAAGCCAACCTTATTATGGATTGTTAGATTGTCAACATACCATTTGATATGGCAATGAACTAATCAGAACATAAGTGTCTGATCAGTCACTGAGGGGGATGGAGAACACTGAAACTGTTGATGAGATGTGAGGGGCAAGAAAAGCTACCATTTCCATTCTTGCTTGCTATTGATTAATCTGGAGATGTGTGTATGGACCGAGGACAGAATCAGAAACTGGTGGTTTTGTTGATCCTTCTGATTCAAGAGCCTACTGGCACTATCACTTCAAGGCTCACAACAAATTGGAAGATATACTAGAAGGCAATACTTAGCTGGGAGCACAGGCTTGAGGATGGATTTAACAAACATGGTTTAGAGCCGTTATTTTCAGAATTTGGCATGACGGTGTAGAGCCCATCCAAAATGTGCCAAGTCATGATAGCACATAACATTATAGCAATGCTTCCCAAATCATGTTAGTTGTTATTAATTTGTAAACACTTGTTCAAAGCATGTGATTACAGTTTCTGTAATAGGCAACAGAAAATTAAAACTCTTGCTCATCATTGCCTGATGCATTGCAAACCCCATGTCCCATAATTTTCAAACTTCAGGTGTATTGGCATGGGTAGAAGTGGTGACTTTCACATTCAGGAAAGAAAATACAGCCCTAAATGCTTTACTGCACTACCAGGATTTGGGTTAAAAAGGCTATAAGTAAACATATCTTGCTTATCGAACTTTAGTTCCTGTTCTTTTGGTGACCCCACAAACAGCTGCCTAGGCCATAAGTTCTCAATTCTGCACTTCACTAACCTTCTTACATCCTTCAAGTCACTTCTAAAATCTATCTCTTGTTCCGAGCCCAAATATCTGTTTGCATCATTAGGTTAATTTTTTTCTGGTAACACTCCTATGGGAATATTTTGAAGATGCGATATAAATTTTAACAACTGGTTTGTTAAAAAGAACAGATATTGAATAACACCAACCACATAACATTTTCTAATGTAAGCATACCCAGTGCATTAATGATAGTAGTCTCCACTGTAAGAACAATATCACATATCCACTGTGTCACATGTCTATTACTTCACATATAAAGCATAATTTTCAAAGGGTGTATTTTCCAATAGAATATAATATTTGGAATTTGGGTATGAAATTATGCTTACGTTATTAATATTTTAAAAATTCACTTTAATATTTTGAGTGACCAGTTTGCAGTGATTCCAGGCAAAACAAAGTCAGAAAATATAATCCCGATTTCACTCTGACCACAATCATATTGTAGGTAATTTGACTTGCAGTTAATGAATTCTAGGCACACGTTATATCAAGTCTGCTGTTTCTTGACTTGTGTGAAATAAGTTTTAAAATTGCCGACTTACAAAGTAACCCTAAAAGTATCGTGCTTGTCCTCTCACTGAACACATTGGAATGTGGTTAACAGCAGCAATGAACTGACACATAACAATCAGCACACTCCATGATGAAACATTTGGGTACACTTGTTCAGAACATTAGACAGAAAGATGGTGCAGGAGAGAGCATGACATACTGACATACTAATCAAGGAAGAGAAAATAAACTGGTACAGGCATGCTGAAAACTTGACTGCTGTAAAGCTTCTGTGCCATCTGTTGGAATGGCACCCAGTGGGAAAACCAAGGCCAGGTTCAGAAGACGATGAGATAACTGCTGTGATTGAGAGAGATGTCACAGATGAAGTGCTGACAGAAGTAGCACAAATATTAGCAATGAACCATGCTCATTCAAATCACTTTGCACTACCACTATGCGATCATTAAAGATCCAGTCTTACAAATAAAATTTGTGATTGAAATATTCTGTCATCCCTTGCCCCCTTAAAATTGCCATTTGACTGAATGATTATTTTGCCATTCTAAATACATTTCTAATCTTCAATGGATGTGGTGTGTGAGGGAGGGGAGTGGTGTCGTGGTTGGGGCAGATATCTGTCCCTTCTCAAGTCTGGACTATTAAGTTGCTCATTAATTGTTGGGACTGTCAAGTGTGTATAAGTGAAAGTTCCTGAATATAGCAACTTCTTAAAACTTCAAGGGCACCTTCAAGACAAGAAAATCAAGCTGGGTGGCATTACAGTGTGAATGCCTAATGCACCTATCAAATTCCTCTGTCTATTTTAACAAAGCATTCAACTGTTTAATATAAATTGGTTAATGTTGTTGTTAGAACAAGTACTTAATACCTTTATGATAATGTTGCACACACTAGTTGACAGGCTGAGTGTTCTGGTGCATATTAGAATAAATTTTATCTTACCCAAAATTTGGGGCACTGGCACCATTCATTGAAACAATGTATATTACAAAATCTGGCACAAAGACAGAAATTGCTGGAAAAGCTCAGCAGATCTCACAGCATCTGTGGAGGGAAACGAGCATTAACACTTTGGGCTCAGAGGCCCTTCCTTAGAACTTACAAAATCTGGACACTTGCTACTCGATTGATAGGAAATGGTGCCAGAAAAGCAAATCCTTTATCTTTTCTTTCTGGATAATTTGTTTGCAGTCTTAATGTAACATTGTTCATCTCAAAAGTTTGTACATGCCTCAGTTTTTAAATAATTGTTTCATGGGATGAGGGTGTCACTAGCAAGGCCAGCATTTGTTACCCATCCCTAATTGCCTTTGTAACAATTGGCTTGCCAAGCCATTTCAGAGAGAAGTTAACAGTCAATCACATTGCTGTGGATTTAGAGTTGCATGCCGGCCAGACCATGTAAAGATGGCAGATTCTTCTTCCCGAAAGGACATTTGTGAACTGGATAGGCTTTTACAGAAATCAATGATAGTCTTATGGTCACCATTACTGAGACTAGCTTTCAATATCAGATTTATTACTTGAATTTAAATTTCACCAGGTTACCTCTGGTTTCTGCAGTTCCAGTCCAGTGAAGTTATCATTATGCAAACGTGCTGCAGCATACTATCTTTTTTTTTCTCATGAATTGCTGATCAGTCTCACTTTCTTCACTTGCTTTTTAATAATAAAAAATTTGCACCTATCAGGAGCAAAAGGTTGATCACATAATAAGGTCACATGATTATAAGATTTTGAGATCCTCAAGAAGAGCAGAAATACATCATTTGGGTTGTTGATTCTGGTCCATGTTCCAATAAGATGAGTTCTGATCTGACGTGGCTTTAATTCCTCTTTCCTGTCTTTTCCTCATAACTCCTGACTCCCTTGCCAATCAAAACTTTGAATATATTCAAACTTAGTTGGATAATCAGTCTTACCTACTCATGCCTTCCACATCCATCAAACAACTCCTCCCAGGAATCAGTCAGGTGAAACATCTTTGTGCTCGCTTCACAGTAAGTGTCTCCCTCCTTAAGTAAGGAGACCAAAACAGTAAATAGTACTCTGGATTCAGTCTCACAAATGCCATATATAATTGCAGTAAGGCTCTGCAGCATCTCCATTCAATATCTCTTGCAATAAAAACCAACATTCCATTTTCATTCCTAATTATTTACTTTACTTGCATGCTAATTTTTTATGATTCACTTACCAGATCCCTCTGTACCACATCATTCTCCAAACTTAATGTTCTTCCATCAGGCAAAAGATGCAGGAGTTTGCAAACACGTACTAACAGATTCAAGAACAGCTTCTTTCCCTGGTGTTATTAGACATATGAACGGACTTCCCATATATTAGAGTAGATCTTTCTCTGCAGCTTCTCTGCAGTTGCAACACTACATATTCTGCATTATGTCCTATTATGCTGATGCACTTATGCAAGGTACAATTTGTCTGGATAGCACACAAAACAATACTTTTCACTGTATCTCGGTACATGTGGCAATAATAAATCAAATAAGATCAAATCAAATCTTCAATTTGTCAATTCTTCCCAGAAACAGGAACAAACTCTCATTTTCCTGTATAATACTTCATCAGCCAATGTTTTTTCCGACTTGCCTAGTCAGTCGGTGTTCCTTCACAGACACTTTGAGCTGAATTTTCACTCCTGGATCAGGACTGTGGAGTTGGGAACATTCTTAACTTCACTAACCCAAATTTGGCAGAAAGTGCCTCAGAAGATGTTTTACTTTTTATTCAGGTTGATGAATGTTAGCAGGAGTTGAGCCTAACACCCTGGGAAATCCCAGTAACCTCAGGGCCTGCCAGTTTTGATGGGCTGAATGGCCTAATTTCTGCTCCTATGTCTTATGGTCTTATGAGGAATATGGTAGGGCCAACCTCAGTGATCTGGATTTTGTCACACCGCTAACACTCCCCTTGCCTTATCCAGGCCATCTCATGACACCTCATGCCCATCCCTTACGGCTCCTAATAACATCCTCGCCACTCTATGTTCCTTCACCAACATTACATTACCCTTTTAGACCCTTATGCCAGTTGTGCCAATTTCTTTTTAACCACTTCATATATATATAGCCCAGACCATCTAAGGTGTGACAGATTTCCACCTACGAACACTGGATTTTACAACCGATCCTTATGTTAGGCAATTAATTACCACATTTACTGGGACCAGGTGCATGATGTACCATGGTGATAACACAGTGGGGAGCTGGAGGAACACAGCAGGCCAGGCAGCATCAGGGGGCAAGAAAGTTTACGTTTTGGGTCGGGACCCTTCTTCAGAAACCTCATCACCTCATTATGTACTATGTGGTGGGATGGTTTTCCAGTCTAGTACCATAACCAGTACGCTGTCATAATCTATCAAACTAATAAAGTGAATATACCTGGACCATTCTCAGTTTAGTGTCTTCATTAATACAGTACATTTAATCTCTTCAACTGGCTTAGTTCTTATGCAAACAGAGGCAATAAAACTTCATGGTAGTACTTTCAAAATGTGTTTCTGTGCTCATTATATTTTTTTCTAAAATATCATAAAGCTTGATTGAAGAAAGCCTTTTGTTTTATTTGATCCCACCATCCCAACATGACCATTTTCCCAACAAAACATAATGCAACTTTAAATGCATTCAATAACATCATATCCAATAGCCCTGGTGGCTCATTCCTTTAATACAGTGGAGTATATTTCCTTCTTTTGAACCTCCACAAAATCCTTTGCAGAATGTAAATCACCTTAGCAGCACCAAAATAGATTTCATCTGGAGGAACAATCCATTATTCTCATGAAACATGTACATTTGTTCTTCAGCAAATTATATCTGGTCAGCAGAGCCATTACTAGTTTCTCTTTTATTCTCTCTTAGAATGAAGAAATATAGAGCCTTCACACTTAAGAACAAGGAGAAGTAAGTTGGAGTCAGCCCTAAAAAATTATACATACCTCACAGCATTGGATGAATTTAGTCAACCTAAATTTGAAGTAAATGTCAAACCTGTCCACCAAAACTGCTTCCTAAAAGTCAAGTTTGAGATAAATGATTCGTAGATCTTCAAAAAATTGTAGATGTTCTCTTCAGATCTTAATTGATATTTTCAACCCTCTGCTTGCCCTTTTGATTTTGATTTTATTACCATGTGTAGTGAAATACAGTGAAAAGCTTTGTTTACATGCGGTATAGGCACATCACAGCAAGCAAAGGATGTACAGATCAAAAAGACTTAGAGACAGACAGGTTACATTGCAGGTTACATTATTTGAGGCTAGAGTCCATTCAACAGCCTGATAACAGCCGGAAAGAAACTATTCCTGAACTGGCTTTTGTGTGTGTATTCGGTCTTCTGTGAGGGGACTGACTGGATCAGGGATCAGAGTAAGGGTTTGACAGTGGCAGAGTAGAAATGTCACTGAACTAGTAAAACCAGAGGTGCAGGACAATATCCTGGGCAATGGGCTCATATCCCACTTGAAGCAACTACTGTAAAAACCAACCTGCTTCACTAATCTTTTTTAGAAGGAAACTTGCCGTCCTTTCCTGGTTTGGCTTAAAAGGGATTCCAGAGCTACAGCAGTATGCTTGACTCTTAACTTGCCTCTGTGATGACCTGGTATGGCTTTCAGTTCAAGGGCAATTAGATATGGGCAATAAGTAGTTTTGAGCTGTAGGAGAGGCTGAACAGGTGGCGGCTTTTTTTCACTGGAGCATCAAAGGCTGAGGGGTGACCATATAAAGATTTATAAAATCATGAGGAGCATGGATAGGGTGAATAGCCAAGGTCCTTTTCCCAGGGTAGGTGAGTCCAAAACTAGAGGGCATAGATTTAATCCCATGAAAGTATAAAAAAGTTATCAGTCAACATGATGTGATGATTGATGAGCAAACATGAGCAACAAATTTTAATGCATGCAATGTAATCTCCTGAATAAGGTCAGATTGAGGGATCAAAGAAGAATTGTCCATGGATTTTTTTCCCTTCTTGATATTGTTCTTTCTATCTTTATTTTACTGATTTAAGGGATTAAATGGCTACAATTGGCTTGGAAGTGTCCAGTCACGGACAAGCGTCCACCTCTAGGTGACATGAATGTGGGACAGCCTTGATGGATTAGGTTTTTTTTAGAACAAGAGCATGAACAAAGAAAATTACAGCACAGGAACAGGCCGTTCAGCGACTCCAAGCCTGCACCGACATGCTGCCCCTCACAACTAAAACTCCCTATCCTTCCAGGGACCATATCCCTCTATTCCCATCCAATTCATGCATTTGTCAAGACACCCTTTAAAAGTCACTATAGTATCTGCTTCCACTACCTCCCCCGGCAGTGAGTTCCACACACCCACCACCCTCTGTGTAAAAAACTTGCCTTGTACATCACCTTTAAACCTCGCCCCTCTCACCTTAAACTTATTCCCCATAGTAACTGACTCTTCTACCCTGGGAAAAAGCTTCTGACTGTCCACTCTGTCTATGCCCTTCATAATCTTGTAGGCCTCTATCAGGTCGCCCCTCAACCTCTGTCGTTCCAGTGAGAACAACCCAAGTTTCTCCAACCTCTCCTCATAGCAAATGCCCTTCATACCAGGCAACATCCTGGTAAATCTTTTCTGTACCCTCTCCAAAGCCACCACATCCTTCTGGTAGTGCGGCGAACAGAATTGACCACAATATTCCAAATGCGGCCTAACTAAGGTTTTATGAAGCTGCAACATTACCTTCCAATTTTTAAACTCGATGCCCCAGCCAATGAGGGAAAGCATGCCATATGCCTTGTTGATGACCTTCTCTACCTGTGTTGCCATTTTCAGTGACCTGTGTACCTGTACTCCCAGATCCCTCTGCCTAACAGTACTCTTAAGCGTTCGACCATTTACTGCATATTTTCCATCTGGATTAGACCTTCCGAAATGCATTACCTCACATTTGTCCGGATTAAACTCCATCTGCCATCTCTCTGCCCAAGTCACCAACCGATTTATATCCTGCTGTATCCTTTAACGGTCCTCATCACTATCTGCAATTCCACCAACCTTTGTGTCATCGACAAACTTACTAGTCAGACCAGTTACATTTTTCTCCAAATCATTTATATGTATTGTAAATAGCAAAGGTCCCAACACTAATCCCTGAGGAATGCCAGTAGTAACTGCCCTCCATTCAGAAATGCACCCTTCCACTGCTACCCTCTGTCTGAGCCAGTTTTTTTATCCATCTTGCAAGCTCACCTCTAACCCCGTATGACTTTATCTCCTGCATTAGCCTGCCATGAGGGATCTTGTCAAAAGCCTCATTGAAGCCCTTGTAGAAAACATCCACTGCCCTAACCTCATCAATCATCTTCGTCACTTCCTCAAAAAACTCAAACCAAGTTAGTAAGGCTCAATTGCACCTTCACAAAACCATGTTGCCTCTCACTAATACGTCCACTTATTTCCAAGTGGGAGTAAATCCTGTCTCAAACAATCCTCTCCAATAATTTCCCTACCACTGATGTAAGGCTCACCGACCTGTAATTAGCTGGATTATCCTTGCCACCCTTCTTAATCAAAGGAACAACATTGGCTATTCTCCAATCCTCTGGGACCTCCCCTGTAGCCATTGAGGATACAAAGATTTCTCTCAAGGCCCCAACAATTTCCTCCCTTGCCTCTCTCAGTCTTCTGGGGTATATCCCATCAGGCCCTGGGGACTTGCCTACGTTAATGTTTTTCAACAACCCCAATACCTGCTCCTTTTTGATCTCAACATGACCCAAACTATCTACAGACCCTCCCTGAGACTCATTATCCATCAAGTCCTTCTCTATGGTGAACACTAACGCAAAGCATTCATTTAATACCTCGGCCATTTCCTCTTGTTGCACTCATAAATTCCCTTCCCTGTCCTTGAGTGGGCCAACCCTCTCCCTGGCTACCCTCTTGTTCTTTATATATGTACAAAAAGCCTTCGGATTTTCCTTAAACTTTTATCCTGTCATTTTGAATTGTTTGTTTGCTGTTCAGACGCTTCTCAATATTCTAGGTAGAGGATGTTGATAAAAATTACCCAAAGGTATTAGGCACACTTGCATTGGTCAGTGCATTGAGTACAGGAGTTGAGATATCATGTTACAGCTGTACAGGACATTGCTTAGGCCATTTTGAGAATATTGTGTTCAATTCTGATCTTTCTGCTATAGGAAGGATGTTGTTAAACTTGAAAGGGTTCAGAAAAGATTTGCAAGGGTGTTGCTGGGATTGGAGTTTTGAGCTATAGGGAGAGGTTGAATAGGCTGGGGCTTTTTTCTCTGGAGTCAGAGGCTGAACGTGACCTTATAGATGTTCATAAAATCATGAAGGATGTGGATAGAGTGAATGACCAAGGGTTTTTTTTTCCCAGGGTAGGGGAGTCCAAAAGTACAGAGCATAGGTTTAAGATGAGAGATGAAAGATTTAAAAGGGACCTGAGGGGTAACATTTTCATGCAGAGGGTGGTGCATATATGGAATGAGCTGCCAGAGGAGGTGGGTACAATTACAACATTTAAGAGGCATCTGGATGGGTACATGAATAGGAAGAGTTTAGAGGGATATGGGCCAAATGCTGGCGAGTGGGACTAGATTAATTTAGGGTATCTGGTCAACGCAGATGAGTTGGACTGAAGGGTCTGCTCTATAACTCTGTGACTCATTTCTAATTAAAGTTTCTCATTTAAATCAATTGAAACTGAAGACAATTTGACACAATGGTCACTTTTACAATTGTTTGTTTGCAAGAGAAGTGTGGATTGGTTTCTGAAACAAAATTAACAATTTCCAATTTCATCCAAGTTTTAAATATCTCTGAGATAAATATAAGCATGTTTGGAGTGATTTCAATGTTTCTAACTTGATCTTAGACCAGATTGACAGATCATTCTGGACAGAATCTCACCTAGGCTGATAATCCAATTCTTGGGATCAGCTCAGACAAAAGACAACATTGATGTGGGTTACTAAATGAGTGTTTGATGAGTGTAGGTGGGGAGTTAGGGAGGAGATAGGTCAGTCCGGGGAGGACGGACAGGTCAAGGGGGCGGGATGAGGTTAGTAGATAGGAGATGGGGGTGGGGCTTGAGGTGGGAGGAGGGGATAGGTAGGAGGAAGGACAGGTTAGGGAGGTGGGGACGAGCTGGGCTGGTTTTGGGATGCGGTAGGGGGATGGGAGATTCTGAAGCTTGTGAAAGGAGGCCCAGGATGGACATGTCATCTGAGGAATGGGAGGGGGAGTTGAACTGGTTCGCGACTGGGAGGTGCAGTTGTTTAGTGCAACCCAAGCGTAGGTGTTCTGCAAAGCGGTCCCCAAGCCTCCGCTTGGTTTCCCTGATGTAGAGGAGGCCACAACGGGAACAGCGGATGCAATATACCACATTAGCAGATGTGCAGGTGAACTTCTGCTTGATGTGGAAAGTCTTCTTGGGGCCTGGGATGGGGGTGAGGGGGGAGGTGTAGGGGCAGGTGTAGCACTTCCTGCAGTTGCAGGGAAAAGTGCCGGGTGGGTTGTGGCTGGAGGGGATAGTGGAGCGGACAAGGGAGTCACGGAGAGAGTGATCCCTCCGGAAAGCAGATAAGGGTGGGGAGGCAAAAATGTCTTTGGTGGTGGGGTCGGATTGCAGATGGCGGAAGTGTCGGAGGATGATGCGTTGGATCCGGAGGTTTGTGGGGTGGTACGTGAGGACGAGGGGGATTCTTTTTTGGTTGTTATTGTGGGGAGGGGGTGTGAGGGATGAGTTGCGGGAAATGCGGGAGACACGGTCGAGGGCGATCTCGACCACTGAGGGGGGAAGTTGCGATCCTTGAAAAATGAGGACAACTGAGATGTACGGGAGTGGAATGCCTCATCCTGCGAGCAGATGCGGCGGAGGTGAAGGAATTGGGAATAGGGGATGGCATTTTTGCAGGAAGGTGGGTGGGAGGAGGAGTATTCTAGGTAGCTGTGGGAGTCGGTGGGCTTGAAAGGGATATCGGTTTCTAGGTGGTTGCCCGAGATGGAGACAGAGGGGTCCAGGAAGGAGAGAGAGGTATTAGAGATGGTCCAGGTGAACTTAAGGTTGGGGTGGAAGGTGTTGGTGAAGTGGATGAACTGTTAGAGGTTAGAGTGGCCTCAGTAAAGGGCTCACCTTTGTCCCCTTGAGCAGTTTTTCTGCCGCCTCCGCCTCCATGCTTACTTCTTCAACCGTGAGCCTAACCCTCCCTCTACTGACCCCTTCGCCCCTCTTCAACACACCCCCTCCTCCTGGACACCACCCAAGGCCTCCTACTCTCGCTCGACCTCTTCATCTCCAACTGCCGTAGAGACATCAATCGCCTCAACCTCTCCACCCCTCTCACCCACTCTAACCTCTCCCCCACAGAACGTGCAGCCCTCCACTCCCTCCTCTCCAATCCTAACCTCACCATAAAACCCGTGGACAAGGGAGGCACAGTTGTAGTATGGCGCACTGACCTCTACATTGCTGAGGCCAGATGCCAACTCTCCGACACCTCCTCCTACCGCCCCCTTGATCATGACCCCGCCCCCGAGCACCAAACCATCATCTCCCAAACCATCCACAACCTCATCAATTCAGGTGACCTCCCATCCACAGCCTCCAACCTCATCGTTCCCCAACCCCGCACCGCCCGCTTCTATCTCCTTCCCAAAATCCACAAACCTGAATGCCCTGGTCGACCCATTGTCTCCGCCTGCTCCCGCCCCACCGAACTTATCTCCACCTATCTCGACTCCATTTTCTCCCCCTTGGTCCAGGAACTCCCTACCTACGTCCGTGACACCACCCACGCCCTCCACCTCCTCCAGAACTTCCAATTCCCTGGTCCCCAACACCTCATCTTTACCATGGATGTCCAGTCCCTATACACCTGCATTCCCCATACAGAGGGCCTTAAGGCTCTCCGCATCTTCCTGTCCCGCAAGCCCGACCAGTCCCCCTCCACTGACACCCTCATCCGCTTAGCCGAACTCGTCCTCACCCTCAACAACTTCTCTTTCAATTCCTCCCACTTCCTACAGACAAAGGGAGTGGCCATGGGTACCCACATGGGCCCAAGCTATGCCTGCCTCTTTGTAGGTTACGTGGAACAATCCCCCTTCCGTACCTACACTGGTCCTAAAACCCACCTATTCCTCCGTTACATTGATGACTGTATCGGCGCCACCTCGTGCTCCCACAAAGAGCTCAAACAGTTCATCCAACACCTTCCACCCCAACCTTAAGTTCACCTGGATCATCTCTAATATCTCTCTCTCCTTCCTGGACCTCTCTGTCTCCATCTCGAGCAACCACCTAGAAACCGATATCCATTTCAAGCCCACTGACTCCCACAGCTACCTAGAATACACCTCCTCCCACCCACCTTCCTGCAAAAGTGCCATCCCCTATTCCCAATTCCTTCGCCTCCGCCGCATCTGCTCCCAGGATGAGGCATTCCACTCCCGTACATCTCAGATGCCCTCATTTTTCAAGGACCGCAACATCCCCCCGCTCAGTGGTCGAGATCACCCTCAACTGTGTCTCCCGCATTTCCCGCAACTCATCCCTCACACCCAGTCCCCGCAATAACAAACAAAAAAGAATCCCCCTCGTCCTCAAGTACCACCCCACCAACCTCCGGATCCAATGCATCATCCTCCGACTCTTCCGCCATCTGCAATCTGACCCCACCACCAAAGACGTTTTTCCCTCCCCATCCTTATCTGCTTTCCGGAGGGATCACTCTCTCCGTGATTCCCTTGCCCGCTCCACACTCCCCTCCAGCCCCACCACACCCGGCACTTTTCCCTGCAACTGCTGGAAGTGCTACACCTGCCCCTATACCTCCCCCCTCACCGCCATCCCAGGCCCCAAGAAGACTTTCCACATCAAGCAGAAGTTCACCTGCACATCTGCTAATGTGGTCTACTGCATCCGCTGTTCCCGTTGTGGCCTCCTTGACATCGGGGAAACCAAGCAGAGGTTTGGGGACCGCTTTGCAGAACACCTACGCTCAGTTCGCACTAAACAACTGCACCTCCCAGTCGCGAACCATTTCAAATCCCCCTCCCATTCCTCAGACGACATGTCCATCCTGGGCCTCCTGCAGTGCCACAACGATGCCACCCGAAGGTTGCAGGAACAGCACCTCATATTCCACTTGGGAATCCTGCAGCCCAATGGTATTAATGTGGATTTCACAAGCTTCAAAATCTCCCCTCCCCCTACCGCATCCGAAAACCAGCCCAGCTCGTCCCCGCCTCCCTAACCTGTTCTTCCTCCCACCTATCCCCTCCTCCCACCTCAAGCCGCACCCCCATCTCCTATCTACTAACCTCATCCCGCCCCCTTGACCTGTCCGTCCTCCCTGGACTGACCTATTCCCTCCCTACCTCCCCACCTACACTCACCTTTACTGGCTCCATCCCTGCCTCTTTGACCTGCCTGTCTCATCTTCACCTATCTTCTTGTCTCTCCATCTTCTATCCGCCTCCCCCTCTCTCCCTATTTATTTCAGAACCCCCTTCCCCTCCCCCATTTCTGAAGAAGGGTCTAGACCCGAAACGTCAGCTTTCCTGCTCCTATGATGCTGCTTGGCCTGCTGTGTTCATCCAGCTCTACACCTTGTTATCTCAGATTCTCCAGCATCTGCAGTTCCTACTGTCTCTGTTTGATGAGTATTCACTTAAAGTGCACACTTGAAGCATTGGGTACCTTCATATTAATCACCGGAACGTGACAACATAGATTTCAAGCCGTTTTGATCAGATTATTTTGGCGAACAGTCAGGAACCTTTCATCACATACAGTAGGAACGTTAAAGTCTTCAGGATGCTTAGAAGGTTATGATAAATTTTCTTAAGCGATCCATGAACTTTTTTTAACTTATTTATTCATGGACTGTCAGTTTTGCTGCAATTATTGTCCATCCCTAAATGCCTTTGAGAAAGTCCTACACCTTGTTTTTATAATTACATCTCACCTTCTGAGAACTGACAGATTTTCACATTAAATCATAACTGATGCCTCTGTGCCTGTTATTTTTCATGGATAGTGAATATCATCAGAAAATACACTCCCCCTTAAGTTGCAAAACGTATTTCATGGATTATCTTTCAAACTGCAAAACTGTTGTAATTCACTGAGGTCAGTTTGGTAACTGATACAGGAAAGGCAAATGCCAAGCTGTCTCATATGAGTGTACAGAGAGATGTAATGATGTAAAGTGAGTCAGCAAAAAACGCCAAATCTGGGAAATGTGAGCACATGCACTTTGAGAGAGAATAGAGAAAGTGAATGTTATTTAAATGGAGAAAGCCTGCAGAAAACTGCAGAACAGAGGGACTTGTGAGCCATCAATGCATGAAGCTTGCATCTAAATTTATCAAGCAATAGGAAAGGCAAAACAAATGTTGTTCTTTGTTGTTTAAAGGCAATGAAGTATAAAAATAGGGAAGTCTTGTGAAACTATATGTGACACTAATCAGACAACAACCAGAATATTTGAATATTTTGGTTCCCTTAAATGGAAATATGTACTGACATTGCAGCAGTCCATGTAAAATTCACATGATTGGTATTGGCTGTAGAGGGATTTTCTTTTGAGGAGAAGTTGAGTTGGAAAAGAACGAGAGGATACCTTTTTGGCACACGTAAAATTCTTAGGGGATTTGATGGGGTAGATGCATAAAGGTTTTTCCCATTTGTGGGAGCATCTTGGACCAGAGGACATAATCTCAGAGTAAGTGGTCACCTAGTGAGGACAGAGATGAGGAGGACTTTTTTTTTTCTTTCAGAGGCTAGTGAATCTGTGGAATTCTTTATCTTGAGTGCTGTAGATGTTGTTTGGATGCATACATTTTATGCTGAAATAGATTTTCGATTACTCAGGAGATTGGGGGTTATGGGGAAAAAGGCAGGAAAGTGGAATTGAAGATAATCAAATTAACTCTGATCTCAACGAATGTTAGAGCAGACAATGGGCTTAATGCCTACTTCTGTTCTTATGTTTTATGATCTTATGGCCCAATCTGTAGAGATAGAGCACTGAAAAATCGTGATCCTTAGGTCACATATAGGACTGAAATCATATATGATAATCAAATAAGGAAACTGTCAAAACTGATATATACGAGTTAGAAAGGGGAACAAGTTTAAAATAACAAAATAAAATTCAAAGTTGTTACTCATGCACAGATCGATCAAAATTTGGAATGAGCTACTGAGAAGAAGAGTGGAAGCAAAATCATTGGAATCATCTATGGGACAGTTGGATGTTCTCATGAAAATGACAGTATATTTTTCTGAGCTAAAGCATGAAATTGCTGGAAAGGCTCAGCACCTCTTGCAGCATCTGTGGAGAGAAATCAGTGTTAACATTTCTGGTTCAGTGAACCTTCCTCCAGTTCTGAGGAAAGGTCACTGAATCCGAAACATGAACTCTGATTTCTCTCCACAGATGCTGCCAGGTCTGCTGAGCCTTTCCAGCAATTTCTGGTTTTGTTTCTAATTTCCAGCATCCGCAATTCTTTCAATTATTTTTTTCTGAGCTGCCTGTCCTTCTTCATCCACAATGATATTATAACCTTGTGAGTTGGAACTATTTATTTTTACCTCTAGATTCAAAAAGGAATATGTGTGTGGGAATGTGTATGTTTTGTTTCCACTCTGTACCTCTGAAACTGATGTAAAACAGAAAGCTAATAAGTCATAGTGTTGACTAGGAGCAAAGACAACACAGTGATTCATCCTTCAAGGGTCTAGGCCCGAAACGTCAGCCTCTCTGCTCCTATGATGCTGCTTGGCCTGCTGTGTTCATCCAGCCCTGCACCTTGTTGTCTCAGATTCTCCAGCATCTGCAGTTCCTACTAACAGTGATTCATTAATTGGCTGTGTTTATATTTTCAGTTTTGAAGACAGATATGGGGGCCGTTGATGTGATAGATACTTTATTTCTTAAGTTAAATGATCTTAGAAACAGAATCATTCAACAGTGTGGTTGAGTGAGAATGAGCATGGTCATTTATTGCTGACAAGTTGCAGGAAGGGACCATTTTAGTTTCACTCGTCGTGGAATCATCTGGTTTGCAAAACTGAACTGACACAGTATCAGGCTCACCGCAGCCAAAAGGTTTAGAGTTTGCGTGAACTTTTCACGTTCAAATTTCATTAAAAATGAATGGGAACTGCAGCCTTCTTATTTGTGATCTTTGCGCTCACAGCAATGTAAGACTTTCTGCTTTTTGCGATCTCATAATCTTACCATTATTATTTAAATATCATTATATGACATTTTTAGAATGCTTTGACCTCGTAACTGGTTCGGTACATTAAAAATTAAATTGTTTATTACACCTCAAGATCACAGCTGTTTTGATCGCTCAATGAATTTGCATAACATGCCCCGGGAGGTGATTTTGTAAAGTGACATATAGCTTAGTTAAAGTCTACTTTTAACACTGCAGCAAAAAGGGTTTCAATCTTCACAAGGGGAAAGTGGCACCAAGAGGGCAATAACAACCACATTTGCGAAAAAGTATTTCACGCTGTGAGAGTAAAGTGAAGCAGGCGACAACTAGAATAATAAATTCCACTGTTTTATTAAAATTTCTCCTCTAGTTGCCTGAATGAGCATTTCTGCCTGCAAAGTATATCAACGTCATTTCTAGTTCAGTTGTTCTCAGACAAGGAAAAATTATCATTTGCCAAACTTAAAAATCTTCGCTTCCACTGGCGGCCTCATTTACAGGAGACAGCATCAGCAGGCAGCACACTGTTTTAGTTCTGCTTGGGGAGGTTTCTCTGTTGTTGAAATTCACAATTTTCATCAATATGCGCTGTGGAAACATGATAACAATTCCTTTATGTTCAACTATTTAAGCCTTATTTTAAAACTGATACGAATCAAATATTTATGACCAACTTTCTGCCATAAATTTGTTTTTATATCCAGCATCTTATGTTAAACTTTTCATAAAAGATTGAAAGTGTAACTCTAAGTCTGTGTGAATGAAATGACTGTCACGTTCTCTGGTGAGCTGCAGTTGGATTTGAACCAATTTATAGAAAGTAACTTGGGTATCAGAGAAAAACAAACTAGGTGTCTGTTTAAATTTAAATTAATAGTTAGATTTGCTATTTATTACATTCTTATCCTTGCATCTATGACAGTTGACATTTATGACAATAATGTTTCAATTTTTTTTTGACATTTTCACTGTTATATGAATGAGCATTTTCTAGAGTTGGGATTATTTCAAGGAAAACCAAATCAGGTCATGTAATTTATTTTTTTCCTGACCCTATCATTCAGTGACAACAAATCACTGATATCCAATATAATTCTGAACTTGTTCTTTTTGACAACTAATTCATGGACAATGCGATCAATAGGGTTGTTAAATGAGAGGGGAAGACTTAGCATTTATATAGCACCTTTTCTTAGGCTGCGATCAATCTCTGTGTAAGTAATGCCAACTTGTTATCATCCGAGTTTAAGAAGGAGGGATTATCTCCTCTTCTTTATCTAACCCTTCCCCTGTTCATCACAACTGAGTTAACTTAAAAGAAAGGACCTCTTCCCTCATCTATACATTTCTCAATTCCAAAGTATGTATGCTTTAAAAGGAGCCAATTTCACCAGTCATATTTGAGTTAAAGAAGGAGTCAATTTATTAGCTACTAAAACTCCAGGAAAAATAAAATGCAACACGTACAGATGTGAAATGGGAATTGAGCAAAACGCTTGCAATTAGGAAAGATGCATAAATCAGTCTTTGGTTGGTCTGTGCAAAGTAGATGGTGAAATGTTGCGGTGATTCCAATGGCATTAACTCCGGCAGCCAAGTTGTTGGTTTTGAGATTCTTTGTTCTGCACATTAGCTGGAATAAGTTATCCAACTTCTTGTTTGACAATGATTTTTGACTGATAACTTGGCATAGCAATCCAGCAGAGAGAGATAGAGACTTTCTGTTCTTTTCCCTTATACCTGCAAGCACAGCGGTGTCTTGTAGATGTTTTCAGCTGTAACTTCACAGCATATGAGAATCCATTGGTAGCGAAACACCTGTCTAAACACCAACAATAGATCACCAGACCCACTCACATATTCCAGAGGTGCAGTTGGTTTTTAAGTCTCTCTCTTGTGTATTCCTGCAGGGGGAAACACAGCCTTAATACAAAATAGAAATTGCTGGAAAAACACAGCAGTTGTGGTAGTATCTGTGGACAGAAAGGAGAATTATCATTTTGGGTCCAGTGACTCTTCTTCAGAAAAGAAAAACGGATCCATCTGGGAATTATTCACGACCAGTGGATAGTTGAACATTACAGTCATTTCAAGAAGGTCATCAAGAGCAGTATTGTTGATATTTGAGCAGTTGACTCTTGAGATTCTTTGTTTTGCAGTCTGTTTCGTATTCTTTGTCCAAATTCCCTTTCTAACTGCTTTGAAGCTCTTAAAATCTGAGAGGGCCTTTTCTATTCAACATTGCAGTAACTAAGGAATAATTCTTCAATTATGACCTTCAAAGCATGTTGATGGCCAAACACAGGTTTGTCCACATGAGAGGATTCAGTCCCACTAGTAAACTTCAGTAGAATTGAAACTGTTTATTTTTTTTGCATTCCTGTTCTTCAAAAGGAAAACACAAGATTGCAGCCTAATCTGTAAAGTCAGACTTTGTATTGAGAAGGTGGGGAGGGGTGATTTATCACCTCTTTGTTAGCTTTGTAGTCACAAGAGGTCATAGTACAGCCTCCTTAAAATTTTTATGTGATATTTTTAGATGTAACATCCCGTATGTCACACAAAAAAGCTTTTAAAATTAATCTTATTCCCTCTAGACAACCACTTAATTTACATTCACACCACTTATGACTTCATCAGCCCTCTCTTCAAAAACAAAAAAAAATCACAAATTTTAGAATTGCAGGTTAATGTTCCACTGTCCTTTGAGGGGCTGATCTGACACACATTGAAAGTTTGTTCTCAGCCATCTCCAGCTTGTAAGTACTTAAAAAAAAGCAGAACCTGTCTTGCTTGTAAAAACTATATTGGGATACTTGGAAGTGCATGATAAAATAGCGCAAAGTCAGCATGGTTTAATCAAGGGGAGGTCATGCCTGACAAATCTGCTAGAATTATTTGTGGAGGTAACAAGCAAGTTAGAGCAAGGAGAGCCAATGGATGTTATCTACTTGGACTTCCAGAAAGCCTTTGACAACGTGCCACACAGGAGACTACTGAGTAAGATAAGATGTTAGAGGTAAGGTACTATCATAGATAGAAGATTGGCTGTCTGGCAGAAAACAAAGAGTGGAGATAAAAGTGTCCTTCTCAGGATGGCAGCCAGTGATTAGTGGTGTTCCACAAGGGTCAGTGTTAGGACCATAACTTTCCATTTTATAAATTAATGATCTAAACAAAGCAACTGAGGGCATTCTGGCTAAGTTTGCAGATGATACAAAGATAGGTAGTGGGACAGGTAGTATCGAGGAGGCAGGGAGGCTACAGCAGATTTAGATAGGTTAGGAGAGTGGGCAAAAAAGTGGCAGATGGAATACAAAGTGGAAAAGTATAAGGTCATGCACTTTGATAGGAAGTACAGAGGCATAGACTATTTTCTAAATGGGGAGAAAATTCAGAAAACTGAAGTGCAAAGGGACTTGGGAGTCCTAGTCCAGGATTCTTTTAAGGTAAACTTGCGGGTTGGTTCTGTAGTCAGGAAGACAAATACAATGTTGGCATTTATTTTGAGAGGACTGGAATATAAAAGCAGTGATATACTTCTGAGGCTTTATAAGGCTCCAGTCAGACAACATTTAGACTATTGAGAGGAATTTTGGGCACATTCCTCGGGAAGAATGTACTAGCCTTGTACTGGGTCCAGAGGAGGTTCGCGAGAATGACCCCAGGAATGAAAGGCTTAACATATGAGGAACGTTTGAGGACTCTGAGTCAATACTCGATGGAGCTGAGAAGGATGAGGAGGGATCTCATTGAAACTTACAGAATAATGACTGGCCTGGACAGAGTGGATGTTGGGAAGGTGTTTTCATTAGCTGGAGAGACTAGGACCCGAGGGCAGAGCTTCAGAGTAAAAGGAAGACCCTATAGAACTGAGACGAGGAGAAATATCTTCAACCAGAGAATAGTGAATCTATGAAATTCACTGCCACAGAAGACTGTGGAGGCCAAGTCATTGAGTATATTTAAGACAGAGAGAGATAGGTTCTTGATTGTCAATGAGAACAAAAGTTACGGGGAGAAAGTGGGAGAATGGGGTTGAGATGCTTATCAGATTGAATGGCAGAACAGGCTTGATGGGCCGAATGGCCTAATTTCTGCTCCTATGTCTTATGGTCCTAGGACTACACACATTTTGTCTGAAAAAAGAATGTGTATGCTACACTAACAGTGAAGTGAAGATCATAGAATCCCTACAGTGTGAAAACAAGCCCAACAAGTCCACACCGACCCTCAGAGCATCCCACGCAGATCCATCCCCCTATAACCCACCTAATTTACGCATCCCTGAACACTACAGGCAATTTAGCATGGTCAATCTGCCTAGCTTGCACATCCTTGGAATATGGAAGGAATCCAGAGCACCCAGAGGAAACCCATGCAGACACGGGGAGAATGTACAAACGCCACACGGACAGTGGCCTGAGAATAGAATCGAACCTGAGTCCCTGGTGCTGTGAGACAGCAGTACTAACCACCGAGCCACCATACCGCCCAAAGACACAGACTAGACAAAGTTGTGGCAGAGGTGGAGGGGGTTGGGCAGGAGGTGGGGGTAGAGAGAGAATATCTGAAAAATGGAGAACAGACATAATAGAGTCATACAACATGGAAGCAGACCCTTCGGCTCAACTCGTCCATGCCAACTAGGTTTCCTAAACTGAATTAGTCCCATTTGCCTGCGATTGGCCCATATCGCTCAAAACATTTCCTGTCCAAGTACGTGTCCAAATGTCTTTTAAAGGTTGTAATTGTACTCTCCCCTACCACTTCCTCTGGCAGCTTAATCCATATGTGCACCACTCTCTGCGTGAAAAAGCGCGATCAGTTTCTGAAGTTATTGAATTCAATATTAAGATCTCGAGGCTGTAAGTGCCCGAGTAAAAAATTTGGTTTTGTTCCTCGAGTTTGTCTTTATTTTCTATGTTTTTTTTTATTCACCCATGAAACATGGGTATCTCTGGCTGGGCCAGCTTTTATTGCTGTCCCTAGTTGCCCTTAAGAAGGTGGCAGCGAGCTGTCTTTTTGAACCATTTTGCGGCCTTTGTGTGAGAGCTCTGATTGTGGGCAATATGAGATTGGCCATTTAGTCAGAGTAATTGGTAACTAATAAAATAGAATAGATACTAGGTCTCTCATGTCATAAAATAAGATGGTTTGGGAAGTATTTAAAACTATTCTGTAGATTTGGAAGGTATCCTTGACTAATGTAATACTTAACTAAGGCCATAGAATTGGCTGAGGATTTAAAGTGGAATTCCCTGAAAAATCCAGGAAGGCAGAAATAATCAACATGTTGACACAGCAGTTGGGACTGGTGGAACTATGTAGAGTCATAGAGGCATAGAGTTATACCGTATGGAAACAGACCGTTCGGTCCAACCTGTCCATGCTGACCATAATCCCAAACTAAACTAGTCCCACATGGCTACGCTTGGCCCATATCCCTCCAAACATTTTTTATTCATGTACTTATCTAAATTACTTTTAAACGTTGCAACCATACCCGCATCCACCACTTCTTCTGGAAGTTCATTCCACATGCAAATCACTTTTTGTGTAAAAATGTTGCCCCTCATGTCTTTTTAAATCTTTCTCCCCTCGCCTTAAAAATATGCCCCCTTGTCTTGAAATTCCCCCACCCCATGGAAATGGCACCTGCCATTCAACATATCTATAGCCCTCATGATTTTTTAAACCTCTATAATGTTACCCCTCGACCTAGTATGCTCCAGTGAAAAAAGTCCCAGCATATTTTCATAACTCAAACTCTTCATTTCCACCAAATCCTGGTCAATCTTTTCTTAAACCTCTCCAGTTTAATAATATCCTTCCCTTAATCGACCCAGTGGTGATTTACTTGAGTAAAAGAGAATTCAATTATATTTAATGTAACTTGAACACAATAAAGATGTAAATAGTGCAAATTGAAAGGAAAGAGCTTTGAAATCAACAAGGATATAAAGGGAAATGGAGCTAAATAATTTGACCTTGAGGATAAAGAAATCAAAAGAGCATTTAGGAGGCTGGAACTATAGATTTTTTAAAAAATTATTTATGGGATGAGGTTGTCAATGCCTAGGCCAGCATTTATTGCCTATCCCTAATTGCCCATCAGGCAGTTAAGAGTCAACCACTTTGCTGTGGGTCTGAAATCACATGTAGGTTAGACCAGGAAAGGACAGCTGTTTCCTTCTCTAAAGGACGTTAGTGAACTAGATGGATTTTTCCACCAATTGAGAAAGGTTTCATGGTCATCATTAGACTGTTAATTTCAGATTTATAAAAATTGAATTCAAATTCTAACCTCTGCCATGACAGGATATGAACCCAGACATACTTGGGTCTCTGAATCAATAGTACAGCAATGATACTGCTAGGCTGTTGCCTCCCCATTGGGAACATAGGAGAAAGGAACAGGCGTAGGCATATATATATTAATGACTTGGAAGAAAGAAGTGAATGCAGCCAAATTTGTAGATGAGACAAAAATAGGTTGAAAGACAGGGTGTGAGAAGGATGCAAGCAGTTTATAGAGAGATATTGATGAGTTAAGTAAGTGGGCAAAAAGTTTGCAAATGGAGTATAATATGGGAAAATACAAAGCTGTTCATTTTGAATGGGAGAACAAAAGAATCTAGTTTTATTTAAATAGAGGGAAACTGTAGGAAACTGCAACACAAAAGGATGGGATGGGTACTTTTGTACAAACACAGAAAGCCAGCAGACAGGTATAGCAGGTAATCAGGAAGGCTAATGGAATGTTGGCCCTTATTTCATGGGGATTGAAATAGAAGAGCAAGGAAGTCTTACTGTAACTGTATAAGGTGCTGGTGAGACCACGCCTAAAGTTCTCTGAGCAGTTTTGGCCCCTTGTTAAAGGAAAAATATAATTTCATTGGAGGTAGTTCAAAGAAGATTCACCAGGATGATCCTTGAAATGCAGGGATTGTCTTATGTATAAATGTTAAATAAATTGGGACGGTATTCACTGGAGTTTAGAAGAATGAGAGGTGATCTCACTGAAACGTACAGGATTCATAAGGAGCTGAGATAAATGGCGAGAGCACGGTTCCTCTCATTGGAGAGTCTCAAAATAAAGGGATGCCTATTTAAGACTGACGTGGGGAAGAATTTCTTCTCTCAGAAGGTTAGAGGGTTGTGAGTCTTTGGAACTCCTTGCCACACAGAGCTATGGGGACAGAGTCCTTGTGTATATTTAAGACTGAGATAGATAGATTTTTGATCATTAGGGTAATCAAGGGTGATGGAGAAAGGGCAGGAAAGTGAACGTGAGGAATAACGGTTCAGCCATGATCCTATTGAACAGTGGGAGCAGGCTTAAGGAGCCAAATGCTTGCTCCTGTTCCTATTTCTTATGGTCTTATGGTCTGAGGCCATTCAGCCCTTTAAGCCTGTTTGGCTATTCAGTGAGATCATTGTAGAATTTTGGCCTAATTTTCCATACCTGCCTTTGGTCCATATCCCTTAATATCTTCACTTAATGAAAAAATTATCTTTCCCGGATTGAAAATAAACAATGGTCATTTGTGGAAGAAAGTTCCCTTTGTATGTAAAATTGCTTCCTAACATCTTTTCTGAACAGTCCAGATCTAGTTGTTACACGATGCTAGAATCCCTATTAAGTAGAAATGTCTATCTTTACCTATCCTGCCTTTTCCTGTTAATATCTCGAGGACTTTGATTGGTTTACCCCTAAATCTTCGAAATTCTAGAGAAAACAGGCCTAATTTGTAAAATGTCTCTTTATAACTTAACTCCTGAAATCTGTATATCAACCATGTTAATCTATGTTGTACTCCTTCCAAAGACCCGGATCTGCTCACAGAACTCCAAGTGGGGTCCAACCAGGGTATTGTTTCGTTGCAATAGTTTTGTATATAAGGAGAGAGAAAAGGATGAGGAAAGGAAATTGAACTATTTAAACCCCCCTATTTAAAGTATTTGGGGTCATTTTTAGTGTAAATTGAAAGGGTAGCAAACCAAGTTATATGGCCAAAAGAAAACTAATGCTGCCTGTGTGGAGCAAGTTCACAGTTAGAGCACATTGTCTTAACGTATCACTATCAGAGGAGTTTCCTTGAATTACATTGCAGCAAAAAGGCTATCCTGGGTACACAAGAGGTAATTCATTAAGAATACAAGAAATAGTTATAAAATTTAAGAATAAGCCTGGGCAAATCTATTTCAAATTTGACAGGGTAAAGCAAAGTAATATTGACTGGTGGCTGTGGGCATTAGTGATAAATGCTATGTATGAAGCTCTTGGCGAGATCATCCCCTGGAAGAATTTAAAAACTTACCACCTTTAATAACTCGGCACGTACTAAAATTGAATAAGCATTTGAAGAAAAATGACTTGCAGTTCCACAGAGGTTAATAGGAGGAATGGAGCTAACTGAATTAAACTATAATGAATCTCGTGGACCCATTGGGTTGAATGGCCTCTTTCTGTGCTGTAATGACTTTATGGCTTAATGTATAGAGCTCTTTACGATCAATGAAGAACGTTTAACATTCAGTTATTGATGTAATGTGGGAAACAGTGAAAGTTCCATAACAGGAATGTTACAATGGCAGGATAATATACTGTGGTGATGCTGGTTAAGGGATAAACATTGCTTAGGGTATCCAGGAAAGCTCCTATCTCCTTGTGAAATAGAGCCATTGGATTGTTTATAGCTACCTACGGGGAAGGCAGGACCTTAATTTAACATCTCATTTGAAAGAAGTATCTCTGACAGTGCAGTACCCCATGGGTTTAGGACTTGAATATTAGCCTAGAATTTGTGAATAATTGTCTAGCACATGATGTTCTGGCTCAGAGGTGGCAATGGGACCAACCATGAGTTGGCTGACAGAATACGATAGTGCAAGTTGGTAACTTTGGTCCAATTCTATCCTACCTTCATGCTGCATCAAAAATTGTGCATAAGGCTCAAATTTCTTTCCAGTATTCACATTAAGTCTTAAACAATGTTGGTTTCTTGCTACCAAGCATCCTTTTGTCATTAATTGAATTATAAGTGTTGAGGAATCCAGATAACAATTGCAGAAGAATTAATTTAAATTTCTCAGTTTAATCTTGCATCTGTTTCTCATTTTATATTCCTGAGCTGTTTGGGCATAGTATCTGTGACTGCTTTAATCTCATCTTTATTTGGACAGAAAATTCTAGCCCACTGAGTTTATCATGATATTGATTCAGGATTATAATGGGCTGTAGTTAGAATGCAAAGAAATCCAGAATAATGAAAAAAAGATAATTAGCTCTTCAAACCCATTCTCAGTCAGAACAGCAACATACTAAAGCAAGGGATCAAATTCAGTTTAACTTGCTTGTTCTGGGCAGCCGAGAGGTTCTGGGGCAGCTGCAATATTGCCATCCACCTAACAATGAGGAAAACTCCATCATAGGTAATTCCTGTGCAAGAAGCAGGACAAATAAAACCCAATGAATTGCTACCCTATCACTCTACTTTTCACTGTCAACAAATTGATGGAAGGAGACATCAACATTGCTATCCAGTAGAAATTGCTAAAGAGTAAACTACTCACTGATGCTCAGTTTGGTTTTAGACAAGACCACTCAGCTCTTGACCTCATTACCACATTGACTCAAACATGAACAAATAGACTGGACTCTTAGGGTGAGATTAACTTCCTTGACATCAAAACAGCACTCGACTAAGTGTGACATCCAGGAGCCCTAGCAAAACTGGAGTCAATGGGAATTAAGGGGAAATCTCTCCTCTGGTTGGAATCATTGCTGGCACATAGGAAGATGGTCATGGTTGTTGGAGATCAGTCATCTCAGTTCCAGGACATCTGTGCAGGAGTTCCTCAGGGTAGTGTCCTAGACCCAACCATCCTCAGTTGTTACAGCGTCAAAAGTGAGGACGTAAATAAGGAGTCATGAGGCCTAACAAAATGCATGCTTCAGCTGATAAGTGGCAAGTTATATTCACACCAGACAAGTACTAGGCAAAGGCCAACTCCAAAAAAAAGTCAATCTAACCATCACCTTGACATTTCTATTCCTAATTTCCCCACTATCAACATCCTGTGTGTTACCATTGACCAGAAACTGAACTGGAACAGCTATATAAATTCTGTGGCTACAAGAATATGTCAGAGGTTGGGAATGCTGCAGTGAATAATTCACTGTCTCTGCCTAAAGCCTGCCCATCACCTGCAAGGCACAAGCCTTTGTAATGGAATAACCAATGCTTAACTGGATGAATACAGTTCCAACAACATTCAAGAAGCTTGATACTAACTTGGACAAAACAGCCGACTTGATTTGTTTGCCTGTTCCCATCTTCAACATTCATTTTCTTCACCACAGGTGCACAGTTGCTATAGTATTTACAATCTACAAGGTAAGTGACATAACTCGCTAAGTCTCCTGATGCAGCACCTTCAAAACCTGTGATATCTATTGCCAAAGGCAACAGTTACATTAGATCAAGTTCTACTCCAAGCCGCACACCATCCTGACTTGTAACTATATCATTGTTCTATCTCTGTCACTGTCACTCTCATCCTAAGAACACTGTCAGTGTACTTACACCATTGAGACAGCAACAGTTCAAGAAAGCAACTCACCAGCATCTTCTCCAGGGCACTCAGGGGTGGCCAGTCAATGCTGGCAAAATTAGTGATGTCCACATCCCACGAAAGAATTAAAAAGTCAGCTACACTAATAACATGTGAACCAGGAGCAGGAATAGGCGTTTCAACTTGCTGCTGTGGAAAGGCTGCCAACATCATCAAAGACCCATCGCACCCCAGTGATAATCTCCCATAACCTCTTCCATCAGGCAGAAGATACAGGAGACTGAATACATGCATGTGCAGGTTCAGGAACAGCTTCTTCTTGGTTGTTATCAGACTGATAAATGGACTGTCTTCCCTCAAATAATGCTGATCTTGCTAATGTTGATCTTGCTCAGCACACACCCGGCACAATGTAACCTGTATGTCTCTGTCTAAATCTTTTTCCAACCTTGATCTGTATAAACTTGCCTTGTAAGATCTGCCTGCACTGCTCGTAAACAAAGCTTTTCACTGTACTTCGGTACACGTGACAATAAATCAATCAATCAACTCCTCAAGCCTGGCCCACCATTTAATGTGCTCATAGTCCTTCTCATATTGGCCTCAACTCCACCATCATGCTTGTTCCCCATAACCATGTAATCAATTACTAATAGACAGTTAAAAATCTATCTCCTCCTTGAATTTATTCAGTGTCGCAGTGTCCACTGCTCTCCGGGCTCATGAATTCCACAAATTTGCGACCTTTTGAGAGAAGTAATTTCTCCTCATTTTTGTTTTAAATCTGCCATCCCTTAGCTTGAAACTCTGACCTGTATTTCTAGATTGCCCACAGGAAGAAACATCCAGTTGACATCTCCCACGTGAAATCCTTTTAGCATCTTCTAAACCGCAATTAAATCTCCTCTCATTCTTCTAAACTCTAGCAAGTACAGGTTTAAACTGTTCAAACTCTCCTCATAAGACAAACTTTTCATCTCTGGAATTAATCTAGTGGACCTTCTTTAAATAGCCTTTAATGCAATTAAATCCTTCCTCAAGAAAGGAGAGCAAAACAGCATGTAGTTAAGTCTCTATTGTTTTTCTAACCATATAGTCAGTGGTTATATTATGACAATGATGTTTATTTCACAAGTCAGATTCACTACCAGTGACTTTCAAGAATCTGTAGCATGAATGATCTTTTTCTCAAATATTAGCGACCAGAGAAAGCTTAAGAATGTGCTGATGAATTTTTTAAAGCAACCTTACAACTCATTCAGTCACACCAGATGATAGTGAGTATCTTAGAGCTTGCTTGCAATGTTTGAGTAGTTTTTGGCGATACAGTAAAACTTTAATGACAGTAACAAATGTTTTATCACCGCAGAAGAATACAAAAGTAACCAATTAAATAATAATATGCTTCTTTAATGGATGCGTGTAACATGGATCCATGAGTCATACATTTGTTAATCATCTGAAGCTCAGTCTGAGAAAGGTTATTCGGAGGGGAATCGCATCAGGAAGTCACCAATGCAACATTTATAAAAAATGGGGAGGCGATGGTGTGTTGGGAATTCAAAGTCTCATCAGGCTAATACACTGGAGACTGGGTTCAAAATTATGTAAGCTGGTGGAGTTCAAATTGCTTTTATACATCAGGAACATAAACCTAGTCCTGTAACCATCCGAACTGTCACTTATTTTTCTAAAATCTCATCTGATTCACTCATATCCTTTTTGGAAGGAGATCTGTCAACCTTATCAATTCCAGCCTCCATGTGACACCAGACGACTGAATTGTTTGCATTATAAGATCATAAGATCATCAGAAATAAGTATACGTGTAGGCCATTCAGCCTCTTGAGCCTGCGCTGCTGAAAATGAGATCATGGCTGATCCATCATTCTTCACGTCCATGTTTCTGCATTTTTCCCATAACCCGTCATACCCATCCTGATAAACAGTCTATTTAATCTCAGCCTTAATTGAATTGTAATGTTGTTGACCCATAGCTACTTATTGAAATGGCTTGACTAGCCACTCAGTTCAAGAACAATTAGGGACGGACAACAAAATGTTGGATGATGCCAAATCCTGTGGAACAATACATCTTTTTCGAAAAGTTGTGAACACATGATAAGATGAAACACATGATAACAATGACTACATATCAGAAGGAGATCATTAATGGCAAAGCACTATGGGAAACCCCTCAAAGGCACTGCAACTCATTTTGTTGCCCTCGTGAAGGTTGTGAATTATGGGTTTTTACAGCGCAGCAAAAGACGTCATTGAGACTTACACTCAGATATTTTGAAATTAGCTGACCTTGTTTCACGTCAACTTCATGATGCATTCTTGATGATCTCCCAAGTTGGATGAGGGGATGAAGGCAGAAAGGTGGATTTGAAGATTATCAAATCAGCCACAACTTTATTGACTACCAGTAATGTCTCGATGGGCTGGATGGCCTATTTATGCTCCGCCATTTTATGGCCTTATGGCCGTATGGTCTCATACACCAAGAATTTGCTCAACATATGTCATATGATTTCCTGCACAAATCCAAAGAATAAGGGCATGGCCATAACGTGACAGAGAGAATTTAAAGAAAAGAGTAATGCAATGTGTGCACAGATTACAGTCATTACATGTCCCTGCTCCTTTGTGTTGATTATAGGATATCTATTCTCTCTGGCAGCAGGCTGTGTAAGATAGTTATTACAAAAGGTATGTTTAAGTGGCGAAAAGGATAAAAGTCATGATTGATAAATAAGGACAAAATAACTCCAAAAAGACTGGTATTCAGTCACCAGGTCATTCTTTATTTACATGTGCATAGTACATGACACTGCCTCAGTTAGCTCAGAACCAGCTCTCAGAGTGAATAGAACTGTCAGCCGGGACTCCCTAATTGGTACGGATTAACAGCCCCAGTCAGGGAACTCATATTCTATGAGGTTCACCTGGCTGACCTTGTTACAATCACTACAGCCCTCCCCCTCTAAATTATGGGATGTAGGCCCATTCTTTTTTCTGTGATTTCTCCTGGGTGTTTTCACACTGGGTATGGTTCCTTCAGCTCTGCTTCAGATACTGGCAATGTGTATCAGACCGTAGCCCACCTCTTGCGCCCGGAGCCTCTCAGAAGAAATTCATCTCCTTCTTCATGTGGTAAAGCCATCAAGGCTGCCACATCTGCCATGTCCATCTTGTCCTTTGAGGTTTCTTCAATGCCAAATAGAGGGGGAGAACCCATAGATTCTGACAGCATGCCGGATGTTTTGAGGGGCTGGGTACCTTCTGCTCCTGCCCTGGTTGCGAGGTTGCAGTTTTCATCTGGTTGTACAGGACCTCCTCCCCTACCCAAACTTTGTACGTTATGGGATCTGACCTCACATTGACCATGCCTCTTACCCAAGCAGAGCCATTTTCATAATTTCGACACCAAACTTCGTCCCCTGAAGTAAAGTAAACTGCCTCTCTCACTTAGAGGATTCTTGTGTCTGGTATTGGCATTCCTGATGCCATTCACCCTCCACACACATACACACAAACACCCCAGTCCAGGAAGATCAGGTGTAACCTGGCGCAGAGTTTTCTCCCCTTTAAAGTTGTCCCTTTTAGTTCCTAAAAATCAAACAGGAACCAAAACAGTTTGGTAGCGAATGAAGCTGTAGGCTGTTTCTTTAAGCCTGCCTTCAAAGTTTGGACTGCTCTTTCCGCTAGACCATTGGATGATGGTTGTGTGAACCTAGCCTTACATGCTGAATGCCATTTGACTTTCAGAAATACTCAAATTCCCTGGGCGTAAATGATGGCCCATTGTCTGTTACCAATTCCTCCGTGAATCTGTGTATCTCAAAAGATATTCAGAGCTTTTTAACTGTCATCCCAATTTTCAGCGAATGAACTCTGTGCATGCGCAACCACTTTGAATGGGCATCCACAATGACTAAGAACACAGAGCCCATGAAAGGACTGGCATAGTCGGCATGTAAATGAGTCCAGGGTTTAACTGGCTATTCCCAAGGACGTGGGTCATATTTGTCCTTGTTGGCAATCTGGGCACTGCTTCATCAATGTCAGCATCCAATCCTGGCCACCAGACATAACTTCTCACCAACATCCTCACTTTGAAAACCCCTGTATGACCCTCGTGGTGTTCAGTCAGTATCTCACAGCAGGACAATCACTCTTGCTCCTCATCACAATATGCCATCCTCCTTGGTGATCTGGTCTTGCTGGGTCCAGAAAAGTTTCAACTCTGGTAGTGATGTCCCTTTGGCTTCCCCCATCACCACCAGCTGTTTTAGTTTAGCCAGAGTAAGATCTTTTTATGTCCATAGTCTGATGTTGTCAGTGGTGACTGGAAGAGTGTCCTGAAAGTTTAAAACCAGAATGGGCTCTTCTAGTGGCAGTACCACTTGTGGTGTATCTGCCAGTGAGAGACAGCTCAAGGCATCCGCATTTGCTGCTTGGCCTCTCAGACGGTGTTCCAAATTGTAAATGTGCCCCCTCGGAATAAGAACTCACTGCTGAATTCTACCTGAAGCTATGGGTGGCACAGCCCAGTCCCCCTTATGTATCCCTAGCAGGAATTTGTGGTCCGTTACTATTAGAAGTTTATATCCGTAAAGGTATTGGTGGAAGTTTCTCAAACAAAAGATGACAACCAAACCTTCCTTCTGTATCTGGGCATAATTATGTTTGACTTTAGCCAAAGTCCAGGAGGCATACGCTAATGGGTGTTCCTCTCTGCTGGGCCAATGGTGAGTCAATACTACCTCGATACCATATGGGGAGGCCTTGCATGTTAGCACCACATTTCACTTGGGATTGTAGTGTGCCAACACCTTAAATAACAATAGCTTCTTCGTCACTTCCCTAAAGGCTACTTCTTGGCTATGAGACCATTCCAAGGCTGACCTTTTCTCAATAGCAGATGTAAGGGTGCCAGGATGGAGGCCAGGTTATTTATGAATTTTCTGTACTAATTCACCAACCCAATGAAAGACCTATGCTCTGGACAGATGTTGGAGCTGTCTTTGCTCTCACTTTATTTTCCAATGGGTATAACCCAGTCTTGTCAACCTGGAGTAGACCTTGAAAAATGTTTATCCATTGTCCGCTGAAAAATATCACAGGCTGATGATATCCCCAGGGCAGTCTCTTATGTTGGTATGAACCCTGATGGGTAATAATGGTAGCAGTTACAAATACGAATGACTCATGTCCAGCTTCGGGAAGGATAGCAGCACAACCCCCAACTCCACCCCGTCCCCCCCCCCCCCCCCCCCCCCCCCCCCCCACTGCCCCAGCTGCCAACTTTATATGTAAGTCCTCAATGTGAGGGATTAGCTATTTATCCAGCTGCGAAAAATGGTTCACTGTTTGTTTGAAATACCCACAAAGGCAAACAGACACATCAAGCTTCACAAACGGTACAATCAGTGCTGCCCAGTCTGCAAACTGTCCTGATTTAGTGATTCCTTAGTTTTCCAGCTTTCTGATCTCTGCCTCCACTTTTTCACGTATTTACACACGCAAAGTGCATTTCACTGATCCAGCTAGCTCAGAGCCAGCTTCTAGAGTGAACAGAACCCCAACACTCCTGTTTATATCTGTCAGCCAGGGCTCCCTAATTGGATCAGATTAATAGCCCCAATCAGGGAACTCATATTCTATGGGTCCACCTGGCTGACCCTGTTACAATCACTACAAAGGGATTTAGCAAAAGAAGAGGGAAGAAGTCCAAAACAAGGGAACATATTCCTTAGAGTTTCAGGCCTAAGTTCACAACTTTAAGGGGATTTGATGGAATAAATGTGGACAAATCGTTTCCACTGGCAGGAGTTTGTGGAACCAAATAACGCAGATTTAAAGCAATTGGCAAAAGTACCAGAAGCAGGAAGAGAAAGAGGTTTCCTTTATGTACTGTGTTTGTATAATGTGGAATGTGTTGTCTGAATGAGTGGTGGAAATAGATTCAAGAGTTTCTTTCATCAGACAACTAGATTGTCACTTGAAGGAATAAACTGCAAGACATTGGTCAAAGCACAATGGAGTGACCAGCATGAGAGTGCTGGGCTGAATGGCATCTAATGTTGTTGAACTGCTCACTGAGCTGGTAAGTTTGTTCGCAGACATTTCATCACTATGCTAGGCAACGTCATCAGTGCGCCTCCGGTGAAGCGTCGGTGTTCTGTCCTGTTTGCTCTTTATGTGTCTTTGTTTGTTGGCGGGGGTGGCATCACTTCCGGGTTTGTTTCTTAGTGGTTGGCATTCGATTACCAGAGAATGAAACCAGAGGGATCAAACACACTCTGCTCCTATAGACTCCCTAAGGTACGCAAGCCGGAGGTCCCCCTCAGACCCATAGTCGCACTGTCAGGTACATCAACATACAGGCTAGTGAAAAAACTATAAAGAAGACTGAAACACCGAGTAGACGGTTCAAACCACGCCATCCATTCAACCCAAGAATTTCTCAACATCATCAAGGACACCAGAATAGGTGAGGATGAAATTATGGTCTCCTTCAACATGATTGCACTATTTATCTCCATAAACATCCCCTTAGCTAAAGGGGCAGTCGCCTCGCTACTAGACAGACCAGGGATGCAGACACCCAACAGCACCAAAACCATCAGCAGAGACGGCACCCTTAAACTACTGGATCTGTGCCTCATAACCCATTTCACCTTCAACGGCAAGACGCATAAATAGCAAGCAGAACAGAACACGAACACTTGACCAGAGGCACACTGATGGTGTTACTTAGCATGGTAATGAAACGTTTGCGAGCAAGTCAACAACCGCATCAACAACCTGAGCTACAAATCTTCTCAAAATCCTTGGGCATCTTAAGGTAATTCTACCACTTTATTCTATAATGGGGTTAAAAGCTAACTCAGGAAACATTCTTCATTCAAGAGTTATATGAACACAGAATGCACTGACCAAAAAGACCACAGCGCCAGAATCATTTGAAGTGTTAAAGAGAATGTTAAAAGATAAGAGACACACAAAAACAAAAGTTGTTGGAGAAACTCAACAGGCCTGGCAATATCTGAGGAAAGAAAACAGAGTTAATGTTTCAGGTCCAGTGATTCTTTGTTCAAAACTTGTTGTAGCTCGGAAAAGGTTGGTATAGACATTGAAGATGGCTTGTGTGGGGTGCAATGGTCAGCCAGGGAGAATCCTTTGCTGCTAATGGCCTAATGTAGACTGAGGCGAATGCTTTGCAGAACAATTACATTCTGTCCACAAAAATGACTCTGAGTTTCCAGCTGGCTGCCACTTCAACATGCCACTAAGTTCCCTGGCCAACATTTCTGTCTCAAGCCCATTGCAGGGGTGTAGCGAAGCTCATCGCTAGCTGCAAGGATAGCATCTCATTTTCTGCTTGGGAACCCTGCAGCCTTCTGGACTCAATATCAAATTCAATAATTTTAGGGCCTGAGCATTTTCTCCCATGTCCTTACCCCAAGACCAATACACCAGGCCTTGTCCTCACATGGGCTGCTACCACAACCAGTCCATTGGCAGCTATTAATAGTCCCCAGTGGCAGCTATTCATTCTCTCAGGCTGACTTTTACCCTTTCCTTTGTCTGCCCATCTGTTTTTCCTCTCTCTCTGGCTCCATTTCCACCTATTGTTTATTCCACCCCTCCCCAACCCCAGCTTCAACAGAAATACCAACCTTTTCTGAGCTACAATCAGTTCTGAGGAAGGATCACTGTACCTGATACTTTAACTCCGCTTTCTCTTCACAGATGCTGCCAGACCTGCTGAATTTTTACAGCAATTTCTATTTTTGTTTATTTTAGATCTGTAGCATCCATATTTCTTTGTTTTATACTAGGTTAACAGATATGAGAAAAGTGAGGCAGTTAGGATTAAAGGGATAGAGTCATAGAACATAGAACATAGAACAGTACAGCACAGTACAGGCCCTTCAGCTCACAATGTTGTGCCGACCTTTTATCCTAATAAGATCAATCTACTCTGCATATCCTACATTTTACTATCCTCCATGTGCCTATCCAGGAGTCACTTAAAAGTCTCTAAAGCATCTGACTCCACTACCACTGCTGGGAGCACATTCCACACGCTCACCACTCTCTGTGTAAGGAACCTACCTCTGACATCTCCCCTATACCTTCCTCCAATCACCTTAAAATTATGCTCCCTCGTAATAGTCATTTCCGCCCTGGGAAAAAGTCTCTGGCTATCCACTCTATCTATTCCTCTCAATATCTTGTACACCTCTATCAAGTCTCCTCTCATCCTTCTTCTCTCCAATGAGAAAAGCCCGAACTCCCTCAACCTTTCCTCATAAGACCTGCCTCCAGCCTAGGCAGCATCCTGCTAAATCTCCTCTGCACCCTCTCTACATCCTTCCCATAATGAGGCGACCAGAACTGAACACAATATTCCAAGTGTGATCTAACCAGGGTTTTATAGAGCTGCAGCATAACCTCACGGCACTTAAACTCGATTGCCCTGCCAATGAAAGCCAACACACCATATGATCTCTTTACAACCCTATCAACTTGGGTCACAACTTTGAAGGATCTATGGACGTGTACCCCAAGATACCTCTGTTCCTCCACACGGCCGAGAATCCTGCCATTAATATTCTGCATTCAAATTCGAACTTCCAAAATGAATCACTTCACACAGTCAATATGGTTATTAAAAAGGTGGAACCCTAGTTTGTATCAGACAAAAAGAAACCTTCTGTTTCTTAGCTTACCATCCAAAGGATATCTGCCAGGCTAAGACAGCATTTTGCAAACAAGACATTTAGGCAAAGTATGCACACCCGCTATAATGAGTTTGTCTGAACCTGATACCATCTGATTATGCCAACACACATACTGACAATCCTGCAACACTCTCACTGGAAGTACAGGACAAATGTTTTAAATGCCATTGAATACTACGGCTGCAATTACTCTTGTAAAGTTGTGATAGCAAGGAAAGTTTCCAATTAAATCTTGGGCGCTTGATGCATGATCATCAAATTCACACATACTTTGCAGGATGGATACTTGTGACTGAGCCCCTCGACAACACAGTGCTGTTGATTGGTTTGCAGGATAATTAATTAAATATGATGGAGCAAGCACATTCAACAGGGAGATTTTAAAACTCCAAGTCTTTACATACAGAGTGAAATTTGATGGGGATGGTTTGAAAAAGAAATGGCACAACATCTGCCTCGAATTTTACCTCCTGACCAAAATTCAATTCATTGGTCTCATGGGACAGCAGCAAAAGAGGATGATAAACCTTCTCAATCTTAGCATTATTATTTTTCATACAGTACCTTTTTTTAAATTGTAGTTTCTCCAGTTTTGCCACATATTCATACACTGCAGTACAACATCCTTGTTGTACAGTATAATTCTATTTAAGTCCTATTTGAAAGGGGTTTCTTTCAGGTTGCATTCAAATACATTTGCTGTTTTTGTATTCATCGGTGTCCCTCAAGACTTCACAATGCTGCCCTGCAACCTTTGTCACTTATTCCACCTTTCACAAGCAGTATCACGTCTACATCCATTCTGGGCGATTTACAGAAAGCAACATTAGTTGAACAGGAGACAAGAGGATTAAGGAAGAATCATGACTCTGTTGGTCTGAGAGACAGTTTATATCTTTGCTCAGCAGCGAAGCATGGGGCTTTTATACCTCATGGGATCTGTTGTACATTGTCAATGTGTTGAGTAATCAGACCAAGAGAATCTTGACTGCTACCAAGAAAAAAAATTAAAGGAAACACAAATAATCAACATTACTTTTTGGGTAATAATATGGTTGCATTTTGTGCATTTGTTTTCTTGCAGATTATATCTTATGGGTCAGAGAAAATATTTAAACTTGTATTATCAAATTTCTCAATTTATCATAAAGCATTCCTCATTACTTTTGAAGTGCAGTTAATGTTATGAAATTGGCACGTTTTCATCAGCCGCTTTAGAAATGGGCAAAGAAGCTGATGCAGAAAATCTATGAAGATGCAATGTGCACATCTGGACAGAACTATTGATACACCAGGTAGAGTTATAGATTCTTAGAGTCATACAGCATGGAAAGAGGCTTTTTGGTCCAACTAGTCCACACCGACCATGTTCCCAAGCCAAATTAGTCCCACTTATCCGAGTTTGGCCCATATCCCTCCAAAACTTTCTTATTCAGGTACTTATCCAAATATCTTTTGAATGTTGTAACTGTACCTGCATCTATCACTTCCTCTGGCAGTTCATTCCACAAACAAACCACTCTGTGTAAAAAAAATAGCCCCTCATGTACTTTCTAAATCTTTCTCTTCTAACCTTAAAAATATGTCCCTTAGTTTTGAACTTCGCAACCCTACTGAAGTCTCTTGCTATTTGCCTTATCTCTACCCCTCATGATTTTATAAACCTCTATAAGGACACCCCTCAATCTCCTATGCTCCAGTGAAAAGAATCCATACCAAGCAGAGGCTCGGGGATGGCTTTGCAGAACACCTATGCTCGGTTCACAATAAACAACTGCACCTCCCAGATGCGAATCATTTCAACTCCCCCTCCCATTCCTCAGACGACATATCCATCCTGGGCCTCCTGCAGTGCCACAACGATGCCACCCGAAGGTTGCAGGAACAGCAACTCATATTCCGCTTGGGAACTCTGCAGCTCAATGGTATCAATGTGGATTTCACAAGCTTCAAAATCTCCCCTCCCCCTACCGCATCCCAAAACCAGTCCAGCTCGTCCCCGCCTCTCTAACCTGTTCTTCCTCCCACCTATCCCCTCCTCCCACCTCAAGCCGCACCCCCATCTCCTATCTACTAACCTCATCCCGCCCCCTTGACCTGTCCGTCCTCCCTGGACTGGCCTATCCCCTCCCTAACTCCCCACCTACACTCACCTTTACTGGCTCCATCCCCGCCTCTTTGACCTGTCTGTTTCCTCTCCACCTACCCTCTCCTCTATCCATCTTCTATCCACCTCCCCCTCTCTCCCTATTTATTTCAGACCCCCCTTCCCCTCCCCCATTTCTGATGAAGGGTCTAGGCCCGAAACATCAGCCTTTCTGCTCCTATGATGCTGCTCAGCCTGCTGTGTTCATCCAGCTCTGCACCTTGTTGTCTCAGAATCCCATACCTATCCAGGCTTTATTTCTAAATCAGACCCTCCATTCCCGGCAACATCCTGGTAAATCTCTTCTGCACCGTCTCTAGCTTAATAATATGCTTCCTATAGCAGGGCAACCAGAACTGCATACAATACCCCAGAAGAGGTCTTACCAACATCCTGTACAACTGACATCTCAACTTCTGTACTCAAAGGTCTGAGCAATGAAAGCAAGTGTGCTAAATGCCTTCTTAACCACCCTGTCTACCTGTGACACAAATTTCAAAGAAGTATGCACCTGAACCCCTAGGTCTCTCTTTTCTACATCAATACTCAAGGCCCTACTATTAATTGTATAAGTTCTGCCCTTGTTTGTTTCATCAAAATGCAATACTTCACATTTATCCAAATTAAACTCCATCTGCCACTCCTCAGCCCATTGTTCTCATTGATCAAGATCTATATGTAATGATAGATAACCTTCTCCAAAGTCCACAATACCACCAATATTGTCATGCACAAAATTACTGACCATGCCTCTTAAGCTCTCATCTGAATCATTTCTATAAATGACAAGCAAAAGTAGACCCAGTACTGATCCCTGTGTAACACTGCTGGTCATAGGTCTCCAGTTTGAAAAACAGCTTTCCATCAGCACCCTCTGTCTCCTACTGTCAAGCCAATTTTATATTTAATTGGCAGGATCTCCCTCAATCCCATGTGATCTAGCTTTACTAATTAGTCTATCATGTGGAACCTTGTCAAAGGCTTTACCAAAGTCCATGCAAACTATGTCTATCACTCTGCCTTCATCAATCTTTCTCATTACTTCCTCAAAAAACTCAATTCAGTTTGTGAGTTATGACTTTTGTCACAAAAAAAAATGCTGACTTTCCTTAATAAGTCCTTACCTCTCCAAATACTCGTAAATCCTAACTTTCAGACTAACTTCCAATAACTTACCCACCACCGATGCCAGACTCACTGGTCTATAGTTCCCAAGCTACTCCTTACAGTCTTTCTTAATAAAGGCTCGACATTAGCTGCCATCCAGTCAACCAGCACCTCAGCCATGGTTATAGATGATACAAATATCTCTGTTAGGGACTCCATAATTTCTTCCCTAACTTCCCACAATGTTCTGGGATACACTTAATTAGCCCCAGAAATTTGTCTGGCTTTATGTTTTCTAAGACCTCCAGCACTTCCTCATCTGTAATGTGAACTGTTTTCAAAACATTAATATTTATTTCCATGAGTTCTATAGCCTCAATTTATTTCTCCACAGTAAAAACTGATATGAAGTATTCATTTAGCTTCTCTCCCATCTCCTGGTGTTCAACACAAAGATGACCTCATTGATCCTTAAGAGGCCTATTCTCTCCCTAGTTGCTGTTTTGCTCTTTATGCACTTGTAGAATCCCTTTGGTTTATCCTGAACATTATCTGCCAGACAATCTCATATATCCCCTTGCTCTCCGGATTTCCCTCTTAAGAATGTCCCTATACCCTTCTTATTCTTAAAGAGATTCATTTGATCCTAGCCATCTGTCTAAAACATGACTCTTTCTTATTCTTGACCAGAACCTCAGTATCTTTATTCATCCATTATTCCCTACTCTTACCAACTGAATGAATTGTGCATTCGAGAACAGTGTATAACAATTCCTGGCTATCAATGGCTTTTTGGTGTAGTTCACTCTTTGACCCAACTCAGTCACTATTGTAGCTCAGTATCCTGGTTTGCCTGTTTCATAACAGCTTCACTCTTCAATGTAACATGTAGAAGACTCCTGCATTGCTAGACCAGCGCTGTGTTAGACAAGTGAGTGTTTCATAGGGTCCGTTTAAACATGTTGATTTGTATGGTCCACAATCACCCCGAGTGGTCACATATTCCTCATTTCATCTTGACTCATGCTCACGGCCATTTCAATAAAAGCCGAGATTGAATAGGGTATTCTTGGTCTCTTAGCAACCATCTGTCCAGTCTGCCTTCTCTTTCAAGTAAGTCGAGCGTGATAGATGGCTTCAAAATGAAGGCATCATGACTTCTGCTGGGGAATCGGGCATGATTTTACGCTGATGGCCACACACCACCTGCACGGTTGAAACTCATTCTGGTTCATGAAGGCTATGGCATTTGATGTAGGGACACAGATGGTCAGATGAGCACTATCAATATAAAGCTCTACTCTACAGTGAATGCTGCCAGATGGAATTTGTGCAATTTCGTTTCATATGCCTTCTAAGGGGAAAGCTAAGAAATAATTTACACTGGCAAAACCTGACTCTCACAAACACATCAGACATTAGCACTGCTAACTGGTATTGTTTTTAACCCTAACAGAGTCATAAAAAAATTAAAATTGAACCCTGTGCTCACTTTCCAAGATACCGGCACAGCCATCCCAGCTCAAGTGCATGGCATTACTTCATGACTGCCACGTTGTAGCTGTCTATGAAGACAGATTTTCTCCAACACTGCCAGGTTGCTTTGCCTGGGGCTGGAGACAAAATTGTTTAATTAAGGATGGGTATGGGTAGCCTGCTGCTGGTGGAAATCTGTTTGTGTAACAGCACAATGTGAGCAACATTTAAATCGACAAAAAAAATGGCTTATGCTAAATCAGAAAATACAGTGAGGTAAAGATTCACCTATAGTTGTCCCACCCCATTGTCTCTCATTATTGAATTTTATCTGCTCATCACCTCCGCTAACATGATATAGGTTGACTCTGTTAGGATTGGCATTAAAAATGCACTTTGAAACCTGAAGAAAGTTGACATTGATCAGTGAAATGTAAAAATGATGGATGGGTGGATAGATTATGGAGATGTAACGCCAAAGCAAAAGATAAAAGAGAAAGGTCAAAAGGATCTTAAATTTCCACTTATTCATTGAATATTATTGACAAACTGTGGAAATTATTTGATCAGAGAAATGTATCACACAACTAGGAAAAGACCCACTACTCTACTAGCCTGTCCCATTCAATGGCGATGCTATGTGCGTTTCAATATATGTATGTGATTCCCATCCTCAGAAAGTCATGTAATTGCTGAGAAAAAACCATGCTTGCAAAGAAAATGCTTTGAGCTGATGGTTAGTTGACACTTCGATATGCTTGTATTCATGATGTCCAATTAGACATAGAATCCTTACTGTGTGGAAGTGGGCCATTCAGCCTATTAAGTTCACACTGACCCTCCGCAGAACATCCCACCCAGACCCATCCCATCTCTGTAATCCTGCATTTCCCATGGCTAACCCACCTAACCTGCACATCTCCAGACATGATGGACAATTTAGCATGGCCAATCTACCTAAACTGCACATCTTTGGAAAGTGGGAGGAAACCAGAGCACCTAGAGGAAATCCATGCAGAACACAGGGAGAATGTGCAAATTCCACACAGTCGCCTGAAGGTGGAATTGAACCCAGGTCCCTGGAGCTGAGGCAGCAGTGCTAACCACTATGCTGCCAATTGCCTTTTCATGTCCAATGGGATATGATTAGTGTGGGTGAACAGCTTTGGTATGCTTCCTGCTAACCGTTTTTCGTTTTTTGTCCTAATGCTTAGCCTATACCACTGGTTAGCAGAATGAGAAAAAGGAGGGCCAAATACGCGGATATTTCCATGTCAATGCACAGGTTCTCCATTGGCAAGTCCTCATGCAAGAGGTGGAAATTGGAAATTCAGAGAAACTGAATTTATTGTTTCCTGGAATCAAGGCATTGCCAGCAAACTAGCATTTCTTTGTCAATTGTGAATTGTTCTTGAATTTTCTTGGAAATTCAGAGTGAAACATATTGCTGTCGGCCAGACCAGGAAAGGATGATAGATTTCTACCCAGGGAACATCAGAGACCCAGGTGAGCTTTTACAACCGGCACATTTTTTGGTCAATATTACTGAGGCTGGTTCTCAGTTCCAGAGTGAAGGTAATTGAAGTTAACTTCCATCAGACAATGTGTTAGAATTTGAATCACTTAGAATCCCACAGTGTGGAAGCAGACCATTCAGCCTAGTGAGTCTACACCGACCCTCTGAAGAGCATCCCACCCAACCCCTGTAACCCTGCATTCCCTGTGGCTAAACCACCTAGCCTGCACATCTTTGTGACTGGGGAAGGAAACCAGGGCACCTGGACGGAACCATGTAGACACGGGGAGAATATACGTACCCCACACAGACATTCACCCAAGGCTGGAATCAAACCTGGGTCCCTGGCGCTGTGAGGAAGCAGTGCTAGCCACTGAGCCACTGTGCTACCCTCCTGCCGGAAGACAAGCTTGGACCTCTGGATAACCAGCCTACTTTCATTACTACCGTCTTCCCTATTGAAAGGGATTTTTGTCCCCAGACATGTTGTATACAAGTTGACCAGCCCATGGAAACACTCTAATGCTCAGGAACCAGGTTCTCAGCTCTAGGTGAACAACTCCACTCTCTGTGGTACTGTATAAGAATTGCAGGTGAAGGGAGTAAACCCTGGCAAAACATCTGGAGTGGAGCCAAAGGTAAACAGATTACTAAACATTTTGGTTTTTTCAGCAGATTTTTCAAGCTAGCCATTGGACTCAAACAAGGGGATTGAAGGGAGTTCACTGACATGAGCACAGGCTAGCATCTCCATAAATTTCACTCAAGCTTGTGCCCCAGTGAGTACAATCCAGTTTCACTGCAGAATATTATTTGCAGTATTTGACATAAAATTAACACAAAACAGCACAAGCCATCATCTCATGAGATAACAGGTTGCCAAGGTGTTCATCTTGAGGAATTGGCAAAGGAACGAGCCTCTGGTCACCTTCCTTATAAATTACTTACAGAGCATGGAAATTAGGGCTCATTTTAAAGGATATCAATTCCTGAAACAGCCATGAATCACCAACTTTGAAAAGCATGAGGCTGCCACCCCAGTTGTGAAGGTGTTTTGGTTTTGCTGTTGCACACATTTATCCGTCAGACTTTTGTGGCGTGCTTGAATTTCTTAGTTCTCAATTTTTTTTTGAAACTCCACATAGATCAATCAGTGACATGATGAAATAAATGCACTGCTGATTGCAAGCGTTTTCAACACTCTTCATGAAAATGAGGTGACAATGCCAATTTTCACATGATAAGTTACAGAGGAGAGAGGAATCTCATGAGTTATACTGCATGGGTTGAATTTACCTCTTCAGTTTAAAACAATGCGTGCTACAATGTTAATAGTAAACTCACGTATATTCAAGAATTCTGATTATAATATTTGTTTCTTTCAGTTTGTTTGGAGTTGGGCCTTAGATTGAATGTGCAACAACCAAACTGTCTCTAACACTAACTGATGCATAGAATTTTCATTAAGTTTTGGATTATTACATACATATATTGACTGCAAGTAAATTATTCAGAATTTTCATACTTTTTAGTAGGAATTACAATTGTTAATGTCACGCTGTTAAGTTCAGCATGTGGGGACAATGCACAGGTCCATCTTAATTAACAACAGTAGCCTTGATCTGAGTTTCATTGCATTAAAATTTTTGCTAACTGTACATATTGCATGAACAGGCATTAGGATAGTTGTTCTTTTTTTAAATTATATTAGGTATGAACAGTGTAAGAATAAGGGGTAAGCCATTCAGGACTGAGATGAGGAAGAAATCCTTCACTCAGGTTGTTGTGAACCTGTGGAATTTTCTACAACAGAAAGCTGTTGGGGCCAGCTCATTAGATACTCAAGAGAGAGATGGATGTGGCCCTTGTGGCTAAAGGGATCAAGGAGTATGAAAAAAAGGGGAAATGGGATACTGAAGTTGTATGATCAGTCATGATCATATTGAATGGTGATGCGGGCTTGAAGGGCCAAATGGCCTACTCCTGCACCTATTTTCCATGTTTCAATGTTTCAATGAATAATTTAGTCTTATGCCTCATGGTCAGTATATCAGTATACTTCCAAGAGATATTTTCATCACCAATCTGAGGGAACAAAGATCTTGTATTCCACCTTATTTAGGATCACTTGAAGCATGACACTCTACTGGAATCATGCTTCTACGATTCACTAATATGTTAATATTAGCTCAGACAATATCACTTCTGAGGAAAGTAAGAGTACATAATAATTAGTTATAAAAAAAGTCTGTTACATCCTTCAATACCGTGATATTCATGACAAGTTTCTGATATTACAGGAGATGGCTTAAGCAACGCCAAACAGTTAAAATCAACCCTTCAGAGGCAAACTCACACTAGACATCACTGTCAAGAACAGCTTTTGAGCCCACCCCTAATTGCCCTTGAATTGATTGGCGCAATAAAACATTTCATTGGGTGATTAAGTGTCAACAACATTTCTGTTCGTCTGGAGTCAAATGGAGATCAGACTGGTTAGGAATGACAAATTGCTTTATCTGGAGGATGTTAGCGAACCAGATGGCTTTTTTCTGACAATAAATAAAATAATTTCAAGTCACCATTTTAGAATTTAATAGTTGAGTTGAAATTTCTCCAGCTGCAATAAAGGGACTTGAACCTTTGACCCTAGACAATTAATGTGGACCACGAGATCAGTAATTTAGTAAAACAACTGCCACACCACTACTTTCTGCAAATCAGCATTTTCATAAATGAGAAGTGGCTCTTTGGTTTATCTTGTACTTGGTCTGTTTTCCAACATAACCTTAAGCCTTTTCTGCTCCTTAGCCTGACTGGTAATGTGATACCACCATCCTGATGAGCTGTCTCTTGAGCAATTACGTATATTCCACCTCTTGCAGTGTTGGCTTTCAATCTTGAGCAGCCTCAAGAGTGCAAAAAAGGTATTGCTAAAAGATTGTCATTTGATACAAATTTTCATTTTGTTCCAATTTCCTCGAGTTTGGAGAACTCATCTGTTTTTCCTATGGCTTTCAAAGCCAATTCTGGTGCAATGCTGAACCAGAATTTGTGAAAACTGGGTCGGTCGGTTAAAAATAAGTTCAATTAGACAACAAGATAAAAAAAAACACATTTTGGGTCACATTGTGATTTCTGTTAGCTCTATAGAGTTTTTGCACAATTTGAAAAGAGATAATTGCATTTATATTGGAATATGCATTCTCATCACAGAAATGCCAGGCTATGACCATCACTAATAAGAGGCAATCTAACTACCATTCCTTGACGTTCAATGGTGTTACTATCACTGAATCCCCCACTATCGACAGCCTGGGAATTACCATTGATCAGAAACTCAACTGGACTCACCACATAAACACAGAGGCAAGGAATACTGCAGTGAGTAATTCACCTCCTGACTCCCCAAAGCCTTTCCATCATCCATGAGGCTCAAGTCAGAAGTGCGATGGAATGCTCTCCACTTGCTGGATGGATGCCGCACCAATAACACTTAAGAGGCTTGACACCATTCAGGACAACGCAGCCTCATTGGCACTGCATCCACAAACATCCATTCCCTTCATCAACAATGCTCAATGGCTACAGTTCAACATGCCCTGAAGAAATTCACCAAAGATCCTCAGACAGCATCTTCCAAGCCCATGACACTTCCATCTAGAGGGACAAGGCAGCAGATACATAGGAACACAACAGGCAAGTTCCCCACCAAACTACTCACCATCCTGACTTGGAAATGTGTCAATGTTCCTTCAATGTCTCTGCGTCAAAATCCTGGAATTCCTCCCTAAGGACATTGTGAGTCAACCTGCAGCATACAGACAGCAATGGTTCAAAAAGGCAGCTCACCACCACCTTTTCAAGGGCAATTAGGCATGGGCAATAAATGCTGGCCCAGCCAGTGATGTCAACATCCTGTAAGTGATTGCAACATAATTTCTGTGTGGGATTTGTTTTTTTAATTAAGTTTTTAACAACTGCAGGTGTAAACCTGAAATGTGATAAAGGAAATAAATAGCTTGCAGATTTGGGGGATAAACAAAACAAAAAGCTTAGAAAACAGGCTGACAAAAGTCTATAACATAAAAATAATGGCTGGTGGGGTCAAGTGATCTTTTTCTGTGTTGCCAGTTCCTCAGAATTTGTCAAAGGAAAATTGAATGTGCAACATGATCTCTTCTGGATTCAGACATTTAACTGTGAATAAAAAGATCAATTTGCAGAATGGTCTCAGCATGTCCAGTAATACGTCCTACCCAGCATTGGACAAATCTTTAATGCATAACAAAAATTGTCCTAAAAAAGGCACAACTTGTCTGTTAATCAGGAGTTAATCTGGTGCTAAAAATGCACATTTATTCTTCCTACACAAGCTTCAGGATCTCACTCAGAACTTACCATATTTTATGCATAGGGAACTGCAGCTTCTCATCATATTCTTGTAAGAAGAATGAGGTAATCTAATGGAAGTCCATTGCAGTATTAATGAAGTAGTTCTATTTGATTGAATAATTCCTAACAGAAAATTTAGAAAATAATACAGGTAACGTACAATAACAAATTTTGAAAATTAACATTACTACTATTGCAGGTTAGTGTTGACAAATAATCTGTAAAAAAAAATTGGGTGAACAGGAGCATCCACTTTAAAAGGTAATTTGGAATATTGATTTCACTCTCTTCAAATTTTATGGTGGATTGAAGTGCATGTTGGATGTTTGCACTGACTTATTGACTAACACAGTCGCTTCTAAACCAGAAAAGTATAAATCGAAGCTCTACTCTAGATGATGTAGCCCATAATTTGCAATGTCTCAGGTGGTGAGAAAAGAGGGAGGCGGGGGCGTAGTGGTAATCTCGCTGGACTAGTAATCCAACACCCAGGTTAATGTTCTCAGCCACAGCGTTGAATATCACTATGGCAAATGGTGAAATCTGAATCCAATTAAAAAAGAAGTCTGGAATTAAAGCTAGGCACATTGTGGACCAGTGTCATTGCTGTTTAAAAATCCATCTACTTCACTAATATCCTTCAGAGAGAGAAATCTGCCAGTTTACCTTATCGGCCTACTTTGGACCCACAGCAATACAATTGGCTCTTCTTGCCCTCTTGATAATTAAAGAATGGCCATGAATGCTGGCCTGACCAGTGATGCACACATCACATCACCAGAGCAATAAAGAAAGATCCCATAGTACTATTTGATGTGGGGAGGTGGGTTGTTCCCAGGGATCCTGACTAATATCTTTAAAAACTACAACCTATTAGTGTGTTAGTTATTGTTGAATGTAGAACCTTACTCTGTATAAATTGGCTGTTCTGCTTGCTATGTACAATCGGGTCAACATGTCAAAAGTACTTCATTGGTCACAACATGGAACACCTTTGAAATTGATTTTGAAAAAGTGTTTGTTAAATGCAATTCATTATTTTTCTTTTGTTTCCCAATTTTCAAACCCACAATCTGCAGCTGTGCTGTGATCAACTACTTCTGTTCAAATAGATTTCCCAGATTTCTGACATGAATCCTAAAGTGTTAGCATTCAATTTCTGCCACTAATGAAAAATACTGCAATTAAGATTATTGATTAAGACTATTGACCAGTGACAGATCCGATTGAATCAAGCTCAGTTACAGTTTGCAGATATCTAACTGGACTGATGCAAAAACGGAGATCAGATGTATTACGAGCCCAGCATAGATATTTGTTCAAATGTAGCAAGAAAACCGCAAACATAACCTTTGCGTCAATTCCAAAACAGGGGATAGGTGTGAAAGGAAGTACTACACCTGGAGTAGACGTGTATATAATCATAAAATCATAAAAAGACTAATGAAGGGCTACTAACAAAGAGGATAAAGGGCCTTCAATGAGGTATTATTTCAAGGTTATCAAATATATCTGATACCTGGATAGTGTTTGCTCAATTTGAACTACTCGAACTGAAAGTAATATCAGCTTAACAGGATTTAGCAGAATGCACCTGGAATAGCGAGTACAGATGTCACAGCGGCAATTGAGCCTGCCTTCATAAAATTGCTTGAGTTGTTAACAAACTTAATGGTTGATGGTAGAAAAGGCAGTAGAACATAGAACATAGAACAGTACAGCACAGTACAGGCCCTTCGGCCCACGATGTTGTGCCGAACTTTTACCCTAAACCTAAGGTCTATCTAACCTCCACCGCTACCTTATACTATCATCCATATGCCTATCTAATAGCAGCTTAAATGCCCCTAATGAGGCCGACTCCACTACCCTCTCTGGCAATACATTCCACACCCCTACCACTCTCTGAGTAAAGAATCTACCTCTGACGTCTCCCCAATATCTACCTCCTTTCACTTTAAAACTATGTCCCCTCATAAAAGCTACCTCCACCCTGGGAAAAAGTCTCTGGTTGTCTACTCTATCTATACCTCTGATCACTTTGTACACCTCAATCAAGTCACCTCTCATCCTTCGTCGTTCTAAAGAGAAAAGCCCTAGCTCTATCAACCTTTCCTCGTAAGACCTTCCCTCCATTCCAGGCAACATCCTGGTAAATCTCCTCTGCACCTTTTCTAACGCTTCCACATCTTTCCTGTAATGTGACCAGAACTGGACACAATACTCCAGATGTGGCCGAACCAGGCTTTTGTATGGTAGTTGTAGTCTCCAAGAGTTTCGGAAAGCTTTGGACAAAACACCACAGAGGAAATGAAAAGAAGCGATAAAGCAATGTGGAATTTGCAGGAAGATAGCCAACAGTATTAAAATCTGTTCAGAAGGGGTTAAAACAAAAAACAGCAGTTAAAAGCAGGTTTTTAAAGTTGTTGTGGACAGGGTGGTTTGTGATATGCAGCAGGGTTCTGTCCCGGAAGCATACCTGTTGACCTATTTCAGTGATTTGGACATCAGAGTGGTATTCAAATTTATAGGCAGGGCCTCAATAGGATAAAGAATTCTTTAGAAGACCAAAAGAAGTTGTAAAGGGATACAAATAAATTAGAAGAATTGGTGAATTGTTGGCATGAATTTCTATTTGCCAATAAGTGTTGATCGGCAGTTGCTTGGCCCAATTGGCTAGTTCGTGGTTCATGTGCAAATTGCACAGGTTCAGTTCCTGTTCCAGCTGTGGTAGACGTGGGACCTGTCTTCTTGCTGGCCTAATACTTGTTGTGAAGTGTTGCCCAACAAACTATGGGTATTTCTGCTATAATGCATGTTTTGTTAATGCGAATTGGCTGTAACGCGATTGATGAATAGTGGAAGCTGCTTAGATAAAACAAACTATCTACTGTACAGTGTGGTGATTTTCTATAGCACGAGATCGCTCAAGAATGCACCTATCATGTTAAAAGAGAACTACCTGTACCGAACCAATTCCCTTGAGAGGCTTAACCCCTTTGTGGACTAATAATGTGGAAGAGCCAGTGTTGGACTGGGGTGGACAAAGTCAGAAGTCACATGACACTAGGGTTATAGTCCCCAACAGGCTTATTTGAAATCATAAGCTTTTGGAGTGCTGCTCCTCCTGTCAGGTGAAGTGACTTCACCTGATAAAGGAGCAGAGCTCTGAAAGCTTGTGATTTCAAATAAACCTGTTTGTCTACAGCCTGGTGTCATGTGACTTCTGACCTTATGGGCTAAGACCTACCTAATGCCCACCTACTTCAACTCTGGGCGATGCATTTTAATTAAAAATAATCACAGCAATTGTTTCTGAATGGAAATAAACTGAATAGTGTGAAAAACATAGAGATTTTAACTTCAATGTGACAATAAAGTCAATGACGTTGAACCTTTACAACACAGAACCAGAGCATTCAATCAAACTGGGCCATACAGTTATATTGCTTGGCTTCTCTATATAGGAAACAGGAGTCAGTCTGTAACAAGAAAGTTTTGGAGAAACTCAGCAGGTGTCACAGTATCTTTAGAAAGCAAAACAGAGTTAATGATTTGAGTCCAGTTATCCTTCATCAGAACTGAAGGCAGCTGGGAAAAAGCAGAACTTATGCAGATGATGGGGATGGGGTGGGACGATGTTGGGCAGGGTTTGGTGAGAGAATGAATAGAATGCATGGATATGATGCTGAAGGAGAGATGAAAAGGAGAGACAAATAAAGGGATTGTTGATCATAAGCCAACAGGGAGCTAAATGGTGAGTAGGGTGCTAACAAGAAGTGTAAATGTTTGAAAATAGTTTGGCTGTGCTGGGAATAACCCATGCAAAACTGGAGGCAGGACTGTGAGACTGAGTGACAAATATGGAGGAGAGTGTTTCTGTTCTTAAATTGGTAAACTCAATGTTGAGTCCTGAGGACTGTAAAGTACCTAAACGAAAGATGAGGTTTTGTTCCTCCAACTTGTGCTCAGCTTCTCTGGAGTCCTGCAGCAGGAGTGAGATAGGATATATGGGAGACTTTCAGTCTTCCTTAACTCAGTATTTACTTGTCACTGTTTAATACAAACCCAAGTCTATTCCTTCCCCTTCCGAACCAACAACTCTCTTTCGGAAAAACCACCCCTAAGTATATGCTCCAATTAGCAGCTTTCTACAATCCCTTGAATATGTCCCAATACATTCTCAAAATGACCACCATTTATCATATTTTCCGACCTTATTGTAATCTTACCCTGTCAACTTATTCATATACCATCAGTTACTTGTACCACTTTCCCATAAATGCAACTATTCTATTCTCCAGAGTTTCTGTTTCCCTTTTGATAACATGGAGATTAAAAAAAAAACTCTACAGTGCTCTTTGTATAGTCTAAATAAGATTGTATGCAAGTTTTACAGGATTCTGCTTTAAGTTCAATTCCTTGAGATCTTTTGATTTTTGTTGCATTCATTCTCAGCATTAACTCTACTCCTGAAATTTGGTGCTGCCTACAACTATTACAGTTATAATTCTCATTCCCAAGTCCAAATCACAGGAACATAGAAATAGGAGTTGTCGATTTGACCTTCAAATCCATTCTGTCATTCAATGTGATCATGGTTAGTTGGTAACATAGCTTCATTTATGATTTTTGCTTTGTCTACTTTATTGCCAAAATCTATCATTCATGCATTTACAGTTAACAACTGTTCTGACTGCAATTCCCATTTTCAAGACAGAGTTTCAAATTGCTCTGACACTTTTCACATTGGAGTGTTTCCTAACTATGCTCCTGAAAATTCTGGCTCTAATCTTTAGACTATGTACCCTGGTACAATGAGCATTTTGGTTTATTCTTTCTTTAGGCTTGGGCACCAAAAGCAAAGTCAGCATTTGTTACTTATCTTTAATTAGCCATTGAGAAGGTGATGGTGAGCTGCCTTTCTCAACCAACTGTTGCAAAGTTGGGTTGAGTACTTGTGGCTTGGGAAGCAGGAAGTTAAAATTTGGTGCTTGTAAAATGCTAGGGGGATGGGAGGAAGCATTGTGTGGTCCCTTTAAAAGATGATGCAGTTTTTCTATGCTTAGAGATTTTAAAAAAGCCTGTGAGCAGCAGCTTGAAAGTTTGCAAGTACACAGACAGTACCCAAATTAAAACATTTGTATCAAAGGCCATAGAGTTAGCAGGCTAAGCAGCAATTTTTCCCAAGACAACAAGTTTTAAATTTAGCCAATCAATTTGAAACAGGCCCTTAGATGCCAAAACCAGTTAAATTTAAATCTGATAGTTTTAACATCATAGGACCAGTCCTATTGTAAGAACTTGATAAATCATCAAGAGTATAAAAGAAGGGGCAGTTTGGCAAAGACAGGAGAGCTAACTGCCATCTGTCAGAATTAAAAGTCCTCAGCTCTCAAGAGGGAATCATTAACTCTCACAGAATCCTCTAAGTCTTAGAGAAAGAACCATCTGAAGAATAAAGTTACCCACGGCGCAACGAGTTAACATTCCTGACAGAAGACTCAATGGAGAAGGCACAAAGCATTTTGAGAGATACATAACATGGCTGTAATTTCAAGAGGCTAAATTCTGTTTGGTTTTATTTTGTTTTACATAAGTGGGACTTGTTTTATTGGAACAGTATACTATTAGAGTCTTGTTTTATTCGGGATTAGTTATCAGTTAGAAGGGATTTATTTGGTTTGTTAATAGTTCAGTTAATTTGTTCACTGTTGGAGTTAGATAAATAAATTGTTACTTGTAAAGTGAGTGTCAAGGATTCATTTTATTTAACCACTAGAAGTTGCTGAAAGGCAGGTTACACCACTTTTCATACTCCTTTTACAGATTATAGGGAGAGGTGCTCCTCTTGGCATTTCGGTTTTAGTTCTCAGAGTGGGGTATCAACCTTTGCTTTAAACCACAGGAGACACAGCATGCATCTATATCTTCCATTTTATTTAAAATCTCAACAACTTTGATCAAACCATTCCCTAACCTTCTAAATTCCAAAGAATCACTTCTTCCATTCTGAGTAACTAAGTTTAATCCTTATTCTGTTTCTTTTTTGTTGTCTGTTTGCTGTTTATTCATCTCAATGTGCTCTCATTTCAGTGAGACACTGGACCTTGGGCCTTTTAAAGTTCAAGATGTATTTCATTATAAAAAGAGTGAAAGGTATTCTCAGATAGGATAAAAGTCAAAAGACAACAAAGAGCTGTAAAGATACTTGAATAGTCACAGGAACATGGGAACAGAAGTGAACTATTTATCCCCTTCAGTGAATTTCACCAATCGGTTAGATCAGAGCTGATCCCTATCTTAACTCCATTGACCCACCCTGAGTTCCTAAACCTTAGTAACTTGCCATTCAAAAGTCCATCGACTTTTGAAATTTTCAGCTGATGAAGATTCAGCAGATTCTTATGGAATTTCTATGAACTTTGGTGTGATGAAATGTTTCCTGACATTTTTTTCAATTTTAGATCAGGTACACATGTACTGGATTTCTCCCAACAGAGGAAATTGTCATTATCTGCCTTGACAAGTCCTTGAAACATCTCAATTACTTTTTGGACATTTTGGGCTCTAACAATACTCAGTACCTATTGAGCATGTGTATAAGGAACTACATCACGATGAAGTCAGGTCACATGGAGTGGAGACCTAATGAATGAAGGCACCCATGAAGCCCTGCTACATTGTATCTCTGCATATAGTTTATGAGCAATAAATATTAATAGTGTATTTATACACTATACATGTGTGTATGCACATGTATATTTTTCAACTTGTACAAGTTCCTAATAATATTTTGGCAGTCATGATCAGATAAGATGGGACCAATTGCATTTAAAATTGGAACCATCTTCAAAACATTATTGTTCCTTGAGCATTTACACCAGTTCATTTTTCAAAAAAGCACCCATGGGATTGTTGGCTAGTCAGCATTTGCTGCTTGTCCCTAGTTGCCATTGAGAAAGTGGTTGTGAGCTGCTTTCTTGAGCCACTGCAGTCCATTTGGTAGACCCACAGTGCCATTCGGGAGGGAATTCCAGAACTTTGATGCAGTTACATGAAAAAAACAGCAATACATTTCCAAGTCAGGATGGTGAGTGGCTTGGGTGGTGATCTTGTAGACTGTGCTATTCCCATGTATCTATTGCCCTTATACTTCAAGATGGTAGCGGTCATGAATTTGGAAGGTGCTGTTGAAGGACCTTCACTGAACTTCTGAAGTTCCTCTCATAGATGGTACACACTGTTGCTACTTAGCGTCAGTGGTGGAGGAATCTGATGTTTTCAGATGTGATGCCAATCAAGCAGGCTGCACTGTCCCAGATGGTGCCAAGCTTCTTGAATGCTGTTGGAGCTGTACTAATCCAGGCAAGTGGGGAGTACTTGATCACTGTCCTAACTTGTTCATTGTAGATAGCATACATGACTTAGCAGGGTCTGGAAATGAGTCATGTGCTGGAGGATTCCTAGTCTCTGACTTGGTCTTGGAGCCATTGTATTTATATGGCTATTCCAATTCAGTTTCTGGTGTACAGTAACCCAGGATGTTGATAGTGGGAGATTCAGTAATGGTAATGCCATTGAATGACAGGGTGATGATTAGATTGTTTGTTTTTGAAGATGGTCATTGCCTGTCATTTGTGTGGTGTAAATGTTACTTGCCACCATTTAGCAGCTGAAGATGGTTGGGCCCAGGATACTACCCTGACAAACTCCTGGTAAGATGTCCTGGATATTCCAAACTGGTTGAATATGAACAGCAGAGGGATGGGGCTGTTAAGTGGGCATTGACTGTCCTCTGAAGATCCTCAATTAATATCTGGCTGAGGGTGAAAGATAGGGGGATTCCCACCCTGCTCCCTCTTACCCAGTTAGCTGCCGTACTGCCTCAACACTCCCTTCTGGGAAGGGCATGATGAATTCTGCCCCTACGTTATAAGGAGAGACTGAATAGGCTGGGACTTTTTTTCACTGGAGCATAGGAGGTTAAGGGGTGATCTTATAGAGATTTATAAAATCATGTGAGGTATAGATAAGGTGTCTTTTCCCTAAGCAGGGGGATTTCAAGACTAGGGGGCATATTTTTAAGATGGAAGAAGAAAGAATTTAAAAAGACATGAGGAACAATTCTTTTTACACAGAGAGTTGCTCGTGAATGGAATTAACTTCCAGATGCAGTGGTGAATGGGGTACAGTTACAACATTAGAAAAGTACATGAATAAAAAGTGTTTGGAGGGACATGGGCCAAATGCAGGCAGGTGGGACTAGTTTAGTTAGGGAACATGTTCAGCATGGACTAGTTTGACCAACGGATCTGTTTCTATGCTGTATGAGTCTGTGACTCTATGATTCTCTTTGAAATGTCCTCAGAATTTAACCATTTTCGTTCTGACATCATTCTAGCTTACAAAACTGAGAATTATTTTGCAGAAGTAAAACAACAAGAGCCATGAGGTTATGCTGCAGCTCTATAAAATTCTGGTCAGACCACACTTGGGATATTGCATTCAGATCTGTTCACTTCATTATCGGAAAGATTTGGAAGCTTTAGAGAGGGTGCAGAGGAGATTTACCAGGATGCTGCCTGGACTGGAGGGCAGGTCTTATGAGGAAAGGTTGAGGGAGCTAGGGCTTTTTTCATTGGAGCGAAGAAGGATGAGAGGTGACTTGATAGAGGATTACAAGATGATGAGAGGCATAGATAGAGTGGATAGTCAGCAACATTTTCCCAGGGTGGAAATGACAATTACGAGGGGGCATAATTTTAAGGTGATTGGAGAAAGGCATAGGGGAGATGTCAGAGGTAGGTTCTTCACACACAGAGTGGTGGGCGTGTGGAATGCGCTGCCAGCAGTGGTAGTGGAGTCAGATACTTTAGAGATTTTTCAGCAACTCTTGGATAGGCGCATGGAGGATAGTAAAATGTAGGGTATGCAGGGTAGATTGATCTTAGTAGGATAATAGGTCAGCACAATATCGTGGGCTGAAGGACCTGTACTGTGCTGTACTGCTCTATGTTCTATGTTCTAACAGTTCCACCATCTTTTAGAGTGGCCAGTAGATGCTCAAAACCAAATTCATAACTGGTAATTATTGTATGACACTTAAAAAGAAAGGAAAACGCAGATTTGCAAAACAATTTATAGTACATGCCTATCAGTGGATGGAGTATTTGTTTGAAATACAGTTTTGCATGGATATTAGTTTATTCTGTTGCATTATTGTTCAATGGGTATAACTGGATAAGCTGAATGCTTTAATTACCATGGGATGTTTCTAATAAGAAACCACTAATGTGTTATTTATTGGCCTTAATTTATTTTCAACAGGATTAATGTTCCTGAACATTACTAAAGTTAAAATATGTTTTTTTTTGGAATGATTGCTGTGAGGCTTTTGCTTCTGCTGGGAATGAGATGGAAAACCGATTGCAGAGAAAAATAAATCATCTTCTGATTTGGATTTTTAGTTTATCTTGACCTGCTTTGACACTGGCTAATTGAGCTTGAAACCAACCCAAATTGCTCATATTCTTATGTGAAAGTCAATGGCTCAAATGATAACATGGCATCAAGAAAGTATGTTAAACCATGAACATAACTTGACGAATACAAAGCTGTACTTTGAAAAAAAACCTTTAGGAGGGTGAAATAACTCCACAGAGGCCAATATCCTACTGCCAAGTCACCCTTTATTTATATCTGCATGGTAAATGAACTCTGACCAGCTAGCTCAGAGCCTGTGCATGGAGTAGAGAGGATCTCTGAGACTCCCGTTTATATCTGCCAGCCAGGGCTCCCTGATTGGCCTAGGTTAATAACCCCAATGATGGATTGCATACTCAATGGGATTCACCTGGCCTTGTTCTAATCACTGCAGAAGATTTGACCATAAGATTATTAGAAATAGAAACAGGAGTAGGCCATGTGGCCCCTTGAGCCTGTTCTGCCATTCAAAATAATCATATCTGATCCACTGTTCTTCACATCAACATTCCTGTGATGTTTCCATGATGAAGAATCTATCTCAACCTTTAATATACACAAGGACTCTGCTCTAAAAGCTCTCTGTGGCAAGGAGATCCAGAGGATCACAACACTCTCAGTGAAGGAATTCCTCCTCATCTCAGTCTTGAATGGGCAGCCCTTTATTCTGAGACTCTGCCTTATGGTCCTAGACTCTCCCACAAGGGGAAACATCCTCTCAGCATTTATCCTGGCAATCCCCTTAAGAATCCTAGATGTTTCAATGAGATCACCTCTCATTCTTCTAAACTTCAGTGAGTCGGGTCCCAACCTGTTGAGCCTTTGCTTATAATTCAATCTCTCCATACAAGGGATCATCTTCAGGAACCTTAACCAAATTGCCTCCAATGAAATGATATCTTTCCCGAAATAAGGGGATCAAAATGCTCATAGTATTCCAGATGTGGTTTCACCAACACCTTGTACAGTTGCAGTAAAACTCCCTTACTCTTCCACTCCAACCCCCTTGAAATAAGGGCCAACATTCCATTAGCCTTCCTGATTACCTGCTACACCTTTGTGCTAGCTTTCTGTGTTTTGTGCACAAATATTCCCAAGTCCCTTTGTTTTGCTGCTTTCTACAGTTTTTCTCCATTAAAATAATAGTCTGTTCTTTTGTTCCACCACTTCATATTTTCCTGCATTATGCGTCATTTGCCAACATTTTGCCCATTTATGTGAACTCTCAATACGTCTCTGTAATCTAATGTATCCCTCTCACAACCTGCCTTCCCATCTATCTCTGTGTCATCTGCAAATTTGGCTTCAGTACAATTTCTTCCTTCCTCCAAGTGATTAATATATATTGTAAATAACTGTGGTCCTAGCACTGATCACTGTGGAATCCCACTGTTAGTTTGCCAACCTGAAAAAGAGCACCTCATCCATACTCGCTGTTTCCTGCCCATTAGCCAATTCTCTATGCCTGCCAAAATACTGCGCCACTGCTATGCTCTTTGCTAATTACTATATTTTAGGATTTTGCTGGAGAGAGAGGCAGCTTCCTACTTCCTTTGTATTTGCACAAGAGCAAAATGGCCCATTTTCCAATCAACCATTGAATGGCAAGATATGATTTTCACTAGTGAGCAACAAGATGCCTATTTGCAGCATTAGCATGCATTAACAGCTCAGATTTAGTTAACCTAATCTCATTGTTATGCAGTTTCCCATTCTGCCACCCACAGGATAGAAACTAGACAGTGGCAATTCCTGACACAAAAAGCAGAAAGGTTACCTGGTGACCCCAGATTACCACTTGCTCCTCTAGACCTCCATTTTGGGCACCAGTCAATTCCCTCCTAGGGCATGCTCTATAGGGAGGAACTGCACGCACATCCCTTTCCATAGACATTGGTACTGAATACATATCAGCTACATTGTACCCTCATGGCATGTCTCTGAGGTACTTAAAAAAACAATTTTGCACTTTTAGTGATGCACTTTGGAATACACCAACACATTTCATTGGAATTCTCCTGAGAGAATACATTGTACGTAAGGACAGGCACCCTGTAGGAAAAGCCAGACTACATCTCAGGGCTCCTTGCTTGTTCTCATCGTGTTTGTTCAGATACATCTCAGCCTTGCCTCACCTTTCTGTGCCTTGACCACTCAGCAGTGCTTACAGGGTTATGGACTTCTGTCTCGCCTTGTCTCTCAGACTCAAAGCCAGGCATTATGTCCTGGCAGTGTCTGCAGCAAACATACTGCATGGGCTTCAAGAAAATGGCCATGGATTAAATTATAGGAGAATAGTCTCATTCACACCAAGGGAGACACCTTTTATTCACAGGGTCTGGCATAGTGATATCAAATCAAAGGCCTGGGCATGTACAGCCAGGCCCTGCTTGGTCAGGGTTAATGTTCTAACCTTAACCCTCATGCAAATCCTAATCCTAACCCCAGTCTTAACCGTAACCCCAATTTAACACTTAGCTGAATCCTAACACTAACCCACGCCCTAACCATAACTCTAACCCCAATCCTAACCCTAACCCTAACCATCACCCTAATCCTAACCCTCGCCCTAACCATAACCCCAAACCCAATCCTAACCCTAACCATCACCTTAATCCTAACCCTCACCCTAAACATAACCCCAACCCCAACCTGAATCCTAACCCTCACCCTCACCCTAACTCTAACACTAACCCTAAACAATACCCTAATCCTAATCTTAACCCCCGCCCTAATTCTCACTCAAACTCTCACACTAACCCTCATCCTCAATATCACCATAACCCTAAGCGTAACTCTCACGATAACCCTAACACTAATCCCAAACCTAACACAAACCCTCACCCAATCCCTAACTCTACCTCCAACCCTCACACTTACCCTAACACTAGCCCCACCCCTAACCCTAACCAAATCCTATCACTAAACCCACCCTAACTCTCACACTAACCCTAAACTTAAACATCACCCTAACCCTAACCCCAATCCTAATCCTAACCCTCACCCCATTCCAAATCCACACCCTAACCCTAACCTTATCCTAACCCTAATGTTGGTGGGTGGGGAAGGCATGGCGATGTTATCAAAGAGTCACTGCTGCAGGAAGGAAGTTGGGCAACTCAATTGTGGGAATTGGTGGCAGAATGTTGGTTGCAGACAGAGAATGCTTGTGATGGGGAGCATGTAAATGTATGAGGGAGGAAGAAAATAGATGATGGGATAGAATGGATTAAAAGGAGCTAATTGACAGTTAGCACACCTGCCAGGGATGAGGGGACAGTGCATTACCATGTTTAATATGACAACTCAGTATGTCTGGGGCCTTGGGGGTAAAGTGTAGAGATTAATAATGAAATAAACAGGTTTATTGAGAATATGGGGAAGTTCAAAGCCGAAGAGGTTAACAGATAGGGGAATCCAAACAGCAAGTACTCAGTGGAGAAGGAAATAACTATACCCAGAGTGAGCAAAGTAAAAGCAGTTTTCTGTGTGGAGGAGGTTTAGTTGAATATGATCTGAGGCTCTTCAAAGGGAAATAGCATCAAACAGACATGCACACAGCAAAGGTGAATGACATCTGCCAGCACTAAATTGCTGTATGTGAAACATAGGCATTAACTGTTGTCCATGGACTCCATATCCTGACTCCAGGGTACATGGCCATATCATGCAGAATCAGAAATTAATCCCACTAATGGCTCCGATGCACAAGCAGTGCACTGTGTCCAGGAAAGATTGACTGGAGTCACTGAACTTGTGAGCATTTTCAAATATCCTGTAGACTGCACATCATTTCACACCTTGGACCATTAAACATTGTCTGGTGCTAAGAATGGCTCGGGTTTGTATTTTGCATCTTGCAGTTACAAGTAGAAAGATGTGTGATCATGCAGCTGATAACGAATGTACATTTACAAACGTGAGAAAGTATCGATTTGATTTGATTTGATTTATTGTTGTCTCGTGTACCTAAGTCCAACGAAAAGTTTTGTTTTGCATGCAGTGTAGGCCGATCATAACATACAAGGACATACAGATCATAGGGTGATTTAACATACCAAGGCATACAGAATTAGGGCTGCACAGAAGGTATACAAAAGCAAGATCAACATTAGATTTGGTATTAAAAAGGTCCATTCAGCAGTCTATTAACAGCAGGGAAGAAACTATTCTTGAATCTGTTGGTATGTGTATTTAAGCTTTTGTATCTTCTGCCTGAAAGGAAAGGGTTGGAAGAGATTATACCCGGGGTGGGAGGTGTCTCTGATGATGTTGGCTGATTTTCCTTGGCAGCGAGAAGAGTAGATGGAGTCAGTGGATGGGAGGTTCACCAACTTCACCAATGAAGTTTCACCTGGACCATCCAAGTACAGGTATTTTTCTTCCTTTGTTTCCCACAATATCCCAGTGAAGCCCTGGGCTTTGCAGCTGGGTAGAGGCAGCCTGCCATCCAGTTAACAGAGACCCTTGGCCATTGGAGTTTGCTTCAGGAGATGCTGGGCCTGCTTGTGGTTCGAGGGTCCAGCCACGCAGTGTGCGTCCTGAACAGAGGCTGGTAAACTCTCCTCAGCCTGAACTCTCACAGGACTGAAGGCAGTCGGCAGCATCGAGGTAAATGCCCTGTGAGCAGACTTCTGGGTGGCTTGTATGTGGTTCTTCCTCCACTGGTTGTCTACTGACTCTGCTGTCTCTTTGTGAGGAACAGCACTGCGACTGAGGTCAAGGCCCCTCATTATCTTATTGCCTTGCCACTGGTACTGAGCACCATTGCCTATACCCAGCAGACACACCTTGTTCTTGACCTGCCTCTCAGTCAAAGTTGCCAACCTGCCCATGAAAACAGCCTGATGTTGCATACTAGAGACAGCATGGTGCAAAAAACATTAGTGAAATCCTACAATCATTCAGTCAGTTTTCCCAGTGCCTCTGACAAACCAGCCTGCAGCTCTTGTGTCTGCTTGTACTTTTCAATGAAGTTTGGAATTTCCAACAACAAGAGGTCCTTTTCTGGCTGGAACAGAACAGGGGCCTGGTTTCTGGCAGTCTTCAGAGTGCCAGTGACCTGGACATTTCACCGTGTACCAGCTGTGAGATGTGGCAGTACAGTGCAGAGCTCACCAGTAGGTGCTCCTTGAATCTAGCTGAAGTACCTACTGAAGTATCAGAATCAGAGCCAGTGGAAAGTGTAGGAGACAGTCGTGCAAGTGTATCCTTAAAACCATAAGATGGAGGAGGAGAAGTCAGCCATTCAGCCCATTGATTGTGCACAACCATTCAATGAGGACATGGCTAATCTGATAAACCTCAAGTTCACTTTCCTGCTTTGACCCCGGAATCCTTGATTTCACTATTGATTAAAAATCCATTTCAGCCTTAAATATACTTGATGACCCAACTTCTACAGCCCTTTGTTGTAGAGAATTCCACAGATTTACTACTGTCTGAGAGAAGAAATTCCTCCTCAACTCATTACCAGTCCTGTACCATTGGCCAAAGTAGGACATCTGGAGAGAGGAGAGAGGTAAATTGCAACATCCAGCTTGAGGAAAAAAATGCAGTGAATAACAATTTATGAACAGAATACAAAAGCAAAACCTTTGAATTCACTACCCACTGAAAGAAGAAATTCCTCTTTATCTCTAACTTAAATGTACAATCCTTCTATCTCAGATTATGCCCCCGGTCTCCATCAAGAGGAAACAAGCTTTCCTTATCTACACTATCAAGTCTTCCAGGACTCATGTATGTTCCAATAATGTCAGCTCGCTTTCTTTAATGAAAACAGGCCCAACCTACTCATCGCTTCTTCATAACCCAGTCTGTCCTCGGCCATATTTCTGGCTTCTTCCTCAGAAATGGAGGATGAAATGCCCTGTAAGGCTAACTTCCTATCCTACTGGTCGTGCAGATTTCATTTGTACCTGAAGGAGACAAAAGAGAGAATGCATCTGGAGAAAGGGATGAATGTTCTGGCATGTCAACAATACATTCATAGAGGCAGTCATGGCAGGGCTGGGTAAGGACTGGCAATGGATAATACTTCTAACTTGGTTGCTGTGACTTGAAGGTCTCAGTGTCACTACATAAGTGGACATAATCCTCACCATCCAGGACCAGGATCCTTTCCTTGTAGGGGGTGAGGAGCCATATATTGGGCACCCCATCACCTGTTTTAGTTCTCCCTGCTCTATTGTGGTCTTTTTTTTTCTCCTGGAATGAGACAAAACAAGTGATTGAGTGGTGGTGTTCCAAGTGAGGGAGTAAGCAGTGCAGGAACTATGCACGGCTTGTCGTGTTGAAATGAAGTGACAAAAGTTGGAGTAGACAGCGACTCTACTCATTGGAGTTTAGGCGAATGAGAGGTGATCTCATTGAAACACACAGGCTTCTTAAGGGTGTTTTGACAAGGCAAGTGCTGAGAGGGTGATTCCCCTCATGGGAGAGTCTAGGACCAGAGGGCATAGTTTTAGAAGAAAAGAGCACCAATTTAAGACTGAGATGAGGAGAAATTTCTTTTCTCAGAGGGTTGTGAGTCCTGCAACAGAGAGCTCCTTGCAAAAGAGAGCTCTGGGGCAGACTCCTTGTGTATATTTAAGGCTGAGATAGATAAATCCTTGATCAGTTGGGAAATGAAGGTTTACGGGATAAAGGCAGGGAAGTGGAATGTCAATCAGCCATGATTCTACTGGCCTACTCCTGTTTCTATTTTGTGTGGTCTAATGGAAGGAGATGGTTGGAGCAGCTTTAAGGCCATTATAAAAGTGGGAAATTCATTATTTAAACTACGGTTCAAGTGGGAAGGATTTAGAAAGGCCACATGCACAAAACTTTATTTAGGATGTGATGGAAAATAATAGACAATGTTAAGAGGGTTATGAAAGGTAAAAAAAAAATCATCTAGATTTGACCAATAAAATTTGGGAAATAACAGATGTTGTTATTAGGGTTATGAATGGTGGGAAATCATTTATAATTGAGCAAAAAATTAAAATTGGGAAATCTCCATTGTGCCTACAGAAGAGAGGAAAGCTTCATTATGGCTGTAGTGAGTAATACAGATACACAGCATAACTATTTAATAGAATTAAAAGCTGTGAAGGAAGGAAAAATTCAATATTGCTATGTTGCACATGTCAATGTAAGACAAATAAAACTACATTGTTACTTATAGAAATAAACACGTTCAAAGGAAAGAATTATAACAGCATCAAGATACTGTAGAACTTAAACATTTTATATTAAGAAAAATCAATAATCACATGAAGAAGACGTGGCAGGACATGCTAACTGTAAGCCTTAATATCTCAAATGGGCCAAATAGAACACAGAATTGGACATCTTGAAGAAAACATTTCCTTTTATCACTGTATTTGTATTGTGCTATTCCTGGTGCTGCAATCTTGGTGGAATGTATTTGCCTTGTCCTTGACCTTCCTGCTGTAGCCATGCAATGTGGTGTTCACTCAATCTGGCAGCAACATTCATCATGAAATGGAATTGATCCTTTTGTAACTTCTAGCGATCTCAACCCTGTTTTTTTGCACCATAAATTGTCCAACAAGAATTTTTCACTTTACTGACAGAGTTCTGTTTTACTTGCTTCAAACCCTTAGCTGAAGTTCTTCAAATCCTCACTTTGCTGTTGGAATCTGTAACTGCCAGATGAACTAGTCTTTATGCTCTTTCTAGTCCATATGGCTGTCTGAACTTTCATAATGTGAATGAAGTAAAGGTTTTAGATTAGATTGTTGTTTTTCTCTTGTAAACTTTTCCATGAACTCCTGCTCACTGCTTATCTGTACTTAGGGTTATACAGCACGGAAACAGACCCTTCAGTCCAACTCACAAACTTACTATTTGTTACACAAGTAACTCTTAAATTGGTAAAGTCTTAAAAGCTATATACTCACTTGGTCTTCTGTAAATTTATTCTCCTGTTTCCATTGGTTTTTAAGATATGGAATTGAACTTTATTGAATATTAAGTCACATGACTTTTTCAAACTGAAATATTAAATCACAAGCAGAATGTTGCATTTAATAGAATCTACAGGTGATGATTTTATAAATTGACAACAAATAAAGCATAGAACAGATACTTTTGAAGATGTTCCACAAGCTTTTGACAGTTACTTTAATCTAAGGAAAAAATACATACTTTTTAAAGTGTAAGATTAAACATAAGTGTTCATCATCCAGGGAATCTGTGAATAATTTCAATAATGATCTCTACAGATTGATAGAAAACTGTGACCATGGAGCTTGAAATCAGAATTCATAAAAGACAGAATTGTTGGAATTTTTGATGCACCTTCGTACATTTATCATAATTCAAGAAAGATTTGACCTGGGAAAAAGGTATTCAGATTTTACTGGAAGCAGAGACCAAGAAGAATCACAGACAAATCTGAGGTAAAGATCAGCTTTATCCCAAGAGAGTACGAAAACCTGTCCGCTTTATAAGGTATCCTCTATGGGCATACGTGACAAGCCAACGCATAGAGCAGGCAAATAGCAGATATGACCAGTTGGTGTCAGTTTTGTGGAATAAAATATTTTTATAAGAACAAGCAGTGCCATGCTATGATACTTTTATAAAGGCTGTACAGAAGTTGGCCAGTTTCAGAGCAGCAAATGTTAAATGGCTGCTCATATCAATGCAGTAAAACCACCAACTTTACAGAAAATACCCACGATATTCTGAGGGAAAATTTGTGATCCAACTGACTTGAATTTGAGCTAAACTATTTATAGCAGGAGATGTTCAATTACTTCCAAGAGACATGAACAGATCAAGAGAAACAAAGTTCTGCCAAGTCAATTCAGAAAGAAACCAGTTTGAGAACAAATGACACAAGAAAAAATGTTGCCATTCAACCAGTCTGAAGATCAGTTCAGGGCAATCAGTAGAAAATTTCACTGAGCTTCCTCGACTCCTGGCAGACTCCCTAAGGAAAAGAAAACAATCTATTGAGTTTGCCTATGTTGGCATTAAAGTCGTTTTTCAAAGTGACAGCAAAAAAAAAAGATGTGACTATGCAGGAATAGTGGAGATGCTTCTATTCCTATCATCACTGAAGAACCACTAGATGACAAACATCAGCAAATTTTGTGAGCTGAAGGAAATGCTGAAACAAGACTGAGCACTACAACCCACTCAAGATGACTGATGACTCCTGAACTGAAGTTGCGCAGACAGCAACATGCAGCAGTGGAAAATACCATGCAGTCATTGTGTCATAGTTATGATAGATTTGTATTCAGTATCAGATGATGACATAACATAAGTCTAAGAAGAACATTTCAATTCTTTATCTTCCAAAGCAGAACTATCGGTATACCGGTGACAGAGATAATGCTATTAAACAGCATTCTTCCATTAGGATGACTGAGGATAGGAAATGTCTGGTGCAGCAGTACAACAAACATGGAAGGCGAATGAAGATATCCAGTCTAATCAACAATTTGAAGTAAATATTTCATATACTTCAACACAGATCTATTCCACGATTTTAAAACAATATCTTTTAATTTTTCCGTAAAGGTAACCTCTGGGTTTTGAATAGGTTCCATTTTGGAGTCCGTTGACAAGTTGATTTGTATGCAAGTCAGAACACAATGCAGGATCATGTAAAGGAGTCATTTGTAAGCACAGGAAATGTTCATACATTGAATCTTTAAAATTACACCCCAGAATGAATTCACATTTGTAAGTATTAGTGTTTGTAGGTCAGAATTTTGTAAATTGGGGATCTTCTGTACTTTTGATTGTGGATGGAAATGGGAAAAATAATGTTTAAAAAAACCCAAGGATTGTACAAATGATTATTATACTTTTTAAAACAAGTTGCCTGGCAGTTATTGCAAGTCCTATTTACATAGGTTCTTTTTCAAGCAGCAGCGGAAATCTAGTGGCAAATTAATTAGAACCAAGAGATCTTGGTTCTCCAAGATTTGGCGTGCAGCAGCTAGGTGATTAGTCAGGGTAATGGTGACCTGTTATTGATGAAAATGGCTTTCTGCCTGACAACAAGTGTGTGATTGGCTCCCGGGTAAGTGAATGTTTGATCCCTGGAAAGGAAAGGGCTGAAATTTCTCTGTAGTAAAAAAAACACTTTAAAACTGAGGAATGCTATTATATTTCCCTCATCAGTTACTGTAAGCTGTGACTTTCACCTTGTAGGACAGAGACTTTATCAGTGTGAACCATTTACTCTTTGCCTCCTACAGGCAAGTGAACGTACCTGGAGAAGAAAGGGTGAAGAGCAGCAAGTCCTAATGAGCAGAAAGGATCATCTCAGGGAAACCCATATACAGGGACCACAGAACTACCTACCCAATCTTTCCCTCCGCCATGGGACCTCTCTTCATTTTGCATCTATATATGTGTCTTTTGATATGTGTGCGTAGGGGGAGACTCATAAGGAGGTTAGAATTTTAAGTGGTAGAGGTATATGTCGATGGTTCATAATTGTTTGCCTGCAGTTGGAATCTATTTGTTTGTAATAAGTGGCTACTCTTGTTGCGTATAGAAACATGGTGTGCTTTCTGTCAACCTGAATCTGAAAGACAGGGAAATTGGGGAATATTACTAACTTTTATGAAATCTTTAACTTTTGTGATGACTCCAAGAATAGTGAGGTTTGAGATCCAGTGTGGTACCCCATTGAGATGTAACAGCTTGAGAAGAAATATTTGTTTGATGGTGAGCTGCATAAAATTCCAGGCAGCCAGACCAACATCCACAGATTCTGAACATTGTCAAAAAAAACATTACCGCGCTCAGAAATCCAGACTATTGAAAAGAAGTAAGTATTTATTTCCATTGAGCAGCTGTCTTCCATGATGGAAATGCATAAGATTAAAGGTCCCCAGATGATGCTGTGAGGCAAGTTCCAGAATCAGCAGGGAAGGGTTTCTCAGTGAAATACTTTCAAGAGATTAAGAGTCCTTTAAAAAAGATAATGGATCAATCACCTGGACTAATAGGAATGACATTTACTGCAAATTACATCCTAGAGATAAAAGATCCTCTGGGGAGAGATATTTTACAGAGAATGCAAGTTCAAGATCAGAATTACGAGGAGAATGCATTCTGGAAGAATTGTGGAACGACAAAACTGCCGAAATTTATGAAGTCAGAGACTTGGTGAAAATGAAATTGTGTTAAATGCATTTATGTACATGAATGTACAAATATTAAGAATAGCAAGAAAATCTTGGGGGTGGAGCAGGGGGAGATGCTGTGTAAGGGCTAATGTTTGATCCTTCAATATGCTTCAGAAATCTGATCATGTCAAACAGTTTTGGATAAGGAATTCAGGAGAAAAGTTCTGGATCTCAAAGGGAGGAGATGTGTCATCTATGACTAGCAATAGACTTTTTAACAATCTCTAACTAGTAATTTAACTAATATCCAATGCTATCATGTCATAAATTGCGTCTTATTATGACAAGAGTCTCTTCCTTTAAAACTCAGTGGTGGCTGTCCCTCTACCACCATAAACCAAACCAGTCCTTCTCAATCAAGGAAAGAAGACTGGCTTTAGCATCCTTCCACCCACATATTCCCTAAAATAAGGAATATTTTTGTTTAATTCTCAAAATTCAAAACACGATAGCTGCTTCAAGAGGCATAATGGTAGCTTGTTGCTCAGTGCCACCACTCCTGTACTATAATGAGGACAGAATTTCCAATTTCTGATGAGACCCCAGCCCTTGTAGAAAACCCATTTGAAGTGCACCATCATCAGCCAGGGACAGTACAAGAAGGTACAGGAAGGATGATATTGGAGATATCACGAAGCTGAGGAAATTCAGTTTGCAATTAGTACCAAGAAGGTGAAAGAACAGAAACTAGAAACAACAGATGAGAGATCCTAAGAAGGAACAGCCCGAGAACCATAAATTTGTTAGATGTTAATACTGTATGGAGTGATGGGTTGTGGGGTGGAATACAAAATTGGTGATGGCACTAACAAACAAGGACTTGGTGCTCAGTTTTATGCTATAACTAACTCATTTGTTGTGACTTCAACGTTTCCATCTCAATCAGGATTGCTGGTAACATCGTTCTCCTCATGAATATACATATGGGAGAGGATCAAGAGGAAGCCACTCAGTCCTTTGAGCTTGTTCCATTATTCAATAAGGTCATGGCCGATTTGATTTTAACTTCAGTTCTACATTCCCTGATATCCCCAATAATCTATCTACTGCTTCTTCCTTAAAATATTTAAAGATTTGGCATCCACTACCTTTTGGAAAGGGAATTCCAAAGACTCACAAATCTCTGAGACAGAAGAAAAAACTTCCTCATCTCTGTTAAAATTGGGCATCCCTTGTTTTTAAACTATGATCCCTAGTTCCAGGCTTTTCCACAAGAGGGGACATCTTTTTCATATTCACCTGGTCAAGTCCTCCCAGAACCTTACATGTTTTAATTCAGTCATCTCTCACTCATAGAATCCCTACAGTGCAGAAACAGGCTAATTGGCCCAACAAGCCCACACCACCCCTCCAAAGAGCATCACACCAAGACCCATCCCCCTACCCCTGCATTTCCCGTGGCTAATCTACCTAGCTTACACACCCCTGGACATTACAGGCAATTCAGCACGGCCAAACTACCTAACCTACACATCTTTGGACTGTGGGAGGAAACCAGAGCACCCAGCGGAAACCCATGCAGACATGGGGAGAATGTGCAAACTCCACATAGATAGTCACTCAAGGGCAGAATCGAACCTGGGTCCCTGGCACTGTGAGGCAGCAGTTCTAACCACTGAGCCTCCATGCCACCCCATACTCTTCTAAACTCCCTAGGATATAAAGCTCGAGAGAATGGAACCTGACTTCAACTCTTCCTCTCCAAGTGCCGTGCTTTCCCAATTTTTCACAAGTCCTGAAGTCAATTCCATAATTCCCTAATGCAGCAATATTTCCATTCCTTTGTTCAAGAAACCCCATTTTGGCTTAATGTTGACTATTCTTAGGAGAAAACTCCCTGTGTCTTTCAGACACCACTGCAAATACTTTTGGTGTGACCACACCTTCCAAGACATCTGTCATGTTTCAATAGCTGTTCCTCTATAGTGACTCAGAGCTGGATGATGGTCTCCCCCACATTTGTCTCCACAGCTTGCACTATATGCTCCCTGGATACAAGAGATTGATGCATGCATTCTTGCACAGCGAGCTACCTTTACATATAAGTGGGTCCTGTGAGATCTGAATCTGGAGACACAGCAGCATGACTAGTGATTCTGACAGATGTTCATCAGAGTGCATATAGCCTTCCGTTGCAGGCATGACGTGCTTTTCCTGACTGGAATCTCAATGATTGAATTATTTGTCAAACCAGTTTGTTCACTTCCTCAATTGCATCATCTGGAGATGCATTCTTGCTTAATGTGATAATCTTTGTCATTGTTGGGGATTTTAATTTGGAAGGTGGAATCACTGGACATTTAGCTTGACCTTCTCCCTTCCTCATCACTTGAACTCCGAAAGGCAGGCATAATGTAGATATTTGTTCACAGTGCTGTATGGAAATTGTCCTCAATTTAGTTGCAGGTGCTTCCATTGGCTGTGTATCTGCTGCACATAGGTGGTGCAGTCAAAGTATCCTTAACTTCTGAGACAGGAGGCCTGGGTTCAAGTCCCACCTGTTCAAGAAGTATATAACATCTCTGAATAGACTGCTGAAAAATTATCTATAAATCCTCTCAGGTGGTACAGATGGTTAAGCTGCTGCCTCTTCGATAATTCTTCAGAAATTTTGCTGCCACTTGGAATGTGAACCCTTTTCAGTTTTGATCGTGGGGGAAGACACTTGAGCCAAACCTTTAGAGATACAGCTTTTGAACTCATTTACAGCTGAAACATTTTATATATTTCAAAGTAACTAAATTCAGCAGATTTCACCAAGTTCTTTCAAAGTCCAGCAAAGTTCTCCATTGGATTTTCCTTGATCTTTTGCTATTTAAACCTTACCAGATTTTGAATAAGATTGACATCAACACATTTCCTTCTACTTAAGAGTGAATATTCTTAGTTGTGAAGTACACACAGGTTTTCTAAAATATGTTTTATGTTTGAGAGCTGCTTGTAGCATATCTTTCTTGTTAAGTATATTTCAATTTTTATTGATGATCTCTGAATGCATCACAGCTTGGTCTGGCAAATACTCTCCCCAAGACCTCAAGAAATTTCAGAGAGCTGTGAACATAGCTAGTCCATCACGAAAACCGCCCTTCCTTCCATTGACTCTGTCTACTCTTCCCACTGTCTCAGGAAAGCAGCAAACATAGTCAACCCACCCCAGTTATACTCTCTTCCACTCTCTTTCGTCAGCAGAAGATAAAATAGATTTAAGAACAGCCTATTCCCTGCTGTTATCAGAATTATGAACAGACCTCTCATATATTAGAGGCGATCTTTCTCTGTACCTTCTCTGTAGCTGTAACGCTATATTCTGCAGTCTGTTCTATTACTCAGATATACTTATGTAAGGTATGATTTCTCTGATTAGCATGTAAAACAATACTTTTCACTGTGTCTTGGTACATGTAACAATGATAAAGCAAATCAAATCAAATTAAATGCACCATGGATGTTATATTTGAACTTCTGTTGGCTGTTTATCAACCAAGGTTTGAATTCTTATAATATTGTTAGATCTGCAGTTGTGTTTGACATGAAACTTAGGAAATGCCCAATGACATAATTTTCTGGATGCTAAAAAAACTTAGTTTCAGTCATTCCTATGCCCACTTAGTGCTGACATAGACTTTTAGTGACTGTCCTACTAGCTGCATTAGTTTATCTGGTATGTCTGTTATAGTTTCTGCTTTAAGAAATGAATAAATTCCATAAACCTGTTGTGCCAAGTTTTATCTCCTGCTCTTCAGATTGAGCTGTTTTTTCCTGGACTTCTGCATATATCGCCTGAATTACTTTGTCTGATGTTCAGTCTTCTTGGACTGTAATAAATCTGACAAAGATCCATTAATGCTGCCGATAGCAATCTGGTCCCTAATTAATTCAGAATTTTTCACACGTAGTCTGTAGAGAACATTGTTGAAATCATGTATGGATTAATATAGATATTGGTCTATTTTATTGAATCCTATCCTATCGAAAATATTATTAGTTCTGTGGTCATCACAAATTCACAGAATTGTTCTCGTGTGGAAGAACACACAGATAATGTCTACACTGCCTGTCTGAGCATTTCAATGTGATGCCAATCTCCTGGCCTTTCCCCTTGCAAACTGCTTCTAAATAATCATACTATGCCCTCTTGAATATCTCAATGGTACCTGCCTCCATGTCACTTCCAATCAGTTCATTCCATTCCCTAGTGACTTCGTGTGTGAAAACAATGTTTTTTTCCTCACATTTTCTTCTTTTGCAAAATTCTTTAAAACAATGGCCTCTATTTCTCAATCCATTAATGAGTTGTCAAAGGCTTTGATTTATTTTCAGATTTGTCAAATGTTTCACTTATTCCTTATTGAGCATCTACATTTTATACACTTCCAATTGTGTACAGAAGTATATTTACTTGATCAGTTTTTGTTACTGCACAGTTTAGAAGATATTCTATAGCTCAAGAATTGTTTTTGCAAAGATGTCCAGTTTTGTGTTCTATTTGGCACATTCCTGAAAGTAAATGTTCCTGGCAATGCTATTTCTGTGGTCACAGCTTCTTAATATGATTATATATTTCATCTTTTATAAAGATTTTTATTCTGCAGTAATAGTGATTCTTATGTGCTTTTACCGCTGCATGGAGGTTTGCTGAACTTTGGAGATTTATATGAGGTTTTCCCACCCTTTGAGTCTGAATTGGAAGGGTTTCACAGTAGTTATCGATGACTAGTTATGCTTCTGAGCCTCAAAGTGATTCCAGTTGCATTCTTCTCATTTTACAGAGAAAAAAGCTTTCTGTGTTAAACCAGAATCACATACTTCTTTAAATTGCCAATGTTATGTGCTTTAAATGGCTTGCTCAGCAATTCCCCAGCTAGGTGGTCACAGAATAGGCGTGTTTACTCCTCTGGCCCTCATAGCTTCATTGTTTCCAATCCTGCCCCATGATATACATTCTACAGCAGCAATACATGATCAGGTCTGAAGCTTGCTTTTTATGTAAAAATTACTGCCTGTTCAGCTGAATTACTGCAATGTTTAAGGTTTGTGCTTTTGTATAATAGATTCTTTGCTTTAATTTATGTAATCATTGATGTCTGGCCAGTTCACTGGCTCATCTCAGACTTCAGACTGCTTCCACAGGCACTATCTCATAATGTAGCCTGTAGTTATGCCTTGGAGTTTTATTTTCCTTCAGCTCCTGCCCATCTACTGTTAGGTCTGAAGTGTCCATAATTAAGGTGAACAATACCATTAGTACTGCTCCAGACGCAGCCTCACCAATGCCTGTATAACTGAAACATAACTTCTCTACTTGACTTGTTGAGTAAATAACACAAATTTTATTGCACCCATTTATTGTTCATGTGTATGATTTTCATTACAACAGAAACTGTGAGGAGCACATTCGCCTCAGGTCTGCCCCCTTCTACTTCTTACTTTTGAAATCAGTGGCATCAGTCTTGTACCTAAATGCACATCGTATTCAGAATCAAGTTGATGAGCTAAAATCACAAACAGGCACAAATGGATACGACCTGTTGGTTACAGGAAGATCACGACTGGGAGTTAAACGTCCAAGGGTACTCAATATTCTGAAAGGATAGGCAAGAAATAGCAGGAGCTGGATTTGCTTTTTTGGTTAAGGATGACATCAAGGATGTATTAAGACATGATATTGGCACTAGGGACCAAAATATTCAATCAGTCTGAGTAGAAATATAAAGCAAGGGTAGAAACCCCTTGACAGGAGGAATTTACAGGCCCCGAGCAATATATTCCAAGTAGGACATAGTGTAAACCAGGAAATAATGAGGGTAATTTGAACATGCATATTGATTAGATTAATCAACTTGGCAAGGGTAGCCTTGAAGAAATGTGTATAGAGCGTATCAAGGATTGTTTCTTAGAGCAACATGTCATGGAGCCAACCAGAGAACTGGCTGCTTTAGATGTGGCATTTTGTAACAAGTAAAGGTTGACAAATGTCTTGTAGTTAAGGATACTCTTGGAAGGAGTGACCACAACATGCTAGAGTTTAAAATTAAGATTGAAAAAGTCACATACAAAAGTTTTAGCTTTGGGCAAAGGTCTGAGGAAGGAGCTGGCCCTAGTGGACTATGCAAAAACACTAAAGGTCAGGAATGTTGAAGAACTGTAACAAATGCTGAGGGAGATACTAAATACCTCTCAATTAAAGTATATTCCTGACAGGAAGAGGAATTGTAAGAAGATGAAAAATTGTCCATGGCTTAACGAGGAAGTCAAAGATTACATAAAGGAAAAAATCTAGGGCATATCATACTGCAAAAGTTCGTGGCACTCTGAAGAATTGGAAGAAATTCAAATATCAGCAACGCATTACTAAAAACAAAATCAAAAGAGCTAAGAAGAATTACAAAAGGAAACTAGCTGAAAGCGTAAACACTGATACCAAAAGTTTCCATAACTATATAAAAAGGAAGAGAACAGTGAAAACAACTGTTAGTCCTTTAGGGGAAAAAATGGCGAGGTAATAATGGGAAACTCAGAAATGGCAGTGGCACGAAACCAATCTTTTATCTTTTTTTTCAAAATGGAAAATAATAATCTCATCCCAAAAATTGCAGTTATTGCTGAGGAACTTGGTGAAATTGCCACAGCTATGGAGAAGGCATGAAGTAAACTGATGGGATTAAAGGTGGATAAGTCCCCAGGGCTTGATGGCCTGCACCTTAGGGTATTAAGGGAGGTGGCTGCAGAGATAGTGGATGCTCTCATTATGATTTTCCAAATGTCCCTGGATTCTAGAAAGGTACCAATGGATTGGAAACATGCTATGTGGCACTCTTATTCAAAAAAGGAGATAGGCAAAAAGTGGGAAATAGTAGACTAGTTAGTTTGACATCCGTAGTGGGGAAGTTGCTAGAGTAAATCAAAAATGAGGAGATAACTGAACACTTGAAAAATAAAGCTCAATTCACCAAGTGCAGCATTTCATGAAGGGCAAGTTGTGCTTAACAAACATGGAGTGATTTGAGGATATAACTAGCAAGATGGATAATGGGGATCCAGTGAATGTGCTATAACTAGACTTCCAGAAGGCATTTGACATGGTGCTACATAAAAGATTGATCTAGAAAGTTAGATCCCAGAGGGTTAAGGGTGGAGTATTGGCTTGGCTTGGGGATTGGCTGACTGACAGAAAGCAGAGGGTCAGGATAAATGGGTCTTTCTCTGGATGGTGAACTGTTGCTGGTGAGGTGCCTCACAGTTTAGATCATAGAATCCCCACAGTGTAGAAACTGACCCTTTGGCCCAACAAGTCCACACTGACTCTCAGAGCATCCCACCCAGACCCATCCCCTATAAGACACCTAATCTACACACCCCTGAACAGTACAGGCAATTTAGCATGGCCAATCCACCAAGCCTGCACATCTTTGGACTGTGGGATGAAACCGGACCACCCAGAGGAAACCCACGCAGACACGGGGAGAATGTGCAAACACCACACAGATGCCTGAGGCTGGAATTGAACCCAGGTCCCTGGTGCTGTGAGGCAGCAGTGCTAACCACTGAGCCACCGTGCCACCCCAATTTAGTTTTGGGCCATCAACTATTTGCAATCTACATAAATTATCTGCAAACTGATACAGAGTGTAACATAGCAAAGTTTATGGATAATACTAGCATAGGTGAGAAAACAAGAAGTGATTTTGGTTAGAAAAATAAAAGAGTAAATTATTATTAAAATGTAAAGCAGATTCAAATTGCATCAGTGCAGAGGGATCTGGCATTTTTGTGCATGAATCCCAGAAAGTGGGTATGCAGGTGCAGCACATAATAAGAAAGGCAAATGGAGTCCTGACAGTTATTGCAATCTCTGACTCCAGCATCGGCAATTCTTACAATCTCTGAGTTATTGCAAAAGGTCTGGATTATAAGAGTAAAGAAGTGTTGCTACAATTATATGAGAGGTTGGTGAGATCATGCCTGGAATATTTTGCCCATTTTTGGTCTCCTTACTTGAGGAAGGATGTGTTGGCACTGGATGCAGTTCACAGGAGGTTCACCAGGTTGATTCCAGGGATGAATTGGCTGTTGTATGAGGAGCAGTTGAATGGCTTGGGCTTAAACATGCTGGAGTTCAGAATGATGAGGGGGGATCTCTTGAGGTATATGAAATGCTGAAGGGGATTGATTAGATGGACGTTGAACAGATGCCCCGCTTGTGGATCAGTGTTGAACAAGAGGTCACAGATATAGAATGAGAGACGGTAGGTTCAAAACTGAGATGAGGAGAAATCTCTCAGCAACTTGTCTCAGAGGATTGTGAATCTCTTGAATTCACTGCTTCGGAGTGCGGTGGAGGTATAATCAATCAACAAATTCAAGAAAGAAATGTCTATGATGAAAAGCCAGATAAAGGGCTATGAGGAGCAGTCAGAAGAGTAGAGTTAAGATCAGGATAAGATCAGCCATGATCATGTTAATTGTGGAGTGGGCTCGAAGGGCTGAATTGCCTACTTCTGTTCTTAATTCAAAGCTTACTGTAGCCAAACATTAACCCTTATAAACTTTGTCAAACACTTTCAGACACATGTACAATAATGATGTCCTAGTTCCTGCCATAAGGCTATCCCTCCCTCACTGCTTGTGATTTTCATTGTGTCATCCTCAAAGCATCTAGCCTAGAATAGTTGAAGAACGACTAACAAGATGAATGCCATTCAAGGGGATAGAACATTGACAGTGTTAAGGAGCAACAGAAACACCTTGCAGTGGAGCAGAGAATGTTTTGATAATGTGAAGAGGGGAAGATGATTTCTTTCACTGGGGAAGTCTGACATAATGGGGCATCTGTATGAAAGCATCAAAAAGAAGGTGAGGAGAAATTAATTTCCACAGAGGGATATTGTAGAACAGAATATTTTACCACAGGGAGTGTTTGAGGTAGAAACAACTGCATACATTAGGGATAAATTGGATAAATATTTGAAGCAGAAGATATAAAGCCAAAGGAAGGAAATAAAATGATGAGATTTATTTTAGATGCTCAGGCAAAGATCTAGAATAAGTAGAAGTCTGTAAAATTCCTGTGCATGCTGCAAAATTCTTTGGTTCTCTAACCTGCATGATGAGATGACATCTCATTAATATTAGGAAAATAAAACTACTGGTGGACAGTAGTCATTGAATGAACAGTTATTAAGATCAGAAGCAGAAGCAGACAGAGGACAAGTTAGTCATTGAAGGACCAGAGAGTAGTGCAAGAGAGTAAGGTTAGAGGAGATCATAAATTTAGGATCAAGTATGACTGTGGGGGCATTGAAATTATGTACAAGACTTGTCATGATAGGAGCATAGGAATCAGCAGAGACTGGAGAGGATGACAATGTTGGACATTATACGGGCATAAATCAACATGCTTAATGTTTTGTAGTGGAAACATTGAGTGAATTAATATCCAAGCTCCTTGGTGTCTGTCGAAATGGTCTTTCTGAATTTTTGCTGAGTACATATACCACATAGACTTGCCAATGATTTGTTGAATAATATATCAACTCCTCTCAAAATTCCATCTTTCTTGAGGTAAGTATTACAAAAGACATGAGTTATCCATCCTTTATCTTCCAAGGGTCAAATAATGATCTATTTTTCAGAACGTTGAGTTCTGAAGAAGAGTCAACCCAGAACTGAAACATTGACTGTTTTTTTTCTCTCTCTCTACAGATGCTACCAGACTTGCTATGCCTCTCCAGCAATTTCTATTTGCTTGTATCCTCTAACAGTACTGCACTGGTTAACTTCTCCTCACTGTTTTTTATAAAAAGGAGAAGTTTGTCAAGGTTGTGCTTACCCAATCTTGTGAAACGAGGAGCAGATTAGTTACTTGAGCAAGATGAGATGACTTGCTAAGCTGCTTTACTTTACAGTCAGTAATTGAACAAACAGAATAACTATTGCAGAAAAACCCTATTTTTGCTTAATTTAATTACGGTTGATCCTCAGATGAGAGAAGAATGATTTGAACACTTCATTGAACCCTGTATGTGGTTTAAGTAACATTTTTGCTTGGTTTGCTCCTTTACAAACTCAAATCCAGACTTTGTTCTGTTCTGAGGCAGTTCTGTTTCTAACATAGACTGACCAAGATTCTGATTTGCTTTTCTTGGCACTTCCTTACTAATTCATTCAGAACATGGTTTTTCCTCCTCTTTTGTTAATATTGTGGAATATATATTCCTGATTTCATCACATGAAGTGGGACCACTCTTATTTATTTTCAAATCATGGGACAATAGTTGCCAGAGGCTTCTTTTCAAGGGTATCCAGGACTATTTCAAATGGCAACCCTTGCGTCTGTCAACTCTCCAAAATGAGTGGGATGATCTCGATGCAATAGGCCTTGATGAATTCCCCACTGTCTGATCTAAACATTCGAAACATTGCACGGAATTTAAATGTACAACACTTCCCTCATCACTCATCCATCACGCTCTTGCCACACACATCCAGCACTGACTACAAAGTGGTTATTTATTCAACTTTTGTAACCTCACTTTAACTTAAAAGGTTTGACCTATTGAAAAACAATACCGCAGAATATTTCAAGATAAAATGGCCAAGCCTGCTTAAATGCCATTATTTCCCCAAAACGTTGCATTCTGTTCTATTTTAGTTTTACATTTCAGGAAATTGAATGTAATTAAAGAGTCTCAGGTCCCCGAGATCCTCCTCACTAATTCATTTTCTATTCTGGATACTGATGATGGTTCCTTGAAAAAGTACAGCAAAAGCCAAGCTTATGGCACCATGAGCAGCCCAGCTGTACAGAAGGGAAGAAAGATGAACAGGAGAGAAGCAGTGGTTTATTAGATACAGGAATACACAGGCAGATCTGTGATTGTAGATATGAGTCCAGTGTGGTATGACATCTCCATGGTGCCATGGTGAAGGATGTCACAGAGGACTGCAAAACACTCTTAGGTAGGCAGGGGGATGAGGTCCTGCCGTCAGAATATAGGGAGCTTGGTAGAAAATTAACTGGGGAGAGATGAATTCAATGGAGCAAGAGTTGATGAGCTGAACCTGAGCTTGAAGGAAGAAAGATGATTTGGGCACATTTTGAGATACATTTCCCCAAAAATGGGAAGGTAAGGCAAACAAACCAAGAGCTCCCTCGATGAGAAAGTGTTGAAGATTAAGAATAAGAAGAAAAACTGTGCTTATGACAGGTGTTAGGTTATAAATACAATTGAGAAATAGCTGAATGCAGAAGGTTCAGAAGGGGGGTGAAAAAAGTAAATAGAACATTACAGCACAGTACAGGCCCTTCGGCCCTCAGTGTTGCGCCGACCTGTGGAACTAATCTGAAGCCCATCTAACCAACACAATTCCATTATCATCCATATGTTTATCCAATGATCATTTAAATGTCCTTAAAGTTGGCGAGTCTACTACTGTTGCAGGCAGGGCATTCCACGCCCTTACTACTCTCTGAGTAAAGAACCTACCTCTGACATCTGTCCTATATCTATCACCCCTTAATTTAAAGCTATTTCACCTCGTGCTAGCCATCACCATCTGAGGAAAAAGGCTCCCACTGTCCACTCTATCTAATCCTCTGATCATCTTGTATGTCTCTATTAAGTCACCTCTTAACCTTCTTCTCTCTAATGAAAACAGCCTCAAGTCCCTCAGCCTTTCCTCATAAGACCTTCCCTCCATACCAGGCAACATCCTGGTAAATCTCCTCTGCACCCTTTCCAATGCTTCCACATCCTTCCTATAATGCGGCGACGAGAACTGTATGCAATACTCCAAGTGCGGCCGCAACAGAGTTTTGTACAGCTGCAACATGAAAGATAAGATATAAAAATAAGATCAGAAAAGAGGGATTGTGAAATAACATAAACTAATTGAATCCTACAATCCAGATTGGCATTATTAAACTGTGATTGCCTGAAAATTCTTTTTCTTTCTCGACCTGACATCCATGTCTTTTCTCTCTTTGTGTGTTTGTCTGTTTGTGAAGTGGTCAATTTAAGAAGGGGTAGAGTTTAAGTTGTAGAATTATAAGTTGGCAATTCATCTTTCCTAATTGCCATTGGCTAAAGACAATTTGCTTGTAATAAACAATTATTTTCTTGTTCAGAACAGAAAATTGGTGACTGTTTTCTCTTAATCTGGGTTCGACAGTCAGGTAAATTGATGACTTTAGTTTGACGAGACCATTTCAAATTTGGAGTGACTCTGTGAATTGCTTGATTTCCAGTGCACCACCCTCGTGAGTCAGGATCAACCTTCACTCTGAGTTGTATGGCTCTGCGTGTGTGCAGCCATTCCAATGTTCCATGCATGGCAATCTATGTCAGCACATTGATTGTGACATTGGCTTCCATTCCCAGAAGCCACTGCCATGCCCAGTCCTCAGAGGCCTGCACAGCTGCTAAAAAAGTTAGAGAGACTGCTGTCTGGGGAGCGAGGGGTCTTTGATTATGTTGGTTGCTTCCCTGAGACAGCAGGAATTATAGAAGGACCCATCATAAAATGCCTACAGTGTGGAAACAGGCCATTCAGCCCAACAAGACCACACTACCCCTCTGAAGAGCATCCCACCCAAGCTCATTCCCCTAACCCTGCATTTCCCATGTCTAAAACACCTAACCTAAACATCCCTGAACAGTACAGGCAATTTAGCAGGGCCAATCCACCTACCCTGCATATCTTTGGACTGTGGGAGGAAACCAGAGCACCTGGAGGAAATCCACACAGACATGGGGAGAATGTGCAAACTCCACACAGACAGTCGTCTGAGGGTGGAATTGAACCTGGGTCCTTGGCACGCTGAGGTGGCAGCACTAACCACTGAGCCACCATGCGAGTCAATGGATGGATGGCTTGGTGTGCGTCCTTACTATGATCTGAAGTTTCCACCTGCTTCAAGAAAACCACCATCATCCCGGTGCCAAAGAAAAATCATGTAGTGTGCCTCAATGACAACATTCCCCCTGCTCCCACCACCACCCAGTGGCTTTGACCTCCATAATTATTATGAAGTGCTTTGAGAGATTAGCCATGAATGACATTAACAGCAGCCTACCAAATTTCCTTGATCCTTTGCAATTTTCCTACTGATGCAATAGGTCCAGAGCAGATGCCATCGTCCTGGCCCTACACTCATATCTGGAAAACCTGGATAACAAGGATACCTATGTCAGGCTCCTACTTATTGACTACAGTTCTGCCTTCAACACCATAATCTCAAACAAACACATCACTAAACCCTGAGACCTAAGTCTCAGCTCCCCGCCACCTCCCAGAACTGGATCCTTGACTTCCTGACCCATAGATCACAACCAGTAAGAATAGACAACAACACCTCCTCTGTTCCACTATGCTGATGCACTTTGTATAGTACAATCTGCTTGTATAGCATGTAAAACAATACTGTTCACTGTAGCTTGGTACAATTAACAACAATAAATCAATCATTAGGTTAATCAATCAGTCATAACAGAAATTTGCAAGAATCATCAGCTTTAATATGATATGTTAAATAATGAGACAAAAAAATGTCTGAACAGTGACAACTGAGGATGGCTCACTAATAGTCGATGAAGAGGCAGTAGACACAGTATTATTGTAGCTGTGAAGGCAATATCCTGTTCTCGACCCAAAATGTTAGCAGCCTCTTCACTTAGTCAATTTGTCTTTGTCGCATTCCATAACAACGTTAAAGTTATTTATGTTATGGTCACTATTTCCGAGAAAATCTCCTACTGCAACACAAACCACTGGCCCTATTTCATTCTCAAAAGAGGTTGATCCAATATTTCTTCATTCCTCACTGTGTTTGAATGATATTGATAAAGGAGTTACATATTTAGCACTTCCTTTTTTTTCCAGATCCGTTACTATTTTTTCCACAGTCCGGACAAAGAGAATTGACATCCCAACTGATAATTGTTCATTTGTGTTATGTTTTTTCTAAAACTTTCCTGAAGATTTATTTCTCTATCTACTCAAGTTTGAAGTCCACAAGGTAAACTTGGCAATCACTACACACCAATATTTATAGGATTTCACATTGATGTGAAGTTAATAGGATAGGTCACTATTTGTGCAATAAATTACCTGATATTGTCGGAGAATGTAGCTCAGGGCAAAGACGGTCTGTATCAGTAAGTTAATAAAGTTGTGTTCTGTACATGTAGGAAGCTAAGACTGGAATAAGGTTAGCAATGTTCACCTGGACCTGACACTTTCATCATCCAGAATGTAATTTTGCCTTTGACCTCCAGACAATGTGTTAATTAAGACATTTAGATATCATCTGGAGAAATTAACACCATTCTCCTGCATATCATTCAAGAAGTGGGATTCGTATAATAATTTAGGCATTGATATGCATTCCAAACAACACAAAGGGCAATGTGCTATTTAAGCTTTTGGCCTAAAATTGTGTGAGTGGTTAAACTATTAAGAAACGGTGAGTCAAGATTATTTCCTCAGTTCAATCACTTCTAACTACTTTCTCTTTATCAAGATTCATGATAAACTCATTCTTAATTAAAGACATCAACACAGTTGCACTATAATTATCCCGATAAGCTGAGCTTTACATGGGTGAAAGACAAATGTAGGACTTTCCTGAGAAATGCATTTAACTTTGTTGGTTATTACAGTGCAAGTGCAATTTCTGTTTTTTATTCACTCATGGGGCATGGACATCAATGGCTGGCTGACATTTTTAATGTCCATCAATTGGGACCGACACCTGGGTTGGAATTAGCAACAAAAACAAGGTTGCTGGAAAAGTTCAGCAGGTCCGGCAGCATCTGTGAGGGAGAAAGCAGAGTTAACGTTTCGGGTCCGGTGACCCTTCCTCAGAACAGAATTAGCAGTTTTGTGAGGTTCTGTATCAAAATTTGCTTTGTACTTGTGAAGTGCCATGTGTTGTTCTATTATGTGGGAGGTGCTCTATAAAAACTGTTGTTGTTGTGTGCCTACATGGTTTGGAATCTCTTGCAAAAAGGTAGCATTGATAGGATAAGCCAAGTAGCTCCTTTGTGTGAAGTAAATTTCTACTGTTCGATCTACATCCTTCTCCTTTGCTGTGTGGAGGCAGTGGAGTCAAAAGTTCTGAGATCAACCTACCTTCTAGTTATTCTTTGTAATATGTGGCCAATGCGTTTAAGCATTTGGACCGTTTATGTTTTTTTTCTGTGCGGCCATGCAAGATTTTGAAGCAGCCCACGTATGAACCTTTGTATCATGAGCACACACAGATTAGAGGAAACATTACATGGGATCCTTTTTGATACTGACAACTGCACTAATTGTAATGTCATTTTGAAGATCTTTCCAGTTCTGATTCCTTATGTCCTTACGAGTGACAAGGCTGGGAAAAGGTTTAATGGTCTTTCGATCTTTACCTATCATGCACACAATTCTGTTGGTTCTACTGAAATTAGTTTATATTTATACATGCATCGTAAGTGTGTCTTTCTGTTATGGCCAGCATTTGTTGCCATTGCAAATTGCCCTTGAACTGAGGGCAGTTAAGAGTGAATCTGTGGGTCTGGAGTCACATGTAGACCACACCGGAAAAGGATGGCAGATTTCTTTTCATAAAGGAGATTAGTGTGAGTCATAGAGTTATACACCATGGAAATAAACCCTTCGATCCAACTCATCCGCACCAACCTAATATCCCAAACTGATCTAGTCCCATTTTCCAGTATTTGGCTCACATCCCTTTAAACCCTTACTATTCATGTACCCATCCAGATACCTTTTAAATGTTGTAATTGTACCCATCTCCACTGCCTCCTTTGGCAGCTTGTTCTATGCATGTACCATCTTCTGCTTGAAACACTTTTCTCTCAGGTCCATTTTAAATCTTTCCCTCCTCACTTTAAACCAATGTCCTCTAATTTTGGAATCCCCCATCCTGGAAAAAGGAAATTGGCTATTCACCCTATCCACATCCTTCATGATTTTATAAACCTCTATCAGGTCACACCTCAGCTTCCGATGTTGATGGGTTTTTGTAACAACTGACAATCGATGATATGGTCACCATTGCTGAGGCCAACTTTTAACATTCAAGACTTATTAAATTTAAACTTCATAAGTAGCTATGGTGGGGCTACAACTCATGTCACCTATGTATTAAACTGGGCCTTTGAATTATCATTCTGGTGACTTTACCACGACACACGCAGTACGGTTAAATAGTTCGATTTGAGGACAATGATATATATTGTAGACCTTTACTGGATTCTATTCAGGTGCAAGGGAACATTGATAATTAATTTTTTCTCTGCAAATTAAGTGGGTGAAAGAGGACACAAAAAAAAGAGATGGTACATGGAGCATGAAGGAAAACATTTGCTTGGTCAAAATGTCTTATGTTCCCTCTTGCTTTATGCTTCTACAATTTATTTATGTGTTGGAAACAATATGATACGTATTGCTCTAGATTATCTGTTTATAATTCCAATGGTAAGTGTTAGTATGATGGCTTTTTGTTGGTGTGACAACTAAAAATTAGGTCCAGTCAGTCAGTTGGTTGATATTGTAATTTCAGATTTTATATTCTTGTGACTTCATTTCTAGGTTCAAAATATTAGCAGCTCCCTTTTTGTTGTATTCCTACAACATTTAGAAATTGGTTGCTAATTCGCTAACTACATTTACACAAACATTCACTAATGAGGTGATGTTTAAATTTCATTATTAGGTGGATGTTCATGATGAGTTCTTGGTTCGATGAAGCTGAAAATAGTGTTGACTATTGGTATTGGCCTCAAACATCATTAGTGACTTCTAAAATAGTCAATACATTCCTTTAGTTTCATTATATTTTGTTGAAATACTAACCAAATAAATCCACAAGTAACAATTATTCATCATGTCTTTTGTATTTTCTTTAAGGTCCCAATTTAAATCCAACCTGTTCATTGTGAATGAAAGCACCTCCACATCATTGTGAATGAATGATTAAATTACCAATCTGCATGGGACAGGACTACATTCTTGATATTCAAGATAAAGAATCCTTTGACCTCCATGCTATCTAGGCCTTACCTACTCTCCTACCCTATGGTAGACAGTGAAGAAGGTTTTTTTAAGATTACAAAGGGATCTTGATCAAATGGGTCAATGGGCTGAAAGGTGGCAGAAGGTGTTCAATCTAGGTAAATGTGAGGCATTGCATTTTTGTACAACAAACAAGGGTAGGGCTTATACAATTAATGGTAGGGCCTGGGTAGTGTTGCAGAACAGAGGAACCTATGGGTGCAAGTACATAATTCTTTAATGCTTGCATCACATATAGACAAGATGGTTAAAAAGGCATTTGGCACACTTGCCTTCATTGTTCAGTTGTTTGAGATTGGGAGTTAGGATGTTATTAATGAGGTTGTACAGGACATTGGTGAGGCCCCCTCTGGAATACTGTGTCCAATTCTGGTCACCCAGTGATAGGAAGGATATTATCAAGCTGGAGAGGGTTCAGAAGAGATTTAGCAGAATATTGCCAGGTAAGGAATGTTTGAGTTATAAAGAAAGACTGGATAGGCTGGGACTTTTTCCACTGGAGCATAACAGGTTGAGAGGTGACCTGGTAGAAGTTTATAAAATAATGAGAGATATATATAAAGTTGATGGTAGTTGTCTTTTCCACAAGATGGGGAAATTTCAAGACTAGGGGGACACATTTTTAAGGTGAGACAAGAGAGATTCAAAAAAAGATGTAAGAGATAATTTTTTTACACTGAGGGTGGTTTGTGTGTGGAATGAAATTCCTGAGGAAGTGGTGGATGTGGGTACAACTACAACGTTTAGAAGACATTTGGATGGATACATGAATAAGAAAAGTTTGCAAGCATATGGGCCAGGCACAGGCAGGTGGGGCTAGTTTAGTTTGGGATTGTTTAGCATGGACTGATTGGACTGAAGGGTCTGTTTCTGTGCAGTATGACTCTATGACTCTATTCTTATCTCCCAGCCATGTCCTCTACTCAGAAACCCTTCCGATTCATTTCTCCACTTGCCCATTACCCCACCAAGTCTAACCTTATGCTAGAGGTGTCCTTTTGGATTCTAAATGCTGGCTTCCATGTGGATTCCCGATCACTTCCACTTACCCATATGGCATTTTTACTGGTTTCAGGAGGGTGTTGATGAGAATTGACAGTGGCCTAAGCCTCACATTCAAATCTCTGTGGGAATTCTTCCCCACCTATTTAATAGTTCCCCACTTATTTAATAGTACACCTTTATAGAGCACGACTAAAGTCAAAAACTAGTGCGTATGATTTGCAACGTGGCCCGAAATATCAAACTAGTTGCATTACTATCCATTGGCTTGAATTAATTTTATGTTTAGCCTATCTGGAATCATGTCTGCTACCATGATTTCCTGAAAGCTAGCCAGCAGAGGGAGCTAAAAATACTTTTAGACTCAAGGCAAATGCTTCAGGAGTCACATTTCAAGTCAAAAGATGAAATCTTAGATTACATCACTCAGCTAGAGACACTTTACTAAACTTTACTTATTGCACAACTTAACCGAATAATTTTGCATGCTTTATGTAGTCTCCACTACAGATCAGTGTATCAATTTATGAAAACTGCCAACCTGTCAGGGGCACCCTGCAGTTGCAGTTAGAAAATCTTCAAACAATTTCCTCATAGCATGCTGTGAAGCCTGCAGTCATAACTTTATAGTTTGAAAATAAAATCAGATCAAAAGACATCTTAAAATGAAGAGCAATCATTGATGTGGAGAATACCAAGTGAATACCTGAAAAAATATTAATACATTAGAGATTGTAATCATGAGATTTGGCACATCATGGCCTAGTCAAAGGGAATGATTCCTATGTCATGACACAAAAGCTCAAGAGCAACCAGATATTAGGCCTCTGGCCTGCATTGCATGACACTGCAAACTGCACATATCAGACATTTCCAGACAGCTATCTGGATAGCTATCTCATGAATAGCCGTAATGTTCCGTGCAAAGGTGAAAGCAATTGAGAAGGACAAAGATTCTGGGAGAGGTGGGGGAATCAATAATAGGGAGGTAACGATGGGTGGGGGTGAGGTGCAAAGTCAGTCTTTAATACCTCAGTGGAGGTGTGCCAATGTTCTCAGGAGTCCATAGCTCAGTACATTTTGCTAAACTTGCTTCTTTTATAGATGGACTACAGCAACCTATAAAAGACTGTTGAATGGGCATGTTCCATTGTAGGAGCTGTTGGTCATGATGAAGGTTGCTGCCAAAGTCCTCTTCAAGTATAGGGAACTAACAGGGCCTCCTTTGTCCAGTGTGGTAAAGAAAAATCATTTACTGTCCAATTAGAAATGTTTCTTGTAGTTGACAAAACCTAAGTGCATGTTGACAGCTCGTTATAGATGATATTGATATGATCAACATTGTTATTGAAACTTTGAGAGGGACCACGTGTTATGTCTCATTCAGCACTGGTTGTTTTCAGTCAGTCTAATTCTACAGTTTTGAAACTGACATATGCACCCAGAGTGTAAACATCAGATCCAGGTTTAGACCTGTGTACTTTTTCTATTAATGTTACAGATAATATATTATGAGTATATGTTCATTGAACATCATATTGGATGTTTAGGTACCTCTGCTGCAACCGAAAGCCATACATAGCACTATCAAATTTCTAGTAAATCTTACTTGAGCTTAATTAAGTTTAAACTTAGAGACAGGACTTCTTAGTTTGCAAGACAGGCAAGTCTAATCTTTTACTTTTGCGAGCAACTTAATATATTTCATGGTTTCTTGAGGGTCAGAGATGGAAATTAAAGCTGTTGTGTTATGCCTCAAGGTCAATATGTTAGCATACCTTGAAGAAAACATGTTGACGATATTATCACTTTATCAGAAGATGTGACTCGAGAGTGTAAAGACCTCATTGGGTCTTGTGGTGCCAATGTCCCCACCTCTAGATCTGGGTTCAATTTCCTTCCGTCCCACAAGTATATCGTAAAAAGTTTGAAAGATTGATTAAAAATGATTGCAAAGAGCACATATTCCATCTTACTTTGGATCACTTGAAGCATGAGACTCTACTAGAAACATGCTCCTTTGTTGCAAACTAGTAGCTTAATAATAGAACATGCATTACGTGTCTGAGGAAAATCATGTTTGTTCACAAGAGTTAGATGTAATAAATAACAGTTGCATTCTTCAATGCTATTTTATCCACTTACAGTTTCTGACGTCATGGGAGATAACATAAGCATTGCTGCATCAAACACCCTGCTGGAGATAAACCCAAACCACGGTAGCAGCATCTGGAATACATTACACAACCTATAAAAGACTCCATCATCACCCCAATCTCCTCAGCTATGTCCTTCAGAACTCTAGGATGTAGCCCATTGGGTCCAGGAGACATATCTGCCTTCATACCTTCCAGCTTTCCCAACGCTTTCTCCTTAGCAATGGCCATCACACTCACCTCTGCCCCCTGAGTCCCTTGAAGTTCTGGTATGCTACAGGTGTGATATATATTTAATGTAAATTATTCAGAGTTTCAGTTTTTGAGTTAGCAATGTGAAAGTTTCCTGTTTTGCCTGAAATTAATAATTAATTTGTCATGGTTTTTATTTTAAAACAGTTTTGGGGGCCTAGCTTTCGAATTAATTGTTTTTTGTCTCTACTTTGTCAGGGTTTTATGACCAAATAAATTAAATAAGCTCCAGTTTAGAAGGTCAGGAAAGTGTTTATAAACTGAAAGGAAATACTCATAGCTTAGAGAGTAAGGATTTTGTTTAGTTTTACTTTGAGTTCTGGGCAGTCCTGTGAATCCTTCAATTAAGATACTTGCATAGACTAGTGGTCCTGAGAAAGGAAGGATATAGTGAGACTAGAATACTAGAACAGAGCAAAGAGTTAGCATTAGCCCCTGAATAGAAGTGTTGTGATAAAACCCTGAAGAGATGAATTAAAGCTAAGATTATCTAAGCTGAGGAAGAAGCTATCTGCATTTCCAATCTATGAGTTAAATTCCAAATGACTTAAACCTACCAAAATGTTCAAGACATCACTCTGATGTGACTTCTGAATTAGTAGTACTTTTGTGTTATACTAGATGTGTTTTTGAGAACTTTATAGGTTTGTTTTGATTACTGTACAAAAGGTGTGGCTTTTCAATTTATACGGATAGTTTTGGGATGAAAGGGATTATACTTTTACTGTGGTTTAAAACTATTTGAATTCATGATATAAATTTGGTATATTGTATTTTATCTTCATTTCTGTTAACAAACTTCTCTTTTATTGTGAAAATAAAGTCAGCAGCATTGTGTACTTATGTTTCAGTGAGAGACCACTTTGTTAAAACCAAAAGAAGAGAAAATATGATCTACCAAGTCAGGTTTCAGTCTGGGATTTGTGTTGTCCAGTAATAGCATCAACTGGGATCAAAGCCCAGTTTATTTAGCATCTTGGATCAGATAGCATCTGAGGGCAGACTGCAGTACATTATATCTGATTGGGTTAAGTTTTTGTTATTATAACATGTGTTAACATGTCTCACAGTCAATATATCAGTACATCTTTAAGGGATGTGCTCATGATATCATCACTATATCATAGAATCTAATCTGAGGGTGTGAAGATCTCTTTCTCCATCTTACCTCAGAACACTTGATGCATGACATTGTACTGCAAGCATGTTCCTCTATTGTAAACTAATAGATAGGAATGTAATGTTTGTACTTAACAGTCAGTTTTAATAAGTGTTTGTTTAATTCTTCACCATCACTATATCTATGCCCAGCTTCTTATATAATCAAAGGTAGAAATATAGAAACTAAGAGCAGGATTAGTCCATTTGGCCCCAGAATCTAGTCTACTGCATTCGCTGGTCACAATGTGGTCTCCTCTACATTGGGGAAATGAAGCGTAGACTAGGCGACCGCTTTGCAGAACATTTACGTTCTGCTCGTAAAAAAGACCCTGAACTACCTGTTGCCTGCCACTTCAATGCAGCACCCTGCTCCCTGGCCAACATCTCTGTCTCTTACTTGCTGCAGTGTTCCAGTGAAGCCCAACGCAAGCTGGAGGAACAACACCTCATATTCCGCTTGGAGACCCTACAGCCCTCCGGACTCAATATTGAATTCAATAGTTTTAGGGCCTAAACTCTCCCATGTCCCAGCCCCCCACCCCATACACCAGGCCTTGTTACCACATAGCCTGCCATTACACACCCCCTGTTGTTAGTCACTTACAGTCCCCATTAACAACTATTCACCCTCCCAGCCTGATTGTTAGCAACTCCTTTGTCTGTCCAACTGTCTTTCTCTCTCTTTGGGCTCTATCCTATCGTTTACTCCCTACCACACCCACCTCCCTACTTTCTGCATATAAACTGATGTTTTCCCAGCCACCATCAGTTCTGAGGAAGGGTCACCGGACCCGAAACGTTAACTCTGTTTTCTCCTTCGCAGATGCTGCCAGACCTGCTGAGCTTTTCCAGCAACTTTGTTTTTGGCCCTTCAAACCTGCTCTGCCATTCAATACAATCATGCCGATCCTCTATTATAATGCCATACTCCTGCTTTCTCCCCATACCCCTTGATGCCTCTAAAATGTAAACATTTATCAATGTCTTGCACAAATATACTCAATGACCCAGCCTCCTTAGCCCTCTGTGGTAGATAATTCTGTGGGTTCACTCCATTTGAGTGTAGAAATTTTTACTCTTCTCAGTTTCGGAGCCATGAGGTCATGTTGCAGCTGTACAAAACTCTGGTGCGGCCGCACTTGGAGTATTGCATACAGTTCTGGTCGCCGCATTATAGGAAGGATGTGGAAGCATTGGAAAGGGTGCAGAGGAGATTTACCAGGATGTTGCCTGGTATGGAGGGAAGGTCTTATGAGGAAAGGCTGAGGGACTTGAGGCTGTTTTCGTTAGCGAGAAGAAGGTTAAGAGGTGACTTGATAGAGACATACAAGATGATCAGAGGATTAGATAGGGTGGACAGTGGGAGCCTTTTTCCTCGGATGGTGATGGCTAGCACGAGGGGACATAGATTTAAATTGAGGGGTGATAGATATAGGACAGATGTCAGAGGTAGGTTCTTTACTCAGAGAGTAGTAAGGGCGTGGAATACCCTGCCTGCAGCAGTAGTAGACTCGCCAACTTTAAGGGCATTTAAATGGTCATTGGATAAACATATGGATGATAATGGAATTGTGTTGGTTAGATGGGCATCAGGTTGGTTTCACAGGTCGGCGCAACATCGAGGGCCAAAGGGCCTGTACTGTGCTGTAATGTTCTATGTTCTATGTTCAATCCTAAATAGTCTATCCCATATCCTGAGATTGTGCCCTCAGTTCTAGACTCACTAGCCAGGGAAATTATCCCCCTGCATCTTGTCTGCCTGGTTGTTAGAATTTTATATGTTTCAATCAGATCCCCTCACTTCTTTTGAAACTCTATTGAATTCGGGTTCAGTCAAACAAATCTCTCCTCGTAAGACAATCCTACTATTGCTGGTGTCAGCTCAATGAATCTCCACTGTGCTTACTCTATGACAATTTTCTTAGATGACGATACCAAAACTGTATACAATACTACAGGTGTGCTCTCACCATTGCCCTGTGTAACTGGAATGAGACATCACTACTTCTAAACACACATCCATAATATAGCATACCATAACCTTAGCACAGGCATTGCTGTACGAGGTAAAATATCCTGTCATTACAGCACAGTTGGTGCCATTTGACCCCTTGATTATATGCCAGCTCCATGAAAGAATATCACTCCCATTCGTCCATTCTAAGCCCATGCCCCTGCAAGTTTATTACCCTAAAGTGACCAGTCAGTTTCCTTTTCATAGAATCTCTAGAGTGTGGAAACAGGCCCTTTGGCCCAACAAGTCCACCCAGACCCATCCCTCTAATCTACACATCCCTGGACACTATGGGCAATTTAGCATGGCCAATACACCTAACTCACACATCTTTGGACTGAAGGAGAAAACCAGAGCACTCGGAGGAAACCCATGCAGACTCAGGGAGAATGTGCAAACTCCACATGGACAGTTGCCCAAGTGTGGAATCGAATCATGGCTCCTGGCGCTGTGAGGCAGCAGCGCTAACCACTGAGCCACCTTGCCGCTCCTATTAAAAAATTTGATCCTTTCCCCTGCCACCCTCATATGCAGTGACGTCCATGTTATTACCATACATACTGTTACTCAGAGATCCAGCGATCTTTTTCCTTTTGCAGAATCCCTACAGTGTACAAGGAGGCCAATCAGCCCATCAAGTCTGCACTGACCCTCTGAAGAACATCCAGACCCAGACTCTCACCCTTCCCCTGAAACACCTCATCTCCCATGGCTAATCCACCTAACCGGCACATCCCTGGACACTATGGGGTAATTTAACATGACCAATTCACCTAGCCTGCACATCTTTGGACTGTGGGAGGAAACCCGAGCACCTGGAGGAAACCCATGCAGACATGGGAGGATCCTGCAAACTCCACACAGTCAGCCAAGACTGGAATCAAACCTGGGTCTCTGACACCCTGAAGGCAGCAATGCAAAACACAGAGCCATTGTGTTGTTCTCAATGTATATGGACCTACATAACAGATACTAAAGTGCAAACAAACTTTCAGGACCTTTCATTGTGACGCCACTAAAAGACAATTAATCTTCCCTGTGGATAGCTGCTCATATCAAAATAATAACAGACATTTATTCTCAATTGGCCTACAGTCTTCTTGGCTTCAGAATAGATTTCTAAAATATGAGTGTGAAAGTATCCTGTTCTATCACACTGCCTCCAAATATAGATAAAAGAGGTAAACTCTTGAGGTGAGGCACAAATGACTGTGCTGGATGTCAAGACAGTGTTTGACTAATTATGGCATTAAGGAGCCTAAGCTAAAATGAAGTCAATGTGAACTGGATGGAAAACTTAGCACTGATTCCAGTTATTCTAAGCACAAAGCAAGATGGTTGGCAGTCAATCATCACAGTCAAGGGGCACCACAAAAGGAGTTGTCTGAAGTTTTTGGCATTACTATCTTCAGCTGCTTCATCAATGTCATTCCTCTCATCATAAGATCAGAAAAGGACCTCCAGTTCTGGCAAAGGGTCACTGGATGTGAAGCATTAACTTTGTTTTTCTCTCCACAGATGTTGCCAGACCTGCTAAGTCTTCCCAGCACTTTCTGATTTTGTCTCAGAAGTGGGGATGTTCGCTGATGACTGCACAATGTTCAACACTATTCAAGATACCTCAGATCTGAAGCATCCCATGTCCAAATGCAGCAAATCTGGACAAAATCCAGCTTTCAAGTTGCAGATGACAAGCAGTGTTCATGTCATTGAAGTTTCATGACCAAGACAGAATCTAACCATAACCCCTGATGTTTAATGGTATAAACATCACTGAATCCCCCCACTGTCAACATCTTGTGGCTACCATTGACCAGAACCTAAATTGGACCATCTATATAAATATAAATATCAGAGGTTGCAACTTTTGTGGTAACTCATTCCCTGATTTCCCATTGCCTGTTCACCACTGACAAGACACAAGTCATGTATCCTTCATGATGGAATAGCATCCAGTCCTCTGGATGAGAACAGCTCCAGCGATGTTCAAGAGGTTTGACAATGTCCAGAAAAAAGTTGCCCACTTGATTAACATCTTCAATATTTAAGCCTTCTATCACCAATGCACAGTGTAAGCAATGTGTACCATCTATAGTATGCACCTCTGAAAGTTACCAAGACCCTTCAGTAACACCTTCCAAACCCATGCACTCTACTGCCTACGAAGATAAGAACAGCAGATATAAGGGAGCACCGTAACCTCAAATTCTGGTCCAACCCACACACCATCTTAAGTTGAAACTATATTGTAACTTCTACACTTCCGCAGGCCAAAATAATGGAACTTCCTTCCTAGTAGCTCTAGTGTATACCAATTGTCCACAGCTTGCAGTGGTTCAAGAAAGCAGTTCATCACCATTTTCTCAAGGACAATGTCTACATCATGTAAACAAATAAAGAATGAAGTGGGCTGCAAATTGCTGAAATCATACCCTTTGGTGTGTTAATGGCCAAGTAGTTACCATTTATGAGGACAGTGAAAGATAGATACTAAATTAATTTGACAGAAGCCATGTTTCTGATAAGGGTCATTTAATAAGGCTCACTTATGCAGCAACATGAAAGAGAAAGTTCAAGACCAGCAGAGGAACCCTGTCTAAGAGTTATCTGAAGGCGAAGAGTTCAATCTGGCTTTTGCTGATCTGTCTGAAGAACCAACCACGTTTTATGACAGGGAATCAACCACTTCCTTGAACTGAATAAAGCAAGAGAAACCTTTTGCTGTGAGCAGTAAACCTCAGTGAATAGTCTTCATTAATATTCAGATGTTATTTCTTCAGTAGACCCAAACAAATCACTGCATTACAGTGATTCAAAATGTAATATTGAGAAAAGGATGGATTTTTGGATTTTTCAGATACCAGCTACTTTTGGTAATCAGCATCTTTTCCAATATATGATATTGTGGGTGTGTATTTTTTTCATTTACGCACTGAATGTGTGTAGCATTGGTTGGGCCAGCATTTATTGCCCATACACAGTGGCCATTGTGAAGGAAATGGGGAGCTGCCTTCTCAAGCTTCTGCAGTCTATTTGGTGTAGATAGACTCAAAAATGCCCGTAGAGAGGGAGTTCTAGGATTTTAACTCAGTGTTACTGAAGGAACATTGCAAATTTGGATTGGTTGCAAATATTTTGTAGGAGTTGTGTAATTAATGTTTATCCTTTTTTTAACAGCTGTATAAGGAAATCTGTTCTGAAGGAGGGTCACTGGACTTAAAATATTAACTCTGATTTCTCTCCACAGATACTGCCAGACCTGGTGAGTTTCTCTATCAGTTTGTCTTTTTGTACAATGAAATCTGTCAGTTGTCAATTTTTTCTGTTATTCATTCACGAGATCAGGGCAAAGCTGGCTAAGCCAGCATTCTATTTCCTATTCCTAATTGCCCTGGAGGCAGTTAAGAGCCAATCACATTGCTGTGCATCTGGAGTTGCATGTTGGCAAGACCAGGTAAGGATGGCAGATTCCTTCCCTAAAGGGCAATAGTGTACCAGGTGTGTTTTCCAGGCAGTCGATAACGAATTCATGGTGATCATTAGACCGCTAATTCCAGATTTTTATTGAATTAAATGCCACCATCTGCCGTGATGGGATTTGAACCCAGGTCACCTGAACCTTACCTGGTTCTCTGGATTAACAGCCCAGTGATAACACCACAAGGCCATCACCTCCCCAAATAAGGCATATTCTTAACAGTCATAGCACTCAGAGATAAAACACATGTTTGTTCTTTTTAAAACTCATCTGGTCTCATTCAGAGGAGAGGTGGATAAAAGGGAAACTATCGTGTCACTGCTCCCTTGTGTACAATACTGCATTAAAATATTCTTCCTCAAATTCTTCTCGCATCTCTTTACCAAAATCCTAAATTAAAACTCAGTCTCTGTATGATCTGCTAATGTGAATACCTTTTCATTGTCTACCTTATCTTAGTTTGTCTGTCTCATACACTTCTATCAAGCATTCCCACAATACCCATTGCTGCAAGGAGAATGACCCTGGCTTAGAAGAGGAGGAACAAAGAAAATAAGAACAGAATTAGGCCATTTGGCCCTTCATGTTTGCTATACCTTTCAACATTATCATGGTTGATCATCCAACTCATACCTTGTACCCGCTTTTCCCCCAAACCCTTTGATCAATTTAGCCCTTAGAATGATTTAAAATTATTCAGCCTCAACTGCTTTCTCACAGAATCCCTACAGTGTGCAAACAGGCCATTTGGTCCAACAAGTCACACCACCCCTCTGAAGGGCATCTCACCCAAACCCAGCCCCCTACTCCTGCATTTCCCCATGTCTGACCCACCTAACCTAAACATCCCTGGACACCACAGGCAATTTAGCATGGCCAATCCACCTAGACTGCACATCTTTGGACTGTGGAAGGAAACGAGACCACCCGGAAAAATTCACGCAGACATGGGGAGAATGTGCAAGCTCCACACAGACAGACACCTGAGGGTGGAATTGAAACCAGGTTCCTGGTGCTGTGAGGCAGCAGTACTAACCACTGAGCCATCGTGCCACCCTCTGTGGCAGAGAATTCCATAGGCTCCACTTTCTTTGGATGTAGACATTTCTCCTCATTTCTGTTGGGGTGGCCTGACATGTATCCTTGGATTGTAACATCTAATCTGGGCTGTTAGTCATGAGGAACATCCTTTCTGCATTTGCCCTGTCTTGTCCTGTCAGAATTTTATGGGACTCTATGAGATCCCCCTCTCATTACTTCTAACCTTGTTGCTGACATCTATCATTCCCGGAACAGGCGCCACAGGCAGTTTCTCCTGCAAGGTTTCACACCTAAGTGAGCATGCAGATTCCCATCAGCAAACTTTCACTGTGATTTTAACCTGGGTCAATTGGTGATAGCAACATGATAATTTCAGAATCTGTTACAGAAAAAATGAGGTGCATTGCTGCTCGAGGCCCTCAACTTTAGAGTCCATTAACTTCTTTTATCTGCAATGTCACAACACAACTTAGCACTGCTGGAGACCCATCCAATATTTACACTGTCTCACTTTATCTAAAATTAAAACATCTTACCTTATAGTCACTTATTTTTCATTTAATATTTGAAAAGAGGCAATATTTCTCCAATGATCTGAGCTGAACAACTTGAAAGGAAAACACAGATTAGACTAAAATCAGTTAAACTGATGATGAAATCTACACTGACATCTTACAGTTCCAACTCTACTGTGCCTTAGCTTTTATTTGTAGGCAAAATTTTCTAGCATACGTAGAATCTTTAGTCCTACACTTCATAAATTGACAATATGTTCTGGCCAAGGTTACTCACTATTTGAACTCGCTGTTTATTTTTGATATCTTGACTGTCTAATGGAATGAAATGAGGCACAGAAAATAGAAACATACCAGGGCCTGGACTGGTGGTGCTTCAAAGAGCCCACTTTTCGTGGACCAGTTGCCAACATGACTACCCTTCAGAAAGGAACTGGAAATGATACCATTTTCAGTGAAGATTACACAACCCCTTAGACAAAGTGCTTGTTATCCAAGTCAATAATTATTGGAAAAGCTTCATCAGTAATATAGATTTTTAAAGTAAACAAGTACTCGGCCATTCATGAGCCGATACTGTACAGAAAATGATGTCAGAATGATATCCGTTAATTTTCAGCTAAATTTAATGACAGTGTTAATTTTCATACCATTTCACATCAGAATCCTGTCTGCTGTTTTGTTTCGAGCTTCAAGTATCTATCTTATGCGAATCTACTGCTTCTACTGGCAAGGCTTCAAAAAATAATATAAATTAACTATTTATGCATTAGTGTGGTTGAAGGCTATAAATATTTTAGGGCAATAAAGTTTGATGTTGGCATCAACTTGCCAATTGACGAGAGTTTTATGTGCTTTTGTGGCCAATGAGACAAGATGGATCAGAAATAAAATAGGAAGAATGGGGTCTGTTCAAACTGCTCCACTAATATATGGCCATTCAGTGGACACCAGCGACCATGTCTAGCAAGTGTTGGGTGTTCGATGAGCTTCAGCTCTGAGTTGACAGGCTGGAGTCAAACGTTTTTGAGAAGATTTGTAGCTCGGGTTGTAGATGAGGTTGTAGACTTGCTCACCGAGCCAGTGTGTTTGGTTGCAGACGTTTCATTATCCTGCTAAGTAACATCATCAGTGCACCTCTGGTGAAGCGTTGGTGTTCTGTCCTGCTTGTTATTTACATGCCTCGGTTTGCTGGGGTGGTTGGCATTACTTCCAGTTCTGTTTTTCAGTGGTTTGCATATCAGGTCCAGTTCAATGTGTTTGTTGATGCAGTTCTGGTTGGAATGCAGGCCTCTGTTCGCCTTGTGCTATTATGGATGCTGTCCCAGTCAAATTGGTGTCCTTTTTTGACCATGTGTATTGAGACCAGTGAGAATTGGTCGTGTCTCTTGATGGCTAGTTGGTGTTCGTGTTTTATTATTGTCAGTTTTCTTCCAGTTTGACCTATGTAATGACCTTGCATGATATTTTGTATATTGCATTAGTTTTATTGGTTGTGGGTATGGGATCCTTTACATTCGTCAGTGGCTGTCGCAGGATGGTTGTTGGTTTGTGGGCTATTCTGATACTTAGAGGTCTGAGTACTCAGGCTGGATTCTAGGTGTGAAAGCTGTAACACACCAGAGAGAGGGAGAGTTGCTTGGATGCTGCATTTTAAGAATCAGTTGCGCCTTTTGATTACTTAGATCAAGTTTGGTCCACGCTCAGAAACAAGAAGGTATGGCTGCAAGTGAGGCAGCTATGGGAATCTTAAATCTAGTTTTGGAGGAGACTCTGTCATTATCCTGTCCAGTGGGCATGGGATTCTTGCTCCTAGGTGGACGAGGAGTGCCCACTTCAGGATGGATGAGCAGCACCATGATCCAGAGGCCCATTCAAGTGAGGAGAGAAAGGTGAAATGTCACAGTATTCAAGAATAGGACAGTTAGGGGAATAGTCTCAAAGACAGTGTCCTGAAGGCTGTGTTCAATACCTGGTGCCAAGGTTTATGGCATTTCTTCAGGGCTACAGTGGAGCATGGAGTGGGAGGAGAAGGTTGTGCAACTATGGTTGTAAATAGGGTTTTAAATTAACTAGTGGAATGGGGAGTATTTAATTGAAGATAAATTTAAAAAAAACAAAGAGAAACAGAACAGTAGAGGTGTGGAAAAGTGAAGAGGCAATCAGCACTTAAGCAGTGGCTAAAAGGGGTAGAAAATTTAGGCAGAAGTATGCAACGGAAATTAGAACCGGGGTGAGTAATAATGGTAAAATAAAAGAAGAATAATCTGAATTTAGGTCAGTGGACGCACAATGCTAACCTTGTTTCCACTCCACAGATCTGTCAGATCTGCTGAGTTTCTCCTGCAATTTCTTTATTTGCTTAATGATAATGGTAAAAAGTCATGCCTAGGGCTCTTTATCTGAATGTATGTAGCATTTGCAACAAGACAGATGAGGTCACAGTACAAATACGCTCAAAGAATATCATTTGAATGCCAATGCGAAGACATGATTGCAAGATAACCAAGGCCGAGGACTCAAAATTCGAGGCTATTTGATATTCTGGAAGAAGAGGCAAAAAAGGAAAAGGAGGTCAGAGTGTTTTATTAATAGAGAAATTTTTCAGTGCAGTAGTGAATAGTGATAAAAGTGCAGTGGTTTATTTTGTGGCATCAGCTTGCGTGGAAATAAGGAATAACAAGGGAAAGAAGTGAGGATTGGAAATCATCTATGGACATCCAAAGAGTTACCTTACTGTAAGGCAAAGTACAAATAAGGAAATGATGAAGTCATCTTAAGGTTGCGAAAGGCACCACTGACATACAAGTTTTCTTTCTTTCAATGTTAGTAATTACAACACAGTTTACCATTTTCAGCAAATATTATTTGTTGAGTTTAATTTACCCCTCACACTGACACCTCAAAAATAAGTAAGACAGGAACTAAAAAGCAATGAACTGTATCAACAAAGTCAGTACAATTAGTTATATAACTGCTGCACTGCAGCTATGCATACTTTACAAGCCTTCTGCTGCTGCAGTCTACTTTTTAACTCAGTAATCACGGTCAAATATTACATTCATGGTTGGATTTTCCAATCTATTAACAACGTGGTGCCTTTCCTAGCAATCAAAAATAGAGTTTAATCCACTTGTCCTTTCAGTATCAAGAAACAAATGAACACATGCACTTACTCATTAACAAAGGACCCTATTTAAAAGTAAATTCACATTGCGCTCCTAAATTACATATGACATTTGAGCCTTCAATATATTTCTGTTTATTTATTAAGATAGCTATTTCACAGATGGAACAGCTTTGCTATGTTTCAGAGGCATTTTAGACCAGAGTGAGGATTTTTACTTGTTCATTTTAATAATTTCCACATAAACCAGAGCTTTTCTGAGGATGTGCAGACAGATAAGTGCTGTAGCTTTCAATTTATATGGTGAAAATAAAACACCTTGCTGCATCAAGAAAATATTCAGAGAACAACTATATAACGTACATTACAACTGAAACACGATGCAAAAAAATGATAGTTTAAAATCTGTTGCCTGCATCCCAAGAATTGTGAGCTTTAAAGAAGTTTTGAAAATTAAAGTATCAAACCTCAACTCTTGCATTGTCTCTAACCTAAATATCATACAATCCAATAAAACATCCTGGCAAGTTTCTGGGTACCAATGGACATTAAAGAGAGATTAGACAGAATATTACAAGATCAATACAGATTTAGATGAAGTGGTCAAAAGAAAGCCTGCTCCCATTAGTTGATGTTATAAGGACCAGGGGCTGCATATTTAAGATTTTATAAGGTTATCTTGGGACTGGGAAATAACCTTATTTCATGCTTAATGGTGAAGAAATCACTGCCTATGAATGTGGTGGAAACACCATCACCTTTATGGGTGGCATGGTGGCTCAATGGCTCAGTGGTTAGCACTGCTGCCTCACAGTGCCAGGGGCCAAGGTTCGATTTCCCCTTTGGGCAACTGTCTGTGTGGAGTTTGCACATTCTCCCTGTGTCTGTGTGCATTTGCTCCAGTTTCCTCCCACAGTCAAAAGATGTGCAGGCGAGGTGGATTGGCCATGTTAAATTGCCTGTAGTGTTCAGGGATATTTAGATTTTGGTGGGTTATAGGGGGATGGGTCTGGGCAGGATGCTCTGAGGGTCGGTGTGAACTTGTTGGGCCAAAGGGCCTGTTTCCACACTGTAGGGATTCTATGGAACAGATCAGCAATTCCATCAAAAGGAATTCAGATTAACAATTGAGGCAGATACATTTGCAGGGCAATGGGGAAATTACTCTCACAAGAGCCCACATGTACTGAATGGGCCAAATGGCTCCTTCTAGGACAGAATGACACTTTGGCCGGGATCCCCTTGGCAGGGGCAAGGCCTGATTGTCGGACCAAATGTGAGTCCTGATCAAGTCCCTGTGATCAGTGAGCAAAACTGCGATGATGGTCTTTCCCCCAGGGAAAGGTCATTGGGGTCCTGCTGTCCAGTTAAAGATAGTGAGTTGGTCCTCCATTCAGATGGCCCCATCAGAGAGCGGGCTTCTCGGACACTTCAAGCCGAGGTGCCCTCAGAGTAGAGCTAGGGAGTTAGACCAGGCAGGTAGGCCCCAACAAACAAGGAACTAATCCTTCCAGTAGCAGGATGTAGGCACTACAGGTGATGGTTGCTGCCAGCAACACCCTGTTAGGGCCATGCAGTCTCTAGAAGTGGTGTCTCTCACCCACACCTACTCCCCGTTTCCCCACAGAAATTGCAAGGACCCTTTGGCTTCCGTACCTGAGAGATGGTGTATTTACTACAGAGGGACTGCAGCAAACGTTCACTATTCTGCTACTGGGAATGGAAAGTCTGACCTACGAGGAGAGATTGGTCCAATTGGGCTTGTGTTAAATAGAGTTGAGAAGGATGACAGAGGACCTGGCAGAAATATATAAAATTTTAACTGAGCTAGACTGACTAAGTGCAAGGAGGATGTTTTTCCCTGGTTGGGGAATCTAGTACCAAAAGTTTTAGCTCAGGATTTGGAACTGAGATGAGGAAACATTTTTTCATTAAGAGGATGACGAACTTGTGGAATTCTCCAACACAGAAGACTGTGCCGGCCAAGCCAGTGAGTATATTCAAGAAAGAGATTGATACATTTTTAGATATTAAAGGCCCTAGGAGTATAGGGAGAATCCAGGAATATGATATTGTGATAAAGGATCAACCTTGATCACTTTGAATGACGGAGCAGGCTTGAACGGCCAAATGGCCTACTCCTCCACCTAGTTTCTATGTTTCCATGTGGTGGTTGGGAAGGGGACAGGCTTTACCATTGCAGTTCATGGACATTGCCCTCAACTGAGCCTTCATTTGGAGAAAATGGCCAATTGTATCTGGTTATCAGGCAGTCAACCCTCTGCTGAAATTCTGGCCATGGAACAGCACTCTTGAATCTGCTGTAACATCCTGTTGAAGCTCCTGTGCTCCAGACTCCAACAGTTTACTGAGTAAATCAACAAGAACAACTGGGAACATCAACAATTAATAAGAAGTAGGTTTCCACAACCAATGGGAAATTGCTTGCCGATTGGATTTTTTTATTGGGCAGGATAGTTCATGTCAAGTTCAAATATCATTGATTGTCCTGATTCACATTGAACAAGTTCACTGAGGGAAATGTACTTTGCAGGTTGGTTTGATATAAAGAAGCCTCGTTTGTGAGGCCAGAACAACCACTGCTTTTATGAGTCTGGCTGGGAATCTGAAGATTAATGGAGTATTCTGGATATGGTAATATAAGTTGATCAACACATTTTTAAACCATGTTCAACATTCCTTACATTTTGGAATTATATTTTTCATTCAGCTGCTACACGAAAGAAAACAATGCCCTAATGATGTTTAGAACAAAGAACTTCCATTCATCTTGTTCTCAGGTTGTCTCAAAGTCTGCATCAGCCAATGAATTATTTTGAAGTGGTTTGTACGTAGGTGTGGCTGATTATTTGTAAGCAGCAAAATCCTGCAAATGGCAACGACCCCAGTAGTGTAACGTACTGACAATAAAAATCTGGCCTAGGGGATTGTGATCTCCTTAAATTGTATTATTTGTAGTTTTATATTGACTTAAATAGGAAAACAGAGTTTTGTTTCCAAGTTTCATAGGGACATAAGGAGCAGGAGTAGGGTATTCAATTTTTTAAATTTGCTCTGCCATTCAGTAAGTTCTTTGAATCCCTACAGTGTGGAAGCAGGCCATTCAGCCCATCAAATCCACACTGACTCTCTGAAGAGCATCTCACCCAGACCCACCCCACTAACCAATCCCTGTAACCCTGCAAAACAAAAACTGAAAGAACTGCAGATGCTGTTCTGAGGTTCTGAGGAAGAGTAACCAGACTCGAAATATTAACTCTGAAGTTTTCTTCATAGATGCTGCCAGACCTGCTGAGCTTTTCCAGCAACTTCTGTTTTTGTCCCTGTAACCCTGCATTTCCCATGGTTAATCCACCTTGCTCGCACATTCCTGAACACTATGAACAATTTAGCATGGTCAATCCACTTAACCTGTACATCTTTGGTCTGCGGGAAGAAAACAGAGCACCCAGAGGAAACTCACACAGACACTGGAAGAATATACAAATTCCACTCAGTCTCCTGAGGGTGGAATCGAACTTGCATCCCTGGTGCTGTGAGGCAGGAGTTCTAGCCACTGAGCTGCTTTGCCACCCTCATAGTTGATCTGATTCACATGCCAGCCCCACTTTCCTATCTGCCCTTCATAACCCTTGTCATAAGATCAGAAGTTAGAATCATTGCTGATGATTGCACAATGTTCACCTCCATTTGTGACTCCTCAGATGCTGAAATAGTCCATGTCCAAAGGCAGCAAGACCTGGACAATATCCATGCTTGGAATGAAAATTGGCAAGAAATATTCCCATCATACAAATACCAGGCAAGGACCCTCTCTAATAAAAGAAGATTTAACCATTGTCCCTGACTTTCAATGGTGTTATCAACACTGAATTCCTCCACTATGATCCTTATCTTTGACAATCACATGCTAATGAGTATGACTGTCCACCTAGGAAATTCAGTGTCACTGGTCATGGGTTCTGTGAGCACTTGTGTGACTGATGAATCAGATCCTAGAGCTATGTCTCCAACCACACATTTGTTGGTTTTTCTAGGTGATCGAATTAGTCGTTGGACTGGAGATCATTGGCATTCCTTTCTCCATTCTGTGCTTCCTTTTTCCAGCAGGTGTTTCCAAAGAATTCTGTCCGTTCATGCAACAGTATTCTCCATACTTGTCATCTCCATTAACAGTTCTTGAAATCTGCAAGAAAGAACCCCTGTTGATCTCAGGGATGCTGCCAGCGCCACCATCTTCAAGAAAGGAGACAAAATGGACTGAGGAAACTATCGAAGACTCTCCTACTCTAGATCGCTTGCCCAAATCCTTGCTAGGTGACTTCTTCCAGCCTCTGAGGAAATCATTCCTGAAAGCCAGTGTGGCTTCTGGACACACCACAGAACAATGACATGATTTTCTATCCTCAGAGAGAAATGCCAGGAACAACTCCAACCACTCTATCTGGACTTCATTGGTCTGATCAAGGCTTTTGACTCAGACTTTCGGCAAGTGCAATGGAAGACCCTGTTAGAGGCTAGCTGTCCAGTGAAATTCATCAACATCCTCGGTCTCCTCCACAACAGGATGCTATGGTTGGTCTTCACCATTGGTGATATGACAGAATACTTTGAAGTCAAGACAGGGGTCAAGAAGGGATGTGTCACTGACCCCGCCCCTTTCTTAATCCTATCCTGGTTCATCCACGTCAATGCTACAATCAAGAAAGCACACCAATGCTTCTACTTTTTCAGAAGATGAAGGAAATTTGGCATATCCACTATTACACATACCAATTTTTACAGATGCACCATTGAAAGCATCCTATCCAGATGCATCACAGCTTGATATGGCAATTGCCCTGCCTAAGACCGCAAGAAATTACAGAGAGTTATGAATGTAGCCCAGTCCACCACAAAAATCGACCTTCCATCCATTGACTTGGTCTACTCTTCCTGCTGCCTCAGGAAAGCAACCAACATAATCAAAGACCCTTCCCACCCCAGTTATACTGTCTTCCACCTTCTTCCATTCGGCAGAAGATACAAAAGTTTGAAAACACACACCAACAGATTTAAGAACAGCTTCTTCCCTACTGTTTTCAGATTTATGAACGGACTTCTCATATATTGGAGTTGATCTTTCTCTGCATCTACCCTGTACCTATAACATTATATTCTGTTCTATAAGCTCATGTGCTTATTTAAGATATGATTTGTCTGGTTAGCACATAAAACAATACTTTTCATTGTATCTCAGTACGTGTGACAACAATAAATCAAAGCAAATCAAATCAAAATTTTCATTGCTGTTATTCTTCATCTTGTCAAGAATAAGCTTCGTGGTGGTTGTGGACATTGCCTATAGGATGGATACAAAACTTTTCAACCTCAACTGGTTGAAACCAAGAAGAAACTTGCACTGACCTCACTTGTGGTACTACAGTATGCAGATGACAATGTCACCACTGCTCTCTTCAAAGAGAATCTTCAAACCTCGCTTAAAGTCTTCACGGAGCCAGACCAAAGAATGGTCTCAGGCTCAACCTCACATAGAGTCAAGTCCTTTATTAACTTGTCAAAGGTCAAGCTCCATTCCAACCCTCCATTAAGAGCAACAGATAAATCCTCCCAAATGTGGAGCATTTCCCTTACCTAGGGAGTTTCCCTTTCAACTAAGGTCGACATTGATGCGGAGATTCAATATTGCATTCAATTTGTGATCACAGTAAACATTACTTAATTGGCTGTAAAGTGTTTTGGAGTAACTTGTGGTCATGGAAAGCACCATATAAATAGAAGTCCATTCTTTATTCAATTACATGTTTTTATATTAGCAAGTTGTGTCATTTCTGATGTTCGTCAGAATTGAACGCAGAGACTATAAGCAAATGTTAGCAGTAGATTTCTCATGGATAATCACCCTGTAAATATTATTATAGAACCAGTAATACATTTCTTTGCCCTAACAACTTGTTGATGCTGGGGAAATCAACGGCACCGATATCTAGAAGCAGATGTTTATTTTCTGTCTCTTTGTGGGGCACATGGAACATTTCTTGTTCCAGTCCTATTCTGACCCCCACCCACAACAGTTTCCCTGGTATATCGATGTTATCGTCAGTGCTGCTGCCCTTTCTTGTCCAGAATTGGAAAGGTTTACCAATTTTGCTTCCAATTTCCACCCTCCTCTTTCACCTGGTCCATCTCTGACTCCTCCCTCCCCGTCCTCGACATCCCTGTTTCCATTTCTGCTTCCTGTAAAGAATCTATTCCATTCTCTCAGTTCCTCTGTCTCCATCGCATTTGTTCCAATGATGCCAACTTTGACAAGGGAGCATCCAAAATGTTCACCTTCTTCCTCAACAGAGGACTCCCCATCACTGTTGTTGACCGGATCCTCAGCCAGGTCCGACCCATCTCCCACACTTTGGCCCTCATCCCCTGTCTTTCCTCCCACAAAAGCAATAGGGTCCAAATTGTCCTTACCTACCAGCCCACCAGCATCCGCATCCAGAGGATCATTAGCCATCATTTCTGCAACCTCCAGCAAGATGCCACCACAAGACACATATTCCCCTCCCCTTCCTTGTCAGCCTTCCACAGTGACCATTCCCTCTGGTACACCCTAGTTCACTTTTCCCTCACCCCCAACACAGCCCCTACACAGCCTGATGGCAGCTTATGCTGCAACTGTTGAAGGTGTAACACCTGCCCATTTACCTCCTCCCTCCCCAGTATCCAAGGGCCCAACATACCGTCCAGCTGAAGCAGCACTTTACCTGCACTTCACAGAATCTAGCCATTTCTGAAGAAGGGCCCCGACCCGAAACATCAACTTTCCTGCTCCTCTGATGCTGCCTGACCTGCTTTTTTCCTCCAGTTCTACACTGTGTTATCTCTGACTCCAGCATCGGCAGTTTTACTATCATACAATCTAGTCTACTGCATTCACTGCTCACAATATAGTCTCCTATATATGGGGGAAACAAAGCGTAGACTGGGTAAGCGCTTCGCACAACACTTGCATTCCTTCCGCAAAAAAGACCCTGAGGTTCCACTTGCCTGCCACTTCAACATATCACCCTCTTCCCTGGCCAACACCTCCGTCTCTTGCTGCAGTGCTCCAGCAAAGCTCAGCACAAGCTGGAATAACAGCACTTCATTTCCCGCTTGGGGACCCAGTAGCTGTGTTCAATAACTTTAGGGCTTGTGCTCTCCCATGTCCTTACCCCAACCTCCACATACCTGGCCTCATGATCACATAGTCTGCTATTATACACAACCCCTGGTTAGCCACGAACATTCCCAATTAATAGATATTCACCCTCCTAGCCAGAATATTATCCACTCTTTTATCTTTCCACCTGTTTTTCTTTCTCTTTCGGCTCTATCCCCACCTATCATTTACTCCTTACCCTTTACCCCACACTATCTTCTCCATAAGAGTTGACATTTTACTAGTTACCATCAGTTTTGAGGAAGGGTCACTTAATCTGAAACATTCACTCTTATTTCTCTCGACAGATGCTGCCAGACCTGCTGAGCTTTTCCAGTAATTTTCATTTTTGTTTCTTGTATTTTGGGTAAACTGGTTAAACTGAGATTGATACATTGCTTTTTCGCACCAATGAACTATTTATATTTGAGAAACTCCAGATATATCTGAATTCTTTGCAGAAGTGAAAGAATGGCTTCACCCAAACTGCGTTACTGCAATATTCACCCTGTCCTTTGAAAGGGATAGTTCATTGGATTCTGGGTTGTTGCTTTTAAGCAAGTTAATGTTGTAAGTAGGCCAAATTGTCAATGATTTAAAACAATGCAACAGAAAAAGAGGTTTTGTAGCCTAGATCTCAGTTCATGGTTTGACACCTTAGCACTAAAGAAAGATTTAAAATTATCTCCCTGTGGTCTATAATTTGTCAACTCTGATCATCTCTGCACTTGGAACTATCATTTCCTATTGCATGGATGGGCAATTTTAGTGTTGCAGTCTTTTCCTCATACACCATTTTGGTCAGCTCTCAACAACTGGTATATAGGTTTCCAATGTTTCAAATGCTTCAATTTCTTGCAATATCAAGGAAACTGACAGGAATTTTAATTGCTTATTTGACACAAAACATCTTATGGTTGAACTTGATCTTCCTCATTTAGATTCAATACAAGGGCTTTATTATGCTGTAGCTACTTAATATCTAGTTTTATTGAAAATATTGCACAGAACTAGAGTTTGCCACAGCATCAATGAATAGTTTCCAGCAGGTTCAGCTCTATATTAATTTGAGTTTACTTCCAGTTTAACTTTCCTTTTTAAAAAAAAGGATGGGAGTAGATTGTAGCAAATATTTGGATATGGTGTAAAGGCAGGGAGGGGATCAAAGTGCATATTCAAAAATGAATTTGATTAGATAACTACAATTCAGGAATGTCAATGCATCATGAGCATCTAGAATAAACTGCTTCAAAAGATGGTAGGATCAGATGCAATAAAAACTTTCAAGATGGAATTGGATATAAAGAACAAAGAACAATACAACACAGGAACAGGCCCTTCGGCCCTCCAAGCCTGTGCTGACACATTTTGCCCTTCAATACTAAAACTGGCTTCACTTACAGGATCCGTATCCCTCTACTCCCTTCCTATTTATGTATTTTTCCAGGTGCTTCTTGACTGCTGCCGCTGTGCCTGCTTCCACTACCTCCCCTGGCAGCGTGTTTCAGGCACTCATCATCTTTTGTGTAAAAAGCCTGCCTCACACATCTCTTTTAAACATCCTCACCCACCCTACGCTTTGAACCTGTGTCCCTTTGTAAGTGACCCCTCCACCCTGGGAAAAAGCCACATTGTTCCCACCCTTTCCATGCCATTCACAATCTTATAATCTTCTATCAGATCATGCCCACTGTCCCCACACTCCCACCTCCTGCATTTCAGTGAAAACAAACCTAATCTATCCAGCCTTTCTTCATAGCTAAAATCCCCCGTACCAGGCAACATCCTGGTAAACTTTTCTGTACATTCTCCAAAGCATCCACATCTTTCTGGTAGTGTGGTGACCAGAACTGTCGGCAATATTCCAAGTGTGGCCTAACTAAAGTTCTATAAAGTTGCTGTATAACTTGCCTATGACATTGGGGGAGATGATGGCCTAGTAGTATTATCGCTGGACTGTTAATCCAGAGACCCAGATAACGGTCTGAGGATCTGGGTTTGAATCTGCTGCGGCAGATGGTGGAATTTGAATTCAATGAATATCTGGAGTTAACAATCAAATGATGACCGTGAATCCATTGGCAATTGTCAGAAAAACCCATCTGGTTCACTGATGCCATTTAGGGAAGGAAACTGTCATCCTTACCTGGTCTGGCCTACATGTGACTCCAGACCCACGGCAAGGTGGTTGACTCTTAACTGCCCTCTGGGCAATTAGAGATGGGCAATAAATGCTATCTAGCCAGTGGTGCCCTCATCCTGTGAATGAATAAAAGAATAAAGATGTTCAATGCCCCTTCCAAAGGAGGCAAGCACGTTTGCAAAGAAATCACAGTGCTATGGGAAAAGTACGGGTGAAGAGGGATTAATTGGATAACTGAATGAGCACATCAAATATCCACCTTTTGTTCTGTATGGTGATGCAAAGATGAACCTCTTTAAATAGAAGGCTTAAAACGGCAATTGGAGTCTGCACTGCTAAAATTACAGGAATAAGCTAACCTGTTCTTACAGCAAATTAGTTGACAAAATGTCATTAGCCTGAGACAGTTAATCTGGTTCTCTCTTCACCAATGCTGTCCAGTTTCCAAAAGTTACGCTTTTATTTATGATTTAGCTTTTGTTACCTTTGTAGGTATTTTTAATTACCTGTTCAGAAATGTTATTACACACCTCATGATGTTACCTATGAATTGACCATTCAGGCATTGGAAATAGATAACATGTTCTTGAGCTCATGAGATTATTTACACATCATCTTAAGTTAAACGGTGATACTCTATACTTTGTTGGTAAAATAATAAAGACAGAGAAGTCTGAGACAATCACTGCAATATTAAAGGGAGGATGAAAATTAGTCTCTACTCAGTGGCTGTTATGAATTTATAAATTCCAGGCACAGATCACTATTGAAGCAGAGACCATCAATTAGGTTATTAGAATCATGAAATCTTGGAGTATATGATGACCGGTTAACCCAGGAGTATGTAAACAGGGCTTTGGGTTTGTCATTGTTAATGACATTGATTTAATGGACAATCAAGCACCAAGGATTGATTACTCAGTTTTCTTTAAAACAGCTAGACATTATTATAAGTTATAAAACAGGCTTCACAGCAGAGCTACACTCCAGCTATGTTATAACAAGACAAAGATGCTGGAGATCTGAAACCCAAACACAAATTTCTGGTGAAACTCAGCAGGTCTTGCAGCATCTGTGGGAAGAGAGCAGAGTTAACGTTTTGAAGCCAATTCCTCATCAGAGCTGTTAGCAATGAGGAAGAAGTGGATATTTATGCTGAAGAAAAAGTTGGGGGAAGCAGTTGGGGAGGAGGGGAGAGTTGAGAAGATAAGTGGAGATGGAGCCTGGACAGAGAGCGATATGAAAAGGGACAGGTAAACAAGGAGATTGTGGAAAGCAGGCCAGGACAGAAGAAAAGCTGAATAAGTGAATCAGGAGCAGGTAAGAATGGGTAACTGCGCTAATATCAACCTGTGTCATAACAGAACTGAGTGTTGGGGGGTAGATGAAAAAAAATGGAGGCTGAAAGCAGGCCCTAAAGTTATTGCACTCAATGTTGAGCCATATTGACGAGTGGGGGTTATCACAACATTTATATACATAGCGCGTCAAGTCTTTAAAGTTAAATCATAGAATCCCAACATATACTTCATGTAACATAGGTAACATCATAAGGTGTGTAATAACATTTCTGAACAGGTAATTAAAAATACCTACAAAGGTAACAAAAGCTAAAAGGAAACAGGCCATTTGATCCATCAAGTTCACAGTGACCCTCCAAAGAGCATCCCACCCAGACCTACCCTGGCCCAACCCCTCATGATATCCCTGTAACTGTCATTTCCCATGGCTAACCCACTTACTTAACCTGTACATCCCTGAACATTACGGGCAATTTAGCATAGCAAGTCTACCTAACCTGCACATCTTCGGACTGTGGGAGGAAACACATACAGACACCAGAGAGAATATGCAAACTCCACACAGACAGTTGCCCAAGGCTGGAATTAAACCCGGGTACCTGACACTATGATGCAATAGTGCTAACCACTGAGCCACCCTTAAAGTATTTTAAAGGTAAAGTGCACGCACAACAGGGATTAGTAACTAGTTCACATGGAGAAATGGAGCAACAGGGACTTGATGGAATGAATATCCTATCTTTGTTTAAAGATCCTGTTATTCTAAAGCAGCTAATTCATGTTTACAAGCAACATCAAACAAAGAAACAAACTAAATCAGATAACCACCATGGAAATGTGAACAGTTCACAAGAAGCTGAGGTGAAAAGATCATGAGTTTACAAACAATGGGACTGAGTGTAATTTATATTCATGAACTGAATCACCAATAAAGCGCTGTTGTCTGATCTTACACAGCTTACTTTACAACAGCCTAACTGGCGTAATTTGGGCCTTCAATTTTTCATATGGTAGTCAGGCTTTTTGACAAGTTCCAGAGTTTTACACATCAATGTATTTGTTTGTGAGGGATGGACATGCCAGGCAGCAGGGGACTACTTAAAGCATCAAAGTCATAGACTGATGATATCATCAGTTTTTTTTAAATTCTTTCACAGGAAGTGGTGTCATTAAGTTAAATTCATTGTCCATCCCTAATTGCCCTTGAGAAGGTGGTGGAAGGCTGCCTCCTTGAACCACTGCAGTTCTCGGGGTACAGGTACTCCCACAGTACTGATAGGGAGGGAGTTCTAGAATATTGACACACTGGCACTGAAGCACCGGTGATATATTTCCACGTCAAGATGGGTTGAAAGGGAATTTGGAGGCGTTGGTGTTCCCATACTTCTTCTGTCCCTGTCCTTCTGTGTGGTAGAGGCCATGGGTTTAGATGGTAATGTCAAAGGACCCTTGGTGAGTAACTGCAGTGATTTCGTTAGTGGTAGCATGAATGATTTCTGAAAATGATGTTGTCTGGAACCGAGTGTCTCTAAGACCCTGCAGACTCCTTGACCAGTGTACTCAATATTAATTTACCCAAACACCTTAGCATGTATCTGGAAAAGAATACACAACAGGAGTCTGCAGTCAGTGGATCAGGCCACAACTTTATCTGAAGACAACAAAGGTTAAGGGTTAAACTTCACACTTTTAACAACTCTATTTCTCACTATCCAATTCCTTAGAAACTTAAAATACTTCCCAGATACTAGTGACTTTTGCTGGTCTGACGGATTGTTTAGTCCATTCCTCTCCTCATGGATTGATACTCTGTCTGATTGGAGGGTGAGCTGTCTGGTCACTACTGTATCCTGACATACCTCCAGGACAACTGGAGAGTGGGGTACCCCAAATCTTACACCCTTCTGGCTACCTTCTGGAACTTTCCAAGGACTTGGCCAATCAGAGGTGTTAAATTAATTGGCTTTATCACTTTGAAAGCTGCTAATGGCTCTCAAAGGCTTACTTAACAGCAACCCCCTTGATGTCTATCACCATCCCACCTGCCTTCCCTAGCCCCACCTCTCCTTTCTCTATTTATTTCAGAACTCCCTTCCCCCTCCCCCATTTCTGAAGAAGGGTCCCGACACGAAACGTCAGCTTTCCTGCTCCTCTGATGCTGCCTGGCCTGCTGCGTTCCTCCAGCTCCACACTGTGTTATCCACTTTGATGTGTCTACTCTTAGATCCTGGAAGTCTAATTTTATCCCAAAATGTACACCTGATCTTTTGTCTTACTGGGGCATGTCTGCCCCATGCATCTAATGTTGTTTATTTGTCAGGAAGGGTTGAATTGTCCTTTCAAACTTCCTGATTTTTTCTCGTGCCTGTCTGGTTTTCAATTGGCTGGGCTTAGATTTTGCAAGGACTTGTTCCTAGGCAGAATCACCTCCTGTGTCAGTTTTGACTCAAGCATTCCCAGCATACTTTGCTTTTTGGCCAATTTTTTTGCCCTGTTTATTTCGGTTGCTATGCCTGTATTTCTGGTCTCCTCTCTTTATGATTCTTATTGAGCAGTTGCAGGCTGCTACAATGGTTAATGGCTGCTTTGTTACAGTTGGTTTCCAGAATCTTGATTATCTGCACTCAGCCAGCAATGGAGTATTCCATTACTACCCTGAATTGAGCCTTGTAGATGGTCGACAAACAGGAGTCAGGAGTTGCGTAGTAACTCAATGCAAAGTTCCTAATCACAGTGTTAATCTGGATGGTCCACTTCAGTTTCTGAACAATAGTAGAGCCCAGGATATAGACATTATCAACTCTATTCGTTACATCCTCAAAAATTCCAATAGATTCATCAAACATGATTTCCCTTCCCTAAATTCCTGCTGACTCTGTCCTATCCTGTCACTGTTTTGCAAATGCTTTGTTATTCAATCTTTTAAAATGGACTCTAGCATTTTCCCCATGACTGATGTTAGGCTAACTTGTCTATAATTCCCTGTTTTCTCTCTACCTCCTTTTTAAAATAGTGGAGTTACATTAGTTACCCTCCAATCTGTTGGAACTGTTCCAGATAAAAACCAAAAGAACTGCGGATGCTGTAAATCAGGAACAAAAACAAAGTTGCTGGAAAAGCTCAGCAGGTCTGGCAGCATCTGTGAAGGAAAAAACAGAATTAACACTTTGGGTCCGGTGACAGTTCTGAGGAAGGGTCACCAGATCCAAAATGTTAACTCTGTTTTTTCCTTCATAGATGCTGAGCTGAGCTGACCTGCTGAGCTTTTCTTGCAACTTTGTTTTTGGAACTGTTCCAGAGTCTATTGTATCCACTATTTCTAGGGTCACTTCCTCAAGTACTCTGAGATGTCATCATCAAGCCTTTATTTCCATCAATTTCCCCAAAATCATTTCCCTGTTAATACTGATATCCTTCAGTTCCTCCCTCTCACTCGACCCTGCATTCCCTAATAATTTTAGAACATTATTTGTGCCCTATTTTATGAAGATAGAACCAAAGAATCATTTAATTGAAACAAATAATTAAAGAAGTTGCTGGAGAAACTCAGCAGTTCTGGAGCATCTGTAAAGAGACAATAGCTTTTGAGTATAGTGACCCTCCTTCAGAACCAGACTCCAGACTCTGGTCACTGGACTCAAAACTTTAACTCTCTCTTCTCTTCACAATCTCGAGCGTCTGCAGTTCTTTGTTTTATATTTAATGTACTTGGTGCACTATCTCTGTGTTTCATTATAACTTCAAATGTTTCTGATTGTAAGGTATCTACATTTGTCTTCACTAAGCTGTTTCTGTTTGCATACCTATGGAAACTTTTACAAACAGTTTGCTTGTTCCCCACAATCTTAATCTCATACTTTATTTTTCCCTCTTAAATCCCTTTGTACTTCTTTGCTAAAGTCTAAATTGCTCCCAATCCTCAGGTCTGCTGCTTTCTTTGGCCAATTTATATGCCTCTTCCTTGGATCAGATACTAGCCCCGATTTCCCTTGTTAGCCATGGTCAGGCCACCTTTCCCATTTTATTTTTGTGCCAGGCAGGAATGAGCAATTGTTACAGTTCTGCTACGCAATCTTTAAGCTGGATTTCTATTGTACAAGTCAAAAATATTTTATAGAATTATTCCAAGTTACATTACAAGGAACAAGTACAATTTACTTCCTGTTATTTGAATTAAAACAGCTTCCTTTGAGACCGAGATAGTAGGAACTGCCGATGCTGGAGAATCTGAGATAACAAGGTTTAGAGCTGGATGAACACAGCAGGCCAAGCAGCATCAGAGGAGCAGGAAAGCTGACGTTTCGGGTCTGGACCCTCTTCAGACCTTTGAGATCACTATTTTAAGAAACACTTTCCCCAGAAATTGAGCTGTTGCCTACATTTCTGGAATGGTAACAAAACAGACACTTGGGTTTTCAAGAAAGGAAGAAAGAAAATGTTCCACGAGTTTTCGATCAGATTCTGAGAATATTTGTCAGGAGTTCTCCCTCAGCTATAGGAAAGATGTTGTTAAGGTTAAAAGGGTTCAGAAAAGATTGACAAGGATGGTGCTGGGATTGGAGGGTTTGAGTTATAAGGAGAGGCTGAATAGGCTGGGCTTTTTCCCTGGAGCGTTGGAGGCTGAGGAATGACCTTAAAGAGGTTTATAAAATCACGAGGAGTGCGGATAGGGTGAATGGCCAAGTATTTTTCCCAGGGTAGGGGATTCCAAAACTAGACGTTTAAAATGAGAGAGAAAAAGTTTAAAAGGGACCTGAGGGGCAAAGTTTTCATGCGGAGAGTGGGGTGTATGTGATATGAGCTACCAGAGGAGGTCATGGAGGTTGGTATAATTACAGTATTTAAAAGGCATCTGGATGGGTACATGAATATGAAGGGTTTAAAGGGATATGAGCCAAATGTTGGCAAACGGGATTACATCTGTTCAGGACATTTGGTCAGCATGGACAAGTTGGACCGAAGGGTCTATTTCTGTGCTGCGTAACTCTATAACTCTCAATGAGGTGATTCAGTTGATGGACCAGATTCCATGAATGTAGGACATAGCTGACCTGTGAAAAATACATCCTTGAAGACCCAATTACTGCTTTCACTGTCCTCCATTGATGGTTTTTCTAGAAGGTCATATTGATATGGTGAGGTGGTGCATGGTGGTGAGGGGTTTGGGGGAGGGGGTTGCAGAATGGAGCACATAGATTTGTTGGGCTCAATGGCCTGTAATTAGTTTCTTACATCAATACAATGTAATTCATCGTTAATTTAGTATTTCCTAGTTCTAGCAATTTGCAATAGTTACAGTTCTCAAGGCATTTGTGTGCGTTGAGCACAAGTGGCTTGGATTTTTAATTAGCTCTGGTTCAGGATCTGACACAGCTCAGGTCTGAGTAAAAGTACGGCTCGCCAGTTCTTTGCAAATTAAGGTGGAATATTCAACTCTATGGTAATAATTTTTACATTAAGACCATAACAAATTTCAACAGTTTGTAAAAGCAGGTGAAGGCAATGTGCTGAATTAGAATGTCTATATTTGGATAAATATTTCATAAATTAAAAAAAATTGTAATTCAATGTTATGTAGAGGAAGAAAAAAAATTGTGTTTACAGCACTTTTCATAACTTAAGAGTGAACTAATACACGTTATAGATAATTAAATATGTTTGAAGTTGTCATATTATAATCTAAGAATCATCACATAAAATTTTGATGCAGTAAAGTCCCACTACAACAATGAAGGGGACAGCACGGTGGCTCAGTAGTTAGCACTGCTGTCTCACAGCGCCAGGGACCCAGGTTCAATTCTACCCTCAGGAGACTGTCTGTGTGGAGTTTTCACATTCTCCCTGCATCTGCGTAGGTTCCCTCTGGGTGCTCCGGTTTCCTCCCATGGTCTAAAGATGTGTAGGTTAGTTGCATTAGCCATGCTAAATTGACTATAGTGTACAGGGATGTGGAGGTTAGGTGGATTAGCCATGGGAAATGAAGGGACAGGGCAGGAGGATGATTCTGATTGGGATGTACTTTGAAGAGTCAGACTGGACTTGTTCAGCCAAATGGCCTGTTTCCACACTAGTTTGTATCCACAAACTAGTAGTAGAGGCCACACATTAGACCATACCAGTCTAATCAGAGGGTGCCACCCTGGTTAGTGCAGTGTCAGCCATCTGCAGGAATGCCCAGCAATGTAGGAAGGTGGTCAGTATCATTCTCCACTTTGTCACTGTAAGTGCTACTATCCTCTGTCTGATGTATCACACTCACTCGACTGGTTTACCCACCTGTCACCAAGGCTCATGCTCGAGCACTCTCACTGACGTTTTGGAGCAGATTTGTAGCTCGGGTTGTGCGTGTTGAGGCTGGTTGGCTCACTTAGCTGGTTTATTGTTCTGCAGACGTTTCATTAACCTGCTGGGTAACATCATCAGTGCAGCCTCCGACGAAGCGTAAGTGTGTTTTCCTGCCTGGTTTTTAAACTCTGGAGTCCATTGAGCTGGATTGCCTCATTTCTGGTTCTCCTTCATAGTGAAGTGTATATGGGATCGAGGTCTACGTGTTTATTAATGGCTTTCTTCGTGGAGTACCAGGCTTCTCGGAATTCCCGTGCCTGTCTCTGCTTAGCTTGTCCCAGGATTTTGGTGTTGTCCCAGTCGAATTGGTGGTTCTCCTTATCCATGTGGATTGAGACGAGTGAGTATTGGTTGTGTCTTTTTGTAGCCAGTTAGTGTTCGTGTACCCTTGTTGTTAGTTTCCTTCCTGTTTGTCCGATGTAATATTTCTCTGCAGGGTGAGAAAAGCTCATCACTTCACTCAGCCAAAGCAGAAAAGACGGAGTCTTCCAGTACTGCCAAATCTCATCCTATTCTGCCACATGTCTCACCACAGCCCACAACAATTAGACGCTATATGAATCCAGCCTTTGTATTCCTGTTCGGTAAGTACATTTAAACATGCGGTTTAATATCAATTTCTTGCTAATAGGTTTCAAATTTTGACAGGGAACAGGAAAAGAGGCATTGAGGAGACAGTCCAAAAATTGACAAATTGATGTATCACTGCAAGAAGTTCTTTGGGACATATGCGTGTGTGATATATAAGCAATTCAGTACAGCTTTTGACAAAAAACCAAATTAAGATTAAACCAACACATGGCATAGTCTTCATCTTGAAGTTGTAGGTAAGTAAATGTATTGCAATGACAGTAAGATGAAAAGAGGAATCTGAAAGGATTTTTTTTCCCTAAATAAATTATAATTTTTTTTCTCCAGTATCATAAAATGTTCCAAGGCATTGAGATTAGATACTTAAGTAGCTGAGTAATTGTAAGAAAAACACTTGTTGCAAATCCTTGAGAAATAAGCATTAACCTAGAAAGAAGGAAACACATGCAGGCTCACAGAAAATAAAAACGACCTAAACAAACGATCATTGCATCACAAAGAGTACCAGAAAGATTTTGTCTCCAAGAAATAAATAAAACCTGCACTTGCTGGTAATCATGATGTGGACGTGCTGGTGTTGGACTGGGTTGGACGAGGTCAAAAATCACACACACAACACCAGGTTGTGTGATCTTTTGATCTTTTACTTATAAATTCAGTGTCTTGATGCCTCTCTAACTACACCTGCTGAAGAAGCAATGCTAGTATTTTCAAATAAATCTATTGGACCGTAACCTGGTGTTGTGTGACTTTTGACCTTGTTGATAATGATATGGATTGTTTTTTTTTATTCTGCTGTCATGCCATTGAATCTGATGCAGTCCATTTCAGCCAGCGATGATGAAACAAAGCTAAAGCAACACCTTGGAACTTCTTGCCTGATAGTATTGTGGGAATACCTAAACCACATAACCACAATGGTTCAAGTAGACAGGTCACAACCACCTGCTTAAGGACAATTGAGATGGGTAATAAATATTCGGTTCATTTGCGACACATGCCTCTGATTAAAAGAACAATTTTTTAAAATCATATTGTACATTGAATGACAAGTTTGAAATCAGAATTATTTTTGAAGCTAGGAACAGGAGTAAGCCATTCAGGCTTTGAAGCCTGTTCCACTATTCAGTGAGATCATGGCTGACCCGTGGTCTAACTCCAAACACCAGCCTTTGGCCCATATCCCTTGACAACAAGGTGCGGGGCTGGATGAACACCGCAGGCCAAGCAGCATCATAGGAGCAGAGAGGCTGACGTTTCGGGCAACCGCAGGAAGTGCTACACCTGCCCCCATACCTCCTCCCTCACCCCCATCCCAGGCCCCAAGAAGACTTTCCACATCAAGCAGATGTTCACCTGCACATCTGCTAATGTGGTATACTGCATCTGCTGTACCCGTTGTGGCCTCCTCTACATCGGGGAAACCAAGCGGAGGCT
>NC_063334.1:111178094-111196747 GCF_021869965.1 Rhincodon typus
TCAGCCTCTCTGCTCCTATGATGCTGCTTGGCCTGCTGTGTTCATCCAGCCCTGCACCTTGTTGTCTCGGATTCTCCAGCATCTGCAGTTCCTACTATCTCTGGCCCATATCCCTTAATACCTTTGATTAACAAAAATTTACCCATCTTAGATTTAAAATTAACAAGCAATCCTGTATCCACTGTTTCTTGTGGAAGAGAGTTCCCAAAGTTTTCCACCTTTTGTGCGTAGAAGTGCTTTAGAACATGTCTCCTGAATGGTCTGGCTTTAATTTTCAGCCCCAAGTTCTAGAATCCCCAATTGAAGGAAATAGTCTATCTTTTCTGTGTTTTCCTCTTAATATCATAGAATCCCTACAGTGTGGAAACAAGCCCTTTGGCCCAACAAGTCCACACTAACCCGCAGAACATCCCACCCAGACCCATCTCCCTATAACCCACCTAATCTACACATCCCTGAACACTGTGGGCAATTTAGCATGGCCAATCCACCTAGCCTGCACATCTTTGGGCTGTGGGAGGAAACCGGAGCACCCGGAGGAAACGCACGCAGACACTGGGAGAATGTGCAAATTCCGCACAGACAGTCGCCCGAGGGTGGAATCGAACCCGGGTCCCTGACACTGTGAGGCAGCGGTGATAGCCGTGCCGCCCCAAAGACTTTGATCAGATCACCCTTTAACCTTCTAAATTCTAGAGAAAACAGGCCTAATTTGTATTATCGCTTCTCATAACTCAACCCCTGAAGTCAAGGTATCATTCTTGAAAACCTACATTGTACTCTTTCCAAGAGCAATATATCCTTCCAAAGGTGTGGTGCCCAGATCTGTTCTCAGTACTCCAGATGGGATCTAACCAGAGTTTTGTATAGCTGCAGCATAACTTCAACATCCTTATATTCCTATTCACTAGATATAAAGGCCAACATTCCATTAGCTTTCTTGATTATTTTCTGCACCTGTTTGTGACATTGTAAAGATCTATGTACCTGAACCCCCAATTCTCTTTGTACATCCACAAGCTGGATAGTTCAAGACTAGAGGATATAGGGTTAAGGTGAGAGAGAAAAATTTAGAAGGGAATTGAGGGCAACATTTTCACACAGATGGTGGTGCATGTATGGAACTGCCAGAAGAAGTGATGGAGGTGGTTACAATTACAATATTTAAGAGGCACCTGGATGAGTGTATGTGTAGGAAGGGTTTAGAGGGATATGGGCAAATGCTGGCAAATGGGACTAGGTCAGATTGAGATGTCTGGTCGGTACAGGTAAGTAGCAATGAAGGGTCTGTTTCCATGCTTTATAACTCTACGACTCTCTGCCTTGAAGATGTTGGACAAGCATTAAGGAAACAGGAGGTGAGTTACCCACACTGAATCCTAGCCCTGACCTGCATTTGCAGGCATAACATTTTTATAGCTGATCCTTTTTAATTTCTGGTAAATGTGAATCTCAGGATATTGGTCATGGGAGATTCAGTGATGGTAATGCCCTTGAACATCAAGGGACTATGGTTGGATTTTTTTTTGTTGGAGATGGTAATTTTGTCTGGTACAGCTGTTGCTTGTTAGTTACCAGCCCAAACAGTGTTGTAGTCTTGCTCCATATTTGAGGTGGACTGTTTCAATATCTGAGGAATCACGAATGTGCTGAACATTGTGCAATCAGTGACAAGTATGCCTACTTCTGACCTTAAAATGAAAGAAGGCATTTGATGAGATAACTGAAGATGGTATATTCCAATTATTTTACTATTTTTAATTAATCCTCTCATCACACTGATTTATTACCTTCTAACCAGCTAAGCCCTCGTTCTTTGCAATTATCTGGTGCCTTATTAAATGCATCTTGATAGTCCATAACAGAGACTGTTAGTTTTATTCTCAAAAATCTCTGATAAATTTGTCAAACATAATTTCTCAGAAAACTAATCATAGAGTGAAGTAAGTATCATGGGAGCCTCAATATATTATATGAAAGATGTTCATTTGTTTCTCATTATGTTGCATGCGTACCATATAGAACTTACTATAAGACTCAACTCTGAGTCAGAAGATTGTGGGCTTAATTCCCACATGAAGAGTTGATCACATAGTTTTTTGTTGATTTTCAGTGCAGTGGTTAAGGAGTACTGCATTAGACTTTGCCTTGCCTCTTCGGCTTGATGTAAATTTAAGATTATCTAACACAGACTTTGCAAAATGCCACTCAGCAGTTATGCATCTAGCTTGCATTTTTTCCCCTATCAATACACCAAAATGACTGGTTTAAATGAACACTGCTCCAAGCATTTGATGCTCAGCCTGGCTCAAGTCTTAGATTGTGACATGTAACAAAGAATATATGTGGTTTAACAACACGGATTTGTTGTCCCAGTTGCCAACCTATTGCTTCCCAAAACCTCCACAGGAAGAAGATAGTCATTTGTCTCTCATTATGTTGCATACGCACCGTACAGAACTTAATAGGAGACTCAACTCTGAGTCAGAAGACTGTGGGTTTAATTCCCATATGAAGAGTTGATCATAAAGTTTTTTGTTGATTTTCAGTGCAGTGTTTAAGGAGTACTGCATTGCCCAACTGCCATCTTTTGCAGAAAGTACTAAACTTAGACTATCCTTGACTCTTCGGCTCTATGTAAAGATCAAATCCCATGCCATTAAAGAAAAGCAAAGGTGTTCTGCTATGAACATTTATGAACATTTAGCCTACAAACAACAATCATAATCTGTTCAGAGGATGTTCACTAGATGAATTCCAGAGAAGAAAAGCTGTCTTATGAGGAGTGATTGAGCAAATTAGGCTTGAGTTTAGAAGAATGAGAGAAGATCTAATTGAGGTATATAAGATGTTAAAGGGGATTTGGAAAGTAGATGTAAAGCTGATGTTTCCCCTTGTGGAGTAATCTAGAATGAAATGTGATAGCTGTGGGCTAAGGGATAATAGATTTAAAATGGAGTGGAGGAGAAGTTACTTCTCTCAAATGGTCGTGAGCCTGTGGAATTCACTACCCCAAAGTGCATAGGACGCCGACACACTGAATAAATTTAAGGAGAAGCTGGATGAATATTTAACTTGTTAAAGGGCTGTGGAGAGTAGACCAGAAGGCAGAGCTGAGGCCTAGATGAGGTCAACCATGATCATGTTGGATCAGGCTTGAGGGGCCGAACTGCCAACTTCTGTTCCTTGATCTTATGTACTTACGTTCTTATAATACAAACTTATTGCTGTTCATGAGATATTGGCAACTTAAAAATTTTCTACAAGTCAGCAATGAAAGTACTTCAAAAAGCAATTTTTTTGGCTGTGAAGTACTTGGGGTGTCCTAGGGATGTGCAGACTGCCATGTACATGCAAATATTCTATTTTTATATATCTCAGAGTCATGCTGCAGTTTGAGTATTTTGTCGCAATTGAAATCAAAGGAAATCAAAAGGGAGGGAAACGGGTCATGATGAAAAATATTAATCAACTTGTAATGGAATTATGGTCATGATTCATCGAAAATAATTATCTGCAGTTATATGGAACAAATTAGTTAAGCCTTCCAGGACTCAAAAAAAAATTAATTCACTAAGAAACAATTATGTGTTTCATAATTTATTTATTAAAAATATCTACAAAACAAATTGGGCAGAATTTTCTAACCCTATCAACCCTGATGTTGGAACAAGTGAAAACATTTGAATCCACTCCAACATTAAATTATATTCTGATCATTGTTGCAGTCAGTTTGGAATTAACGCTGCTTGAATATTTAAATACTTAACTCTTAAGCTGCATTCTCCCTGGGTTAGCTGTTTTGTTTATTGCTTTTGATACCATTGACTGAAAATAGATGAAATGTTAGGACTAGGTGTGTTATTGTGATAATAAATCAATACAACTGACATTTTTAAAAGAAAATAAGCTTCGGTGCAACTGTCTAATGGACGACGGTCACAAATAAAGTGCTCAAAGTACTGTTTAAAGTACTTTTATTTCCTTATTAGTATAGTCAGTATCCGTTTTAGTTAATATCCTGGCCTTTCACACAGGAGACCAGGGTTCAATTCCTCACTGGAAAGTATATCATTTGGAGGTTGGTTAGCTCAGTTGACTAGACAGCTGGCAGAGTGATACAAACATCATAGTTTTAATTCCTACATTGGCTGAGGTGGCTACGAAAGCTGGCACTGTGGCTCAACAGCTAGCATTGCTGCCTCACAGTGTCAGGGTCGCGGGTTCAATTCCAGCCTCAGGTTTCTGTCTGTGTGGAGTTTGCACATTCTCCGCATATCTGCATGGGTTTTCACTGGGTGCCCTGGTTTCCTCCCACAGTCCAAAGATGTGCAAGTTAAGGGGATTGGCCATACTAAATTGCCCACAGTGTGCAGGTTTGAGGGATGGTGGTCAGCCATGTTAAATACATGATTACAGGGATAGGGTAGGAGGGTGAGTCTGTGTGGGTTGCACTTCTGAGGGGTGGTGTGGACTAGATGGGCTTAATGGCCTGCTTCGACACTAGGGATTCTGTAAATAGTGGACTCCCCTTCTCAACCTCACTCCTCATCTCAGGCATAGTGACTATCAGGTTAAGCCACCACCAGTCATCCCTGTCTTATGGAATAGCAGCCCGATGGTCCACCCGAAAGGGGAAATGGGCGTAGGTTGCAGGAGATTGGAAATTGACTTCTGAACAAGGCAGCAAAGACCCAGAAGTGTAAGGGCTTCCCCCAGCCTTTCCCACCTCATGTGTTGCAATGCCAACCACCACCAGCTTGTGGCTGACATAGTTTGTTACCACGAGGTGAGTCTCAGTGAGAAGAGCCTTTGATCTGAAGATGTAGTTTATTGCATGATAACAATCATGCGCAAGTTACATCAGTCAAATAGACATTGTTACAAAGACTATTGGGAGACATGTGGACATAGACCTTCACTCTACAAGATCCTAAGATGATTTGCCATTTCTCCACACGTCCTTATGACAACACCAGATTGCATGGAGATATTTGCAGTTTCCAACATTAATCCTTTCAGATTATTACGTTATATGAAACTGAATCCAAAGTTATGACCCTTTCAAGTATTGAGGAGGAGCTCAAGAGGAAATGCCATACTTATTCCACATGGGCAAAGGTAGATAGATTCTTGAGTAATGAATGAATTAAAGGTGATTGAGGACAGGCTAGAATGTAGAGTTAAAGCTGCAGTCATATCAGCCAAGTTTTTATTGAATGGAAAAGCAGTCAAGAGGGCAGAATAACCTATTCCTGCTTCTAATTTCATGCATTTGTACGCTTGAATTCTTCATACTAATGTAATTTTTGCCATTTGTACCAAAGAAGGAAAGAGTTATATTCGCATAAAGCCTTTCAAAATCTCACAGTTAAGGATCAGATCACACCCTCTCAAAATATTTTAAGAAGGTGACTAGACCCTTACTTTTTCTTATTTTATTGCAAATGTAAAGTGTCTGTTCCAGATGTAATGCAGCTGGTCAAACTACTCGACTTTAAGCAAACGACAATTTATTTAAAGATTGTAGTTAAAATACAACCAAAGAAAGATGAATGCAGAATATCTTAACTCTGTTGGAAAACTTAACAGAATAATAGTTACAGTACCTATAACTAACTAATTGTTCCAATATGGTAACATCCCATAAACTCACCCCTTTGCAAAAAGGAAAAATCAGACACAAATGATCACATGTAGTTCTCCAATCCAGGAGGAAAAAAATCAAGAGAAAATTCAGGGAGATTAGTAGCAAGGAGACATTCACTGAAGCTCCTACTCTTTTGAGACCCCAATATCTTCTGATGCTACTCAGAAATCCTGATCTATGAGATTTGGCCACACCCATCCAGGCTGCATTAAAAAAAAACAAGGCTTCCCAAGCTGTTAACTCAAGTGGTCTCCAGGACCCAGCTCATCATCTCTGCCTTTCAAAACAAACAGGACAAAATAACCTCTTAAAGTGACACCATTATCACACTCTGGGTGCTCCAAAGTGCTGTTTTTCAGCCAAGGTAATACTTTTTGAACTTTAGCCAACATTGTAATATAGGATATCAGGTGTCCCTTTTTACATAGCAAGATCCCAACAAATATCAATGACAGAATGACCAAATAACCTGTTTTTGTAACAAAATCAGAAATTGCTAGAAAAACTCAGCAGTTCTAACAGCATCTGTCGAGAGAAAGCTGAGTTAATGCTTCAGACCCAGTGACCCTCCTTCTGAAAAGATGAGCCTGAACTGAAGAAGGGACCATGGACCCAAAACATTGACTCTGCTTTCTCTCCAGAGATGCTGCTAGACCTGCTGAGTTCCTCCAGCAATTTCTGATTTTGTTTCTGATTTCCAATGTCCGTAATTCTTTAGTATTTTGTTTACCTGTTTCAGTAATGTTGCTTTAGGAACCTCAGTATACTGAGTGTCAAACTAGGGAGGCCAAGGGAATAGTGAATTCTATTGGTAAACAATGCTGAATTCTCTCTGAATTCAGTCAGATCACTTTAGATTTTGTGCAGAATTTGAGCACATTTTCAACACCCGATCTCTCACTTCAGGCAATCAGACAAAAGAGATGCATTTCAACTAAATTCAATCTCATCCCTCACAGGCAGATATTCCTCTTTATTTCATTTAATGAGTTGCAATACCAATTGAACATGACAAATAAGATTTAAAATTTGTTGTGACTGAAACTAATTAGAACCTGTTATCCTTTTTGCTATGTGCAGATATTGGTAATAACATTGCACTGGTAATCCAACTGTATATGCTAATACTGTGGGGCATAAGTTTAAATCTTATTAAAACAACTGATGTAATTTAAGCAAATTTAATAAAACTGAATTGAAAACGAGGCATAGTAATGGGGACCATGAATCCTTTATCAATTGTTGGAAAAACCCATTTGACACTCTAATTTTTCTGAAGAAGGGTCTCGACCCAAAACGTCAGCTTTCCTGCTCCTCTGATGCTGCTTGACCTGCTGTATTCATTCAGCTCTACACCTTGTTATCTCAGATTCTCCAGCATCTGCAGTTCCTACTATCTCTGGCACTGTAATGTCCTTTAGGGAAGGAAATCAGTTATCCTTACCCTGTCTGACCTCCATGTGCTGCCCTATCCATAACATAGTGGTTGACTGTTTGCTGTCCTCTATCATAACCAGGCTCGCCTCTCAATTCAAGGACAATTAGGGGTGGGCAATAAATGCTGCCCTTGCCAGTGACACCCACAGACCCAAAAGAAATTTTCTCTTTAAATAACCTTCCTCACCCACCAGCATAAAAAGTCATCCCAGGGTGACACTTCAGTGCAATATATGAATGACCTAGGAATAACTGATGAATGAGAACTGCCAGAGTCTGTATATGAATGACTCGCTATGAGGAGAAAATCTTGGAGCTGGCTAGAGAGGACATGATGAAAGCTGCGTGTCCAACCAACCTTGTAAGTTTATTTATCCTCTGGGCACTACCCTCACATTACTATCCGTACTAACTCATTCTTAAGATGCTTAAACTCTTATCTCTATTGCACAACTAATGGCCTCTGTTCTCTTATTCAGGGAACTACTGCATCCACACACACTGACACACCAGAGAGGTTAGTCCCTCTGTCCATTAGCTCTTCCTCCATCTCTGAGAAGCAAACCACTGAACCCTCAGAGAATTCATAAGTGCAAGGCTTTCTTCTGCACCCTCCACTAGTTTAGAGACTTGGACATCGCAAGTACACTACTTGGATTATATTCAGGAGCACAGAGTGGTGAGGATATCATTGACATGTCTCTGCAGCCCGTCAAGGAAGAAATGCCCCATGTTGCTGGCACTCGGAGCACTGCCGGAGACTGGGCACCTGCCGAGCCCCAGAGAAAAGACATTCCTATGCTACTGGCCATTAGTAACTTTTTATGCAAAATGCGCAGGCAATCGTACAGGCTGTAATGTGAATGCTGGTATAGAGCAAACTGAACAATGAATAGATTCAAATGGAGCAGTGTTAATTTTTAGGAAATCTCAACACTTGAGCAGAGAAGTGCCAGATCCCTAAAGGATAAGGGAGCACTTTGCAAAGTCAATGCTTTCACCCACCCACCCAACAGTGATCTAATATATAATATTCATAATTGTATCTGCAAATCAAAATTTGTCTTAAAATACATAGGAGATTATACCAACCTAGACCATGAACAATGGTCTCCTTGCTGAACACTCATCCATTGATCCAAAAAGAGAATTTACCATTCGGTCACTCACCAGCCTTCTATTGTTAAAGGCTGTGAGATCCAGCCTGCAATCCTTTCCTGAAGTGCCAGACCACATATTGTTCAGTGCACATATCTACAGGTTTGAGAAAACAAAACTTGTCAAGGTTGTTTGGGTATAAGTTGGAGGTTGAGGATGTCAAGTTTCATGATGAAAATAAATGGAGATAAATTGCTTGCATTACCTCTTTGCCTCATTAGCCAGGTGAAAATCAGTGGTGCCTCATATTTTTCAGTTCAATGTTAAAAGTCTTTTTCAAGAGCATGGGAAATGAGATCTTTGCATGCTGAAATTCACATAAATGTAAAAGAACCATTTAATTTCCAAGTAGACAAAAATCTCAAGGAGCTATGGTCATATGTTGCTGAGGACATTTAGATAATCATTTTGTGATGATGCTATGGCTTTAAGAGTTATACTTTGTCCTAGCTTTTTTCAGAATGTTTGAGTCAGATGTGGCTGCAGTCTGTTCCAAGCCAATAAAATAAACGGCTTGTGAGGCCTTGGGATTTTCTTAAAATTTGGAACAATATAAGCAGCATGAATGGGTGGAGCCAGGCCCCCACAGGACCAGGGTTTTAATTTGGCTTTCAGTAGTTGTTGGGGTTTTGAAGCTGCCATACATCTCTCCCTGTGACAGAAAAATGCTTGAGCTCTTTCTCTCTGCCAGAATTTTCTCTTGATTTTCTTTCCTTCTGGACTGGAGAGACATTGCATGTGAGACAATCTATTTTACTGAATTTGCCTTTGCCAAAGGTTTGCTTATGGAATATTACTATATTAGAACAGTCGCTGTCTAGTGGTTAAATAATTTATTACTCTGGTAAGTTTTCCTATAGAGTTAAAATTAGACCAATTCTTCTTTCCTTTGTGTGTACTTTAACTGTAGAATAAGAATAAAGTGTGGTTTGCTTAAAGTTGAGTAGTATAACCAATCAAATTACATCTGGAACACAGCACCTTAAAATGCCTTTAAATAAAATAAAAGTTAGGGTCAAGACTATCTCCTGAACATACTTGAAGGGGATTTGGGTCTGGTCTGTAACAATTGTATATGATTTCCATGTTCGTTTGTTGACATAAAGTTGAGAACCAAAATGATTGTATCCCTCAATCATGCTAAGGGTCCCATATGAAACAGCTTCAATACTGTCCAGCAAATTTCCAATTAATTTGAGTCTTCTTCATATAAATGCTTTGTATTTTGTACTAATTTTCACTGAGAATTTAGTACCAAGACTTAGTTTGAGATTAGATTATGGTATAATCACAGCTATTACCTCATCAACAATACCTTCATTCAATCCTATCTAATTTATTTGTATCAATGATGAATATTGGAGAATGGCATAAAAGATAGATAGTAATTAAAAGAGAATGATAAGATCAAGATTATTTCCCATAGCCCAAAAATGCAATGACTTAGAAAGGAAACTCAATTAAACTGAATAATTATACTCATTGCAACTGTATGGGTCCAGTGTTGGTGTGCTCGCTGAACTGGTTGTTTCGTGGTATGCATGTGTTGTTCAACATGGAAGAGTACTGATTCATCAGCTGAGGGAGGATGTTACGTGATAATCAGCAGGAGGTTTCCTTGCCCATGTTTAAGCTGAAGCCATGAGACTTCATGGGATCCAGAGTCAATGTTGAGGACTCCCAGGGCAACTCCCTCCCAACTGTACACCACTGTGCCACCACCTCTGCTGGGTCTGTCCTGCCGGTGAGGCAGGACATATCCAGGGCTGGTGATGGTGGCATCCAGGACTTTGTCTGTAAGGTATGATTCCATGGGTATGTCTATGTCAGGCTGTTGTTTAACTAGTCTGTGAGACAGCTTTCCCAATTTTGGCACTAACCCAGAGGTGTTAGTGAGGACGGCTTTGCCTGGTTGACAGGGCTGTTTCTTCTGTTGTCTTTTCCGGTGCCTAAGTCGATGCCAGGTGATATGTCCTGTTTCATTTCTTTTTGACTTTTTAGCAATTGATACAACTGAGTGGCTTGCTAGGCCATTTCAGAGGGCAATTGAGAGTCAACCACCTAGCTGTGGGTCTGTAGTCACATGTAGGCCAGACCAGAGAATGAGGATGGCAGGTTTCCTAATCTGAGGGACGTTAGTGAACCAGCTGGGCTTTTCTGATAATCAACAATGGTTTAATGGTCATTAGTAGATTCTTAATTCCAGATTTTTCTTTGAATTCAAATCCCACCATATGCCGTGGCAGGATTCAAATCCAGGTCACCAGAACTTTACCTGGATCTCTGGATTAATAGTCTAGCAATAGTACCACTAGGCCATCACTTTCCTTGGCTATAATGATCTCAAACAAGCCTTACCCTGTACCCCATAATAGTAGAGGTAGCAAACAGTACAAGGTTTTAGTAATGGTCATCTGGGAAAATGCCACATTTGGCTTGAACAAAAATGTAACGTGTTACTTTAATACTACAGCACCAGAGGCATGTATTTGTTGCTCCTCCCCTTCCTCCATTCTCTCATTGGGCCCTGCAAGCAAATCTTCCTTTCTTCTACTTGTCAGTAGAATTAGGTCACCACAGCAGACTTTTAAAACATTTTCTTCTTGTGAGCTACTGGTAATGCCTGTTGCAAAATGTCCAGAATTTTCTCTTCTAATTTGTGAATCCAAGCCAGCAATCTTGGAAAATTGGTTTTGACATTAAGCTTTGATGTGTGGCCAATTGTTCTCCATAGTTCTATAACAAATCACTGAACCTGCCATCCCTTTGAAACAATGCATCTGTCATCTTCCCAACATAAGGTGGACCTGTTCCCTTGGCCAAAAGTAGCATCCAGGTGCCTGGAATGACCCTGAAGGGTAATTGTCTCTGCTGGTGACCTTCAAATTATAAGCAGAATAACGGGGATCACTGAGAAACCCTCTAAGTCTTCATCACCTACTAGACATGTCTTTAATAACCTCCCCTGTTTCTGTTAATTTCTTGTTGATCCATGAATTTATATAGATAGCATTTCGACATGATTATCTTAAAACTTACCTACTTTTTATTTCTCTCATGTTTTATTTAATTTGTGATGCTTTATAACTTGGTATTATCATAAAATAAGTTTAAAAAAATAAGCAAATTTATGAAAATGCACCCATGCTCTTTATGCAATCTAAAATAAAATAAAATCTCAGAGTCAAATACACTTCTCTCCAAAAACATTCTGAGCCAAAAAGAATAAGTTCTTTGTTTTTGCAAGGTTACAGCAAAGGTTATAAATTAGCTCGCTACGGGTTTCTTGACAGCTAGAGGGCAGGGACTTGCAATAATTTTAATTATTTTGCCATGGGCATTGAATACAATCTTGTGTTCTTCTATAATTATGCCAAAGGGACTTAGTTACAGATGGAAGAAAATACCACAAAAGTTTTATGAAGTGCAACTGGGTCAAAACCTTGGTCTAGACACAGCAACTGCTTTTTTTATTCATTCATGGGATATGGGCATCACTAGCTAGACCAGCATTTATTGCCGATCCCTAATTGCTCAGAGGGCAGTTTAGAGTCAAGCACATTGCTGTGGGTCTGGAGCCACATGTAGGCCAGACCAGGTAAGGATGGCAGATTTCCTTCCCTAAAGGACATTGGTGAACCAGATGGGTTTTTCCTGACAATCGGCAATGGATTCATGTTCATCATTAGACTCTTAATTCCAGCGATGCCCTCATTCCATGAATGAATAAAAAAAAAAAATTAATGTCAGGATCGTCAGCATTTGCTTATATTTTTATAATGTCACATGGGGTTACTCTATTAAAATCACCATCTTACAGTTTTCTCCAATTAAATAATGAGTACTGCAATGTTCCATTCAAATATTTCTATAAATCATTTTGTAACTTCTGAGTAAGTAAATATTAAGTGTATCTCATGTGAGCTTTGTTACATATTTTCACTGTGTGATCAATCTAGACCTATCCTCCAATGAATCAGATGACACAATAGTAGCAAACTATCAATTTACTACCACAGCCTAAAACCCTCTGAAGGCTTACTTATTCTTCATCCTTCAGCATACGTTAACAAGATACCAATGTGGTTGAATACACTGGCCCATTGCTTTGCAGGTATGTTGAGAAACGCAAGGGCGGTGATCTCATTTCACGTCAGTTTGTGAGATCAGCTAATTTCCAAATCAACGAAGTTCTCCCTATGAAAATCACCTAAAGCCTAATGGCTCTGTGTGTGCGCTAGACTCCTAGAAACGTGGAAGTTGAGGAGCGTCAGAGAAATCTTTTCTCATTCTCAATGAAAGTGTTTGATTGGATAGATATTGAGATGATGTCTCCGTTTGCCAGGGAGAACAGAAATTTTGGATTTTTATTTCCTTTGTTCGGGGGTTGTGGACTTTGCTGGCAGAGCCAACACATATTGCTCATCTAAAATTACCCTGGCAAAGATAGTGATGAGCTGTCATTTGAATTGCTGCAGAGCATTTCATATTATTAAACCAACAGTGCTATCAACACGCAGCCAGGATTTTGGGATAGTAAAGAGATATTTCTGCTACCTAATAAACCTGTAGACTATTAGGATACAGGACATTGGAATTTGGAATAAATGATGCCCATTTGGCCCATCAAGCATGCTCCCCCATTCAATAAGATCATTTGATGTTATCCCATGTGTAATGGCACTGCTGGACAAGACACGTAACAGAATTGCAGAGAACACAGAATCAATTACCATCCATCCAATTTGTTTAAATTCATACCAGAGTATCAGATTGAAACAGCTTCAATGACTGTGTTGGCCATGGTCTAAATTTTGGACCAAATTCTGGCAGGAACAATGTGGGTCTCCAGGAGCAAGGGAATGACAGAAGTTGACCTGCAAAATGGAATTGTCTCTTAGGGTTGATCTTGCTCAGCACCCCACTTGCGTAAGTCTATTTTGAATCCATGTGGGCAATATAAGACAATATGCTACCAGCAGCCATGTAACCCAATACAAAGCTTTATTGATTTCATCTGTTCCTTAATTGCAGTTTGAAAATGAGGATCATTGGAGAAAGTTCGCTGATTTACAGTCCGCTTAAGGGACAACATAAAAGTAAAAGAAAGGGCTTACAAAAATGCAAAAACAAAAAGAAACAAAGACCAGCAAAACTTCCCAAAGCAGTCTATAAGAGTGACTAGAGGAGATTGTGAAAGGGAACTTGCAAGGGACATCAAATCAATGAGAATAAATTTTAGAGCTTCAGAAAGGGAAAGGAGGTGGGGTGTCTTAGGGCTCTCCACTTCCTCCTGGAGCAGAACCCTGAACCGTCCCCACCTACCAACACCCTCCTCCACTTGGCTGAGCTCGTCCTCAACCTCAACACCTTCTCTTTTAATTCCTCTCATTTCCTTCAGGTCAGCGGGGTGGCTATGGGTACCCGCATGAGCCCTAGTTATGCCTGTCGCTTCATGGGGTATGTGGAACATTCCTTGTTCCAGTCCTATTCCAGCCCCCACCCACAACTCTTCCTCTGATATATTGATGATATCATCGGTGCTGCTTCCCCCTCTTGTCAGGAATTGGAAAATTTTACTTCCAATTTCCACCCTGACCTCACTTTCACCTGGTCTATCTCTGACTCCCCCCTTCCCTTCCTTGACATTTCTGTTTCCATTTCTGGGATAGACCGGCCACTAATATCCACAATAAATCCACTGACTCCCACAGCTACCTGGATGATACATCCCCACACCCTGCTTCCTGTAAAGATTCCATCCCATTCTCTCAGTTCCTCCATCTCCGTTGCTTATGTTTGGATGAGGCCAACTTTGATAAGGGAGCCTCTGACATGTCCACCTTCTTTCTCAACCGAGGATTCCCCAGCACCATTGTCGACAGGGCCCTCATCTGGGTCGGAACCATCTCCCGCACTTCCGCCCACACCCCTTCTCTTCCCTCCTGCAACAGCAATAGGGTTCCCCTTGTCCTTACCTACCATCCCACCAGCATCCACATCCAGAAGATCATCAGATGCCATTTCCACCACCTCTAGCGAGATGCCACCACCAGACACATATTCTCCTCCCCTTCCTTGTCGGCCTTCCACAGGGACCGTTCCCTCCGGGACACGCTGGTCCACTCTTCCTTCACACCCAACAACCCCACAGCGCCATGGCACCTTCCCTTGCAACCGGCAAAGGTGCAACACCTGCCCATTTACTTCCTCCCTCCCCAATATCCAAGGGCCCAAACATACCTTGCAGGTGAAACAACACTTCACCTGCACTTCCCAATATCTAGCCTACTACATTCACTGCTCATGATGTGGTGTCCTCTACATTGGGGATACGAAGCGTAGACAGGGTGACTGCTTGGCATTCTGCTCACAAAAAAGACCCTGAGCTACCTCAGAGATAGCAAGAACTGCCGATTCTGGAGTCAGAGATAACACAGTGTGTAGCTGGAGGAACACAGCAGGCCAAGCAGCATCAGAGGAGCAGGAAAGTTGATGTTTCGGGTTGGGTGTAATACAGCATGGAAACAGACCCTTCAGTCCAACCTTCATGCCGAACATAATCCTACACCAAACTAGTCCCACCTGCCTCCTGATGGCCTATATCCCTCCAAACCTTTCCTATTCATGTACTTATCCAAATGTCTTTTAAATGTTGTAATTGCGCCCACATCAACCACTTCCTCAGAAAATTCATTCTACACATTCACCCCTCCAAGTAAAAAAAATTTGTCCTTCGTGTCTTTTTTAAATCTCTCTTCCTCACCTTAAAAATGTGCCCCCAATCTTGAATTCTCCCAGCCTAGTGAAAATACAACTACTATTAAGCCTATCTAAATGCCTCATGATTTTATAAACTTCTACAAGGTTACCTCTCAAACACCTCCTGAGGAAATTAATAGTAGATTGGGAACAGGCACTGAATAAAATTAACTTATGTAAAACATCTAATGGAATTAAAAAGTGTCAAATCCCAGGATCTGATGGTTTCCAACTGAGGGTATTAATGGAAGTAGGGGAGCAGTGTAGATGCCCTAACTATAATCTTTCAGAGTTCCTCATGTCCAAGAATCATCTTTCTAGATTGGAAAATTGCACGTAACTCCTCTTTTTAAGAAGGTTGAAAGAGGAAAAGAGGAATAACAAACCAGTTACCCTAACATCTGTGTGGTGGGGAAATTGTGGAAGTCTATAATTAAGGATGGGGTAACTGAGCAACTTGAAAATTTCCAGTTAATCAGGGAGAGCCAGCATGGATTCGTGACAGGTAGGCCTGACTAACCACATTGAATTTTTTTGAAGAGGTGTCCAAGGTCGTGGATAGGAGAATATGCATGGATGTTGTTGATATGGACTTTAGGAGGTATTTGATAAAATCCTGCATAAGAGACTGTGAAAGTAGAAACCCATGGAACTGAGAGCAAATTACTGACATGGTTGGGAAATGGGTGAGAGACGGGCGACAGAAAGTAAGGCTAATGGTTAAGTACACAAATTGGCATGATATGATCAGTGGTGTCCCACAAGGATCTGTGTTTAGGCTTCAATTATTTACATTATTTATTAACAACTTGAGTAATGGCATTGAATGTTGAATATCCAAGTTTGCTAATGATAAAAAATTTGGCAGCGTTGTAGACAGTGTATGTAATAAAATAAAATTACAAGGTAATACTGATAGACTAAATGACTGGAATACATATTGTGGCAGATAAAGTTTAATGTAAGCAAGTGTGAGGTTATCCACTGTGGACCGAAAAAGGGTAGATCAGGGTACTTTCCAGATGGTATGAATTACATACAGCGAATGTCCAAAGAGATAGGTATTCAGGTACATAGATCTTTAAAATGTCACAAACAGGTGCAGAAAATAATCAAAAAAGCGAACGAAATTATGCCCTTTATGTCTGGAGAAGTGGAGTACAAGGATGCAGGAGTTATGTTGCAGCTGTATAAAACTTGGTTAGAGCCTATTTGGAGCATTGTGAGCAGATCTGGGCACCACACGTTTGGAAACATATATTGACCTTGGTGGGAGTACAACATAGGTTTACAAGAATGATACCTTGACTGCAGGGGTTAAGTTGCCTCGTCTACATCGGGGAGACCAAGCGAAGGCTCGGAGACCGCTTTGTGGAGCACCTACGCTCTGTTCGTGACAAACAACAACACCTCCCAGTCGTGAACCTCTTCAACTCCTCCTCCCACTCCCTGGACGACATGTCCATCTTGGGCCTCCTCCAGTGTCACAACGATGCCACCCGAAAACTGGAGGAACTGCACCTCATATTCTACCTTGGAACTTTACAACCCAATGGTCTCAATTTGGACTTTACGAGCTTCAAAATCTCCCCACCCCCGACCTCATCCCAAGACCAGCCCATCTCATCCCCGCCTCCTTGACCTGTCCGTCTTCTCTCCACCTATCTGCTCCACTGTCCACCTTCTATCACTGCCTCCTCCCTCTCTATTTATTTCAGAGTCCCCTTCCCCTCCCCCATTTCTGAAGAAGGGTCCAGACCCAAAACATCAGCTTTCCTGCTCCTCTGATGCTGCCTGGTCTGCTGTGTTCATCCATCCCCACACCTTGCTATCTCTGACTCCAGCTTCGGCAGTTCCTACCATATCTGACTCAAATTAAGCCTGTTTTCTCTAGAATTTAGAAGATTAAGTGTGATCTGATCCAAGTCTTCAAGATATAATTAGGAATAGACAGGATAGATAACGATAAACTATTTCCATTGGTTGGGGATTTTAGAACTCGGGGGAATATTCTAAGAATTAGGGCCAGACTGTTCAGAGGAGATATTAGGAAGTGCTTCTATACACAAAGGGTGAATGATGTTTGGAACTCCTTTCCACAAACTGCAGTGGATGAAGAATCAGTTGTCAGGTTTAAGTCTGAGCTCGGTAATTTTTACAGTAAAAGTGTTAAGAGATATGAGCCAAAGGTAACTGTATGGAGTTAGGCCACAGATCAGCCATGATCTCATTGAATGGTGGAACAGGCTCGAGGTGCTGAATGGCCTACTCATGTTCCTATGTTCTAGCTTCCTTCGAAAGCAACATAAATTACAACATTGATTTTAGAACATTCAACTGTATTTTAAGAAGTATTACTAATTTGAAGAAGCAATTCTTATTTTCCCTTCTTCAAATAACCAAAACACAGCACAATTATGCATCTATCTACAAAACAGTATGAATACTCTACCCACCTGCACCCCCCCACCACTAATTTGTAATGGGCTGCTCGTCATCTTTAGGTCACCGAGCTTAGAGGCAGCGATCACTGCTCCTTCTGATGATGGACCACTGCAGTCTTGTCTGATGACAGTTTCTCGCTCCAGGCTTCCTCTCATGATGGCTTCTTGCTACAGCCTACTGACCTGCAGCTGTCACTGTAGGGTTTCCAAGACTGAAACTGTCTGTTTCCCTCAAGACAAATCTTCACAGACAGCTGATGAACTTCATTCTCTCTGTGCAGCTGATGCTCCAGATCTCCCAGATGGTTATTCTGAACCTCACCTGTGGGCATCTATCCAGCACTCCCTGATAAATGCCCTAGGCTTGCACTGCTGAAAAATTCTAGGCCACATATCATGTGCAGATGCAGAATATGCTTATATTCTTCCATTGCCATCAGTAGAAGTTTAGCCTGAGTAAAAATCAAAGTTGTTTGAACCAAACAACTTTAACAAAAAAGTGTTTTTTAAAACTATTCAGAATAATTGTGGAAATTCTAAGCAAATTTATACTGACTTTCAAATCAGTTTGATATGTATGTTGAACCTTTAGTTCATTCTTACCATTGTTTTGCTTGACTATTATATCATTCTACCTAATAAAAGCAAAATATTGTGGATTGAAGGAAATCTGAGACAAACATAGAGAATACTGAAGAGGAGTCATACCAACTCGAAACATTAACTCTGTTTTTCTCTCCACAGGTGCTGCCAGAGTTCCTGAGTTTCTCCAGCATTCTCTCTCTTTGTCTGTCTGACCTAATAAATGTATTTTCTTACAGGTTTGGAACTGAAGATAAATTATGGAATAATATAGAAACAAAGTGATTGTTGAGTGTGTATTAATACTCAGGGCACTTATTCTTACAGCTATCAAGAGCAAGTATATGGATTGTGCCTATTTCAACTCAACAAAATAGTTGATAGCTATTCTCCAGTTTATTTCTCATGGCAGTGTCCTAACTAATCGATGTTAATTTATCTGTTTTAACTGCCAATCGTCCTTAACTCAAGCAGTGTCATTAGTTGTGAGAGATAGCAGGAACTGCAGATGCTGGAGAATCTGAGATAAGAAGGTGCAGAGCTGGATGAACACAGCAGGCCAAGCAGCATCAGAGAAGCAGGAAGGCTGATGTTTCGGGCCTAGACCCTTCTTCAGAAAT
>NC_063334.1:111201747-111202468 GCF_021869965.1 Rhincodon typus
GAGAGGTCCAGGAAGGGGAGAGAGGTGTTAGAGATGGTCCAGGTAAACTTAAGGTTGGGGTGGAAGGTGTTAGTGAAGTGGATGAATTGTTCAAGCTCCTCGTGGAAGCACGAGGCGGCGCCGATACAGTCATCAATGTAACGGAGGAAGAGGTGGGGTTTAGGGCCGATGTAGGTACGGAAGAGGGATTGTTCCACGTAACCTACAAAGAGGCAGGCATAGCTTGGGCCCATGCGGGTACCCATGGCCACCCCCTTTGTCTGTAGGAAGTGGGAGGAATTGAAAGAGAAGTTGTTGAGGGTGAGGACGAGTTCGGCTAAGCGGATGAGGGTGTCAGTGGAGGGGGACTGGTCGGGCCTGCGGGACAGGAAGAAGCGGAGGGCCTTAAGGCCATCTGCATGGGGAATGCAGTTGTAGAGGGACTGGACGTCCATGGTAAAGATGAGGTGTTGGGGACCGGGGAATTGGAAGTTCTGGAGGAGGTGGAGGGCGTAGGTGGTGTCACGGACATAGGTAGGGAGTTCCTGGACCAAGGGGGAGAAAATGGAGTCCAGATAGTTGGAGATCAGTTCGGTGGGGCAGGAGCAGGCGGAGACAATTGGTCGACCAGGGCATTCGGGTTTGTGGATTTTGGGAAGGAGATAGAAGCGGGCAGTGCGAGGTTGGGGAACGACGAGGTTGGAGGCTGTGGGTGGGAGATCACCTGAGGTGATGAGGTTGT
>NC_063334.1:111202568-111214911 GCF_021869965.1 Rhincodon typus
GAGATGATGGTTTGGAGCTCAGGGGTGGGGTCATGATCAAGGGGGCGGTAGGAGGAGGTGTCGGAGAGTTGGCGTCCGGCCTCGGCGATGTAGAGGTCAGTGCGCCATACTACAACTGCGCCTCCCTTGTCTGCGGGTTTTATGGTGAGATTGGGATTGGAGCGGAGGGAGCGGAGGGCTGCACATTCTGTGGGGTAGAGGTTGGAGTGAGTGAGACGGGTGGAGAGGTTGAGGCGATTGATGTCTCGATGGCAGTTGGAGATGAAGAGGTCGAGGGAGGGTAGGAGGCCTTGGGGTGATGTCCAGGAGGAGGGGGTGTGTTGGAAGCGGGAGAATGGGTCAGTAGAGGGAGGGTTAGGTTCACGGTTGAAGAAGTAAGCGTGGAGGCGGAGGCGGTGGAAAAACTGCTCTATGTCCAAGCGTGAGCGGTCCATTTCTCCCACTTTAGAAAAAGTAAGCTCTGTAAACCTGATCAGAAAAGGGGAAGGTGGCCGCTATCCGCCGAAACACTATTTCAAGTGTTTAACATTACATATTTATACAACAGTGCCATCAAAGGTTTCGTTTTGGACTTCAAAACATGAAGTTGACCAAAGTGACCTCAGTTCTGGAGAATTAGAGACCAGCATTTTTAACAGCACTCAAAATTGTGTTTGCCATAGTCTAGATATCTTTATTGTTGTTCCCAGCTGTTCGATTCTGCCTTGCGTGACCTTGGCAGAAACATGCTGACAATGTTACAAGATGGCAGCAGGAGCAGGGTGGGAAGTGTTCGGGCTCTATGCTCATATGTTCCCACTCCCGCTCACCCGACTGGCGGCATTCTTCTTTTTTCTTGTTTTGCTTCTTCATTTTTCTTTTGTAGCAAAGTTCACCTTTTCTTCTTTTCTGTGGCTGCAGTGGAGGAAGGTGGTTGCAAGGTCCTGCTGCAGTGGCGTGGTGGACACGGATGTCCGTTCCTCGTGGCCATGGCTTTATCGAAGGCTCCATCGTGGGTGGGTCTGGTCCGTTCCTCCTGGCGATGGTGTGGCGGTTTTCAGCGATGGCAGCATGGTGGTTCCAGTTCGTTCCTCATGGCTATGACGGGTAATGTGGTGGCTATGGGTGGTGACTGAAGTGGTGACAGCTTCAGCGTTAGCGAATTGGTGGGTCAGGTCTGACCCTCATTGCTATGGTGGTGGTATAGTGGCTTCAGTGTTGGCTTTGGCAGTGGCAGTGTGGTGGGTCGCGTCTGGAAATCCTTGCTTTGGCGGCCTTGGAGGGGGCTTAACAGTGCTGTCCTGTAGCCACTCCATAAACTGAAATTAGAGTCGTAGAGTCATACAGCACGGAAACAGACCCTTCGGTCTAACCAGTCCATGCCAACCATTTCCCAAACTAAACAAGTCCCAACTGCCTGTGCTTGCTCCATATCCCTCCAAACATTTACTGTTCATGTACTTATTCAAATGTCTTTTAAACCTGTACCTGCATCCACCACTTCCTCTGGCAGTTCATTCCGCATACGAACCACTGTCTGTGTAAAAATGTTCCCCTCGTGTCCTTTTTAAACCTTTCTCCTCTTACCTTAAAAATATGCCCCCTAGTTTTGAACACCCCCACTCTCGGGAAAAGATACTTGACATTCACCTTATTTATGCCCTTCATGACTTTATAAACCCCTCTAATGGCCACCCTTCAACCTCCTCCACTCCAGTGAAAAAAGTCCCAATCTTTCCATTCTATTTTCATATGTCAAACCTTCCATTCCCAGCAACATCCTGGTACATCTTTTCTGAACCCTCTCCAGTTTAATAATATCCTTCCTATGACAGGGTAACCAGAAATACACACAGTACTTGAGATGAGGCCTCACTAATGTTCTGTACCTCAACATGACATCCCTACCCCTATACTCAAAGGTCTGAGCAATGAAGGCAAGCATGCTAAGTGCCTTCTTAACTACTCTGTCTAGCTCTGACACATGTTTCAAAGAATTATAAACCTGAACCCATCGATCTCTCTGTTCTCCAACACTACCCAGCCCTACCATTGATTGTATAAGTCCAGTCTTTGTTTGTATTACCAAAGTGCAATGTCACATTTTTCCAATTTAAACTCTGCCTGCCACTCCTCAGCCCATTGATCCAATTGATCAAGATCTCTTTGTAATGTTAGATAACCTTCTTCTCTGTCCACTATACCAATTTTGGTGTCATCTGCAAACTTACTAACCGTGCCTCCTATATTTGCATCCAAATCGTTTCTCTAAATGACAGACAAAAGTGGATGCAGTACCATTCCTTTGTTGTGGAGGGAAGAGAAGATGAACTTTGCCCTAACTTTGTCTCAATTATTTCTTTTTATAATTTCTGTAATTAAAATGATGTTGAATTGTGATGACTTATACACAACTCACTGTATTTTCATAAATACAGGTGATGATGAATATTCTATTCTGTCTGGACATATGTAAATGACGAGGGTTGAAATTATCTGTTGTTTTCTTTCAAGTGTGATAGTTGGTGTCACTATGCCTGTGAGAGGTGAGATACCAGAGATTTGCAGATCTGCAAATGTTGTTCCATGATTCAAAAGGGTATCTGTGATAGGCCAAATAATGACAAAAAGTTAACAGGATAAATGGTTACTTGGGAAGGCACTGATTAATCAATGATAGTCCACATGGTTTTTTTAAGAGAAAGTGTGTGTCGCTAATTTAATTGCACATTTTGAGAAAATAACAAGGAGAATTGATTAGAATAGTGCAGTGGATGTTGTCTACATGGACCTTGGTAAGGCATTTGTCAATGTTCCCCATGGAAGACTGGTCAAAGAAATAAAAGTCCATAGGATACAGGGAAATGAGGCAAGTTGAATCCATAATTGGATCAGCAACAGGAAGCAAATGGTAATGGTTGATAAAGTAAAAAGTTAACAAAGAGTAATAGTCAATGAATGGATGTGTCTGGGAATGGAATGTGGTTTCCAGTGACATCCTGAAGTCTCAGTGTTGCGACCGTTACTAATTTTTATTTATATTAATGGTTTGGATTTAAATGTTGGAATGAAGAGTTGCAGATGGCACAAAAATTGGTCATGTAGTTGACAATGAAGAGAATAACTGTCAGGTCTGGGAGGATATAAGTGATTTGATTGAGTAGGTGGAAAGGTGACACATAGAATTCAATCCAGAGAACTGTGAAGCAATGAATTTGCAAAGGATAAGAGAAACAAGGGAATAGACAATAATTAGGAGGTTACTGAGAGAGATAAAGGAAATGAGAGATCTCAGAGACCATGTCCACAAGGCATTAGAGTGATTGCACCAGGAGTACTGTGTACAATTTTGGTCCCTTACTTGATGAGGGATATTATTGCTCTGGAGACAGTTTAGAGGAGATTCACTAGATCTGTTCCATCATAGAATAGAATAGAAAAGTCTTTATTGTCACGTGCACTTAAATGAGTGCAGTGAAAAGTTTATAATATCCACTCTCAGTGCCATTTAGGTACACATGCTTCAAGTGTTGTTACAGAATTGAAATAGTAGAAAAAATAGACTAGCATGGGAATACAGAGTTTATTAAGTCCAGAATGATAGTAAGAGGTTTCTTGAAAATACTCAAGTTATAGTCGTTTCCACTGAGTCTGTGCCCACCAGACTTCAGAATACGAGACCTCCCAGCCTCCACCCGCACCTGTCTTCTGACTTATTGTTGATGTAAAGGCTTCAGAGAGTCATAAAGTGAATCATTTGCTGCAGAATTCCTATCTTTTCACTTGATTCCGAAGGAACAGTAGTTATGTGGTTAGGTTTTTTGGTTAAAGTGTGGAATTATGTAATACTTTTGAGAGAGAGTGCCATAGGGAATGGTTAGAGTTTCTCTTGTTGGAGATGATTGACTATCTGTCAACTGTATGGCACAAATGTTACTTGCCATTTATGAGCTTGAGTCTGATGAGGATAAAGTTTTGTCATGTGCAGGCACTGACAGCTTCTGGGAGTTCTGCACCCCTCCAGTTGTAACCATTTACATATTCAAACCGTCACGTTAAGCCATGTCTGATCGTAAAAGATGTCATAAGGATGCCAGTAAGAAAGGATTGTGGCTTAAACAATCATAAAATATGACTGAATTAAGAACAGCAAGAATCATAAAACTGTGTGTAGTTTATAGGTCCCCAAATAATAGATATGCCATTAGACAGAGTATTAAGTAAGAATTATTTGGTGCATGTAACAAAGTCAATTATTCATCACGTGGACTCAACCAAAATTATTGGCAAATGTGATTTGGAAGGTGAATCTGCAGAATGCTTTTGTGACATTTTCCTGGAACAACACATTGTGAAGCTGACTGAGGATAAAACTATTTTAGAACTAGTGTTATGCTCTGATGCATCATTAGATAATGTCTATTCTAAAATAGTGATCAAATTGCAATTGAATTACGTATCAAGTTTGAAAGCTACGTACTCCAGCTCCAAACAAAAAACTTAACTACCTATTGATATATAAACAGTGGGAGATACTTAAAGAAATAACTACTTTAGGAAGATACATTTCAGCTTAGCAAGAAAAATCAATCCGTGGCTTCTAAAGAGGTTAAGAATGATGTTAGTTTAGAAGAAGAGGTTTATAATGTTGCAATAAATTATAGTACATATAAGGATTGCAGTATTTTAGAAGCCATTAAAGGGTCATCCCAAAAAGTTGACATATAGTGTAAAAAAATTGTAAAAGAGTAAACTGGTCAGGAATATAAAAACAAGTAAGATTTTTTTTCAATTTTTCTTTATAAGGGTGGGGGGGGAGTTTGCTGAAGAAAAGTTAGAGACAGTAAAAGTTATCATGGGAAATGAGGAAATGTCAGGGACATGAAACAAATACTTTTTTGTCTGTTTCATAACAGAAAACATGAGTTTACATACCAGAAAAAGAGGGTAACCAAGAGACCCATAAGGAAGTCAAAGTAATCAATATAAACAGGGCAACGTATGGAGAAACAGAACTCAGTATAAAAAAACCTTAGTACCTGGACTATAAAAAAGAAAGCCACAAAAAGAATGGATGATTATAATTTTATAAGATTCCCTAAATTCCAAAACGATGCAAGGTTATTAAATGTTAATAAAGTGCCCTGCTTTTCAAGAAACAGAGAGAGAAAAAGCAGGAATCTACAGGTCAGTCAGCTGAGCATCAGTCAGCCATAAAGCATCAGAAACTATTGTTAAGGAAATTTTAGCAAACACACTGAAACAATCACAGCACCAATAAACTTAGTCAACATGGCTTTTGAAAGAGGAAAATCCTATTTAACAAATTTGTTAGATATTTTTGAGGATATAACTAGTAAGGTAGATAAAGGGGAATCAGTGAATGCTGCTTAATTGGTCTCCCACGAAGCATTCAATAAGTTCCCGTGCAAAAAATCACAGCACAAGGGAAGCAGACACATGGGAACATCATCAACTCAAATTCCACTTCAAGTTGCAGACCATATTGATTTGGGATTATATTGTCAAAATGTTCAAAGTCACTTGGTAAAAATCCTGGAATTCCTTTCTTGATGGCACTTATCAATGTGTTTACAACACACAGCTGCAAAGGTTCAAGGCCATAGATCACCACCAAGTTCTCATGGTTAATTTGGGATAGGAAATGAAAGCTGGCCTTGGAAGCAGTGCCCATTAGAATATTAACTCAACTATCACAAGAACAAAGTAAAAAAAACTAATAACTCTGTCACCAACTGGGTGTAGTCCTGCCAAAAGATATTATGGTCCAAAGAGTATAGTTGCACCATGTTCAATATTTCATGGATAGTTAGCGTATCTAGATTACTAAATCCTGCAGGTCAAATCAGAAATAATAAGGTGGTTAAACATTGCACATATCATTTTTCAGCATTTGCAACCTTTGAACTCAACAGGTTTTTCAACAGACAAAACCATCCACATCTGAAGCCAGATTCCTGGTGGAATAGTAAAAAGAATTTCGAAGACCTCGACTCTATTTCTATCTCCTGGTTAACTCAGTTGGATATAATAGATTGCCTTAATTACTCTATCAGGCCATGCATCAGTAACACTTGACTGACTTCACACAGAGGATAAAGCTACCAGACTTAGATGAAGCCTTTAATGCTTCATTTACGCAGGATGAATAATTCTATCACTTGGATAAAAATGAAACAAATTAGTACGTTATCACCTATATTCATTCAGTAGATAATAATATGTTGCTGCTAGATGTGCACAAGATTTTCATTATAGGTCAAACTGTACATTATTCATCTTTGCATTTGCTATTATTATGGGAAATATTTGCTTTCATGCGTGGTATGAAAGATTTTGCAGCACAATGCTGCAATTTTAAAAAAGTGTTGAAGACAATCATATGACAGAGAAAACTGTGCAAACTGAATCTTTTTTTTTAACTGTTTGTACAATAGGTCACAGAGATAATGAGCACCAAATTGAATACAAGTTTCTTTCAAAGTTTGTGTTGTTAGATACTTGTAATGCAGTTTTAATAAATCTAAATCCAACATTTTTTAATCTGCATCCATCTTGTCATTTCATTGATGATCATTGAAATCTTAAAAACATCTCGTAATTTCCAATCTGTTGATGCTTTTATTGCCAAGTAACATATAATGCCAACCATAAAAATGCATTGTTGGGTAACGATATTCATCTGGAAGGTGTTAATGCCAACTGTTACTTCATGATAGGTTTCAGATTGTAGATCACTTATTGGGTGAATGCAATTAAATATTGTCAGGAACAGTTTACTGAATAGTTACATGGCTTCCATGTGCAAGCAGCACTTGTAACAGAATGCAAGCTAATTAATAATATAAACCCGTATTTGTATAGCTGCTTTAAAGTAGATGCTCTTTCATATCTCATTCTTTAATCAAATGTTTGTTCATTTGTTGTATATCAACTGATGTGACTCACACTCAAGGTTTTAAACATTTTATCATGTTAAATGCATTATGGAACTTTTCTTTAGTATCTTTGCTGTCACAAAAATTTCCAAGCACCTCATGGGGAGAGTTATCAAACAAAATATGACACTGATCCATGTAATGAGATATTAACTCAGGCGATCAAAAGCTTGGTCAAAGAGGTAGCTGTCAGATAACATCCTAATGAAGGAGAGATGTAATGTATAAGCTTCTGCAGGAGTTTCTGTCTAGTTGTACTGAGTTCTACCAAAGCTGATTATGTTACACAGTCTTTGGGTGGAGACAGTTGAGTTCTGCACATGTATTCTGTACAGCTCCAGATGTAAAGATGCCAAGTAAGTCAGTATAAACTGTACCTCTTGCGATCATACAATAAACTGACTTAATATGTAAGATAAGGGCCTCTCATGTTTCAACTCACTAGGGGTCTATTCTCAACCATTGATAATTAGCAGGGCCTAGACGCGGTCACGAGAAATGTGGATTTGTGGCATTGAACCAAACAAACCAGAGATGGAGGTCAAGGATGTTAAAATAGAGTTCTCACCTCTCAAAAACAAGCATTGACATCACTGAAGTCAGCTCCATGAGGCAAAGGGACAGTGTAAGGAGCAGAAAATAAAACTCACCAGACCTGGGGTATTGGGCAGGACTCAGAATTTATTTAAGATGGGGAAAAGCCAATTTAGAAACATTTGGACAAACGTTCTACCAAAAGATGGAAAGACAGAAGCAACTTAAAATTTAAAAGGATCAGGACGTAGTAATTATGGGAAAATATGTTTGATGAACTTCTTAAAGTCTTTTGAAGATGTCACTAATTGAAAAAGGTTAACCAAATAAACTTAGATTTTCAGAAGTCTTAGATTTTGATAAAGTCCCTGCAGGAGGCTGGATGAAAAATTCAAAGCATAGGGGATAGGAGGTAGTGTTTTGGCATAGATTATTGATTTGCTAACACGGACAGAAAACAGAAAGTTGGAATAATGGGTCATTCTTGTGTTGACAGGCTGTCACCAATAGGATCAGGACTTGGGCCTCAGCTTTTCCCGATATATATTACTGAGTTGGAGTTGGGGATCAAATGTAATATCTCTGATTTTGTAGTTGATTCAAAGCTAAGTGGGAATTTGTGTTGTGCTGAAGGTGTAAAGTTGCATTAGGGACATTTGGACATCCTTAGTGAATAGCCAAGTATATAATATATTAAATATAATGATGGAAAAATGTGAGGTTACCTCCTTAGGTAGAAGAAAATGATGTGCAGAGTACTTCTTAAATGAAAAGAGTTTGGAAAATTTTATGTATAAACAGATCTAGGAGTTACTGTTAATAAATCAATGAAGGCCAACACGCACGTACAGCAAGCTATTGGGAAGGCTAATGGAATGTTAGTCTTTATCATAAGAAGATTTGAGTACAGGAGTATTGAAGTCTTGCTTTAATTGTATATGAGCTTGGTATTGTGTGTAGTTTTGGTCTCGTTATCTCAGGAAGGCTATATTGCCAAGGAGGAAGTGCAACAGTGGCTCACTCGACTTGTGCGCAGGATAACATGATTGTCCAATGAAGAGAGATTGGGCATTCTGGGCTTATTTCTCTTGGTTACAAATACGTTATCTCAGACATAGACAGGGTAGATGAAGGTGAGCTGTTTCCCCTGTTTAGGAGTTTAGAACCAGCAACCACAATATAAAAATAGTGGATGCCATTTAGTTGTATTTTTTCCTTTATTCATTCATGGGATGAGAGGTGTAGCGGCCTGGGCCAGCATTTATTGCCCATCCCCAATTATCCAGAGGGCATTAAGAGTCAACCACATTGCTGTGGGTCTGGAGTCACATGTAGGTCAGACCAGTTAAGGTTGGCGGTTTCCTTTCCTAAAGGACATTAGTGAACCAGATGGGATTTTCTGACAATTGATTCATAGTCATTGTTAGATTCTTAATTCCAGATATTTATTGAATTCAAATTCTACCATGGCAGGATTCTAACCCAGGTTTATCTGGGTCAACAGTGCAGTGATAATACCACCAGGCCTGCCTTTCTTTTTCTTTATTCATTCATGGGATGAGGGCATTGCTGGCGAGGCAGCATTTATTGCCCATCGCTAATTGCCCAGAGGGTGGTTACGAGTCAACCACATTGCTGTGGGTCTGGAGTCACATCTAGGCCAGACCAGGTAAGCATGACAGTTTTCTTCCCTGAAGGACATTAGTGAACCAGATGTTTTTTTTTCCCCCAACAATTGGCAATGGATTCATGGTCATCATTAGACTCTTAATTCCAGATATTTATTGAATTCAAATTCCACCATCTGCCATGGCGGGATTCGCACCCGAGTCCCCAGAACATTATCTGGATCTCTGGATTAACAGTTCGGTGATAATACCACTAGGCCATCACCTCCTGCAGGAGATGAGGGTTATGACCTTTAGAATTCTCTTTCACAGAGGGCTGTGGAAGCTCAGTCTTTGAGCATGTTTAAAGTAGATATTGAAATATTTCTGATCACTAATGGCACACAGGTTTATGGGTATGGGGTGGATAAAAGTTAATCAAGTGTTCAATCAGCCATGGTCATATTGAATGGCAGGACAGCTGAATGGTCTACGCCTATTCCTATGTTTCTACTAAATTGCAAGTGTGATAGAAAGGTTTACAAAGGCTGCAGCCAGAGAACTTTGCTTAAAAAAATGTGCCTTTTGTTTCGGACTGGGAAAGATGGGTAATCATTCATTGTGTCTGGGAAGAGATCAGAAAAAAGGCTATCTTAACTGGAGTATGTGGGAATACTCTGGAAAAGGAGAGAAACTGTTATTTCATTGTTTAAAATGACGGGAAAATCAGTAAGCAACACAAAGATGCAGTCTTGCAAGGAAAAAAACACTTAAAAGTTTATAAGCAGTAAATCATGACAGAACAGCCACTTAATAGAGTTTAAAGCTTTTTTTGAAAATAAAATAATGCAGTATTACTGCAATAGAGAGTTTGAAAGAGGCTGTATTTGAAACAGTATGAACGAGGGCAAGTGCAAATGCTTAATAAGAGCAAATACTATGAGTCAGTGTTATGCTGTATGACAGCTAGGCCTCACTTCACAGGTAGACATGGTGGTTAAGAAGACATCTAGCATGCTTGCCTTCATTGCTTGGACCTTTGAGTATAGAAGTTGGAACATTATGTTCTGGTTGGACAGGACGTTGGTGAGGTCTTTTTTGGAATACTGTGTGCAGTTCTGGATGCCCTGTTACAGAAACAAAATTGTTAAACTAGAGAGGGTTCAGAAAATACTTACCAGGATGTTTCCTGGAAGGTGGTTTTGAGTTATAAAAATAGGCCAGATAGGCTGGGACCTTTTTATTACTGGAGTGTAGGAAGTTGAGGGGTGACCTTATAGAGGTTTATGAAATCATGAGGGACATAGATAAGGTGAATAGCAACGGTCTTTTCTCCAGAATGGGGGATTTTTAAACTAGGGGGCATTTTTTAAGCTGAGTAGAGAAAGATTTAAAAGAGACATGAGGAGCAATTTTTTTTACACAGACTAGTTAGTGTGTGGAATGAACTGCCAGAGGAAGTGATGGATGCAGGTACAGTTATGACATTTAAAAGACATTTGGATAAGTACATAAATTGGAAAAGTTTGAAGGGATATGGACCAAACAGAAGCAGATGGGACTAGTTTAGTTTATGGAATAGTTGGACCAAAGGATCTGTTTCCATGCTGTATGACTCTTTGACTGTATGACAGCACTCAGCCATTACAAAGGAATGCTACACTTGTAGAACAATAGGTCATTTCTGGAGATTATGCAGAAGTAGAATATAATTTCAAACCAGAAATGTTGGATTCATAGAGGATCCCTAAAGTTTTAAAATGCCTTCAGGCCTAAGGGCTTACTCTCAATGCAAAATGCGAAATTTCCAAAGTCCTATTTGCTTCCTGGGGCATATTGTTTATAAAGATAGGTTAAGGCCAATCTCTAAGCAAATCAAGGCAATTAAGATGTTTCCCATTTCAAAATCAGTCCCTGGCCTACAAGAGATTTCGAGATATTGCTAAACCATTTGGTGAGATTTAGCTACAGTTTAAAAAATGACTGAAGCTTCTAGGTGAATACTCCAGAAAACATAAGAATGATGCCTGACTCAGTTCAGCTGGCTTTTGTTTTCCAAAAAGATAAAAGAAATGCTGAAGTTAAAGATGTCTTGGCCCATTAGCGCCCATCCTTTCCAACTTTAATAGCTGCTGATCTTTAACCTCGAAACATCAGCCTTCCTGCTCCTCTGATGTTGCTTGGCCTGCTGTGTTCATCCAGCTCTACACCTTGTTATCTCAGTTCCTACTATCTCTGCTGATCTTTAGCGATGGGTTCAAGAGCATTGGGCCAAGAAAATTGATATAGACAAAGCACCTCAATATGTAGTACAGCTGAGGTAGTTGTACATACAAACCACAGAAACTTTGTCTCATGGTAGAACAATATGGTGACGTCTCAGGTCAAACAATGCATTTTAGTGTGAGGCCTTGTTTAGAATCGTCTGTGTTTTAACTTGGAGTCAGACTGGTTCTATTTCTATAGTAGGAATATATAAAATGCCACATTGACTGTCTACAAATTGTGTGCTTTTAGAACAAAATAGAGTGTATCTGCAATTGCAAATCTGCAAATGCAAATTCACGCCTTAAATTTATATGTGTGTATATATGTGTGTGTGTGTGAAAGAGGGAGAGAGTGTGTGTATGTGAGTGTGTATGTGTGCGTGAGAGAGAGTGTGCCTATGAAAGAGGGACTGTGTGTGTGTGTGTGTGTGTGTGTGTGTGTGTGTGTATGTATGTATGTGTGAGAGTGTGTGTGTGAGAGTGTATAGTGTGGTGGGGTCATCTGTAGTGGGACATAAACTCAAGATCCCATTTGAGGTTGTCCTCATGGGTACCAAACTTGGCTATCAGCCTCTGTGTTGTTGTATATCCTGATGTCCGCCTTGGAGGATGTTTACCCGAAGATCCGAGGCCGAATGTCCTTGACCGCTGAAGCGTTCCCCCACTGGGAGGGAATATACCTGTCTGGCAATTGTTGTGCAGTGTCCATTCATCCATTGCTGTAGCATCTGCATGGTCTCACCAATATACCATGCCGCAGGCCATCATTGCCTGCAGCATAAGAGATAGACAACTTTGGACGAGACACATGAGTAGCAAACTAAGATAACAAGGTGTAGAGCTGGATGAACACAGCGGGCCAAGCAGCATCAGAGGAGCAGGAAAGCTGATGTTTCGGGCCTAGACCTTTCTTCTTTTCTGAAGAAGGGTCTAGGCCCGAAACGTTAGCCTTCCTGCTCTTCTGATGCTGCTTGGCCCGCTGTGTTCATCCAGCTCT
>NC_063334.1:111215311-111289933 GCF_021869965.1 Rhincodon typus
CACACACACACACACACACAGACCCCCTCTCATACACACACACACACTCACACAGACCCTCTCTCACACACTCACACAGACCCTCTCTCATACACACACACACACACACACACACAGACCCTCTCTCACACACACACAAACACACACACACATACACACAGACCCTCTCTCACACACACACAAACACACACACACAGACCCTCTCTCATACACACACACACACTCACACAGACCCTCTCTCACACACAAACACACACACACTCACACAGACCCTCTCTCACTCACACACACACACTCACAATCACATGCGCGCACACACATACACACGCTCTTGTGCACACACACACACACACACACAGACACACATACGCACAAAGACAGACACGCACTCTGTCTCTCTCCCCCTCAAACACACACCCTCTCTCTCGTGCATGCACACACTCTCTCCCTGACACACACACCCATACACTCTCTCTCTGTCTCTCTCTCACACACGCACACACACACACACACACATGAAATCTATGGGGTGAATTTGCATTTGCACATACATTCTATTTTGTTCAAAAAGCACACCATTTGTAGACAATGTGGCATTTTATAAATTCCTTCTTTGGCTGTTAAACCGGTTTGACTCCAAGTTAAAACACAGACAGATTCTAAATAAGGCCTCACACATAAAATGCATTGTCTGACCTGAGATGTCACCTCTGGTATACTTGTTATCTTGGGGAAGTGACTTGAAAGAAATTCTGGGATTTGCATATTAGTCAATTGAAACCTGCATCTCCTATTTAACTGATTAAAGATTTAGCAGCCATCTTAAGTTTGTTCACTACATTTGCATCAGTTCTATGATCCTTTGATCTTTTGCTTATAAGTTCTGTGTCTGATGCCACTTCTCTCATTAACACCTGAAGAAGGAGCGAATTTCTGAAAGCTTATGTTTTCAAATAAGCCTGTTGGACTATAACCTGGTGTCATGTGATTTTTGACCTTTTGTGTTTAGATTCACCATTGGTCTATCTTCACTCTACTGATAATTAGAAAGGCCTTACATTCTGAATACAGAAAGGAGGATTAGTGCCAGTGAACCACCCAAATCAGAACACTACCTGCTGAAGTGGGGTGTCTGAAAATACAAGGTAGACAGGCAGAGAGGCTGAGGCGGGTAATTCCAGAGATAATCCATCACAGGTCGCAACATTTCAATTGTCCCATTCAGACAGCATCGAAAATAGGAAGGAAAGGGCCATAGGTTCAGAGGACTGACCAGAAAAATACATTGTGGGGATGCAAGCTGGAGATGTGTTGTTCAGCTGAACGCAACAGCAATATTTAAAAATCGCTACAAACCTCCAAAGAGGCACTTACAGAAGTTCATTCTTTGTGGACTGAAAAAAGTATTTCCTATGAAAGTTGCACTTATTTAAAGCATTTACAGATTTGTGTTATTTTAATTCAAGTACATTGTTTCTTAAATGCAAGCAATGTGTGCATTTTCTGAAAAGGTCACGGGCTCAGGAGTATTTGACAACTGCAGATAAACAATTGAAGAGAAACATTGACCATATTGAGGTGTGTCATCAATTGCACTTACCTGGAGATAATGACACCTGCCTTATCACATCATACTTGACACTGTGAAAAAACACTTAAGCTGTTTAGCTCTGGGGCTCTGACCTGCTGAAGTTGATCTAGCACTTTGTTCAGCCTTATGATGTGCTATTTTTCTTAAATGAGAATTTCATCCAAGAGGCAGGACATGAACAGTTGTTGGGTCACTCCAGGTCGAAAAGGCTTTTGACAGAGTTTTTGAGTAAGATCTTTGAAAGCGAAGACTTGGAATCCCTTGTGAAGGAGAATCTGTTTTAACAATACAGTAATTTAAAATACAGTCTGTGGGGTGTTTGACTGCAGTTAATTTGTTAACTTCAGTGTACCTTACATTAACTCTGAATTTTATAGTTTATGATACATAACAGATTGCATGACTTTTTTAACCTTGTATCATAATGTTTAATTAGCTTGATCAAAACAACGTAACCTTGTAGTTTTATTCTCAATGTAATTGCCTATGATATCGAACTTCATCTTATTTAAACAAAAAAAACTCATCCCTAACTGGATCATAACATAAATTTGGTGTTCCAATCAGGATGATAAAAGTACAATACAGCATAATAACACAATACAGTACTTATTGTCGCTTACCTCCTGTTCATGTGTCTATCAAGATACACCTTAACATTGCTAATATGCCTGCATTAACCAACTCCACTGGAAGTGCGTTCCAGGCAACCCCACCATCTGAGTGAAACATTTTCCCTGCTCTTCTCCACTAAACTTTCCCCCCTCACCTTGAACCTGTGCCCTGTACATTTGACCTGGCCGCCTTGGGGAAAAGCCTCTGACTATCCACCCTCTCATAATTTTATAGACTTCTATCAGGTCGCCACTCAGCCTCCGTCTTTCTAGCGAAAACAATCTGAGTTTATCCAACCTCTCCTCATAACTAAAACCCTCCAGACCAGGCAACATCCTGGTAAACCTTCTCTGAACCCTCTCCAAAGCATCCACATCCTTTTGGTAGTGTGGTGACCAGAACTGCATACAATATTCCAAATGACACCAAACTAAAGTCTTGAACAGCTGTAACATAACCTGCCAACTTTTATATTCGATGCCATGCCCAATGACGGCAAGGGTGCTGTATGCCTTCTTGACCACCTTATCCACCCGTGTTGCCACTTTCAGGGATCTGTGGACTGATACATCCAAATCCATCTGTATGTCAGTGCTCCCAAGGGTTCTGCCATTTATTGTACAATTTGCACTTGAATTCGATCTTCCAAAATGCATCACCTTGCATTTGTCCAGATTAAATTCCATCTGCCATTTCTCTACCCAAATCTGGAATCTATCTATATTCTGCTGTATCATTTGATAATCCTCCTTACGATCTGCAATTCTGCCAATTTTGGTGTCATCCACAAATATACTACATTTTATTCCAGATCATTTATATACATTACAAACAACAAAGGTCCCGGCACTGATCCCTGCAGAAAATCACAAGTTACTGATCTCTGTTCTGAAATACAGCCTTCCACCATTGTTATCTCAGATTCTCCAGCATCTGCAGTTCCTACTATCCCCTTCCACCATTACATTCTGTCTTCCATGACCAAGCCCGTTTTGCATTATTCCAGCCAGCTCATCCTGGATCCTTGGAGACATTATCTTCTGTACCAGCCTGCCATGATATGCCTTATCAAATACCTTACTAAAGTCGATGTAGAAAACATCCACTGTCTTTCCCTCATCAATCATTCTTGTCACCTCCTCAAAAAACTCAATGAAGTTGGTGAGGCTGAACCTTCCTCACACAAAGCCATGCTGCCTGTCACTAATAAGTCCATTTGGTTCCAAATGTGAATAAATCCCATTACTCAGTATCTTCTTCAGCAGCTTCCCCACCACTGACATGAAGCTCACTGGCCTATAATTTCTTGAATTAACTCTATTTCCCTTCTTAAACAAAGGAACAACTTTGGCCATTCTCCAGTCCCCTGGAACCTCGCCTGAGGCCAAAGAGGATGCAAAGATATGTATTAAATGTATTAAGGCCCCAACTATTCCCTCCCTTGCCTCCCATTGTATCCTGGGAATGATCCCATCTGGACCTTGGAACTTATTTACCTTAATATATTTCAAGATACCCAACACTTTCTCCTTCATTATATTGACCTGCCCAAGAGTATTCGCAAACCTTTCCCTAACTTCACAATCCTTCACGCCCCTCTGTTTAGTGAATACCAATGTAAAGTACTCATTAAGGATCTCACCCGTTTCTTCTGACTCCACACATAACCTCTGGCCTTTATCCTTGAGTGGACCTACACTTCCCTCAGCCACCCTCTTGCTTGTAATATGTGTATAAAATGCCCTGGGCTTCTTCTTAACCCTGCTGAGCAAGGACATTTCATTGCCCCTTTTAGCCCCCCTAATGCTCCGTTGAGCTCCTTCTTGATATTGTTCAAGCACTTAGTCTGTTTTTAGTTGCCTAGACCTTAGGTATGCTTCCTTTTTTTTCTTGACTAAGCTGATAATTTCCCCTGTCATCCACAGTTCCTGAATCCTGCCATTCCTGCCCTTCAGTTTCACAGGAACATGCGTATCGAGCGCTCTAATCAACTAGACCTTAAAAGATTCCCACATGTCAGATGTGAATTTACTCTCAAACAACCGCTCCCAATTCACATTCTCCAATTCTTGCTTAATTCTTTTATAGTTGGCCTTCCCCCCAGTTTAACACCTTTATTCGAGATCCACTCATGTCCTTATCTGTAAATATCTGAAAAATTATGGAATTATGATCAATATTCCCAAAATTCTCCCCCACTGAAACTTTGATCACCTGGCTGGGCTCATTTCCCAATACCAGGTTCAGTATGACCCCCTCCCTCATTGGATTATCCAGGTACTTTTCCAAGAAACCCTCCTGGACAAACAAACTGGTCCTCATCCGTTTCCCCAGCCCTAAGGGAATCCCAGTCACTATGGGGGAGGTTGAAATCACTCACAACAACCTACTATTTTCACATCTTTCCAGCATCTGACTACATATCTCTTCTTCTATCTCCTGCTTGCAGCTGGGAACTCTGTAGTATAATCCCAGCATTATGATTGCACCCTTCCTATTCCTGAGCTCTACCATAATGTCTCGCTGAAAGATCCCTCTCGGATTTCCTGTCTCCCACTGCTGTGATATGCTTTCTGAGCAGCAATGCAACTGCCCCCACCATTTTTGCTCCCTCCTCTGCCTTATCTAAAACATCAATATCCTGGAAAATTAAGCTGCTAATCCTGTCCCTCTTTCAACCATGTCGCTGTGATTGCAATGACATCATAATTTCATGCATTAATCCAAGCTCTAAATTCATCTGTTTTATTTATATGAAGCAAATACAGTCCAAGCCTTCAGTTCTGCTGAGCTCAGCAACCTCTCCCTGACTGCTCTTCCTCTTGGCTATTTTTGCCTTAGCCTCAAGCTCTTCCCCAGTCTTTATACTTACTGATAGCACTGTGTGGAGCTGGAGGAACACAGCAGGCTAGGCAGCATCAGAGGAGCAGGAAAGTTGACGTTTCGGGCCTGACCTTACTGACCTGATGCTCCAGTTCCCATTCCCTTGCCACACAAGTCTAAACAATGATTCATCAAATTCTGATGTGAGCTTGAGGTCCTAGGTCTCAAAGGACAAACCCTCAAAAATAAATAATCTCTGAATTACTGTCATAACCATGTTCACATTGTTACAGAGTCAAAAAGGTCACAGGGATCTAACTGTGTGATTTATAGAGCTTTGTGAATGCAAAGGGTTTGATTCATGTCAAATTGGAACGAGTAGTGGTGAAAAAGGAACTTAATCTGGGCTGAGATCAGCGTCCTGCTCAGTTACATTACCAGGATTGAAGTCAGACCTTATGTACAAACCGACATGCAAGCATATAAATCAGGATCGGAAGTAGGTCATTTCACCCCTTGATCCTGCTCAACCATTCACTAATATCATGCCTGATCTGATTGTGGCCTCAACTCCCTATTATCATCTATTTATGATAACCTTTGCCTCTCTGGATAGCTAAGAACCTATTTACCTCTGCCTTAAATGACCCATCGCCACTGCTCTCAAGGAAAGAGAATTCCAAAGACTCACTATTCTCTGAGTGAAGAAAATCCTCCTTTACATCTTGAATAGAAAATGCCTTATTTTAAAAATGCATCCCTTAGCTCCAATCTTTCCCAGAAGAGGAAACATTCTTTCAGCTTCTGCCCTGCTAAGTTTCCTCAGAATCTTATATGTTTCAATGGATACAGACATAATCTGTTCAAATTTTTCCAAATCAGGCGTCAGCTTAGTGAACCTTCTCTGAACTGGTTCTAACACATTTATATCCTTTCTTAAGTAAGGAGATTACAACTGTACGCAGTACTCTAAATGTAGCCTCATCAATGCTGTATTAGATTGTACCACAGTTTTGTATTCAATTCACGTTGCAAGAAGTGAGAACGTTCCATTTGCCTTCTTAATCACTTGTGTTGATTCATGTACCATGACATACAGGTCTCTCTGTAGTTCAGAATTCTGTAATCTATAATTATAAATATATATTTAAAAAAGATAGGGTGATGGTGGAGTGCTTAAGTGAGGGGAGATTTCTAACCCTGAAGAGAAAAGACAAAGCCTTGGAGCAGAATGATGAATTGGGTAAAGAAAAGCAGAGTATGCCAAGAGGGCCATTATTTTCTCACAGTAATTGAACATGATTGAATTTGGACAAATCAAAGAAACATAGTCAAATGTTAAAATTAAAGCCCTTTGTCTGAATGCATGAATGGATGATAGTATAAGGTAGGGGTGGAGTTAGATAAACCTTAGGTTTAGGGTAAAAGTTCGGCACAACATCGAGGGCTGAAGGGCCTGTACTGTGCTGTACGGTTCTATGTTCTATGAATGAATGTCATATGCTTTACAAACTCCTTAGACAGCACCTTCCAAACACAGAATCTAGAAAGACAAGGACAGCAGATATGTAGAACACTACCATCTGCAAGCTACCCTCCAAGCCACGTACCATCCTGATCTAGAAATCTTTTGCCAATCCCTCAGTATCACTGGGAGAAAATCCTGGAACTCCTCCCTAATGGCATTGTGGGTCAACTTGCAGCAAATGGACTGCAGCATTCATGAAGGTACTCAGTACTACTTTCTCAAAGGCAACTAAGGGTGGACATTAAATGCTGGCCCAGACAGTAACACCCACATCCCATGTATGATTTCTTTTTAAAAAAGTAGATGAATTAATGGCTCAAAAAGAGATAAATAATTTTGTTCTAACAGCTATTACAGAAACATGGCTGCACAATGACTATTGTTGGACACTAAATATTCCAAGACATTTGACATTTTGAAAAGATAGACAAAATCAAAAAGGAGGGGGGCATAATCCTTATAATAAAAGATAGCTTAAAGACAGCAGTGGGGAAGGATCTTGACTGGGAAGAATACAATGTGTAGAATCTGGACAGGTTGAGATTAGAAATAACAAGGATTAGGAAACATTGATGAGAGCAGTTTATTTTCCTTCAACTGTAGGAAGAATGCTTTTAAAAAACCTGTTCATTTAGATGTGATTGTTTTCCATATCAGTATAAACACCATTTTTAATTTTGTTGCCAACTACCTTCTGTACGATCTATATTTATTTCAGACCTAATTAGAGATTGCTGTAGGCAGTTTTCATTATCCTTGGATTTAGCAGTCTTACACATGCAATCCAAGCCAATTACCATTGCGGTACGTTTTTGATTATTTCGAAGGTTTTGCTCCTGTGACTATCAATACCGTGAATGATACATACTCTCAAGAATTTTTACACTTCAAAGGGTAGAAACCAAAGCTGAGCACCATAATAAATATTATGAATTCAATCACATCTGGTTCCCATTTAATTTTATCTCCCTACATTTTGATCATAGTCCACAAGGCATGGAAATACATTCTGAAAATGCCCACAATAAATTGATCAACAATAACGCCTGAAATATTAATACAGGCTTTTCAGTGCAAAAGATTAAAAAACACCATACGCATCTAATCCTACAGATCAACTGGTCCTGAACATTACTTGTGTTAACTTATAGAAAAGTTTTGTTGTGCATTTATTTTAAAAAGTTCTAACCACAAATAAATCTGAGAAGACAGAACCATTTAATATCCCAGGAAGCCATTTGAGCCATCAAACCTTTCCAGGCCCTTCCTTAGAAACACCCAGTTAATCCCATTCCCCTGCTCTTTCTTCATGTTCCATCATTTTTCTTCAAGTTATTTCCAACTTGTTCACAAAGCCACTGTTGAATTAATGTCCTTCACCCTTCCAGACATCCTAAACATTTATTATTTGTTATGTCATCTCTGATTATTTTGTTAACCATCTCAAATCTATTAAATATGGTCATTTACTCTCATTGAGTCATAGAATCACATAACATGGCAACAGACAGTTTGGTCCAACTAATCCATACCGACCATGTTCCCAAATTTCTCAAATTTCAAATCTAAAATTGATCTTGCTTTTTAGGCACCTTCTCTGTACCCGTATCAATACATTCCTTGCCCTTTTCTATCAACCTGAGAGCTTTGTATGGTATGATCTGCCTGAACTGCATGCAAAACAAAACTTTTCACTGTACCTAGGCACACCTGACAATAATAAATCAAATCAAATCACTTGCTTGCATTTGGCCCATTTCCTTCCAAATCTTTCCTATTCAGGTACTTATCTAAATGTTGTTTAAATGTTGCAACCACACCTGTGTCCACTAAATTCTCTAATAGTTCATTCCGCACACAAACTACACTCTGTGTAAAAACGTTGCCCCTTGAGTCCTTTTTAAATCATCCTCCTCTCAACTTTAAAATGTGCACCTTTGTTCCGAAATCCCTCACACAAGGGAAAAGATCCCTGCTATTCACCTTATCTATACCCCTTATGATTTTATAAACCTCTATAAGGTCACCCCCCTCAACCTTCTACCCTCCAGTGAAAAATTCCCTTCCATTCCAGCCACATCCTGGTAAACCTTTTCTGAACTCTCTCCAATTTAATAATATCTTTCTGAGAGGAGGGTGACCAGAACTGCACACAGTATTCCAGAAGAGGCCTCACCAATGTCCCATACAGCCTAAACATGATATCCCAGCTCCTTTACTCAATGGTCTGAGCAATGCAGACAAGTTGCTAAATGCCTTCTTAACTACCCTACCCACCTCTGGTACAAATTTCAAAGAATCATGTACCTGAAACCTTTGGTCTCTCTGTTCTACAACATTACCCAAGGCCCTATTAATTGTATCAGTCCTGCTCCTGTTTGTTTTACTAAAATGCAATACCTCACATTTATCCAAACTAAATTTCATCTGCCACTCCTCGGCCTACTGACTGAATTGATCAAGATCTCTTTGTAATCTGCGATAACCTTCTTTACTGTATACTATACCACCAATTTTGGTGCCATCCACAAAGTTACTAATCATGCCTCTTAAATTGCCATCCAATTCATTTATATAGATGAAAAACAAAAGTGGACCCAGGACTGATCCCTGTGGAACATCGCTGTTCAAAGGTCTCCAGCCTGAAAAACAACCCTCCACCACCACCCTCTGTCTTCTAACATCAGGCCAACTTTAAATTCTATTGGCAAGCTCACCCTGAATCCCATTTGATCTAACTGTATGAATTAGTTCACTATGTGGAACCTTCTCAAAGGCTTTACCAAAGGCCATGTAAACAACATCTACTGCTCTACCCTCATCAATCGTTTGGTTACTTGCTCAAAAAACTCAATCAAGTTTGTGAAACACATTTTCCCTTGCACAAAACCATGCTGACTATCCCTAATCAGTCCTTGCCTCTTCAAGTGCATGCAAAACCCATCTTTCAGAAGCACCTCCAACAATATGCCTCCCACCAATGTCAGGTTCAGAGGTATATAGTTCCCAGGCTTATCCTTACAGCTTTTCTTAAATAAAGGCACAACATTAGCCACCCTCCAGTCCTCCAGTACCTCACCCATGGTTATTGATGCTACAAATATTTCTGCAAGGGGCTTCACAATTTCTTCCCTAACATCTCACAACATCCTGGAATACCCTTGGAAGCCCCTGGAGATTTATCCACCTTCATGTTTTCTAAGACCTCCAGCATTTCTTCTGTAATGTGAAATGTTTTCAAAACATCAATATTTATTTCCCTGAGTTCTCTAGCCTCAATCTCTTTCTCCAAAGTAAAAACTGATGTGAAATATTCATTTAGTAGCTCGCTCCCATCTCCTGAGGTTTAACACTAGACAACCACGTTTGATTTTTAAGGGGCCCTCTTCTCTCTCTAGTTGCTTTTTTGCTCTTCATGTACTTATGGTATCTCTTTGGATTATCCTTAACCTCATCTGCCAAAGCTATCTCATATTCCTTCTTTTCCCTCCTGATTTCCCTCTTAAAAATGCCCCTACATTTTTTCTACTGTTCAAGGGATTCATTGGATCCCAGCTATCTATATCTAATATACCATTCTTTCTCATTCTTGACTAGAACCTCAAGATCTTTATTCATCCATTGTTCCTTATTTTTACCAGCCTTACCCTTCACTCTAACAGCAGCATACTGCCTCTGAACTCTCATCACATTTTTGAAAGCCTCCCACTTGGCAGTTGTTCCTTTACCTGTGAACTGTCAACTTCAATCAATTTTTGATAGCTCTTGCCTCGTATCATTAAATTTTACCTTATGGAAGTTTTCCTTAACTATTTTAAAAATAATAGAAATATGATCACTAGCCCCTAAGTGTTCAGCTACTTGCCCTGCCCCTCCCTAGCCATTGGAAAACGTTTCTTGTTATTTACTCTGTCTAAACACTTCTTGATTTTAGAATCATAGAATCCCTACAGTATGGAGACAGGCCCTTCGGCCCAACAAGTCCACACCGAACCTCAGAGCATCCCACCCAGACACATTCCCCTGTAACCCACCTAATCTCCACATCCCTGAACACTACAGGCAATTTAGCATGGCCAATCCACCTAGCCTGCACATCTTTGGACTGTGGGTGGAAACCGGAGCACCTGGAGAAAACCCATGCAGACACAGGGAGAACGTGCAAACTCCACCCAGACAGTCGCCTGAGGGTGGAATTGAATCCGGGCCCCTGGCGCTGTGAGGCAGCAGTGCTAACCACTGACCCACCGTGCCACCCCTATTAAAAGCATTGATCCTTTCCCCTCCTTTGACCACAACTCTCTCATTTCCTCTTAACCCTAACTTCTCCTGTCTATTCATTCAACAGTAATGATTCATTTGTAGAAACATTCAAACAAAGCTCTTCCATATCCTCATTAAAGCCTCATGTCCTACCTGAACTGGGATGCCCAGAATTGGATGTTATATCCAGCTGGGGCAGAACTACTGTTGTTTTGAACCTTAGCATAACGTCCTGGCCTTATACTCTGTCTGGTGGAGTTTTGCATTGTGACATGAGGCCGAATCTTATTTGGGAGTCATGAGAACTGACAGTAGACAACTGATTCTGGGATACGCACACTGCTGAAAAAATCTATCAGCTTGGGAAAGGAGCAGATCATGAGTCCACATCCAGTTTCAGGTGTTGCTTTTTCCATTGTGGAAGGGAATATTTCAGATCTTATAAAGTTTTCAAGATGTTGGGCTCATTTTGGAAGGCAACATGTTCAATCAGCTCTGGTTAAGGGAACCCTGTCCTGGTGGTCATGGGGTTAATGGGAGGTGAGGGGAAATGATGGGTGTGATGAGGTGTGACTTGGGGTATTTCACCTTCATCTCCAGAAGTTGATAGATACCTGAGTAAATGGAGTGGGCCTTTTTGCCAGGTCACCTCAGCATAAGTTCATGTCCAGCTATCCTCGACTCCTCTCCATGAAAATTGAGTGCATGGGCATTGCCAGTCAAAAGACATTGCTAAAAAATTGGCCATCTCCTATCTCCAGTGACCTATCTCCAAGAAGAAAATCTGACCAATAACTCGATTTATAAAACCCAATCATATTCAATATACCCTTATTATAGTCTTTGTCAAATCTGTCCAGCCACTTTGAAAACATCCCCCACTTCTATTCAAAGATAATTTAACTATTCTGATTGGCTTCATAATCATAATAGGCCCTACGACATTTCTTTTAATAATTACTCCTTCCAGTTCTCTTATCCAGTTTCTGCACCCTCAGAGCAACAATGGTCAAAATAAACATCCCATTCACAAGTGGCCTGTTGTAGATGTTCATAAGAATTTCAGAAATTTTACATTGAATGATCTCTTCCTGCAGTCCATTGCTGATATGACATGAACAACAGAACTACGCACCTCAAGTCTGCTCCGCTCTTCCAATGGATTGCGGGTGATTCTTTGTCTTCAATCCACTTTCTTGCCTTATCTCACCTTATGTTGGAAGGAAGGTCATTAATAAAGTAGCTGAAGGTGGTTGGCCAAGTATACTATCCTGAGGAACTGCTGTAGCAATGTCTTGGCTTCAAACAACCATGGCCATGTTTCTTTGTGTTAGATCTGGCTCTAACAGATGTAGATTGTTCACTTTTATGCCTATTAATTTCAATTTAGCTGCACTTCCTTGATGACATGCTCTGTCAAATGCTTCCTTGATGCCGGCCCTGGCAGAACCCAGGTTAAGCTCTGCCAGCTGGGAATTGTCCTTCACTGTGCATGTAGTGGGCACGGAACCAAAATAAACAAATGTTTCTCAGGGCATAGAGGTGACACAGCTATCATTGCAAATACAAGTACAAATATGTTGCTGTCTGAGAACCAAGCTACAAGGGTTACACAATCTTTAGCCTCATCCCACCTCAGAAACAGTGCTCCAGAATAAAATGCATTTTAGTACATCAACAGCATTGCCATCAACTTGAACTGGTGGAAAATTACTTGATGCTGGCCCTGGCAGAACCCAAACTGAGAATTAATTTGCAGGTTATTTCTGAGTAATTGTTGTTAGTAACATTGTCGTGGGCACCTATCACCTTGCTGATGTTTGAAAGCCAACTGATGTAACAGACTATATTTGATTATGAGCTGGACAAACCTGGGGAATTTTCCACCAGTTTAAGGTGATGGCAATGCTGTTGATTTCCTGAAATGCATTTCATTCTGGAGCACTGCTACTGAAATGGGATGAGGCTAAAGATTGTGTATAGCTTGCACAGTGAAGGACAATTCCCAGCCGGCAGAGCTTAACCTGGCGTACACCTGGGTTTAATAACAGTGCCAGAGCCATAAATCTGGGAAATCCTGGTCATGGTGAGTCCTTCTGGTGAGAGTGAAGACAGGATGAGTGAGGCAACTTAGAGGTACGGTATGCAGCCAATGAGGTAGGTTTCAGGGAATAATGTGACAAGTCTTATCTGGGTTCACAGAGACAAACCTTCCATGAAAATGGCCCAAAAATGATACTTAGCTGATGGTAAACGTTTGCTATGGAAATCTTACATTGGTTCAGGAAGATCACAGACCCTCTGAAGTCTTAACTTGTTTGGAGCAAGTTTTATCATCTCACTTCAGCAATAAACTGAACTTCCTCATTACTGAAAGCGCACCATCCTCATTTCCATTTTTTTCTGACAATTCAGAGCCCAGTGTGAAAATGTACCCTGTAGTAGTTGGCTCTTTTGGGTAAGATGCTAAACCAATTCCGCATCTACCTTTCCGGTGAGCATAAAAGATCCTGCCACAGTATTCTGAAGAACAGCAGGATGGGTTTCTAATCAGACCCATTGCCATATTTATCCTTTAATCAAAAACATAAAAGGCAGAATATCTGGTCATTATTACATTCCTGTTTATAGGAGTTTACTGGCATTAAAAAGCTGCTGCAATTTCTACATGACAATAGTAACTACAATTTGGGAGTACTTAAGACTAAGACTTAACACTTAGGACAGGTCAGTCATCTTTCCAAACCTGTCTCTCATCATTTGATAGGATCATGGCTAATCTGGTTGTAGTTTCAGATCCACTTTCCTGTCTATACCAATCCCCGCCAACCCCTACACAGATAATCTTGACTTCTTGTCTGTCAGAACACCCAGCCAGCTCATCCTTGAGTAAATTTGAAGACAACCTCGCTACCTTCTGGGGAAGAAAATTCCACAAATTGACAATCCTCTCGAAAGAAAACAAATTTCACTTCCTTTCCATCTTCAAAGGGAGATCTCTTGTTCTTAACCTGTGTCCAATGGGTCTAATGGGACTAATAAGTCTTCCCCACATTTGGAAACATCCTCTCACAGTTGACCCTTCAGGTTCCCACAAGATTTTTTATGTTTCAATAAGATTACCTCTAATTCTTCAAAAAGTGCACATTAAGTCTCAACCAGAGTGGACAGAGGGAACCCAGTAGATGGGTTGTATTTGGAATTCCAAAAGGCATTTGCTGAAGTACCTCACAAAAGTTTAACTTATAAGATAAGCCCACATGGTATTGGAGGTAGTATATTGGCATGGAGAGAGAACTGGCTAATGGACAGGAAACATTGAGTCGGGATAAGTTGTTTTATTTTTAATTTGCTAACCTTTGACCAGTGGTGCAACCGCAACTATTTACAATATAAATGAATGACTTGGAGGAAAGAAGTGAATGTACTGTGACCAGATTTGCAGACAACTCAAAAATAGGTGGAAAGGCAGGTTGTAAGAGAGATACAAACAGTTTACAGAGAGATATTGATAGGTTAAGTAAGTGGGCAAAGTTGGCAATGGAGTATAATGTGGGAAAATTCAAAGTTGGTCATTTTAGATTGGAGAACAAAAGAACAGAATGTTATTTAATTGAAAGCTGCAACACAAAGGGACTTGGGGTACTTGTGCATGAAACACAGAAAGCCAGCAGACAGGTGAAGCAGGTAATCAGGGAGGCTAATGGAATGTTGGCCCTTATTTTGAGGGAGTTGGAGTATACGACTAGGGAAGTTTTAGTGCAACTGTACAAGGTTCTGGTGAGACCACATGAAGTACCATGAGTAGTTTTGGTCCTCTTATTTAAGGAAAGATACCATTTCATTGGAGGCAGTTCAGACAAAGTTCACCAGGATGATCCCTGGTATGGAGGGATTGTCTTATGAACAAAGGCTAAACAGGTTCGGATTCTAGTTACTGAAGTTTAGAAAAATAAGAAGTGATCTCATGTTCCCCTCATAGGACTCTCTAGGGCCGGGGGACATAGTCTCAGAATAAACAGGCACTAATTTTAGACTGAAATGAGGAGAAATTTCCTCGGAGGGTTGCGAGTTTTTAGATCTCCTTTCCACAGAGAGCTGTGGGGGCAGAGTCCTTGTGTACAGTTATGGTCGAGGTAGAGAGAAACTTGATAAGTGTGGGGATCAGGGGTTACAGGGAAAATGCAGGAAAGCGGTCACGATGAATGCCAGATCAGTCATGATCGTACTGAATGGCAGAGCATATTTGAGGGGCCAAACAGCCTACTCTTGTTCCTATATTAATGGTCTTATGGTATAACCTGTTTGGACTATGGTGTTGGCTGCAAAGCACTTTGGGGCATCCTGTTGTAATAAAAGGTGCTAAACAAATGCAAGTCTTTCTTAATTCCTGCTAAACAGAACAAACGGAACACTGCACATAATGTATGGTGTGTGTAACTTTAAGTAATTCATGTTAAACCCAGGTATACACGGCTCAAGATGGTGGTGGCGGTGGCAGGGTGAGAGGTGTTAGGGCTTCTGAGCCCATATGCTCCCACTCACCTGGCTGGCTGCATTCTTCTTTGTTCTTTACTTTTGTTTCTTCATTTCTCTTTTGTATCAATATTCACGTTTTCTTCTTTCCCGTTGCTATGGCGGAGGAAGGTGATTGTGAGAGCCTGTTGCGGCAGCGGTGGAATGGTGCATCCAGATGTCCTTTGCTCATGTCCATGGTGGCTATGGCTTGAGTGAATGCTTCATCGTTAATTAATTGGTGGGGTCTAATTCCATTCCTTCTGGCTGCAGTGTGTCAGTTTTAACAATGGCGGCATAGTGGCTGCAGTTCATTCCTCATTTTGATTTGATTTGATTAATTATTGTCACATGTATCAAAGTAGAGTGAAAAGTTTTGTTTTGTGTGCTGTACGGTTAGATCATAACGTACAAAGATCATAGGGTGATTGAACAGGGTGAGGAATACAAAGTTACCGATGCAGAGGAGCTGCACAAAAAGCAAGATCAACATTAGATTTGAAATTTGAGAGGCCCATTCAGGAGTTTAATGACAGTGGGGAAGAAGCTGTTCTTGAACCTGTTGGTGCGCGTGTTTAAGCTTTTGTATCTTCTGCACAAAGTAATAGGGTGGAAGAGATTATAACGGGCTGGGAAGTGTCTTTTATGATTTTGGCTGCTTTTCAAAGGCAGTGAGAAGTGTAGATAGAGTCAATGGATGGTAGGTCAGCTTGTGTGATGGTCTGGGCTGTGCTCTTATGGTCTTCTTCTGTAGTTTCTTTCGGTCCCATGCAGAGCAGCTGCCGTACCGAGCCATGATGCATCCAGATAGAATGCTTTCTATGGTGTATCTATAGAAGTTGGTGAGGGTCCTTATGGACATGCTGAACTTGCTTAGCTTCCTGAGGAAGAAGAAGCTTTGTTGTGCCTTCTTGACTGTCGTATCAATGTGGGTGGTCCAGAATAGATTGTTGGTCCTTGTGCCTATGGCGGCGATGTAGCTGCTTCAGTGGTGACTAAAGTGGCTGTGGGCTTGAGCAAAGGCTTCATCGTTGGTTTCTTGGTGAGTCTGATCCGTTCCTCCTGGCAGCGGTGTGGTGGTTTCAGCGGTGGCGGCATGGTGGTTTCAGTTCATTTCTCGTGGCTATGGTGGCAATATGGCAGCTATGGGCGGCGAATGAAGTGGTGATGACTTGACAATGGCTTCAGCGTCGGCGACTTGGTGTATCTGGTCTGTCCCCCTTTGCTCTGGAGGCGATGCAATGGTTTCGATGTTGGCTTTGGCAGTGGCGGCATGAGGGTTCGGCCTGGAAATCCTTGCTTTGGCGACCTCAGGGGTGGCTTCGGTGACGGCATCCCATAGCCACACCATAGACCCAGGTTGCAGTGGAAGGAAAGAAAGGTGAACTATGTCCTAACATTGCCTCAATTATTTCCTTTAATATAATTAAAATGTCACCAGGTTATGGTGATTTATACACTTTTCACTGTATTTTCATAAATACAAGTGACAATAAATTACTATTCTATTCCAAAGTTCAAAAAACTTTAAATTTGCTCTTTTGTTTGTGAGGCCCTTGCTTTGGATAATGTTTTTCAGATCTTTATATTTCTTGCAGTTTATTCGCAGTCCCTTCTGCGTCATATATTGTTTTGAAAGACTTAGAACTGACAGAATTATAATGCAGCAATTGGACTTTTTTATTTTTAATAAAACAGCAGCATAGTAATCTGAATAAATATTTAGCTTTATTTTGATTTCGTATTTTTCATGTGAAAATGATTATGTAGATGACAGAGAAATGCTGTATAGAATGGTTAAACAGAAATTAGTTTGTTAAATGATCAGACATAAATGATAAGATTTAGATGCTTGGGAACAATAAATTGGATAAATCCCCATGTAAACCAATATTTTATTAGTAATTCACCAATTGATCCTCAATTGGAGATATAAGCAGTAATCTTCCTCTCTTCAGGGTTGCATGAGATCTAGAGCACTTTAAAAATAAATGTTACTTTTTGAAGCTGGAAAATCAATAGTCCTTTTTTGAAGTCTGCAAGTGAAAAATGAATGAAAAAATTCCAGCAATTTGGAAAGTTTCATTTTTTTTATTATGCAGGCTTACTCTGCATGAGAATTTCACTGAGGTTTGAATTACCTTGAAAAGTGTGTCTATCTGTGGCAACATTGCGAAGATGATTTTTATTGGAGTACAGCAATGATTTTGGTAGATCTTGCGAAGGCATTTTGGGAATTAGAAAGCCTATTCTCCATGACCTATTCCAGGTTTATCCCTCGTATATTGGATTTCACTTTCACATACTACTTTAAGGACAGAAAATTGGAACAGAGCCTGTTTCTAGTTCTCAAACTGCTCAGACTTGAGTGGGTCGGATTTGTGGCATCAGTCACTCAATGGGAGTTTGACCAGGGTCTACCCTGCAGAGGCCTGTTCCCTGTCCACAATGTCTGATTGAGGCAAGTTGGGCTACTATTTATAATTGACATTGGAGAGGCTACAGATATGGTTTACCTGGTTTGGAGAGTATTAGTTATGAGGAGAGATTGACCAAATTTGGTTTGTTTTCACTTAAATGTTGGAGGCTGAGGGGCAACCTGATAAAAGTTTATGAAATAATGAGAGGCGTGGATAGTATGGATAGTCAGAATCTTTCTCCCGGGGTAGAAATGTCAACTACTGAGGGACATAGGGGGCAGGTAAAAAAGGGGAAGGTTTAAAGGAAATGTGAGAAGAAAGTTTTTTTTTGTAGAGGATGGTAAGTGCCTGGAATGCACTGCCAGAAGAAGTGGTAGAAACAGATTCAATAGCGAAGTTTAAGAGGCATCTTGACAGGCACACGAATAGGCAGGGAGTAGAGGGATATGAACTGCATACAGGCAAAAGGTTTTTAAGTTTAGAAAGGTATCGTGTATCAGCACAGGCTTGGTGGGCTGAAGGTCCTGTTCCTGTGCTGTCCTGTTCTTTGTTCTTCAAGGATGCGGCAAACTGTGAGGATATTCATTTGGTTTGTAAGAATCAAATAGCTGAAAGAATCGCAAGATACTACAAAATTTGTAAATGCTGATGTTGAGAGAGATATGGGTTCAACTTCATTGCAAGGAGATTGTAGCACAGTGTCACAATTGTACAGGACTTTGTTGAGATACCTGGAATATAGTGTGCAATTTTGTCTCCACAGTTAAGGAAGGACATATTTAGATTGGGGGCTCTTGTGGCAGTCTCCATATCTCTGAGCCAGGGGGTCCGTGTTCAGATCCCACCTTCCCAGATATATACCATAACATAGAATCCCCACAGTGTTGAAGCAGGCCATTCTGAACAACCCTCCAAAGAGCACGCCACCCCCTTCCCCCAATCCACCCCATCCATGTAACCCTGCATTTCCCATGACTAATCCACCTGGCCTGCACATCATGGGAAATTCAGAATGGCCAATCCATCTAACCAGCATGTCTTTGGACTGTGGGATGAAACTCACACAGACACGGACAGAATGCACAAACTCCACACAGTCAATCACCTGAGGATGGAATTGAACTTGGGTCCCTACTGCTGTGAGGCAGCAGTGCTAACCGCTGAGCTACCATGCCACCCACACAGTGGAGCAAGCTTGATGGACCAAATGGTATTCTCCTGCTGCACTTTGTACATTATTCTGAGATTATGGCAGGAGATCAGAAGAAGCCACAGTAAAAATTACTGGGGTTTTGCTTTGGTTGTTCACACAGTTAGATGAAACTGGCAATCTTGCATTTAACTTATACTCTGATTACGAATGTAGAAATGGTCCATCTCTTTAAACTGCACCAGCTCTTGCGCTAATAATTCTCACACAATGTTGTAAAGATAAAAGAACTCCATAACATTGCCTGGCCCGTAATATAGAACTGGAAGCTGGCCTGGTTAAGAGTAATTTGGAGGGGAACCTGGAGGTGGTGACATCACTTAACTTCCAACTGAAGTTGCAGTGTAGCCTTGAGATAATACATACTGTTGCTGCAATGAATTACAAGGAAGGGACACTAAACTTTGTATCTCTCGTGACTTAGTGATTGATGATCAACCTCAAAAAATGCTTGTGCAGAGATAATAGGTCTGGCAATGTAAAAGTGATTGAGCAAAATGACACATTACTTTAAGAAGAGTTCAATATTTCTGAGCTTTGGGGTGGATTTCCCGTACAGATCAATACCTTTTGTAACTACATAACTTGCCTTGCATTTAAATGGAATTTGTAACTAGAAAATATCTGGGTCCCTAAATTTTAACATTGAAAATTTTCATAAGTTTCAAGCATTTTGCAAAAAAAGCCATATGGTTTTTAGCACACTGATGCTGTTGTTTTCATGCTGAAATTCACTACCATGATGTAGGCTTGATTCTTGATTTATGATATGTTTATCCTCTTGAGATGTAGACCATGACAAAAAAGACACGGGAATTGTCGATTCCTTGGTCAACAGATTGAAGAGACATGTGTGACTTTAAACTCTTTGATTGTTTTTAGGAACATAGTTGCACCATCATTCAAGGTAGGTCCCAGCTATTCTGCATCTTAAATCCATTTATCTGTCTTAGTTATTGTCATAGAGACCTAAAGATCTGTAGCATAGAAAAATGCCCTTTGGTCTGTACCAATCAAATATAGTAACCAACTTATCATAAAGTCAGAGATAACACAGTGTGGAGCTGGAGGAACACAGCAGGCCAGGCACCATCAGAGGAGCAGGAAAGCTGACATTTCGGGTCAGGACTATTCTTTAGAAATGGCATCGGCAGTTCTTACTATCTCTTATCATAGAGTCATAGAGTCAAACAGCACAAAAACAGACTCTTTGGTCCAACTCATCTGCATGAACCAGACATCCCAATCTGACCTGCTGCCATTTGCCAGCAATTGGCCGGTATCCCATTAAACTCTTCCTGTTTGTAAATCCATCCAAATGCCTTTTAAATGTTGTAATTGTACCAACCTCCACCACTTCTTCTGGCAGCTCATTCCATACACGCACTACACCTCTGCGTGAAAACGTTACATGCTTATTTGAAATCACAAGTTTTCGGAGTACTACTCTTTCATCAGGTGAAATGAAGAGAAGCACACAGACACAGAATTTATAGGCAGAGAGGTCAAAAGATCGTACAAATGGTGTGAATGGAGTGTCGATAGGCTGAGTAATAAGTCTCTGCAGGTGATCAAAAGTGTCAGATGGTGTGAATAAAGTGTCAACAACAACTGAATAGCAAGTGAAGGGATAACCTATAATCTGATTAATTGAGGCAGAGAGATAATTACAAAAATTAAAAATAAGGTGGTGCTGGAGACAAACCAAATGGCTGGAATAACATGATGGGTATTAGAATCAAATGCCGAGGTTCTAACCAAAGTAAAAAGTAATCCAATACTGTACAAACTAATTAGGGGAGAGAGATCGTAGCAATGTATCAAGGTGCTGGTGTCAAAACAGGACAGCAAGGAAGATTTCACAGAGACAGAACGGTATGGGCAGGTTACACGTAGCACAACATGAACCCAAGATCAGAGATAGTAAGAACTGCCGATGCTGGAGTCAGAGATAAAACAGTGCGGAGCTGGAGGAAGACAGCAGGCCAGGCAGCATCAGAGGAGCAGGAAAATTGACGTTTCGGATCGGGAAGGGTTTCTGAAGAAAGGCCCTGAACCGAAACGTCAACTTTCCTGCTCCTCTGATGCTGCCTGGCCTGTTGTGTTCCTCCAGCTCCACACTGTGTTATCCATGAACCCAAGATCACAGTCTTCATGGGTACAGAACTTAGCTTTCAGTTTATGCTTGGCAATTCTGTGCTGTTGTGTGTCTTGAAGGCTGCCTTAGAAGATGCTTACCTGAAGATTGGAGGCTGAATGTCCTTGAACACTGAAGTGTTCCCTGACTGGGAGGGAACATTCCTGCCTGGTGATTGTTATATCATGTCCACGCCAAGTTCCGTTGCCTCAATTAATCAGATCATAGGTCATCCTTCACTTGCTATTCAGCTGTTGACACTTTACTCACATTGCCTGACACTTCTGATCACCTGCAGAGACTTATTACTCAGCCTGTCGACCCTCCACTCACACCATTTCTATGATTTTTTGATCTCTGTGCCTACAAATTCTGTGCCTGTGTGTTTCTCTTCACTTCACCTGACGAAGGAGCAGTGCTTCGAAAGCTTATGATTTCAAATAAACCTGCTGGACTATAATCTGGTGTCATGTGACTTCTGACCTTGTCCACTCCAGTCCAAAACTGGCACCGTCACATCATGAAGAAGTTATCTCTCAGTTTGTTTTTAAATCTTTCCCCTTGCATCTTAAACCTAAGCCCTCTAGTTTTGGATGCCCCCACCATGGGAAAAAGACCTAGACTATTAACCCTGTCTATGCTCCTCATGATTTTATAAACCTCTGTAAGGTCACCCCTCAGCCTCCTTCACTCCAGGGAAAATAGCCCCAGCCTATTCAGCCTCCTCCTGTAGGTCAAACCCTCCAGTTCCAACAATATTTTTGCAAATTTTTACAGAAACCTCTCAAATTTAAGAACATCCTTCTTATAGAAGGGTGACCAGAACTGCGTGCAGTATTCAAAAAGTGGCGTCACCAACATCCTTCACAGCTGCAACATGACACCCCAACTTCTTTACACAATGTTCTGACCAAACAAGACAAGTGTACTAAATGTCTTTTTCACCACCTTGTTTACCTGCTACTCCACTTTCAAGGAACTATGCACCTTTTACTCCTAAGTCTCTTCATTCAGCACTTCTCCCCAGGACCCTGCCATTGACTGCGGAATCCTGACCTGGTTTGCCTGACTAAAATGCAATACTTCTCATTTATTTAAATTAAACTCCATCTGCCTCTCCTTGCCCATCTGCATAAAGTCCCATTGCACTCTGAGATAACCTTCTTCACTGTCCACTACACCACCTATTTTGGCGTCATCAGCAAACCAAGTGAACATGCCTCCTATATTCACATCTAAATCATTTACATGAATGAGAAAAAACAATGGACCCAGCTCCATGGCACACTTGTGGCAGACTGCTGGTCACAGGCCTCCAGTCCAAAAATCAACCCTCAACCACCACTCTCTGTCTCCTACCTTCAAACCAATTTTTGTATCCAATTGGCTAGTCTAACTCTATTCTAACTCTAACTATTCTAGGCCCCATTCGCCCATAGCCTTGTTTGCTTTGGCATCACAACTGTAGATCAAAGTATTTCTTAAATGTTATGAAGGCTTCTATCACCCTTATGGCAGTGAATTACCGATTCCCAGCATCCTTTGGGTGAAAATATATTTTCTTAGAACGCCTGTAAACCTCCTTCCCTTTATCTTAAATCTATGCTCTTTGGTCATTAATTCTTCCATCGAGGGAAATAGTTCTTACCCTGTCTATGCACCTCATAATTTTATACATTTCAGTCATGTCCCCTCTCCATCTCCTCTGCTCCAAGGAAAGCAACCCAAGGCTATCCAACTTCTCTTCATAACCAAATTCCTCCAGCCCAGGCAACATAATGGTATATCTCCTCTGTACCCACTCCAGTGCAATCACATCTCTCCTAAAATGTGGATTCCAGAACTGCATACAATATTCTATCTGTGGCCGTACCAACATTTTATTCAGTTATAATATGGAGTCATGAGCTCATAATTCTTAATGCCATTGGCTAGCAAAAATCTATTAATTTCAGATTTGAAGTTTTCATTTGACTCCCTCGCTTCTGCAGATTATTTTGGGTGAAGAGTTCTTAGATGGATAAGGAAAATGGCAAGTGTCTTTTCCCTACGGTCGGGATTTCCAGATTAGGGGGCATATTTTTAAGGTTAGATGAGAAAGATTTACAAAAGACACACGAGGCTTTTATTTTACACAGAGAGTGGTGGATGCGAGTCCAGTTACAACAGTTAAAAGACATTTAGATAAATATATGAATAAGAAATATTTGGAGGAATATGGGCCAAGCGCAGGTGGGACTAGTTTAGTTTGAGATAATGGTTGGCGTGGACTGGTTGGACTGAAGGGTCTGTTTCCATGCTGTCTGACTCTATGACTATGACTGTACCCTTTTGTGTGAAGAAGTCCTTCCTTTGCATTACCACAGAATGGCCTGTCTCCACTGTTAGCACCACCTTGCTATGGACTCCATCAAGGCAGTTCACTATCACCTTTCCCTTGTGACCATTCTATATGGCTTTCAAATTCATCAGGTTGTTTCTGAGAAAGTATTGTCATTGTTACAACTATCTATCTCATCAATGCCAATAAATAGCAGTGCTCTGCAATTTTTCAAAGACTTGACATAGGTTACTCCTCTTCAACTCTAATTTTAAAAAAAAACTACAAAGGGAGTTTTGAAGACCACTGCATATTGCATAAATGTCAATCACCCTTTCCACATTTCCCTTCGTACTGAGGAAATGTAATAGATTGCTTTTTTTTTCTCTTTTTCTCAATGATACATTCAGTTTTTTGGTATTGCTGAAAAAGAGACCATTGAAAATTTTCTTCTTGCACTCATCAGGACAGAATCGCAAGGATACCAAACCTCAATTCCATCTTGATGAGTGTGAGATGAAAATCTTTGACCGCAAAGCTGTGGCTTGAGGCATATAACATCCAGTCCTGGTCTTCCTTGATGAAATCCGAAGGAATTGTAGATGCTGTAAATCAGGAAGAAAAACAGAAGTTGCTGGAAGCTCAGCAGGTCTGGCAGCATCTGTGAAGAAAAGAATCAGTATTAACGTTTCGGGTTCAGTGACCCTTCCTCAGATCACAGTTCCGAGGAAGGGTCACCAGACCCGAAAAGTTAACTCTGATTTTTTTCTTCACAGATGCTGCCAGACCTACTGAGTTTCCAGCAACTTCTGTTTTTGTTCCCGCCCCTCTTTGAGTCAGGTTTCTGTTGTATTCATGTCAAAATATTTTGAGAATGATAGTTGGTACAAATGTGAAATCAAAGAACTATGACTTCAGTGCGATTACAGAAACTTCTCTGAAAGAGGTACAGGACTGACAGCTGAATTTCCCAGGTTTTAGATGTTTCAGGTGTGATGGAAAGGGAGGTAAAAGGGTAAGAGGAGTTGCATTACGGGTAAAAGAGTATCTCACAGCAGTACTGAGGGAGGATACATCAGAGGATTTGTGCAGCGAGGCAATATGGTTAGAACTTGGGAATAGGAAAGGTGAAATCACAATGCTTCGGGTATGCTACAGTCCTCCCAACAGACAGCAGGATATAGAAGAGAGAATATATAGACAGATTTTGGAAAGATGTATCAACAACAGGGTTGTTGTTGTGGGTGACTTTAACTTCTCCTGTCCTGACTGGGACTCACCACATGCTAGGGGGTTGGATGGGGCAGAGTTTGTAAGGAGCATTCAGGAGGGATTCTTGACACAATATGTAAAAGTCCAACCAGGGATGGGGTTATACTGGACCTGGTTTTGGGAAATGAGCCTGGCCAAGTGAGTAAAATTTCAGTGGGGGAGCATTTCAGGAGTAGTGACCATAATTCCGTGAGTTTTAAGATACTCATGGATAGGGATAACAGCAGTCCTTGGGTGAAGGTGTTTAATGGGGGGAAGGCAAACTATGACAATATTAGGCAGAAACTGGAGAATTTTGATTGGAGGTGGCTGTTTGAGGGTAAAGCTACATCGTCCATGTGGGAGTATTTCAGACAGCAGTTGATAAGAGTTCAGGAGTGGCACATTCCTAGAGAATGAAGGATAGATATGTCAAGTTACGTGAATCTTGGATGACCAGGGATGTTATGACCTTGGTCAGAAAGAGAAAGGAAGTATATGTAAGGTCTAGGAGGATGCAAACCAATGAAGCTCTTGAAGTATATAAGAAAAGTAGAAAAGAACTTAAACAAGGAATTTGAAGAACTAAAAGGGGTCATGAAAAGTCATTAGCAAACAGGATGAAGGAGAATCCCAAAGCTTGTTACACGTATGTAAGAAGCAAGAGGGTAGCCAAGGAAAGGGTTGGCTCACTCAGGGACATAGGAAGGTATCTAAGTGCAGAGCCAGAATAAGTAGGTGAAGTCCTAAATGAATACTTTGTGTTGGTATTCACCAAAGAGAAGGAACTGGTGGAGGATGATCTCAGGGAAAGGAGTGTCGAGTTTCTAAGCCAAGTTGCTATTAAAAAGGAAGAGGTATTGTGCATCTTAAAAAGTATTAAGGTAGATAAGTCCCTGGGTCCTAACGGGATCTATCCCAGAATATTGAGGGAGGCGAGAGAGCAAATTGCTGGAGAATTGGCAGACATCTTTGTATCTTCTTTGGCCACAGGAGAGGTCCCAGAGGACTGGAGAATAGCTAATGTTGTTCCATTGTTTAAAAAGGATATGAGGGATAATCCAGGAAATTGCAGGCCTGTGATCTTCACTTCAGTGGTAGGGAAATTATCAGAAAAGGTCCTCAGGGACAAGATTTATATGCATTTAGGAACAAATGGACCTATTAGAGATGGACAGCATGGTTTTGTGCAGGGGAGGTTGTGCCTCACTAACTTGTTTGAGTTTTTGAGGAGGTGACGATAATGGTCAATGAGGGAAAAGTGGTTGATTTCTACAAGGACTTCAGTAAAGCTTTTGACAAGGTCCCTAATGGCAGACTGGTACAAAAGGTAAAGTCATGTGGTATCAGGAGTGAGCTGGCAAGATGGATACAGAACTGGCTTAGTCATAGGAGACAGAGTGTAGTGGTGGAAGGATACTTTTCAGAATGGAGGGGTTGTGACTAGTGGTGTTCAACAAGGATCATTGCTGGGGCGTCTGCTGTTCATGGTCTATATAAATGATTTAGAGGAAAACGTGGCTGGTCTACTTTGTAAGTTTACAGACAACACAAAGATTGGTGGAGTTGTGGAAAGTGAGGAGGATTGTCAGAGGATACAGCAGGATATAGATCAGTTGGAGGCTTGGGCAGAAAAATGGCAGATTGAGTTTAATCCGGACAATTGTGAGGTGATACATTTTAGAAGGTCAAGTATGGGTGGGGATTATACAGTGACTGGCAGAACCCTTAGGAGTACTGATATGCAGAGGGATCTCGGTGTGCAGGTCCACAAAGCACTGAAGGTGGCAGTGCAGGTAGATAATGTCGTAAAAAAGGCTTATGGCATGCTTGCCTTCCTTGGAACGGATATTCAGTGGAAGGATAGACCAGTTATGCTGCAGCTTTATAGAACTTTGGTTCGGCCATACTTGGAATATTGCATACAGTTCTGGTCAGCACACTACCAGAAGGATGTGGATGCTTTGGAGAGGGTTTCAGAAAAGATTTACCAGGATATTTTCTGGTATGGGCGATTTCAGCAATGAAGAAAGGTTGGATAGACTGAGTTTATTTTCACCGGAACACAGGAGATTGAGGAGTGAACTAAAAGAAGTCTAAACGATTGTAATTGGCATGGATGGAGTGAAAATTATGAAGTTTTTTCCCAGGGTGGTGGGGTTCAATTACTAGGGGACACAGGTTCAAGGTGCGAGGGGGGAGGGGGGAAGTTTAAAAGAGATATACAAGGCAGGTTTTTCTCACAAAGGGTGGTGAATGCGTTGCCAGAGGTGGTGGTGGAAGCAGACACAATAGCAGCTTTCAAGAAGCACTTGGACGATTACGTGAATAGAAAGAGAATAGAGGGATACGGATCCCGTAAGTGAAGACAGTTTTCATATGGAAGGGCAAAATGTTTCAGCGCCGGCTTGGAGGGCTGAAGGCCCTGTTCCTATGCTGTATTGTTTTTTGTTCTTTGCCCTTGGTTCTAATCTGATATCATTCATTGTCATTATGTATATTGCCTTTTTTTTTTCAAAATTTAACTGTTTTGAAATTAATATTTGAAACACCTTGGCATGTTTGTCCATTTTTTCATAGTATACATTGTATTTTACAAATGTAAAAAACAGAAATTTAAAGAAATACATTCGGATCATTCATAGGAAGAGAAACAATATTGACATTTCAGGTCAATCATTGGCTTGTAGCATTAGACTAATTGGCCCTGAAATACCTAGGTCTAAAAAAATTGCAAATCCCATTTCTTCCAAAGAGGGAGGAGAGAATAAGAAAATGTGTTGAATGTTGATCTGCCTTGATTCCACTCTAATTAATACAGACTTACAAATTCCACCTTTGAAAGAATGCAGATCGTATTTGAAGGCCACACACAGGGATCCAGGGATCCACTCCACTCAGTATTGTTGGTGTGGGTATCCAACAATGGTGACTAAATTTATTCATCTACTGTGTGTGGAAACACTGTGTAGATAAAATCCAGCTGATCCTTTTGACGCATGCAAGTTATTTAAAATCATTTCCTACTTTATCAGAACAAGGAGCCAAGCAAACTGTGTGCTACCATGTAGTAAGACTTCATCAGACACGCAGCTCAACGCTACTCTTGCATTGCAGACTGATTAGAGAGGCTCTTCTAAAAATGCTTTTGTTGAATTTTGGCACAAAATAGAAAGAATTATTTATTCTGAAAATATAGTTTTTATTAATGCATAACCGAGATAATTAACTTCTCATATGGCAAGACCTTTTAGATTTTCAGAAGTTTATTCATTATTTTTAGCATTGTTCTGGAATTCTAGTAATTTTTTTCCAATGTAGCTATCATTCAAGATATTGAAAATTATCATCACTGTCAGGCTTTATTTGTTTTAATAAAAGAACAACTTAGAACCTTGACCTCCTTGGATATTGTAAGTGCTGAAAGCTATTACTTGAATGCTAGTTACTGCAATACACTCCAAAATTTAACCAGATGATACAACTTTTAATTATTTACTTATTAATTTCAAATTTGACTTCATGGACTAAATCTTAGTCATTTATCATCTTAAAAGAAATATTCATGTTTGAAACAAATACACCAAGAATATACTTAACATAATAACCTATTGTTCATGCTTGACTGCAAAATAATTTTTCATGTTTTAAATTATTCAAGACCCAAAGTCTGTTACACTCCATCAAATAATTCTCTTTCTAGCTTTGATATGGTCAACAAACAGATTTCTACATTACGTCAGGTGTATTTTTCAAATAATTGTGGTGGAGGAGGCTGCACAAACTCTAATTGTTAGGCTGTACAACAATGAAGCCTCATGATCCAAAGTACTGAATGCCAAGTTGTTAAAAAAACACAGAAAGGTGAAATAAACCAACAGTAGTAATTAATTGGCACCACACTGTGTATTAGAAGAAAGCTGAGACGATTGGTAGGCAATACAGGACACTGGAACATCCTTGACTGGAACCCTTTATTAGCGCATTAACACCTGTGCCTTAGAATTTCAACAAGGATTACAGGTCTCCTGACAATACTGTGGCAAAAATTGAGTGAAAGCTGTTTGAAAGCTTCTGTATTCACCATTTTCATGGTTCTGCGAAGCTTACTAGCAGTAAGCTTCTCTACACCCATTTCACCTGCAGGTAGAATTTGGATTGTGTAAAACAGGGCTGTCTATGGGCAAAAGCAATGGATCGGATTATTTCAAAGACCATAACTATGCAACTAAAAATTGTTGTTGTCTATTTTCAGAATTAAGAGATCATAAAAGGCATGGAAGGAAGCCACTAGGCCCACCAGTACTGCCTCTGTGAAAGTCTCATTCAATTATTTCCATTTATTTTCTCTTACCCTGTAGCCTTACAAATTGTTTTGTTTTCATCCCTATATCCAAATCCCTTTTCAAAGTCTCTCTTGAATCTGATTTCATCATCCTCTCAACCAATGCATTCCATGTCATAAAAACTTGCCGCATAAAAACACTCCTCATCTCCCCATCTGGTCCCTTAGCCAAAGACCTATGTTCTCTGTAAATTTATACTATTTAACTTACTACTTACATTTCTAGAGGAATGCATTAAATAAAATATGGCCAAATGTTTAATTTGTGTTTGCTTGTCCCTAAATTTGTCAATGGTGATTGTGTGCCATATAGTGAAGGAAACTCACTTAGAACAGGAAAACAGAATTGCTACACAAAGCTAACAAGCAAGTCAGTGAGATGGGCTATACACAATGGGAACCAAATGAAGCAGGAATGCTTTAGTTTAGCACTTAGGCAATTTGAAATCAAAAAGGATGGCAATTCAACTTGGGCAGTTGCACAAATCAAGTGTGTTTAATCAGCCACAGGTTATACCTGATGCCTAATTGCTTATTTCAGATATTTTGTAGTCAACCTGTTTAGAAATTCTCTTAAACACCTCTGGAGCAGATAGAATTTCAACACAGGCCTCCTGGCTCAGAGGTCAGAGCATCACCACGACACCATAAGAGCAATTGATAACTTAGGCCAACAGACTTCCAAGATATTTTTGTTAACCTTTTCAAACACGTTATGACACAAATTTGGAGCGGGTGGGAGTGGAACCCAAGTGCACTGGCCCAGACCGAGGGAGATTACCAATGCATCACAAGAGATCGTGATGGAACTTAAATCAGATGCTATGTAATACAGGTTATAGTCCGATATTGTCTGTTCACACCACTCTCTGACACAAATTTCTACCCCATATACTTTTATATACTGCGTTGAACTATCACAATCGTAAGGTTTTAGGATTTGAATAATTCAATAAGAAGCATAGACTGAAAAAACAAAAACCATTCCTTTAAAAGTCATGGATCCAAAATGACACCCTTGTGGCAGCTTTGTTTTCAGAGAAGTTAGCAAAAGGTATTGAATATTTAATTTTATAGTTAGTTGAAAAATAAACGATCACAATTCTCCTTATTAAAACGAAATGTTGAGATGAAAATGTATGCTTGTTTTCTGTTCTTGTCTGTCATCATTCTAAATCTGCCTTGTATCATGCTGCTAGGTTGTAAGTAATTGCTCAGGTTTGGTCAGGCACAGCCTTTCAGGCTTTGACTATCTTGTATTCCAGGGGCTGTCTGTGGAAATAAGAAGCTGTGCTGGGATTCTGCTTTGTAAAGATTTCCCAATTCACATGCACATTTATTAAAACCCTTTTTCTTATAATGAAAGCTTTTCAACACCTCAGAAATAACAAACAGAATGTATAATGTCCTCTTTTCTGTCTGCACCCAATGGCATTAAAATTGATTGAGCCTGATGAAACAGGAAGCCACACAAAAAACAAAGACATTGAGGGAAAGTACAGATGAGAAAGTGACCTTGGAGAAAACAAAACTTACTGCACCTCTCCTATAGTAGAATTCAAACTGCAGCCTCAGCAGATGCATTCGCAAGCCAGGAAATCCAACCTGCTTTCATTGTTAAACAGTGGTAGCTGAATGTTGATTTTCTGGAACTTCCAACATCAACAACTTGCACTTATATAGCACCCTTAATGTTACAAATCATCTCACTGTGATTCACAGGAGGGTGACCAGACAAAATTTGTGACTCATCCAAAAGAGTTCTTGCGAGGAAGAGAATATTTGAGGCGGAAAGGCAAAAAAAGGGAGAGAGTTCCACAGTTCAGGACCTGGACAGCTGAAAACATGGAAAGTGAAACTAAAAGTAAAATTTTGCAATGTTGAACAGCATCATCGCTGTGATACCTGCTCTTCGGACCTGGAAAACACAAGACCACACTTATTTGTCATTTTACTGCGAATATATTTGGGTGTGTTGTAAGGGTAAGATCTCAGGCAACTTAAGAAACACAAGACTTCCAATATTTTAATTGTACAGGTTCTTAGATTCTGATTATGCTGGAAAAGTTATTTTTTAAAAAAAATTACAAGTTTTGGGCATTGCTAGCCATGCCAGCATTTATTGCCCATCCCTGAGTACCCAGAAGGCAGTTAAGAGCCAAGCACATTGCTATGGATCTGGAATCACATGTAGTCCACACCAGGTAAGGATGGCGCTTTCCTTCTCTAAAAGGCCTCAGTGAACAAGAGGGGTTCTTCCAAAATTGACAATGATTTCATGGTCATCGTTAGATTCTTAACAACATAACTTAATTCAAATTCCACTGTCTGCCATGGCAAGACTCCAATCAAGTCCCTAGAACGTTACCTGTGTCTCTGGGTTAATAGTCTAAAAATAACACAGACATTTTTCCAACTCCGTGACTTCACTTTGCACTTTCAAGATCACTAAGAGTTAACCAGAATCATGCAAACTGAGAATTGCTATACTGCTGAAGGCACTTGCACAAGCTCTCTGAATGAGCATTATGACATAGTGCCATTTTTTTTTTCCTTTTTTATGTTCACTGCACACGTTGCTTCTGTTCAACTAATTATTTACTGCCCTTTTGAAAGCCTGGATTGAAGCTGCCGATGCTATTTTTTGGAAGAAAATTCTTTTCTGCAATTGAGGTTGTTCCTTCTGCAAGTTAATTTAATGTGTGCCCTCTCATTTGTAATTGTTATGAGTGGAAACAATCTCTCCCTATCTACTCTGCACAGACCATGATTTTGAAAATTCTTAGTAAATTTTCTCTTGGCCTTGTCCTCTCCAAGGAAGGTAGTCTCAACTTCTCCAATCCACCCTCGTAACTGAAGTTTCTCATCCCTGAAGCCATTCCAGTAAACCTCTTCTGCATTTTCCCCCATGCATTCACATCTCTCCTGATATGCAGTGCCCAGAATTATTCACGATATTCCAGCTGGAATCCAACATTGTCTTATACATGTTCAGCACAACCCCCTTGCTCTTGTGCTGTACGCCGCTATTGATAAAGTCTAGTATAGCATACATTTCATTAATGGTTCTCTCTAGCTGACCTGCCACATTTAATGATTTACGCACATATACACCCATGGCTGTCTGTTCCTGGATGCCCTTTAGGCATTTTATACTGTCCCTTCATTAGTTTTCTTACTAAAATATATCACCTCACACTTCTCTGCATTGTACTTTACCTGTCACCTATCTGACCATTCCACAAACTCATCACTGTCCTTGAGAAGCTCTATACTATTCTCACAGTTTACAGTGTTGTAGGTTCCTGTAGCACGGAGACAGGCCCTTTGGCTCAAACAGGTCCATGCTGATCAAAATGTCCGTCCACGCGAAGCACGTTTCCCTGCACTTGGCCCATATCGTTCTAAACTTTTCCTATCCATGTATTTGTCCAAATGCCTTTTAAATATCATCAATGTACCTGCCTCAACCACTTCTGCTGGTAGCTTACTCCATTTGCATACCACCCACTTGTGTAAAAATTGCCCCTCAGATTCCCATATATTCTTTCCCCCCCTTACCTTAAACTGATGCCCTCAAGTCCTCGATTCCCCAACCCTGGGAAAAAGACTGAGTGCATTCACCCTATCCATGCCTCTAATGATCTTATACACTTCTACAAGATCCTCTCTCAGTCTCCCTCGCTCTAAAGAAAAAGTCCTAGCTTGTTCAACCTCTCCATATAACTCAAACCCTTGAGTCCTGGCAACATTCTTGTAAATTTCTTCTGCACTCTTTTCAGTTTAATAACATCCTTCTGATAGCAAGGTGACCAAAACTGAACATAATACTCCAAGTGCGGCCTCACCAATGTCATGTACAACTGCATCGTAACTTCCTAACTTCTGTACTCAATGCTCTGACTGATGAAGGCCCAGTGTTCCAAAAGCCTTCTTCACTGCCCTGTCTACCTGTGACTCCACCTTCAGAGAACCATGCACCTGAATCTCAAGATCCCTCTGTACCACTACACTCCTTAAAGCCCTACCATTCACCATGAAATTCCTACCTGGATTTGACTTTCCAAAATGCAACACCTCACACTTATCTGTATTAAACTCCATTTGCCATTTCTCGGCCCACTTCCCCAGCTGATCAAGATCCTGCTGCAATTTCTGATAACCTTTCTCACTGTCCACGATACCGCCTATTTTAGTGTCATCCGCAAACTTACTAATCATGCCTTTTACATTCTCACCCAAATCATTGATATAGATAACAAACAGCAATTGGCCCAGCACTGAACCTGAGGCATGCCACTTGTCACAGATCTCCAGTCTGACAAATATCCTTCCAGTATTATCCTCTGCTTCCTATCATCAAGCCAACTGTGTACCCAATTTGCCAGATCTCCATGGATTCCATGCGATCTAACCTTCCAGAGCAGCCTACCATGTGGATCCTTAACAAAGGCTTTACTGAAATCCATATAGACTACATGTACCTCTCTGCCATCATCAACCTTCCTGGTCACTTCATCAAAGAACTCTAACAAATTTGTGAGGCATGATCTCCCACGCACAAAGCAATGCTGCCTACTCTAATCAAACCCTGTCTTTCTGAATGCATGCATTTCTTATCCCTCAGTATCTTCTCAAGTAACTTACCTACCATTGATGTTAGGCTTACTGGTCTATAATTCCCAGGTTTTTCTTTGCAGCCCTTCTTGAATAAGGCACAACATTCGCTATCCTCCAGTCTTCCTGGATTTCACCCGTGGCTAACGATGATGCAAATATATCAGCCAAGGCCCCTGCAATTTCTTCCCGAGCGTGTTGCAGGGTTCTTGGATATATCTGGTCAGGACCAGGAGATTTATCCACCTTCATACATTCTAATGCATCCAACACCTCCTGTACTGTGATATGGACTATCCCTAAGATATCGCCACTAATTTCCTCAAGTTCCCAAGTCTTCATGTCTTTCTCCACGGTAAACACAGAGGCGAAATATTCATTGAGGATCTCGCCCATCTCTTGCAGTTCCACACATACATGTCCATTTTGGTCCTTGAGGGATCCTATTCTCTCTCTAGTTATTCTTTTTCCTTTAACATACTTAAAGAATCTCTTTGGATTCACACTAAATTTCTCAGCCAAAGCTATCTCATGCCCCCTTTTCACCCTCCTGATTTCCTTCTTCATAAACTCCCATATCCCCTATATACCTCCAGGGCTTCCCTGGATCCTAGCTGCCTGCTCCTGAGCAATGCCTCCTTTTTTCTGGTCGAAGCCTCAATGTCTCTTGTCATCCAGGGTTCCCTACTCCTGCCAACCTTGCCCTTCACCCTCACAAAATCACAAAGATCTTGAACTCTAGTTATCATACTTTTAAAGGCTTCCCATTTGCCAGAGGTCCTTTTGCCTGCGAACAAACTATTCCAACCAGCCCTTGCAAGCGCCTGTCTAATTCCATTAAAATTTGCCTTGCCCCAATTTTGAACTTGAACCTGAGAACCAGTTTTGTCTTTTTCCGTCACTATTTTAAAATTAATAGAACAATGGTCACTGATCCCAAAGTGCTCCTCCACTGTCACCTGCCCTGCCCTATTTCCCAAGAGTAGTTTAAGTTTTGCCCCTTCCCGAGTAGGACCCTCTACATACTGCTTAAGGAAACTTTCCTGAACACATTTAACAAATTCCATCCCATCTAAGCCCTTAATACTATGGCAGTCCCAGTCAATGTTAGGAAAATTAAATGTGCTTCCAAATTTTGCATCATCTGCAGACTTTGAAATAAACAGCTATATACAAAGGTCTAGTTAATTCATATATATCAGGAAAAGCAAGGGTCCAATACCGATCCAGGGATTCTCTGAGACAAACCTCCTTGAAGCCTGAAAAACCTCATTAACCATTACTCTCAGTTTCCTGTCACTCAACCAATTTTACATCCATGTTGCTCCTGTTGCTTTTATTCCATAACACGCTAACTTTGCTCACAAGTCTGTTCTGCAGCTCTGCATCAATCATCTTTCAGAAGTCCAGGAACACCTCATCAATTGTATTAACTTCATCAATACTCCCTGCCACTTCTTAAAAACAACTCACCAATTTAGTTAAACAAGATTTTCCATTTAGAAATCCATGCTGGCTCTCCTTAATGAACCTACATTAATCCACATGAATATTAATTCTATCCTGAATTATTGTTTCTAATTCCATAATAATGTGAGAGTCAAACCACATGCAGTGGTCTCAAGGCTGCTTCTCTGAAGTAGATCAAACCTTCAAAGATTATCTTAGAGTTTCCAGGAAACAGTTGTTACAAACTGAGAAGAAAAGCATAGCTTCTTTTTGAAATACGATTTTTTTCCTCAACTTTGGTGAGCACTTTCATTTATAAGGGATAAAAATATTGCAGTTAGGCTGAAAAGGCTGTTTGACTAAGACTCAAGTGTAATCTTATTAGATAATTTAGAGCCCATTTGCCTTTCAATTGATGTGAGATGGTGTTTCATCATGAGAATGAACGTGGTGGATTACCAATTGAGGAAGTGCGGGGAAAAGCTTTGACAGACAGGACGGCATTTGATTGAACCTGCAAGAGGCAAATTTGGCAAACGTATTAAAGTTTTGACTAAATATCCAATAATTTTTATGGTCTTTTTCTGCGGTGCTTGTCTACAAGTTACCAGCCTTATTGAATTCAACTTTCCTTGAACATATTGGAATTTATGAATTTGGGTTATTGTTAACTTCAAATTCTATAAAAAACACCTTTAAAAATGTATTTTTCTTTCTGTTTACACATACAATATTGTCTGCAGAACTCAACCATAACATAACTATATCATTGCACTTAGGATAAGATGGAATGTGCTAGAAATTGAGCCCTGCGGTTTCCAGAGTTATCACAATAGCTAAAGTTTTATAAGGTGCCCAAAGATAACCAAGTTATCTGACCTTCAGATGTTAAGAAGCACGGTCTAGGTTTCCGTACTGAAGAAGAACCATTATTTATCATGAGTCATTAGACTTTAGCTACATGAACAGTTATGAAAATATAATACTAATTCAAACTCTAATCCTTTTATAAACACGCCCCCCTTCATGCAGACAGATGTCTGGACAGAATGAAATAGGCTATGGACAGAGGGGGAGGTGGGGATGACAGCTCAGTGGTCGGTGTTCCTCGGTTCTGTTGTTGAGATGATCTTTATGACTCTTCTGCTGTCCAGCGTGCTGCTTCAGTCATCTTTTTCCAGATGCTTCCAATGGTTAGCAAGAGACAAAATGTGGCCAGATTACTTCTAATTATTCTCTGGCACATCAGTTAAATGTCAGAGCATACAACAACTCTTCCAGGAAAGTTAAACTGTTCTTTTTTTTCAATTTGACAATGATCCTTGGCAACAGAGAACAGAGAGACAGCTCCTGATCTAAGGAAGAACTGAAGATTTCATTCTTTCTCTAACTTAACTCCAGTTCCAAGCTGTTTAATTACCTGAGAACCAATCACACATTTATTGGGAGGCAAACAAGTCGTTGTCATTAACAATGGGTCATTAGTCCATAGATCAATTGATTTCTTGTTGTCAGCAAAAGTTTCATAAGCACATTCCCCTGATTTGAAAATCACCTGCAATCCAAACATTAATTATTGCTTGTTCATGAAATTGCTTACATAATGCCTACAGTGACCGTCCAGGTCTCTTGCTTGCAAAACATAATGCCAGCCTTCCAAACAGTGGTTTTAAGATAACTTTTTTGTCATTTTAATCCCCAGTTTTTAAATCACAAAAGGTGAAGATATTGCCTTTACAATGTTCAACACAAAAAGAAGCCTTTCAACCCAAATGGCTGTTGATGATATTTATTGCATTAGCTTCCTCCTGTGTCTCTTCATATAAACTGATCCGTGCAGGTTTCTTTTCACTTATGTTATTATCTGGAGATCCCTTACACCTGTGCCAAGTATAATTAGAAAATCCCTACATTCTTTTCACTCTTCATTAACCTAAAAATATGGCTAAATTGTATTGAAAACTGCATTTTTCTTTGTGTAATACAGAATTTGTTGCATGCCATTGTTTTTCTTGTGATGCATTTGATCTTGACGCAGTCCATTTACTTTTTGCATCCATAAAAGACATTTTCAACTAAAACGTACCAATAGTCACAACATATACCAGCAAAATTTGCTTTGTTTTTTACACTTTAGCCAATTCTGTTGCGCGGTGAAAAGTCACATTATGCATGCAATCTGATTGTTTTTGTTGAACATACAATGATAGGTATCTGAGTCACAAAGAAAAAGAGAGATAACAGCATATGCTGCTTCAGGTGAAGGCTTTTAATGGCTCTTCATTGTGAATTGAAAACATTTAAAGCAGGGATGACATGACTGGCAAGTCATTCTGTACACCGTGCTCATAAATGCGCTTTAAAAGAACATAGAGATAACACAATGAATTTTTGGATCTGTGACCTTGTCCATTACTAGCCAGGCATTCTTCTGCCAATGAAGTTGATCATAATATACATCTTCTCTTTTACCAAATGCATTAAGCTTTTATGTAAAGTTGTCCTAATCCTACTGGACCATGGAGCTGCTCTCTCGTTAGAGACAGATTGCTGATGGTGGCTTAACTTGAGGGTCACCATGCCTCAAGTAAAGGGGAAGGTTGAGAAAGAGATTCCTTCATGGTAACCTCAGCCATGGGAGAATTGAGATCATGCTGTTATTATTGATCTGCATTGCAAAGCAGCCATCCAGCTAACTGAAGTAACTGACCATCAACTTAAAAGTAACTTGTAAGCGTTTAGTGTGCTGAATATTTTCTGGCATCTTGGACTTTTCTAATTCCATGCTGCATCTGAGGATCATTGTTCCTCAACAGTCACCTCTAAAGAATAAGTAATATCCTTTTTGTGTTTATTCTTAGCGTGGGATGTAAGAAATACTGCCAAGAAACAAGAACCATATTGATTGTCAGTTTTTGTATTATGGTCAATATATTAGTAAACTTCCTAAAGAGACATGCTCATGATATCAGCACTATGATCACTGCATCGTAGCATTTAACATGAAAGTATTAAGATCACAGGATCCATATTAAATGATCACTTGAAGCACTGGACTAGGAGCATGCTGCTCAATGATGCTTATTTGTAATGAACTAACTCAATATTAGCCCCAACAATAGATATTTAATAAGAAAGAGCTGAATTTTACAGTTTTTTTGGGTTTAAATGGAAGTCGCTTTGGGTTTGGTTGCATGATTCCCATGAGGCAGAGTAAGTTTTCCTGCCAAATTTACCACATTAATTGCTGTCCTCATCCCTACAGCTTGCATCATATCTGATTTCCACCCCATTTTACCATGCACCTTTCCCCGGAGAACTGACTACTCAGCCGATATTCGCTCTAAGATGAGCATCCTTTCCCTCTATACCATCATTGAAGGTATGCCACTCATCCGGAGCAGGACTGGCATTTGACAGCTGCCCTGTTGGGTTGTGCAAGTAGTGAGGAGAGAAGGTGGAGAAGTCACCATGTTTTTCCAAGGGAGAGCTGGAGGTCCTGGTGGAGGTACCAGTGCAGCGAAGAGATGTTCTCTTCCTGGAGGACTATCAGAGGAGGCTAGGCTACCAGACAATGACAGCCTGGCTGGAGATTACCACCCAGGTCAGAGTGCTGCAACATTGTACAGGTGCTACACTGATGTGACACACTGATGTGTTACAACATGTATTTCCCCTTAAATGAGGGCTGTTACTTCCAGTCTGACTATGATAATTGCCGCTCCAAGGCACCACAGAACACTACAGGGCAAAGCAAGGCATGCATGCTGCAGGCATCCTCGTGGGCACTAGTTGAACGCACGCTGAAAGAATAAGATAGCAACTCCGTAGTCAGCCTGATCCATGTTGTGGACTGGGGATCTGTCCATGTACAAGTTTTACACTGCTGGTCACCAGTATGCCCGGCTAGACAAATCTGGGTTTGCTGGATGCAATACCAATACATTAGACAAAACGCCAGGATAATATCAATGGCTCCCAGAGAGTTGGATGCCATTGTCTGTGGTCTAAGGGTATGCCCTGCAGTTTGGCTGTGAGCAAAATGGAGGTCAGTCAAACGAAAGGCCGAGCTGAATCTGCCAAACACCCATTCTGGCTTCCATGTGAGGTTTTCCTGATGGCTAGTTTGTTTGGCAAATCTAGTAAGGTTACAACTGGAATATTAATGAGATGAGTTGGGCTATCAACAGGAACTTGGCAATCATTTATCGCTGTCAATTGGTAAGTCATCACCAATGGATGAAAATCTTGCCACAGCACTTGTGAAAGCCGTAAAAGATGGGGGAGAATTATCTCAATGTTGAGTTGTGTTTCATGAGATTTGTTTGTCTGTTCTGCCACACATCTCACCACTGTCTTCATCCCTCAAACCCTTCAGGATGCTGCCCATAATCTTTCCCCATAATCACAGCTGTAATAAATGTCTGTTGGGTTCTTCAGTACCATGATAACTACAAATAGTTTCTTATGCTATGTGAGTTAACATAAGCATTGCTGCATCTGGTAAAATACCTTGCTGGAGGCAAGACTCACACCATAGCTTGCAGTGGTGGCCATTTATAAAATAAAAACTGAGACTTCTGTCCCAGATATTTGGAAAACTAATTGAAGCCCAGCTGAAAATCAACTCTGGACCTCATAAAATTTGGACAATCTACAACATCAGTTTCTGTGCGTACGGACAGCTATACAGATCTATAAAGGTAATAGTCACAATTGTACTGATAGACCAAAGGGCTGCTCTGTCAATAGAGAGAGATGACTGGTGGGTTAAACCTAAGGGTCACCACACCTCAGGTGACAGGAGATGTCGAGAAGGAGTGTCCCTCATGGTAACTTCAGCTGAACCCACACTGTTGGCAGCGTTCTGAATCACACACCCGCCATCCAGTAAACTGACCAAGGCTGGCATCAATATTCAGGGGTGACTTTGTTAATAAAGGAAGATATCTGTCTGGTGATCAGTAATATAAGTGCAATAGATTGTAATGTGGAATCAGTTTGAGTGAAAATAAGGACTAGCAAGGTAAGGAGTGAAAGGTCAGAGTCTACTGTAACCTTCAAAGAGTTGCTTCACCAAAAGACAATATTTAAATCATAAATAATGGAGGTGTGTAAGAAGGGCACTACAATTGACATGGGTAATTTTAACTATATTGACTGTAATAAGTGGTGTGCCACAGGTATCAGTGCAGGGACCTTAATTGTTCACAATTTAGACAATTGAATTAGATGAAGGGTCAGAAGGTCTGTTGAAGATAGCAGAAACTGCAGATGCTGGAGTCAGAGTCGAATACAGTGTGGAGTTGGAGGAACACAGCAGGTCAGGCAGCATCAATGGATGAGGAAAGTTGACATTTTGTAGTTTTGAAGAGGGGTCCCAACCTGAAACGTTAACTTTCCTATTCCTTCGATGCTGCCTGACCTGCTGTGTTCCTCCAACTCCAAACTGTATTAGACAGAAGTTTTCTGAAGATGCAAAGATAATTGGGAAAATATGTTATAAAGAAGATACAAGGAGGCTGGAAAATATGGATTGGTTACATAAATGGGCAGATGTGTGGAAATAATGTGTGAAAATGTGAACTTGTTTATTTTGGCAAGAAGAAGGAAAAAAGGAAGTGTATTATCTAGATGGTGAGAAGCTGCCAAACTCTAAGATGCGGAGAGATTGGAGGGTCCTCATGCATGAATTGCAAAATGTTAGCGTGCAAATACAAAAAGCAGTTAGGAAAGATAATAGACTGTTATCAGTTATCGTAAGAGAATTTGATGCAACAGTGAGAGGGTCATAGTTCAGTTATACAGGGCACTGGTGACACATGTATCTGTGGTTCTATGCATAGAATTAGTTATCTTCTTTAAAGAAAGATGTCAGTGTATTGGAGGCAGATCAGAGAATGTTTACTAGACTGACGTACGGAATGGGGGATTGTCTTATGTATAAATTTTGGACAAGCCTGGCTTGTATCGGCTGGAATTTAAAAGTATAAGATGGGATGTGATCAAAGTAAATAAAAACTTGAAGGGTCTTGACAGGCTAGATGTGGAGATGGTGTTTCCTTTTATGGGAGAGACCGGAAATAAGGATTATAATTCAAAAATCCTGGTCACATTTGAAATGTGGTGATTATTTTTTTCTCTCAGAAGGCCTGAGTCTTTGAAATGCTCTCGCTGAAATGGTGGTGCAACCAGAATCCTTGGACAGTTTTAAGGCAGGGATAAATAGATTCTTGTTAAGTGAGAGGATAAAAGGTTATCAGCAGTAGGAGGGAATGTGAATTTGAGGTTACAATCAGATTAGCCATGATCTTGATGAATGGTGAAGCAAGCTTGAGGGGCTGAATGGCCTATTCCTTCTCCTAACTCAGATGTACATATGATAATATGTTAGAAATCTGAAATAAAAACAGAAAATGTTGGAGACGTACAAACATATCTGTAGAGAGAGAAAAATAGTTCATGTTTCAGGTTCTCCAACAGAAAGATAATCAACCTGAAATCTGTTGAGTATTTCTAGCATTTTCTAGTTTTGTTTCATTATTCAATTACCCTTTCCAACTATATGGTATCCTGGATTATGCTGGCAGAGGTAATTAATGATTTGATATCAGAACATTATGTTAGTGTCTATTTTATCTTTTGTTTACTTTATACCATTTTCTCTCTGGAATGTGATCTAGTTTTCAGCAAGAGCTGATGATTGAAGCGTCAAAGTCTCCAAACCCAGCCACAAGAGGGGGATACACCATTGTATGGATGGCCAGATAGTGCACTGATTTAAATGAGACATAGATAATTAGTTCAGTGGAAAAAAATTGCAAACACTATTCTGTCAACATTGCTGTATGTACAGTATGGTAACATTGCAACACAATGGATGGCAAAGATAAATGAATGTGGAGAGAGTTGAATAAAAGTTTACGGAAAATCATAATCATGCAGTCTTCATGCGTGCTGTGCCATCATCCACAACCACATTTTGTAAAGGCAATTAGGCACAACTGTCATCAGCACAGTGTCTTGTGACAGATAATGGGAATAGAAACAAATGCACCATCTTTTTATTATATCCCTCAGTGGACAACATGCTAACATGCAGAGTTAAACTTATATCAAACAATAAATTTTGAAAAGAACGCCCAAACTCACAGGAAATAACCTGATGCCTTACTACAAGGGAGAAGCTTAAAACAAATTGCCAGCGATTCATTTTTCCCTAACAATGGTTTTGCACTATGAGATGATGCTGTAAAATTCCAAATCTGGAATTGCTGTGACCTGGTCATAATTTATCCCTCCAGCAATATCACAATAAAACACAATAAAATCTGATAATTTAGTCTATTGCAGTTGTGGCACTTCCTGTGTATAAGTTGACTGTTGCGTTTCCCTGCACACAAACAGTGATTGCCTTTGATAAAGCAATTTCTGACACTCTTTCGTAAGCACCATGCTTTCAGTTCGGAGAGCCCTAATTTGTGCAATTCCCTTCCAGTTTTCTAAATTTCTTTTCTTCTTCAAGATACTCCATAAAGTCTATGTTTGCCACCAAGATTTTAAGTCAACTGTCCTGAAGTGACTCGGTATCAAATTTTGACTAACCATGCTGTTATGAAATGTTGTGCAAGGTTATGCTTCTCAAAAGAATTAATGTTGGAGATGGCAATTAGCTCCACTCAATTTGACAATGTTTTATGATATTGGTTGGGGAAATTGGGGAGTTCTGGATTGTGAAGGGGACAGATATGTTATCTACGTCTCTCAGGAGACTTAGTAACAATGTCTAACTAGCTAATGTAATGCTATCATAGAATAAGCTGTGTCTTGTTCAGAAAAGGAACTCTCCTGATTATGTTACTAGTTCTTGTTCTTCCATCACTACAAATCAAATAGGCCCTTTTGATCCTTAGATCCCAGTCAAAGAAAGAGGACTGGTGGCAGTATCTGTCTACTCTCAAATATGACATAAAATGCCATGGGATCTTTGACTACAATAAAGGTCCTATGTAAATATAAGTTGTTGCTGTTTGCTAGATGTAAAGTGCAAGACCTTCTATAAATGCAAGTTTCTTTTATTTATTCACTTCCTTCATTGGAAGAAAGCAATGTAGAGCATTTTATTGCATCTTCAGGGTAACCCAATCTGCTTTCAACAAATAAATTGTTTTTGGATTGCAGTGATTATTACTGTATAATCCATCATGGTCACCAGTTGCACACAGATGAGGTGAATAACAAGCTCAGTTTGAGTATTTTATATTCACCTAAAATATTCAGACTGAATCTTAGGTTCAGACAACCTTTCCATTCAATGAAAAGAAAGATTTGCGTTACCTTTCAGGGCATCTCAAACGCTTTAGAGATAAGTTAAATACTTATGAAAATGCAAACACTTTTGTAACATGAGAAAAATGACAGTTAATTTCTGCACATCCAGATCACATAAATAAGAGCCATCACTGGGTTTTGTTTATTGATGGTGATTCAGGGATAAATATTGACCAGGAATGTAGGGAGAACTCCCCTTGTCTTCTTCAAAAATAGCACCATGGGATCTTTAACATCCATCTGCTCGGCAAGTGTGGATTTAGTTGAAAGATGTCTCCTGTGACAGTGCAGAACTCTCTCAGTACTGCACTCATGTACCAATTTAGATGTTGCGCTGATGTCTTTGGAGGGGACCTGCAGCCCTCAGACTCAGAGGAGAATGTTACCAGCTGAGTCATGGTTAGTATCATGAGCCAGAGTTTACCATCCTGAAAAGCATCCCAAATGCATGCCAAGTGGATGATAATCAGTGAGGGTCTGGAATTCTAAAATTGCCATCTGCTTCCCCTTCGACCGTCATTTTGACTGACTTGGGAAATACGAGCAGTTATGACCCAACACACAGGGAAATGGGCATTGGAACTGTAATGCTACAGGCAACCTTAATTTTATATTTCATGAAGCTTGAAATTTCCAGTGAGCTGGGCAGATTTATGAAGCCTGTATGAATTTTCCAGAACAGAGAATTTGCTGACAAGTCAGGAAGCCTTTTCTTGAGTTAGGAATTTTTTGAAAGAAAGTTTTAAAATTTCTTTGCTAGCTTCACATGTGATAGTGAGATACTGTACGATAACCTAAGTATGACTAAAGCAGAAATTAATCCTGGGGCTTTGTTCTTAAATGGTAAATGATCATTAAATTGACCACCATTGTCAAACTGTTCACATACATTTGAGTACACTATTAAGTGGATAACATGCTCTTCTACAATCAACGGTATCAAGATGTATCATTTAGATCCTGTGCTTTAGAGAGCCATAGCATCATATAGATATACAGCACAGAAACAGACCGTTCGCTCCAACTTGTCCATACAGACCAGATATCCTAAATTCATCTAGTCCCATTTGCCAGCATTTGGCCCATAGCCCTCTACACCTTTCCTATTCATGCACCTGTCCAGATGTCTTTTAAATGTTGTAATTGTACGGGGTCTCCACCACTTCTTCTGGCAGCTCATTCTACCCACGCACCACCCTCTGCGTGAAAAGTTGCCCCTTAGGTCCCTTTCAAATCTTTTCCCTCTTCCCTGAAACATATGGCCTCTAGTTTTGGACTCCCCCATATTGGGGAAAGGACCTTGTCTGTTTACCCTTTCCATGACCTGCATGATTTTATAGACCTCTACAAGGCCACCCCTCAAACTCCAACGCTCCAGGGAAAACAGCCCAAGTTTATTCAGCATTTCCCTGTTGTTCAAAACCTCCAACCCTGGCAACATCCCTGTAAATCTTTTCTGAACTCTTTCAAGTTTCACAACATCCTTCCGATAGCAGGGAGACCAGAAATGAACCCAGTATTCCAATAGTGGCATAACCAATGTCCTGTATAGCTGCAACATGACCTCCCAACTCCTATACTCAATGCACTGACCAATAAAGCAGGCATACTAAATCCCTTCTTCACTATCCTATCTACCTGTCATTTCCACTTTCAAGGAACTATGAACCTGCACTCCAAGGTCTCTTTGTTCAGCAACACTCCCCAGGCCCTTACCATTAATTATATAAGTCCTGCCTTGATTTGCCTTTCTAAAATGCAGCACTTCATATTTATCTAATTTAAATCCCATCTGCCACTTTTCAGCCCATTGGCCCATCTGATCAAGATTCTGTTGTACTCTGAGGTAACCTTCTTCGCTGTCCACTACACCTCCAATTTTAGTGCCATCCGCAAACTTACTAACCATGCCTCCTATATTCACATCCAAATCATTTGTATAAATGATGAAAAGCAGTGAACCCAGCACTGATCCTTGTGGCACACCACTGGTCACAGACCTCCTGTCTGAAAAACAACACTCCATCATCACCCTCTGTCTTATACCTTCGAGCCAGTTCTGTATCTAAATAGCTAGTTCTCCCTGTGTTCCACGTGATCTAACTTTGCTGACCAGTCTACCAGAGGAACCTTGTTGAACACCTTACTGAAGTCCATATAGATCTTGTCCACTGCTCTGCCCTCATCAATCCTGTTGACTCTTTACATTGATTCATAGTCCTATCATCAATTTAGTCTTTGAAATAAGGGAACAGATTTACAACTGTTCCACTACATCAAAAGGTTTTAACACCCTCTACCTAAGGTTTTGGAGTAGATTTGTACCTCGGGTTGTGGGTTTTGAGGCTGTTGAGGTTTGTTGGCTCGCTGAGCTGGTTTCTTGTCTCACAGACGTTTCGTTACTGTGCTTGGTAACATCCTCAGTGCAGCCTCCGATGAATCGTCGGTGTGTTTTCCCGCCTAGTTTTTAAACTCTGGGTCCGTTGAGATGGATTGCCTCACTTCCGGTTTTCCTTCATAGTGGAATGTATATGGGGTCGAGTTCAATGTGTTTATTAATAGCATGCTTCGTGGAGTGCCATGCTTCCAGGAATTCTTGTGCCTGTCTCTGCCTAGCCTGTCCCAGGATCTTGGTGTTTTCCCAGTCGAAGTCGTGGTTCTCCTTGTCCATGTGAATTGAGATGAGTGAGTATTGGTCGTGTCTTTTAGTAGCCAGTTGGTGTTCATGTACTCTTGTTGTTAGTTTCCTTCCTATTGGTCCGATGCAGTGTTTCTCACAATCTCTGCAGGGGATCTTGTAGATGACATTGGTCCTGTCCATAGTGGGGTCCATGGCCCTCCATTGTCACCCTCTGTCTCTTCCCATAAAGCTAATTTTGTATCCACTTGACGAGGTCACCCTGAATTCCATGTGATTTCACTTTATTAATTAGACTACCATGTGGAACCTTGTCAATGGTTTTACTAAAGTTCAAATTTCTTCTGAAATTTACCAATGGATCTCACTCCAATAATTTTACCAGGAGTGCATCATTGCAATATACACAAAAAAAACTCGGCCAGCTGCCCTCAAGCTGTTTTGTCAACTATCTTAAAATTGTGTCCTCTGGTTACTGAAAATCTTGCCAGGGAACCAATTTATCCTTGTAGTCTTTAAAGCTCATCAACATTTTGAATGCTGATCTCTTTTGTGAAGTAAACCTACTTTGAGAGTTGTCTGATGGCTTCATTACTCTAGTGGACATGATAGTGTAATGTTTACGTTCTTAAACGAGCAAGCACAAATTCAATAAATCTGGTAAATTGTCAGCTGACGTAAGAGAAATGGTTTAAACTTGATGTGATGAATTGAAACATACCAGTGTCAGACTCCTCCCATGATAAAAAAAAACCTGTTCTGAATATAGTTTGCATTATTGATACAATATATCCTTTAAATGATGCTGCCATTCATTCTAATTTATGTTACATGCTTCCTTAACAATTGACTAAATTGGCCGTTATAGTTCACGGTCAGGAATCTTTCGTTACATTCAATTTATAGTGCATCATGTAATATTCTGCTTGGCGGTAAATGACTAGAAATATTTGAAAACAACATTACAAATCTGTCCTTGAATAATCTGACAGTCAGAAGTTACTGAATGTTAGCACATTTTCACAATTTCAAAAAGGGTTTTGCATGACAACAATTTAATTCGTTAATTTAGTGCTAATTCTAATTCTGATACTCCTCCCGTGATGCCTTTGCATCACTCATTAAACATGACATTTCAAGTTGATGGTATATAGCCCAGTGGAAGTTGGTTATTTGTGATGCAGAGTGACCGAATGATATGGGTTCAATTCATGCACCAGCTGAGGTTATCATGAAGGACTCTCCTTCTCAACTTCTCCCCTTGCCAGAGGCATGGGCACCCTCAGCTTAAACCACCACCAGTGAACGAGCAGCCCTATAGCCCAGTAGGAATTATCTATTATACAGCCAGTGTTAACACACCTCTATTTTTGTAGGCATTTGATATATTTTCTCCATACTACGGATTGAATATTAATCCAGGTTTATGCATGAAAGGCCTCATGTCATGCTTTGCCGAGGTAAACCAAATTTCCTCTGCATTTGAGATGATTTTTCACTGGCTGTTTTGCGAGTCAGGAACACCTTGTATTGGGAAAAAGGAACAAAAGAATAGAAGTTGACAATTCAGCTCACTGGGTCTGCTCCACCACTCAATATGATCATGGCTGATCATCCACTGCAAACCCGCTTTCCTAAATTATCCTCCTATCCTTTGGGTCATTGGTGTTTAGAAACCTTTCAATTTCTACTTTGAACATATTCAGTGACATAGCTTCCACAGCCCTCAGGGGTAGAAAATTTCAAAGATTCGCAGTCCTTTGAGTCCAAATTATTCTCCTCATCTCAGTCCTCAGTAGCTGCTCCCTTATTTGGAATTTGGGTCACCTGATTCTAGATTCCTCAACCATTGAGCATACCTTACCTGCACCTTCCCTGTTGATTGTTTTAATTACTTGGTAAGTTTCAATGAGATCAGCAGTCGTTCTTCAAAATGCCAGAAGAATCAGGCCCGGTTTTCCTCATCTCTTTTAGGACAGAACCACCAACCAATCAGCCAGTCAGGTAAATCTCTTTCTGTGGCAACAACATCTTAAGGTAAGGGGATCAAAAATGTCCACGGTTTTCAGGTATGATCTCAACAAGGTTCTATACAATTGTACAAGACTGCTCTACTCCAACACTCCAATCCTTTCACAAAAAGGACCCATGAGCTTACATACCATAAACTTTTTTAACCATCGGTTGTACCTGCATGATAGCTTTCAGTGGCATACTGATGAGTATATCCAGGTGCTTTTGTACAATGACACTTTGTAACCTCCCACAATTTAATGAATACTATGCAGATCTCTTCTTCATAGATCAAATGGATCCCTTCACATTACACTTCATCTGCCATGTTCTTGCCCACTCACTAAGTATGCTCAAAAACTCTTGAGTTGTTTTGCACCTTCTTCACAGCGCACGATCAAATATTGAATCATATATGAACCCAAAATATGACATTTATCCCAATATCTAAAGCTTTTTTTTACAAATATGCAAATATAAGGATCAGGGATAGGCCATTGAGTACCTTCAGCTTGTTTCACCATTCGGTAAGATCAGATTTTTACTCCAAATCTATAATCTGGCCGACCACTGATAACTTTTCATCTCCTGGTTACTGGGAATCTGTCTACGTCTGCCTTAAAGACGTTTAACCGATTTGCTTCTGACATCTATTTTTGGGAAGGAAATTCACGACTTTCAGAGAGAAAAGTTTCCATCTAAGATCTTTTTTAAATTGGTGACCCTTGAGTTCTAAACTGTTACCGCTATTTCTAGATTCTTCTGGAAGAGGAAATATCCTCTCCACATCTCCCTTAACTAGATTGTTCAAGATCTTTTTTATTTCAATCAAGTTATCATTAATCCTCTAAACTCCAAGGGCTACAAAACTAACTCGCCCAACCTTCCCTCATAAAATAGTCCACTCATTCCAGGTATTAGTCTCGTAAACTGTCGCTGAACTTCGTTCAATGCATTTATATCTTTCCTTAGACGAAGGGACCAGTATAGTGTACACTACCTCAGATGTAGTCTCACCAGTATCCTAAATAAGTCAAGCATGAGCTGTCTACTTTTGTATTCAAGTCCCCTTGAGATATATGATAACATTCTGTGAACTTTCCTAATTATTTGCTATACTTACATATTAACCTTTTGGGATTTATGAATGAGGACACCCAGATCCTCATGGCAAGAAAGTGGGGAAAATTGGGTGAAATGTCCAGCAAGCAGATGTTATGCAGTTGACTTCAATTAGTTTATATACAAAATGCTATATTTTTCTTGGGAATTTTTTGATATAAAGTTGGAACCCTGATCAGATTGTATCTCATTTGGTAGACCGTAATGAGTGAAAAACTAAGTTAGCCACTATCCGAGATATAATTAAAGGAACAGCACATGAGAATTGGGTTGCCATTGTTATGGGGAGGAGATGGCCTCGTGGTATTATCGCTGGACTGTTAATCCAGAGACCCAGATAACATTCTGGGGACCCTATGGCAGACGGTGAAATTTGAGCTCAATAAATATCTGGAATTAAGAATCTAATGATAACCGTGAACCCATTGTCGACTGTCGGAAAAAAACATCTGGTTCACTAATGTCCTTTAGGGAAGGAAACTCCCATCCTTACCTGGTCTGGCTTACATGACCCACAGCAATGTGGCTGACTCTTAACTGTCCTCTGGGCAATTAGGGATGGGCAATAAATGCTGCCTAGCCAGCGATGCCCTCAGCCTGTGAATGAATAAAGAAAAAAAAAATCACGAGAATATACTGATACTTTGCTGACGTTTTCATTAATGGTCTTCCACAATCTACTAGCACTCAATTGAATGGTTCTTCAAAAACTGATATGGATATCAAAGGTGCTAGTTATGTATGTTGAGATTTTTTTACCATCTGAAGTGTGAGGCACACTTTACAGTACACATTATGTCTTTATGAAGTGTTGCCTATGTAAAATACTTCTTTATTGCTGCCTGCATTTTCTGAATTCTTATATGAACTGTCATAGGAATTTCATGTGCCACTCACAATATATTGTTGTGATATCTGGGCAGTAATACGATTTGATTTGATTTGATTTATTGCAGTCTCATGTAACTAAGTACAGTGAAAAATTTTGTTTTGCAAGCAGAACAGACAGATCATAGTTAATACAGACGTACAGATCATACGGCGTTTAGACAGAGCAAGGTATACAAGGTTACGGCTGTACAGGAGATGCACAAAGCAAGATCAACATTATTAAGATTAACATTATTTGAAGTTAGAGAGGTCCTTTTAGCAGTCTAATAACATCAGGGAAGAAGCTGTTCTTGAACCTGTTGGTGCGTGTGTTCAAACTTCTGTATCTTCTGCTTGGTGGAAAAGGTTGGAAGAGAGCATTATTGGGCTGGGAGGGATCTTTGATGATGTTGGCAGCCTTTCCACAGCAAGGAGAAGCGTAAATGGAGTCCATGGATGGAAGGTTGGCTTCCGTGATGGTCTGTTCCGTACACACAACTTTCTGTAGTTTCTTACGACCCTGGGCAGAACAGTTGCCCTACCAGGCCATTATGCACCCAGATAGAATACTCCCCATGGTGCATCTGTAAAAGTTAGTGAGGGTCCTGATGGACATTCTGGATTTCCTTAGCCTCCTGAGGAAGAAGAGGCACTGTTGTGCCTTCTGGAACAATTACATCTACATGGGAGGTTCATGACAGATTGTTATCATTCCTAGGAACTTGACGGTCTCGACCCTTTCCATCTCAACTCTTTTGATATAGACAGGGGCGTGTCCTCTTTCATTTTTTTGAGGAACACCACCCATTGTTTATACTGGTCTGTGAGGATGCCTCCATTTCCTCAGCAAAATTCCATTTCTAATAAAATAACACCCTGGAAGTCTTTCAGCCTCAGCTTCAGTGTGAACTGTCTGTGCTAACCTACTTAACTCTGGATCTGCTTCTTGAGACCACGTGGGATTCAGGGTGCCACACAGTTCTTTTGAATTGTTTATATTCAATATCATACAAACATTCTGAAGGATCACTGGACTCAAAACATTCATTCTGTCTTCTCTTCACAGAAGCTGCCAGACCTGCTGAGTTTCTCTAAGAATTTCTGCTTTTGCTTCAGTTTTCCAGCATCCTTAGCTCTTTGCTTTATTTGAGGAAGTGTACATGTTGGTTTCACCAGTAATACAATTGTTGGGGGTGAATGAGAGAGTTCAAAACGTTTTAGTAAAAGGTTTACATGGTTCAGCACAAATTTACAGGTGGGCTGAGACTAAAACTCTGCTGACATAAGTTGCAGTTGTGGTCCAATCATGTCAGTGGAAGCCATTATTGGAAAGGGACAACCAATTATCAAACAGTCATGGCCTGAAAGGAAGAATTTGCCTGTTTATCAGGGAAGACGTCCTCTGCAAAGGAAAGTTGAGAGATTAAAGATCCTTCAGTTCAAAGGTACCTATAAACTTCAGATTATCAGGAAGTTAACCATTTTCCACTGAATACAACATTAGTCTTTCAAGTCTGCGGAGAACATATTCCAGTGGAATAGTGAAACTTCCAGATCGCCAAATTTGTAAAGTCAGAGACTTCAGGGTAGATGTGCCACTAGTAAGCATGATTATCTGCATAAACTTATAATGGGAAAAAAAAGCTTGGGTGAAATTCTTCAACATTTTGATGTTACATATTTCCTGAATCTGCAGTATTTTGTCTTTATGGGGTTGAGATGATGAGCTGAAAGAATCTGAAAGGAGTAATGCTGAGAAATACCATAAACGCCACCCACGATGATGATGTCATGTATCTTGTGGGTAGAGGAGTTTAGGATTTTGAAGGTGTGAGTGCTAACAAATGAGCAGCCTCAAAATCTATCATCTCAATGTAAGTTGTAGCTAGTTGTTAATATGCAAAAGACTAAATCTTATTGACAACAAGAGTTGCTTCTAATCGAACTAGCAAGTGGATTTCCTCCACTATAGTAAACCGAGCAAGCCCTGTATTTCCCTACACTCGAGACGTTTTGTGGCAGCACCCTTCATCATGAACAGTAGCTTACACAGCACTATATGCCCTGACAATGATCATATTGCAATGGGAATTTACAACAGTTTTTCCTGAATCATGACCTCTCCAATATGATTAAAACATTGTTAAATATAGTAATCCCTATAAACAAGGTCGTAAAAATGCAAACAAATCAACTTTTCTGAAGAAGGGTCCAGACCCAAAATGTCAGCTTTCCTGCTCCTTTGATGCTGCTTGGCCTGCTGTGTTCTTCCAGCTCTACACCTTGCTATAACAAATCATGCTGGTTGTTTTGTTTATTTTTCTGCATTGTACCAAGATTCTGTACCTAAGTAACTTGTACCTAAGATGGCACAGTAAGTGGCGACTTGTAAATTTTACACTGTACCCAAGTGAGCACATGTGACAATTAGCCTAATTCAATTCAATATTTCTGGTATATAATTGAAAGTCAGTTAATGTTAAACTTGTATATAGCATGGTTCTAATCTCCATTTATATAAAAGTTTATCGAGACTCTGGATGTATTGGAATAAAATTGCTACGCCACGGGTTTATAACTATCAGGAAATAATGAACAGGCACAGAAAGGGAAGACTAAAAGAATCACTGAACAAAGGTCTTTAAAATTATGAAAGGGTTTGTTTGGGAACAAGATGTAGACAAGATGATTCTACTTGTTGGGTACCCATAGTAGGGGTCATAGATATGATATAGTCATCAACAAATCCAACAATGGAACATAGGAGAATTTTTTTTCATTGGAATAGTGAGAATATTACTACCAATTGGAGATTTTGCGTAAAATAGAATTGATGCATTTATAGGAAAGGTAGATAAACACATAATTGAAATGGAATAGGAGGGTTTGCTGTCAGGATGGTATGAAGTAAGGAAACATTAGAAAGAACTTACCATGTAAATGGCTTGTTTCTGCACTTCAAAATGTGTATAATTTTATGCAGCTTATAGATTATTTTCATAAGTTTTATAGACCTGAAAAGAAATGTATAAATGCAAATCTTTCTTCTATCTTTTCATCTCCACACAACTTATATTTATTGGATTTTGGAATATCTTTCATTTTGTTGCATCCCTGTGCCATAAATTAATATTTAGGCTAATGATGACACAACCATTTTTATTGCTGCTTCTTAAGTCAATTGCAATCACTTTCAAACTGATTAGCTGCACAGTTAAGACAACCACTTTCCAATGGCATCAATCAATGGCTCAGAATCATAGCGCAGTGTTAATCCAAGACCAGACAATCTTTTTCTTTATCACAATGTGGCAAGCAGAAGAACCCCACTATCCCTAAGGATCTGTAAGGAGTAAATTAGTTTCTTAAGATAGTCTGACGCTCACTGTTAACACAGGCTCAAATTTAACAAGCAGATGCTGCACCGGCTACCCAAAGAATGAAACAAGTTTGGTGTGTCTGACATGTAAATCTAGATTTACTGTCAAAATGATGTATAAAAATAAAATGATTCACCGGAAAATGTCAAGGAGATGTAACTCTTAAGGTTGAAGGATAATTGGACTGCATATTTTCCTAAATTATTACTTGAATAATTTTCACAATTAGTTGTTATTGTCTTATACAAAGAAAAATGAGTTTTACAATTGGAAAACTGGTGCACTTGAGAAATTCTGATGTCAGCAAGAGGAAACTTCCATCAAGAAAGTCTCATCTGATCGAACCGTATCCCTGGATCCTAATTTTCTGCAAAATTTATATCTGGCTATTAATCTACTTTGTGTAATTATTCAGAATTTAAACAAGTTAAAATGCTTCCAGGAACTCATCAAGAAGGTATAATTTTGCATGGGATTACAATTATGCATCACAGAGGAGATCATACAGTTTATGATATATGTTCTGGCTCCTTGAAAAATTTACCTTTCCCCATCAGGCATTACAGTATTCATGTGAGTTACATTTGGTTGAAATTGTTTAGCAAATGTATTAAAATCATACCCAGAATAATCTTGTATGTCCAAAACACGTTAGTTTGAATCAGTCAGATCTTTATCACCACAGTTAGAAACTCTGTTGTCTAAATTGTGCATGCCAAATCTGATATAGCTTCTTTCTGCAAAAACACAACTAACTTATAAATGTAAGGCACACGTCTCTTAAAATGTGCAAAGGTTTTCCAAGCATTGCAGGCACAAAGTGATTATTTTGCATTTGTAATTCAGAAGTGGTATAGATTAAATAAGCTTCTGAGCATTCGCAACCTGTTCTGTTTTTTTTCAATATTTATGGCAGCTTTTTCAAACAAAGGAGACATGCAAGCCAATCATTGATTTAAACAAACACGGAGAATGCTGGAAAAATACAGCAGATCTGACAGCATCTTCAGAAGAAGAATCATACCAGACTCAAAATGTTAACTCTTTTTTTCTCTCTCTGTCTCTCCACAGATGTTGCTAGATCTGCTGAATTTCTTCAGTGTCCTCTATATATGTCTCAGATTTGCAGCATCTGCAGTATTTTTCTTTTATTCAAATATTGACTTCATTTGAACATTTTGTGTCACTGCTTTGGAGAATTGCCAGAATCTTCCAGAAAACAAGGAGAGAAATTTTGTTTTGTAAAGAAGTACTGCACTTTAAAAAAAATTGTTCTGAGGTTCCAATATTTAAGACAATATAATTTTGTTCTCGCCATTCACAGAAAATGCATTGATGTTAACACTACTAACTAGGTAAAGAAATTGGTAATTAAAACTGAAACAGGATGGTTACACATGCTAAGAAATGTCCTCACCATTTATAAAGCTAACACAGTATGTGTGAACATTTCACTGAGGTAGATTTAAATGCATTTCCTTTGCTTCAGTGATCTAGTGATGAATTTCACTCTGTCAAGAGGCTGGTATGGGTTTTGGTTGCCAACAGAAAGGACTGAATGGCTTACTTGCGCTCTTATACTGCTGAACTATATTGTGTTTTTATGATGTGGGTGAATGTCCAGGAATAACGTGGACAGTATAAGTGATGTGGATGGGTATATTTGTGGTCACTTGCGTTGAGCTTTTGCTATGAAACATTGAAATCTGATCACAGTTTGTGTGTATTTCATGATAGGATCTCTTATGTTATTGTACTGTTGCCAAGTAAGAGACCAGCTTATGGTGCATTGGAAGGTCAGCTGCCATGGGAAAATGTAGGAAGTGACATTAATAATCATACAATAAGTTCCAAACCCCAGAGTTCTGGCACTCTGACAGGTCTGCCTGAGCAAACAACTTTCAGCTCTGTGTCTCTGTTCCTGCAAAATATACTTTCTTGAACTTTAGTCTTTTAAAAATTTCCAGCACAGAAAATAAATATTTTTGACAAGGTCAAAAGAACAATAAAGACTTGAAGTTACCATTGTGATATTAGCAGTTAAAAGCTGAGTGAATTAAACAGGTTACAATCTCTGTTAAAATAGCACAGAAATAGCATACAAAAAGGCAACATGCATTTCTGTGGCATCTTTATCATAGTAGACTATCCCAAGGCAATTTACAGGATTACTATTTAGCCAAATCTGATGCCCTGTCACATCAGGAGATAATAGTCCAGGTGAACAAAAACACAGGGTTGGAAGAATAAATGTTTGAACTGAGAAATAGAGAGGTTTAGGGAGGGAATTTTAGAGCTCAGGATACAGGCAGTTATAGAATCATAAAATCCAAACAGTTTGGAAGCAAGCCATTTGGCCCATCAAGTCCGCACTGACTCTCCGAAGAGCATCCCATCCAGACCCAACATCCCTATCCCTGCATTTCCTATTGCTAATGCACCTAGCCTGCACATCCCTGAACATTATGGGCAATTTAGCATGGCCAACCCATCTAACCTGCACATCTTTGGACTGTGGGAGGAAACCAGAGCACCCAGAGGAAACCCATGTAGACATGGGAGAACGTGCAAACTCCACACAACAGTCGCCTGAGGTTGGACTCGAACCCAAGTCTCTGGCTCTATGAGGCAGCAGTGCTAACCACTGAACCACCGTGCCATGCCAAAATGCCCCATAGAGCCATAGAGTCATACAACATGGAAATAGACCCTTTGGTCCAACCAATCTATGCTTAACGTAAGTTGTCAATGGTGGACTGGTGCAGAAAGGGGACCAGGATTAGATGAACAGAGAGACATGTTGGCCTTTATTACAAATAGATTTGCAAATAGAAGCAAAGGTGTCTTACTACAGTTATTTGGAGTCTTGGTAGACCACTCTTCGAGTATGGTGCACTGTTTTTGTCTCCTTATCTACAAAAAGATATGTTTGCCATGGAGGGAGTACAATAATTGTTAACCAAACTAATTCCTGGTATCAAGTTATTGTCCTAAAAAAAAAGTCTAAATAGACTGGCAACTGATCAGCCAAGCTTGCTGTGTTGTAATAGGTAAAACAAGTTTACATTTTCATCAACAGGGGCACCTCACCCTTATAAATTTGTCTCTGGTTTTCCCTCAGTTTCTTGAGTATTCATGATCTATAGGTACTGTAAACATCCTTCTGGAGTGCAGCGTTTGAGAGATTTTCTTTTTCTGCACATTGATCAAGTTATTTATGGTCCAAGCATGAATCTCCAATATAGTGGCCAAGCTGAAACGAACTAGTGTCTGGTCTTGTCCTATACTGAACTGGATGTCCCGGATCCCTTGTCCCTTTTCCATGATTTTTTCAAGTTGAAAACTTAAAATTGACATTCAATCAAATTTCCTACTGAAGCCTTTATGTTAAATGCTGTGACAGCATTATTGAACAGACTGTGTTTCAGTCAACCCTTCCCCTGAACTGGGGCTGCGGTCTTTTACTGCCCAGCCTTATTCAACTTATTAAACAAGTGTGTTTTCATTTGTTTAACCAATGTTATGTATTAGTCATGTCTGAACTGAACACTGCTCAGGCAAATCAATATTGGTGATGTTTCAAACAATGGGTGCCTGCTCATGGTGTACATAATCTTATAAAAGTTTACCATCATTTTCCAGCACTGGTTGGACACGTTTTCTGGTCCTGGGCTTAGAGTTGGACAAGGTAGATCAATTATTTGCACCTGTTTCTCAACTCTCTGCTATACTACTGGGAAGTGGTATGCACTATTGTCATTGCTCCCATGATGGTAGGTTTGGGCTCTGTGAACGTACCTGCTACTCTCCCGTTAACATTCCCAGTTTTGCTAATCTAACAATTTGATTACGCAGTCCACCTCAGGTTTGGTTTTGAAATATTTCTGCCCAGTCTGATGATGTGAACTGGTTGCCCACTACATGATGTCAATATAGTTTCCCCATACTGGCTAGCCCATTGCTAAATCCTTGGGGTGTTCTGGCTTGGACCCTCGAATATCTGTGAAATTATTTTGTGATTTCATTTGGGGCATTCATTATTGCTTCTATGCTTCCCTATTCCCTTTCCATACAATTGACTGTTGCTTTTCCTTTCTTTTGAGAAACAGAGATAATATATTCTTGATTAATTACCCCCTTCACTGTCATCTCAAATTCCCTACCAGCATCCTTTATGTCTGGCCTAGAGTTTGTCACCTCAGTGACTGTCTAACATTTGTGTTGATTCCATCCAGGCAGTTGCTCCTAAGTTGCTCCTGGACATTTAGCATTGACCCAAAACATGGGTATCTTGGGGATGCAAGAACTGAAATTCCAGTATCTCTCGCAGCTCAGTCCCAAATTCCAAGTTATCATGCTGGAGTTTCAGTCTGGACAGTGCCTTACTAACATTAGCTTGTCATCTGTAATGAAGAATATGCATATGATTTTCACCGTCGTAGTTGCAATATGCTCTTCCCCTCAATTATTATCAGAGATAGAGGAGTTGTTTCACACGTATTCAGGGGTGTGACAGGCAGACCCCGCACATGGAATGGACAGTTTCCTCATGTTCAGTTACCTCCCTGTCCAACATTCCCCAGTTTGGGAACTGCCCATCATCTCGGGCTTTTGCTGCAGTGACCTGACGCTGCCGTATCTTATTATTAACCTTTCTACACAGATTAAAGTGTAGAGATATTTGAATTATTTGGCCTTTGTCCATCCTATCTTTGTTTTCTTCCACCGACCACTTTTTTCTGTTTCTCAGGGGACCTTTTGTGTTGCATCCATCCTTCTGCATCTTTCATATCACTTTCCTACGATATTCTGCAATGTGTTTTATTATGGAGCCCTCTAGCCCTCAGTCAAGGTGTATTATTTCTGCCTTCTTACTCTTTACTGTTGACATTATCTTGCCTGCTGACATGGTCTTAGCTTCCCGACCACATGGCTTTGATCAACCAGTTCCGATAGTGCCTCCCAACAGATCTGACCTATCTGAGCGGCTTTAACTCTCCCTTCCTGGCAGCAAGGTTCTGCCTCCTCACCTGACACCTCTTGTTCTCAGTCTTTCTTTAGTGTCTATGTACCTCACTTACACCAGTCTGGTACAGATTCTTGCTCTAACTATAGCTGTTCACCAAAAATGTACTCATTCTAAAGCAGTAGGGACATGACACAAGATCCTGCTATTTTCAAATAACTGTTATCATACAACTTAACGAACTGATAGACGATTCAGATGAAAGGTAATGATCATTTATTCAGATGTACTTAAGGAGTGTCAGCCTTATCAATGAGAAGACCAAGTCTGACAATTCTCATATATCTTTATGTTTTAATATCCATCAACTTGATGGGTGGAATGGCCACTACCTGCCTCTGTAGGGGTTCTATGATCTGTTCTATGATCAAGTCATGTATTGAATATATTATCTCACCAACTCTCACCGTATATTGACCAGGTGTGTGGATGTAGTTTACCTTTATCCCACAATGTACACACCATTGCGGTACTCAAAATCTCCTTTAACTTTGCTGATTCCATGGCCCCTACTCTTTATCTGACATTCCTTACTTTCCTGGCCTTGCTTATTTGGATACTTCAACAGTTTATCTTGCCTCTGAACATCTATGCTTTCCATTTACTTTTACTATTACTGACTGAAAATTTTATCCTTAATTCACTAAAACCAATTCAACAACGTCAAAGGGATATGATACAGTGCAGGAAAATGGTGTTGAAGTAGACAACCTGCCAAGAACTCAATGAACGGGCTCGATAAGCTGAATGGCCTCTTCCTGCTCCTTTGTCTTATGTTCCAATGGACTTGAAAGGAGAGACATTGCTGCATTGGGAACCACTAGAAGGTAATGAACACCAGGATGATGGGTGAAAGGAATTGGTACGGTCAGGATGTGAAAGGCTTGCTTCATATTGCTTTGTCCATAACCACCAGCCATCCAAAAGTACTTTACAGTCAATAAAGTACTTTCCAAATGTAATCACTTGTGCAGGAAAACATGGGCCAATTTGTACATGGCAAGATCTCAGAAACAGTAATGTAATAACAGCCATACAATCTATTTTGGTGATGTTGATTGAGGCAGGACTCAAAACTCTCAAATCATACTTGAAACTACAACTTCCTGGGTTAAAGCTGAGTGTGAGCTGCCAAGGATACTAGAGAACTGGATGAACTCAGTGATAGAGAAGGCGCATTGAAGGATGTTGGTCAAGGGAACTTTGGAACAATCACTGTCATTGTCAATAGTAATTTCTAGGCTTATGTAATGTACAATTTAAAATGAAACATAAAAGGGCAGAAATTCCAGTAGTCTAGTTAAACCACCACAAGTGCAGATTTCTACCTACAGGTTTGGCATCGCCATGTTTCATTCCCAATAGCAAAAGGATTACTCTTCAATCTGAGGATGAAACAACAGTGAATCCATTCCCCATTATCAGCAACATCGCGATGCTCAAGATGACCTTATAAAGTTGCGCGCAATAAAATAAAAAGTAGACTGGTAAACATACTGACTTACAGCATGTGAGAAAAAAAAGAACGAGAGGAAAATCTCACATCATTCAACTTGATAGATAATGAAGGCAAAATGCATGAGGTAGCGATTGGAACATTTCATAGGCATTTCAGCAGCAAGACCAATCTATTCTGAAAGGGCTAAATTAAAGCTGCAAATGTCATTGCTCTGTGTTGGTGATCCTCCATAAGCTATGGGATCCATAGATGCACTCAAGCACGGATAAGAGAGAGTGCAATTTAAAGCAGATGCAGAATTGTAATCACTGTCAGGTATAGTAGATTCCGCTGACTGCAACACAGCAGGGAGAGAGGGCTGTTGTCGTGCGTTGGCAGTATCTATACCTCTTGGGTAGGAAGCCTGAGTTCTAAGTCCCACTTGCTTCAACAATGTGTCATAATTTCTCTGAACAGGTTGATTGGAAAATAAATGTATGGTCCGGAGGACTGTCCCACATAAGTTTGGAAGAATTGGATATTGCATTGTGGTATGTCCTTCAAGCAGAGGAAATGAGGCATGATTTCCAAAATTAAAAATATTTAATTCTCTTTCACAAATAGCAGCAGGGCAAGATATTGAGACTCTGAAACTTGTTCAGTCTAATGTTGAGTTTCAGTCATTCATGCTACCTGTAATTGATAATCAGTGTTTTATAGAATTCCTACAGTGTGGAAGCAGGCCATTCAGCCCATCATGTCCACACCAACCCTCCAAAGAGCACCGCACCCAGACTCACCACATCCCTGTAACCCTGCATTTCCATGGCTAACCAACCTAGCCAGTACATCTCTGGGCACACTGGACAATTTAACATGGGCAATCTGCCTAACCCACACATCTGTGAACTGTGGGAGGACACTGGAGCACCCGGAGAAAATCCACGCAGATATGGGGAGAATGTGCCAAGGGTGGCACCGAACCTGGATCCCTGGCACTGTGAGGCAGCAGTGCTAACCACTGAGCCACTGTGCCTGATATTTGTTTAGTTGGTGTGTCAACATTTGGAGATTATGTGTACATCTGTTCTCTGTCTGTAATTAGCTAAGCCTTGGTGTACTCACTTTGAGTTAGGCCGACTAAATTGAAATAGTAAAAATGTAAGAAGTAGGAACAGGAATGGGCCCTTTGGCCCATTGAGCCAGCATCAGAATTCATGACTGGTCTGATTGTTCCTGTAATGCCACTTTTTCACCTCTCTCCCAGAATCGTTGACTCTCTTATGAATTAGAAATCTGTCTCAGTTAATGTTCAATATTATCAATGATCCAGACTTCACTGCTTGATGGGAAGGACGTTCCAAAGATAGATGTCCCTTCGGAGAGTATAAATACCCTCTCATTCCCTTCTGGAGAGACCCTTTATGTTTGAGCAAGGAATCAACAAGACGGTAAAGCTGAAGCCACAATTTGGTCAGTCGCAATGTTATTAAACGGCAAAGCAATTCTGAGGGACCAAATGGCCTAATTTGTTCCTGCTCCTACTTGGTATTTTCGTATATTCGCAAGCATTTGTGTCTTTGCATACCTTTCAGCCTTTTTCTGCAACCTTGGCTAACAAAGTCCTAATCTGACTCCTCAGACACACAACAGGTATGTTCATTTTAGATTTACTTAGTGTCCATAATCTCCCACCTGCTGCAGCAACATGGTGCCACCCAACCTGTCGGCTCTTTTTATTTTAAGTTAGTGATTAATCACTCCATTGTCACTGTCCATAATTTTGGTCTACAATCCACATGTAAAACTTCATGTTGCCTCAGCAGCTTGGACTTTCTAAGGGCCAATTGGCTGGATGGCTGGTGTGGGTCAGATTGGTGTTAGAAAACATAGGGTTTGATCCCCATTCTGGGCTGAGGTGGATTCAGGACCTAACACAGTGTGGAGCTGGAGGAACACAGCAGGCCAGGCAGCATCAGAGGAGCAGGAGCGTTGACATTTCGGGTTGGGGCCTCCTTCAGAAATGATTTCTGAAGTTGATGTTTCGGATTGCGACCCTTCTTGGGACACCTGCTGTGCTCCTCCAGCTCCACACTGTTATCTCTGACTCCAACGTCAACAGTTCTTACTATCTCTAAATTCAGGACCTGCATCTTTTCCCTACACGTGTGGGTGGGGTGGCCTTGGCTGAGAAGTGAAGATGATGAAAATTTAGTTTGTGCTTAGAAGTTAATTTACATGATGTTGTCTCCCCTCATATTTTTTGCAACTGTGCAATTTCTCCTGGAGAAAGTCCCTAGCTGTGTCCCTCCAATTTTCAACATTGTGCTCTCTTTCAGAGGCAGTGGGTGACAGACTCCAACGCATGGCTTCAGTGAAAAGTTGCTGTGGCATATTTTTAAATGGGCAGAAGGCTTTTGATTATTTGTCAGATGTTCACTTAGGAGATCGTTTGTGTGGTCAGTTCTGTTTAATGATTGCGATAAATGATTGTGACACTCCTCAGATGCTGAATCAATCAACTGACTATTTTAATCAGTCACAATCACAGTAGAAGACACAAATTGCATACCGAGGAGAACTGGTGAGCTGGAGCTAATAAGATTGAAGAACTGAAAAGTAATGAATGTTAGCTAAGGCAAAGCATTCGAGAAACTGAAATGATTAAAGGCTGACAAATCCTCTTTTGGTCTGTATCCTAGAATTCTAAAAGAGATACTTCATCCTTTATTCATTCACGGGATGAGGGCGTCACTGGCTTGGTACCATTTAATGCCCATCCCTAATTGCCCTGGCGCAATTAAAAGTCAACCACTTCTCTGTAGGTCTGGAGTCATATGTAAGCCAGGCCAGGTAAGGATGGCAGTTTCCTTCCCTAAAGGACATTGGTGAACCAGATGGGCTTTTCCAACAATCAACAATGGATTCATGGTCATCATTAGACTCTTAATTTCATATTTTTTTTTATTGAATTCAAATTCCACAATCTGCCATGACAGGATTTCAATTATGGTCCCTAGAACATTATCTGGGTCCCTGGATTAACAGTCTAGCGATACTACCAATAGGCCACTGCCTGCCCCCTTAGCTGTAGAAATAATGGATATGCTTGTTGATCTTCCAAAATTCCTTAATTCTGGAATGATGCATGCAAAATGAAAGTAAACAGCTGCAAAATGTTGACAAATACAAGAGATGAGTGACAAAGAAAACAGGGAATGAGAGAGCTGTTAACCTGAAATAAGCTGTTGGTACAAAATTGGAACTTATCATTAAAGAAGTCTTAAGGTGTTCAGAAAATTATAGTATGATCAGACAAAGTCAACATGGTTTTGTGAAAAAGAAATCCTTTTTGACAAATTTCTTGCTTTATTTTAAGAGATGCAATGTAGATTTGACGCTGGTGCATTAAAGAAATGAAGTATAATGTGAGCAGAATCACCCAAGTGTAAACAGGTAGAGTGATTAATTAATGACTTAAATTAAAGCTGACTGGTCGAGTGGTGTGTTGCAGCTGCAGGATATGGGAAATGCTGGACACCAAAGCAATCTAAAATGAATGCATCTGTGGTGCATCTGCAACTTGAGCCACATCAGCTTTTACTGGTGACCAGGTAACTGAGAAAGTTTTCTAAAGCCAGGAAAAGAAGATTAAAAGTAGAATAAAGAAGGCAAAAATAAAATAATGGGTAAACCAGCAAGCAACATAGAAATGAAGGGGAAGAGTTTATTTAAATACATAAAAAGGAAGAGAGAAAAGCCAAAGTGAACTTAGACTTCTTAAAGAATGAGACTCAAGAAATTATTGTAAAAAAGGGGAAAAAGAAACTAAGGAATTAAATAAATACTTTGTTTTAGTCTTCATGGTAGAGGACAACAACAGCATTCCAAAAATACTAAATAATCAAGGGGAAAAGGCAGGGGCGACATGGTGGCTCAGTGGTTAGCGCTGCTACCACACAGTGCCAGGAACCCAGATTGGATTCCACCCTTGGGCAACTGTCTGTGTGGAGTTTGCACGTTCTCCCCGTGTCTGCGTGGGTTTCCTCCCGGTGCTCTGGTTTCTTCCCACAATCCAAAGATGTGCAAGGTAGGTGGATTGGCCATGCTAAATTGCCCATAGCATTCAGGGATATGTAGATTGGGTGAGTTATAGAGGGATGGGTCTGGATAGGATGCTGTGAGGATCGGTGTGGACTTGTTGAGCCAAAGGGCCTGTTTTTACACTGTAGGGATTCTATGAAGAAATAAGTTCAATAACTATCACTGGAGGATAAGAACAACTAAAACTAATGCAGGTAAAGGCTAATGAGTCCTGTGGACCTGATGATTTGTATCCTAGGATTTTAAAGGAAGAGGCTACAAAGATAGTATATGCACTAGTAGTAATCTTCCAAGAATCCTTAGATTCTGGAAAATTCCCGAGGAATTGGAAAATTGCCAATATAACGCTCTTGTTCAAAAAGAGATTCTTTTTAGTTTCAGAACTGTTTTTGGCATGTTAGAGTCGATTATAAAGGATACAGCGACAGAGTATTTATAAACATTTTAGTTAATTGAGGTAGCATGACTTCATGATGGGGAAATCTTACCTGATAACTTTAATAGAATTCCTTGAAAAAAACAAGCAGAACAGATAAAGGGAACCGATTGATGCAATACATTTGGATTTCCAAAAATACATTTGCAGTGACTGTAACAAAGTCAGCCAGGTGGACTTCATCGAACGTGAGTTCCCTAACTGGGGCTGTTAATCTGGCCCAATCAGGGAGTTCTGGCTGACAGATATAAACAGGAGGGTCAGAGGTTCTGCTCACTCTGAGAGCTGGCTCTGAGGAAGCTTGATCAGTCTCAAGGATTCTCCATGTGTAAATAAAGGGTGGCTTGGTGACGGGATACTAACCTCTGTAGAGTTATTTCAGCATTCAACACAGTATTGCACTGAAGACTGCTTCTTAGGATAACAGCTCATGGTCTGGTAGTATGGATAACGAATTGGCTAAATACTACAAGGCAGAGAGGGGGAATAAAGAGGTCATTTTCAGGGTGGCAACCTGTAACTAGTAGAGTGGCACAGGGATCAATGCTGGGGCCACAATTATTTATGATATATATTAATGACTTGGATGAGGGAAGTGAATGTATTATCACCAAGTTTTCAGATAACACAAAAATAGGTGGGAAAGCAAGTACTGAAGATGTCATAAACAGACTAGAGAATTGTATAGGCAGCTTAAATGAGTAGACAAATGCTTGGCAGATGAACTGTAAGGTAATGTATTTTGGAAGGAGAAGGTAAGAGCTGAATATTATTTAAATAGGGAAAGGCGAAAGAAGGCTGCAGCACAGAAGGATTTGGGAGTCCTTATACATTAAAATCACAAACAACTAGCCTCCAAATTTAGCAGGTAATAGGAAAGCCTTTGTTTCAGAGGGAATGGAGTAAAGAAATAGGGATGTTTCTCACCTCAGCTACCCTCCCAATACACTCCAGATCCCTACCACCCTCAGGGTGAACACATTTCTTTTTCCTCAGATCTCTCTAAATCTCCTTCATTTCACTTTAAAAATATGCCCCTAATTATTGACCCTTCAAACATTGACACCAGTCCATGCTGCTCATAATCTTATACACCTCTGTCAGTTTCCCTCTCATCCTTCCCTGCTCTAAAGAAAACAACCTAAGCTTGTCCAGTCTCTCTTCGTAGCTAAACCATTCCATTGCAGGTGATATCTTCAGGACATAATCTTAGACTAAAAGGTCATCGATTTAAGATAATGACGAGGTGGATTTTTTTTCTCTCAGGGGCCAGTGAAGCTGTGGAATTCTTTACTACAGAAACCTGTCGAGGCTGGCTCATTAACAATATTCAAGGCTGCAATAGACAGATATTTAATCAGTAAGTAAAGTAAAGGTTATGGGGAATGGACAGGAAAGTGAGTTGATGATTATCAGATCAGCAATGATTTCATTGAATGGTGGAGCTGACTTGATGGGCTGAATAAAAAAAAATGAAATAACTGTGGATGCTAGATATCAGAGACAAAAGCAGAAATTGCTGGAAAAGCTCACCATGTCTGGCAGTATCTTTGGAGACAAAGCAGAGTTAATGTTTTGGGCCTAGTGGTCATTCTTCAGAGTTTATCGAAAAATATCTGCTCAAAGGTCGACTTCTGCACCTATGTTTTATGTTTTGTAGTCTTCTTGGGATTTTGATTTTGACCTAAACATTTTTAAGTGCCGATATCTTAATTTATAACAACAGGGCCCTCAACTGTGTCCGACCTAACAAGATGTAACACTATCTGTTTCGCATTGATTGAGAAATAGGTCTAACTAATTAGGTAACAAGAATACTAAAAACAGCTACTGACAATGATTCATGTAGAACAAAGAGTTAATCACTAAAGCCTCCAAATCTGCTAGCTGTGAGTTTCAGAAATTTATATTTTGAAATTAAAAGGCCTGGAAAATAATATCATTCTAGGTGTGAAACTAAAAAGTTAACTGCAGTAGAGAAGCTGGATCTAAAGAACATGTATCATCCAACTGATAAGAGATGGCATTCAAAGAACATTAGCATATTAATACTATTAAACACCAGGATCAAACAACATTCATGTCACAAAGAGGTAGAACTGTGAGTTAAACTCAATGACAGAGAAATGAAACATACTTTCACTGATAAGTCTTCTTATAAAATTGAAAATAACCATGGAGGGATAAAACAAATCTTCACGTAATACAGTCAGTTCTGTTATAACGCGATAGTTGCGTTCGTGCGCAACATCACGTTACAGAAAATTGCGCTATAGAAATAATGGGGCCAATGGGAAAAGCGAGGTTAGGGTCAGACCACCAAAAAAATCACTCAAGATCACTCAAAACTCACTTAAAAGCCTAACACAAAGGACAGCACATTTTGAATAAATGAAGGCTGGTGGAGTTGTTGATAGCATGGAGGGCTGTTGTAGGTTGCAACGGGACATTGACAGGATGCAGAGCTGGGCAAAGGAGTGGCAGATGGAATTCAACCCAGAAAAGTGTGAAGTGATTCATTTTGGAAGGTCGAATTTGAATGCAGAATACAGGATTAATGGCAGGATTCTTGGAAGTGTGGAGGAACAGAGGGATCTTGGGGTACACGTCCATAGATCCTTCAAAGTTGCTACCCAAGTTGATCGGGTTGTAAAGAAGGCATACGGTGTGTTGGCTTTCATTGGCAGGGGAATTGAGTTTAAGAGCCTTGAGGTTATGCTGCAGCTCTCTAAAATTCTGGTTAGACCACACTTGGAATATTGTGTTCAGTTCTGGTCACCTCATTACAGGAAAGATGTGGAAGCTTTAGAAAGGGTGCAGAGGAGATTTACCAGGATGCTGCCTGGACTGGAGGGCAGGCCTTATGAGGAAAGGTTAAGGGAGCTAGGGCTTTTCTCATTGGAGTGAAGAAGGATGAGAGGTGACTTGACAGAGGTGTACATGATGAGAGGCATGGATAGACTGGGTACCCAGAGACTTTTTCCCAGGGCGGAAATGACAATATTGAGGGGGCATAATTTTAAGGTGATTGGAGGATGGGAAGAAGAGATGTCAGAGGTAGGTTCCTTACACAGAGAGTGGTGTACATGTGGAAATGCGCTGCTGGCAGTGGTAGTGGAGTCAGATACTTTAGAGACTTTTAAGCGACTCTTGGATAGGCACATGGAGGATAGTAAAATGTATGATATGCAGGGTAGATTGATCTTAGTAGGGTAATAGTTTGACACAACATCGTGGGCTGAAGGGCCTGTACTGTGCTGTACTGTACTCTTCTATGTTCTATGTTTAATTCATATCTAATAATGTAATAAAGGTAAATTTAACACCTTATTTTGAAAAAAATCTCAAGATTACTTGATCAGGGAGGAGGTTTTGAGGTTACTCTGACATTAATGAAGGAGCTGAGGGTCGTCATCATCATCATCAATTTCAGGTACCATTGTGGTTGCAAGGTTAGGACAAAAAATAATTAATTCAGAAGTGGGCGGCTGTGGTTCATTGTCTTCTGACTGTTTCTTTGGAATTGGCTTGAAAAAGGCATCCAATTTTTGGTAATAGTAGGAACTGCCGATGCTGGAGAATCTTTCTGCTGCTTTGCCCTTTTTCTTCTTTCATGAAGAAGCTGTTCATAGGGTGCCAAATAAGATCGTATTCCATGAACTGCTACCCTGCTGCATTCTGCATGATAATGTCAATTGGATTCTTCAAAAATGTAAGGACACCGTCCTTATTCCCCTCAGTGGCTGCAATCAGCCTCTTAAATGCGGGCCTTAAATAATAAGCTTTAAAAGTTGCCATTGCACCTGGTCCATGGGTTGAAGCAGAGAGGTAGTGTTTGGGGTAGAAATAGTACTTTGATGTTTTTGGTAAGCTCACCAATGGTGGGAGGATGGCTTGGCGCATTATCCAGGATGAGGAGAATTTTGAAAACCTGAAAAACAATCTTGTGATGTCAACATGTACTCCGTGCATCAATGGAATTGCGTTATAGCCAACACAAGTTCGCATTTTAGAAACAGCATTCCCCTGTTCGTCAGTCACGCTATAGCCAAAATACGTCGCAGTACCACGCATTATAACAGACCTGACTGTAGTTATAAAGCATCGCAAACATGTTGACTTGATAAAAACTCACAACTTCATCAAAGAATCTTCACCGGATAATTAAAGAATAATGTTAAATTACACATGATGCTATAAAGACGGTTGGGACTTACATCTACTTTTGCAAAGGGGGAAAGGGATCAGACCAATATAAAAATATGCGCGTATCATTGAAGATCTCAGAAGTATTAGAAAATCTAAGGTAATATTTCTTCAAAGCTATTTGTTCCCCATAGGGAGAATTTAACCTATTGATTCAAGTCTTTAAGGTAAAATCTTACTTTAAATGTTGATGAATATTCTATTAGATATTCAAAAATCCTTGGATCTTCTTACATACTCTTCGATATTCCTGAACTCTTATGAATAACATCAAACTGGATTCTATTCATTTGGTATTACAATTTGTAATTTTTTTGACATGACAGTTTGTTTATCCACTTAAAGTGTATTGCTTGTTAATTTCAATTAATACAATTGTTAAATTTGTAAATCATCTTATTTAAATCTTTCAATTCCAATTGAAATGAATTTTATTGTCTTACATAATCCTTAAGCAGGGGAGTACATATTCTAAAGAGAGAAATCCTAGACCTTTAATATTTCTAGGTTGTTCATAGCATAGCAAAGAGTTATTAAAATTAGGTATGGCATTTGAGGTAAAATAACATTCTCAGCAGTTTCAGCTCCATGGGGAATGGTTATGTTAATCATACAGACCCAAAACTAAGCATTTGTGGAATTGACTGCCTTGAGTAGCAGACTGAAGTTATGAGGAAAATATTCCTGATTTGACATCTCTCAATCAGAATTATACCTTAAAAACACCACTTCAAAGGTATGAAGACAGTGTATCTCATGTGCCAGCCCCACACTTGAAATGGAAGCTGGAACATGAATCAGAAGTTATGTATCCTTTGTTGCTGCCTCTTTCTTAGTGGCACATTCTCCACTCCCCTCACCGCCCCACCCACTGCTCTGTTCTCTGCAACTCTCGTAAATCCCACAACTTCCATTGCTTCTTTGCTCACCACTCCCTTCCAACACTTCCAACGATACTCTGTCCTCTACTCCTCTTGCTGATTTGATTACCGACGTTGGTGTGTACAAGGTACTTCCCAGCTCCTACCCTTTAAAAGTACCTACACATCTTTCAGTGGTGAAGAATTTAGATGGATTTTTGCTGTCAGCATCTTCAGCATAGCAGTTTTTGAGAGGGAATAATTCTGGTGCCCTCCTATATTTTGTTCTTGAAGAATGTCTGGTGAAATGCAATGATGTCACAGGCATTGCAACTGCATGTGCAGGGAGTGTACAGTCCCTTGTTGTTACATTGGCAGCAAACACAGCCAGATGAGGAATCTGTATTTAAGAATCAAGATTAATTTATGAAGCAAGATTTTACTGAACAAACAGTGATGACAGCATGGAAGAATCTTATCCTTTAAGGGCCAGGACTGCTTAATTGTTGCCAACATAGATGATGCCTTTCTTCTGTCTCTGAGGTAATGTTACGTTGAACTATATCACCCAACAACACAATAGAAGACATAGAATCATGGAGTCATATCATACAGAAATAGACCCTTTGATCTAACCAGTCCGTGCTGACCATAATCCCAAACTAAACCAACCGCACCTGCCTGCACATGACCTATATCCCTCCAAACATTTCTTATTCATTTATGTACCCAAATGTCTTTAAAACATTTTAACTGCACTCACATCTACCACTTCTTCTGGAAGTTCATTCCACAAACAATCTGTCTAAAAAAATGCCTCTCATGTCTTTTTTAAATCTTTCTCCTCTCACCTTAAAAATATGCCCCCTAGTCTTGGAATCCCCAACTTTTTGGAAAAGACACCTGCCATTCACCTTATCTATACTCCTCATGATTTTCTGAACCTCTACAAGGTCACCCGTCAACCTCCTACGCTCCAGTGAAAAAAGTCTCAGGCTATCCAGCCTCTCCTTATGACTCAAACTATTCGTTGCCAGCAACATCCTGGTAAGTCACTTCTGAACCTTCTCCCATTTAATAATATTCTTGCTATAACAGGGTGACCAGAACTGAATGCAGTACTCCAGATGTGGTAAATTGTCATAAATGACTCTGATTTTCCAAATCTTATTCCTAATTCTGAAGACTTACTCCTTATTGGAAAATGGTTCAAATTGACTCTTTCATTGAGCTTAAGATGAGTATCATCAGGTGCCACTCACCCTCAAAAACTAGTCATGCAAGCTAAACAAATGTCCATCTGCTTTCCCGAGGCCACAGGAACAAATTTCAATAGGCAAACAAAATAACACATCTTCTTCCAGATGTAAAGAAAATGTCCTAACAACATTAAACAATAATGTCAGCTATCATACAGCTATCATATCAACTCACATCCACTGAAGTACTGCAGTAATTAAGAAAAAAATGGTCCTAGTAGACATCAAGGTTATCTTTAAAATTGTCGATGTTCTTTCCCTCACACTTCACCTGACAAAGGAGCAGCTATCCGAAAGCTTGTGATTTTAAATTAACCTGTTGGACTATAAGCTAGTGTCATGTGACTTTGAACTTTTTCTTACAGATACATATATTAGGCCAAGTTGGTGAATAAACTAAAATAATTTTAAAATACAGGATTTTCATTCAATGATAGATTTCACACTGTAGTTCAAGTTGCTAAGTTCAAAGTTTTTACATAGCTCTTTAAGGCTGACAAACAGGCCTTGGATTTCACCCAGTATAATTTACTTTCGTTCACTCATGGGACATGGGTGTCTCACGGCTGGGCTAGCTTTTATTGCCTGTCCTTAGTTGCCTTTGAGCAGGTCGTGGTGAGATGCCTTCTTGAACCATTGCAGTCCATGTGCTGTAGATGGATCTGCAATGCAATGCTTGAGGGAGTTCTAAGACTATTGACCCAAAAACACTGAAGGAATAGCACTATATTTTCAAGTTAGGATGGTGAGTGTTTTGGAGACGAATGTATAGTTGATGGTGTTCCCATGTATCTGCTGCCCTTGTCATTCTCGATGGAAGCAGTCGTGGATTTGGAAGGTGCTGCTTAAAGGTCATTGGCGATTTTCTGCAGTGTATTTTGCAGATAGTACACACTCCTGCTACTAAGCATTGATGGTGGAGTGACTCAATGTTTTGTGGATGTCGTGCAAATCAGGTGGCTTGCTTTGTCCTGGATGGTGTCAAGCTTCGTGAGTGTTGTTGGAGTTGCACTCATCTAGGCAAGTGGGGAGTATTCCATCACACACCTTATGCATTGAAGGTGGTGGATAGGAATCAGGAAGTGAGTTACTCACAGTAATATTCCTATCCTCTGACCAGTTTTTGTAGTCACTGCATTTATATGGCCAGCGCAGTTAAGTTTCTGGTCAATAGTAACTCCCAAAATGTTAGTATTGTGACATTTAGTGGTGGTAATGCCACTGAATGTAAAGGGGCAAAGACTAGGTTGTCTCTTATTGGAGATAGTCATTGCCTGGCATTTGTGTGGCATGAAAATTACTTGTCATTTTTCAACCCAGGGTTAGATATTGTCAATGTTTTGTTGCATTTGGACATTAACTGCTTCAGTATCTGACAAGCTGTGAATAATGTTGAACATCATACAATCATTGGAGAATACTCCTATTTCTGACCTTCTGGTGGAGGGAAGATTGTTGATGAAGCAGCTGAAGAAGGTTGTGCCGAAGACACTACCCTAAGCAACTCCTACAGAATGTCTTGGAACAGAGATGACTGACCTCCAACAACCACAACCATCTTCCTATGTGACAGGTCTGATTCCAACCATTGGAGAGTTTTCCCTCTGATTCCAAGTGACTTTGTTTTTTTTTAAGGATCTTTAATGCCACTCTCGGTCAAATGTGGTCTTGAAAGCTATCACTCCCACCTCACCTCTGGAATTCAGTTCTTTTATCCATGTTTGAGCCAAGGCTATAATGAGATCAGGAGCTGAGTGGCCCTGGCAGAATCCAAACTGGGCGTCACTGAGCAGGTTATCGCTGAACAGGTGCTGCTTGATAGCACTGTTGATGACACCTGCCATCATTCTACAGATGATCAAGAATAAACTGATGGGGCGGTGATTGGCCAGGTTGGATCTGTCCTGCTTTTTATGAACAGGACATAACCGGGCAATTTTCCACATTGTCGGGTAGATGCCAGTGTTGTAACTGTACTGGAACAGCTTGGCTAGGGGAGTGGCAAGTTCTGAAGCACAAGTCTTTAATACTATTGCCAGAATTTTGTCAGGGCCAATAGCCTTTGCAGTGTCCAGTCGACAACTGTTTCTTGATTTTACATGGAATGAATTAAATTGGCTACAGACAAGCATATGTGATGTTGGGGACCACTGGAGGAGGCTATGATGTGTCATCCACATGGCACTTCTGGCTGAAGATTGCTGTGAATGCTCCAGCCTTATGTTTTGCACTGGTGTGTTGGGCTCTCCCATCACTGAGGATGGGGATATTTGTGGAGCCTCCTCCTCCAATGAGTTGTTTAATTGTCCACCACCTTCATGACTATATGTGGCAGGACTGTAGAGCTTTGATCTGATCCATTGGTTATGGGATCACTTAGCTCTATCACTTGCTGCTTATGCTGTTTGGCATGCAAGTAATCGTGTTTGGTGGCTTCACCAGGTTGATACCTGCTTTCTGGGTAAGCCGGGTGCTGCTCCTGACATGCCCATCCTGCACTCTCCATTGAACCATAATTTGTCCCTGGCCTTGATGACAACTGCAGAGTGGAGGACATGCAGTTTCAGAGTATGATGAAGTACGGTGCTGCTGTTGATGACCTATATAGCCTCATGGATGTCCAGTCTTGAGTTGCTAGGTATGTTTGAAATGTCCCCCTTTTAGCATGGTAACAGGACAGCAAAGCATAAAGCAGGGTGTTACAAATTAGAAAAGCAGAACTGATGTTATAAATTGTGAAACGTCATAGGCACTGGGTACCAAATATCAACACATTATGATCATGTTGCTCTTGTTTCTAACTTAGTGATAAATGTAAGCTGATTGTTAGAAACCCTTTGTTAAAAATAAACCAAATCCTACATCTAAGTTATAGATGGACAATCCAATCAATCAGTTTCATTCAGGTTTCCGCTCTTATTCACGCCTATTAATGGCTCTCACTGAACTTATTGAGTACATATATCATGCTTTTGACAAGACACCATTCACAAGGGCTATTTTTCTTGATTTAAAAATAGCCCTTGACATTGTAAGTGATGGTGTTCTGTGTTAGAGATTAAGTGCTGGATTTGTTCAAACTGCAAGGATGAGGGTTCATTTGTTTTTGAACAACTGCCATACAGGGCACGACTAAGGTGAAGCTCTCTTTCACCACACAGAATTTAATGGAACATTTGCACTTCAATGAGAAGCACACTTGGAGGAAGTGTTTGGGTTCCATTGCTATGCTTTCTATCAAATCAGACAATAAATAACTTGGTGAACTGTTACAGCTTGCCATTTTCATCTTTATTTCTCACTTTTATTGTCCTTCACTAGCTAACTTGCTAAAATGTTAGAAAAGGCAGTTTACTTACACCTGACGAAGGAGCAAGCGCGCCCCAAAAGTTTGTGATTTCAAATAAACCTGTTGGTCTTTAACCTGGTGTCGTATGACTTCTGAGTTTACTCGACAACATTGTCCATTCAATCCCATATCCCAGATTGTTAGTAACAGTAAGATGAACTTTGCTGTCCAGATTTTACGATGCCATGTCTAATCATCCTGCCGAATCAAAGTTAATCTTCTTTCACCTTTGTTTTGGTGATTAAACAAACTGCACAATTTAATATTGAGTTAAATAGGAGAATTTCTGATTCAGTCACCAGTCAGTAATCAGTCAAAGGGTGTAAGTTAGCAGATTGTCATCAAAGACACATTACTTGGCTTCAGGGATAACAAGGTGTAGAGCTGGATGAACACAGCAGGCCAAGCAGCATCAGAGGAGCAGGAAGGCTGACGTTTCAGGCCGAGACCCTTCATCAGAAATGGGGGAGGGGGAGGGGAAGGGGGTTCTGAAATAAATAGGGAGG
>NC_063334.1:111294933-111309748 GCF_021869965.1 Rhincodon typus
ATAGTTTCTGAAGAAGGGTCTAGGCCCGAAACGTCAGCCTTCCTGCTCCTCTGATGCTGCTTGGCCTGCTGTGTTCATCCAGCTCTACACCTTGTTATCTCAGATTCTCCAGCATCTGCAGTTCCTACTATCTCTTAGATATGCTTCTTTTGTTTTGACTAAGCTGATAATTTCCCCTGTCATCCAAGGCTCTCAAATCCTACCATTCATGTCCCTCATTTTCACAGGAACATGCCTGTCCCATACTGTGATCAATTGGTCTTTAAAAGACTCCCACAAGTCCGTTGTGGATTTATCTTCAAACAGCCGATCCCAATCCACATTCTCGAATTCTTGCCTAATTCAGTTATAGTTGGCCTTCCTCCAGTTTAATACCTTCAACGGAGATCCACTCTTGTCCTCATCCATAAGTATCTGAAAACTTACAGAATAATGGTCACTATTCCCAAAATGCTCCCCCACTGAGACTTTGATCACCTGGCCTGGCTCATTTCCCAATACCAGGTCCAGTGTGGCCCCCTCCCTCGTTGGACTATCCGCATACTGTTTCAAAAAACTCTCCTGGATATACCTAATAAATAGTTCCCCATTCAAACCACAGGTATGACAGGAGTCCCAGTTATTATGGGGCAAGTTAAAATCACTCACCACAACAACCCTGTTACTTTCACATCTTTCAAGAAGCTGACTGGATATCTTTCCCTCTATCTCCATCTGGCAGCTGGGAGATCTGTACTACAGGATTGTGATTGCACCCTTCCTGTTCCAGACCTGTACCCATAATGTCTCACTGAAAGATCCATCCAGGGTGTCCTCTCTCTTACAGCTGTGATATGCTCCCTAACAAGTAATACAACTTGCCCACATATTTTGCTTCCTCCAAGTTACCTTGAAGGCTGTGAGATAAGGTACATTTTAGGAAAGGGAGGTAGTTTTTGTGATTGTTAAAAGTAGACATATTTGCATGTGAAAAGTGCATAAACTCCATTGGATGTGTCAAAGTTGCCAAGGAACTGTCAAAGCTGATATGAGGATCTTAAAAAAATTGATATGTTTTTGGGTGTGTCTGTTGACATTAGCAAATGTAGAAGTTGTGCTTTAGGGGACCAAAACTTGGATTTCTTGAAGGACAACTGAGACAGAAAACACGCTGAAACAAAGCAAGATATGTGATGCATTTCAGGGATTTCTTTCAGCACAAATTAGATCAAATGCAACAGGTTGAGAGGGGACTAGTTTTAAAGATGTAACAGATGAAGCTACAGGTACAAATGCAGAGATATTTGAAAGGTGGGTGGACATATGGAGAGACTGTCTTGTATACGGGATTTTGGTCTTCATATATTGTGGCATTGAGTTCAAAAGCAGGAACTTTATGTAGAACCTCCTGGATAGCTCTGGATCAGTCATAACTTGAGTACTCTGCCTATGTGAACGTCCTTGAGAGACAGAGGAGATGAACAGGAATAGTTCCACGGTATGTGAAATTTACCAAAAAATTAATGGAGAAATTGGAGTTGTTTTTTCTTGAAATGAAAGAAATTCAGGTGAGATTTGGTAGAGGTATGCAAGATTGTGACAGACTTTGACAAAGTAGAGAAGGAAATATTGTTGCCACTAGATAGGACAGATGTAAGGTTTTGGCAAGCTATAGGGGCAACATCAGAAAGAGCCGTTTTTACATAGCACATGCCAATAACCTGAAACTTATGAGGGTGGTGGAAGCAGAGGCAATCAATGATTTCAAAAGGAAATGGAGACTGGAAGGAAATAAACTTGTAGGGTTACGAGGATAAAGCAAGGGAATAGGACTGACTGAAATATTTCACAAAGAGTTAACATGGACTTTGTGGGAAGTATGTCTGCCTTCTGTGCTGTAAATGCCTCGACCACTATTACCAGTGGTTGCTTTCTCACCAACGATACATTTCAATTAGTGTGTTAGCTTTGATTGTACATGCCTGGGATCATTGAGAATTTTCTCAACAGCATTGGATTTCTCTCTTAACCCGTGCATCTGGAATTCATACCTATTTGCTAAATTGATTGATCTTTCAGCGCAGCTTAGTGCTGTATCTTTTCAAATGTATCCCAACTCACAATTTCTTGCTGTATTATTAAAATCTGAAGGAGAATAAGAGAAATGACTCCCCCCTCCAGTACAATACATCAGATACGCAATTATCATTGATGCATTTTTAGGTTCTGAGTCATGCTTTAAAATGAAAGTATAATTCCCCATACGCAACAGAGTGTTGTGCACAAATGTTCTGAACTAAATTGTCTGCTCCCTGACATAGTGCAGCTCCACATTTTAAGCCTAATAACACAATTAAAACGCAGAAATTATTAAGCCCGTCCTTTTGAAACACTCTATCTATAAATACTGTTCTGAAATGAAGCTAAACAACTAATCAGAGTCTCACCAACACCATAACATCTGTATAGGCCACAGGGATACAACTGCATTGTCTCTCTACAGTATTGCCTGTTAATAACTTTCGATGCACACACCACAAGAAGAGAGCGATTCTTCTTGAGCTGATGTTGAAAGTAAATTTGAAGAGTTTTTAAGCTTGTTTTACTTGTCCTTACGCCGTATAAATGATTGAATGCACCTTAAGGCTTGACTCTTTGGCCAAGCCACTTTATCTGTTTCAAAGTTAAATTTTGTCTGACAATGGTCCTTTGAAGCAGCTTGGCAACTAAACACATTTCCAGTCAGTAATTGAAGTCTGCACGGTTATTCGAATGAATCTAGTTAAGTGCCTTTACCTCAGTTTGATGAAATGCATAGTTTCATTGATTTGTCCACACAAAATGACTGTCCATGGTAGCTATGGATTAATTTTGAACTGAATGTCATTTACAGAGAAACACAACTGGTTTCATGATTTGGTTCCTATTGTCATTTTTTTTAAGTATTTGACTTTTTTTTTTGATTTGCATATTGAGCTTCAGGTGTGTGCCATATGTTGTGACATTACCATTGAGAGAATTAGAAAGCTCGATTAGGTTTCCCTAGATTTAACAATTTTCAGAAAATGAGGACAATTAATGGAGAATGTTTACTGTGGTCCATCACACTATAGATTTGTTTATTTTGGCAAATACGTCCTGAATGAGGGGCAATGTTGGGTTCCTTTGCAGTGTGGATTAGAAATAAAAAGAAGCAGAACAGATGGATTTAAAGAATAAAGATCATACAAATAATGAGAATTATGGGATGTGTTTTGAGGATATGACTGGGAGTCCACATAAAAGTAATCCTGTAATTAAACATAGTATGTGGATAGGAACTCTTTCACACTTGGGTGAGTTGGAGAATTGTTTAGTGAAGAAATGAAACTGAAAGATATTCTAGTATTTTCTTTGGTTCTATAAAATTGGCATTCAGTATAAATGAGGCAACAGTGACTGCTCGTAGCATCAAGTCAGCATTCAACAGAGTAAGGCTTCAAGGAGCCCCACCAAGGCTGGAGTCAATGGGAATCAACAGGGAAACTCTCTACTTATTGGAGTCATACCCAGTACAAGGAATATTGGATGTTGAAGGTCACCCATCTCAGCCCAAGAACATCTCTGTCAGAGTTTTTCAGGTTAGATATTTTCTAATCAACCTGCTTAGAGATGTTATTACATACCACTGGAGCAGGTGGGGATTGGACCCAAGCTATCCTGATTCTGAAGTAGGGACACTACCGATGAACCACAAGAGCCCCAGCTCCTTGAGGATCTTTCTTAGACCTGATCATCTTCAGCTGATTCTCTCTCATCAGGTCAAATGTGGGGGCTTTTGCTGCTGATTATCAATATTCAGGTGTCCTACATGTCCTTATTTATCCCCACACTTGCAGCAGTTCATGAAAGCAGATCACCACCACTTTCTCCATGGCAAGAAATACTGTCCTGATCAGTAACAGTAACATAACATGAATGAACAGAATGAAATAAGTCACTTTTGTTTTACCTGTTCCAATAGGCTGCAAAGTAATTATTGAACTGAGGTAGCTGTAAATTAATTACTTTGTTGATAAGTAAAAGTTATTTGTCATTTTCTGTGCTTTACTGAGGTAATTGTGTGCAAGAAGTCAACTGAGAAGAAAAAAAATTAAATGCAGTACTGCAATGTGAAATGTCCACTATCTTCAACAAGATATTTATATGAAAGCCATGAGTGTTTTAGAATGGTACTTCGATTTGTCATATTGTAGGGGAAACTTTTCATTTTAATTGAACTATGAATGATGTTGGATTGGTTTCACTGGAACAGAGAGCAAAAGATTTTTGTAATATGATAAAAAAAAGCCTTTTTAAAAATTTATTCATGGAAAGTGGGCATCGCTGGCTGAGTCAGCATTTATTCTTCATCCCTAATGAGCCATTGTGTGGCTTGCTAGGGTCACGTCAGAGGGTATTTATGAGTTAACTGCATTGTTGTGGGTCTGGAGTCACATGTGAGTCAAACCAAGTAAGGTAGGCATATTTAACTCTGATTTCTCTTCACAGATGCTGCCAGACCTGTTGAGTTTTTCCAGCAACTTCTGTTTTTGTTTCTGATTTACAGCAAACCTTTTGGTTTTAATTAAGGAAGGCATATTTTGTTCCCTAAAGGACATTAGTGAATGAGATGGGTTTTTTTTTAGTGACAATGAACAGGAGTTACATGAGCGCCATTCAGCTAGCTTTTAATTCCAGATTTTTATTGAATTCAAGTTTCACCATTTGTCATCAACCTGGTGCTCTGGATTACTAGTCCAGGAATGTTAGCACTGCACCACCACGTGTATATTGTTGAGATATTCCATACAGTGTCTCAGCAAAGGAGGGGTATGTCGAGGCTGAGTGGAACCAAAATACTTTCAAGTTAAATAAATTCTGTCTGGCAACAATATTCTGACTGGTTGAACTTGCAGCCATATGCTGCATCTTAATTCTCAGAGAGTGAGATGTTCAGCCTGCAAACAGTATTCTTTTCCTTTCTCTCTCTCTCTCTCTCACTCTCAGTATCTCTGTTCTGGCAAATAGACAGGAAGAACCAAAAAATCTAAAAAGAAGAATTCATACAAGAAAAGAATTACGTACTTTACCAACCAACAAATCGAATGATAACCAGCACCATACAAATAACGATATCTCACAGTTACAAAAAATCAAAAGGACTGACAAAGAAAAATGGGCTTTCCGTCTTGCAGTCTAGATCTTTTACCCTCTCTATATATTACTTTCTATCCATATTAGATGTATTAAATCATTGGTATTTTGTCTGTCTTTATACTGATTGCCTGAGTGTTTGGGGTTTTGTCGGTTAAAGTTTAAGTTGCGTAAAATAGTATATATTTCTTTTTGCTGTTCTTGGTAAAGTTAAGCGTGCTTGGATAAATACTGGCTTGATTTGCTTTTGACTAGGGTAGCAGTCAGTCAGGCAATTTGGGTTTTGTTGCTCTCATTGGGATTTTTTAAATGCGTTTAAACATTTTTTCATGACTTGTGGAATGGCTTAATATGAATACCAACACAATATTCCTAGCTAATTCATGAAAATATAATCTTAGGCCAGACCTCAAGGTTTCTTTATTATTTATTAACTATATATCTAATTTACATCACCAGAGCCCATTGCCCTGAGCCGCACTGTTTCCAATCTTCTAGCAGAGTCCTCAATAATACAAACTATGGTTTCAGTCACATCCCGACATAAATCTGAGATGTTGCACTTTGGTAAAACAAACCAGGGCAGGATTTGTACAGTTAATGGTTGGGCCCTGGGAGTGCTGTGAACAAAGAGACCTAGGGGTACGGGTGTATAGTTCCTTGAAGGTTCAGATAGACAAGGTGTGAAGAAGGTGTTTGGCACACTTGCCTTCATTGGTCAGTGCACTGAGTATAGGAGTTGCAACATCATGTTGTGGCTGTACAGGACATTGGTTAGGCCACTTTTAGAATACTGTGTTCAATTCTGGTCACCATTCCATAGGAAAGATGTTGTTAAACCCAAAAGGGTTCAGAAAAGATTTACAGGAATGTTGCCTGGATTGGAGATTTTGAGCTAGAGAGAGAGATTGAATAGGCTGGGGCTTTCTTCCCTGGAGTGTCTGAGGCTGAGGAGTAACCTCATAGAGGTTTATAAAATCACAAGGGTAAGGTGAATAGCCAAGGTCCTTTTCGCAGGATAGGAGAGTCCAAATTAGAGGGTATAGGTTCAACATGGTAGAGGAAAGATATAAAAGGGACCTGAGTGGCAACATTTTCATGCAGAGGGTGGTGCATTGTATGGAACAAGCTGCCTGAGAAAGTAGTGGAGGGAGTTGCAATTATAACATGTAAAAGGCATCTGGATGGGTACATGAATAGGAAGGGGTGAGAGGGATATGGGGCAAATGCTGGCAAATGGGACCAAGGCAGTTTAGGCATGGACAAGTTGAACCGAAGGGTTTGTTTCTGTGTTGTACGACTCTATGACTCTGAATCTATACCTCTGAGGCTCACTTGCATATTCATTAAACCCTACATCTCACTCCAAGTACAATATCATTTTCCTACATTATTAACTACAGCATTTTCTTTATCACCTGTACTTTTTGTACTTTATGGTGCTGAAAGGATTAGCTGCTTTGAGGTTGCCATATCTATGTGAAGACCAGTAAGTGTTTACCGAGGGTATACCTCTTCATCTGGACAGTACACCGATCTGTTCTGTTGATGAGATTATTCAACACTGCAACAACACTGGACAGTAAAGTGGCACCATTGAACAAGAGCTGATGAGTATCACTGTTGCATTTCATTCTCAGTACAGTGACATTTTGTTGCTTCTTTCAACATATTGTCCAGTTTATGATGAAGAGAGGAGTGAATAATCAGGAAGACTGCAGAGACAGATTCATTTCTTCAAAAGATTGGGATAGGACTGCAAATTATTAACAGCATTTTTTTCAGATGTTGCTCATTCACTGGACAATTTGCTGCCTGGACTGTTGGAATCAGTTAGATTTCGGATTGCAAGCAATTCTGAGTGAAAAGATGATCATCATTGAATGCTGTCATCTCTGAGAGTCTGCCTAGAATGCAAGAAGAAGGTGAATAATTTTCTTGGTTCTCAAGCAAAGATTGAACATTATTCCCATACTTCAGCATTGTTTTAGGACTTTATTGCATGTGTAGAATTTGTTGGCCTCCATGTACATTGGACGATCTCATCAAGCCCAGTTAATAGCTTGAAAGATCATTGTGACCACCTTTTACAGCCTCGAGTACTGATAGTATCATCACATCTTCTATAGCCATATATTGTGTTCCATCAACATTATTTGTCTCATGTACTGATGTTGCCACAGAATTAATTGAAAAATTCTGCTCGCTGTATTCTATCAGAATATTGGAAGGGTTTTGATGTGTAGTATCAATCACTGGAGAATCAGATAGTCCAGGATTGTTTGTCTGAGATGTCAAAACCAGCCCTGACATGAGTGTCAAAAACAGAGGTTGCTGGAAAAGCTCAGCAGTTCTGGCAGCATCTGTGAAGAAAAAATCAGAGTTAACGTTTTAGGTACAGTGACCCTTCCTCAGGACTGGAGACTCTTCCACATGAGTGTGTTCTCTTGCTCATTCACTGGGCATGTCTCCTAACTGGAGACTTCTAAAACAAAATAGGCTTGCCTTTTCAAGAATGACTTCAAGAGGAGTACCATGAAGCTGATCAAACTCTTGACAAAGCTAAGGTGTTTCATGATTTAAAATATTCATTTGATTTCATTGACATTGAACTTCTTCAGTAGTCGAGAAATTCAAAATGTCATCCAAATTTCTTTAGATCAAGCTTGCGTTCTTCCGATACAATTTCTCACGTAATGGAATTGTGTTATTGTCTTGCAATGGAATGTCTTGTATTTGCAATAGAGGACCTAGCTATATGTAAGCTTGCCAAATCAATAAAGATTGGTTCTGATTTAGTAAGTTATGAATGGGTTCATTAATAACTTCACTATTGTTGTTAAGTGTTGATTGAAAATGACCTTTAACTGAAATGGTGTGGTCTCCCAGACCTTGTATCTTGATATCTAATGCTTGAAGATGGCATTAGTAGCATTTGACATGTGTCAGCCTCTTTGTGCAATCTTGGTATTTCTCTGATTCGCTTAGAATGCACATCTTGTGACGATGCTGTGACTTTTAAGAATTTATTTTTCCTGGTTTCTTTTAAGAAAAAGGTTTAAAAAGGGGTGATAAGCTACATGAAAAATTCCACTAGAGTAAACAGTTTGGGAGGCCTTGAGTGTCTTTTAACAGCCTGAATAGATGTGGCCAGCTCTCATAGACCAGGATATCTCTATAGAATCAGAAGCTATTGGGGTCTCTGCACAGTTGGAAGCTTCAGTGAATGTTTCCTGGCTGCTACTGTTTCTCCTCATGTATTTTTCTCCTCCTGAATGGGAGAACTGCATGTGAGATTCTGTGTCTGAATTTTAATTTTTTTGCCAAGGGGTGTGTTTATGGGATGTTACTACATTGGAACATGATAGTTACTGTATCTATTGTTCCATCAATTTTGCCAATAGAGTTAAGGTATTCTAAGTTCCTCTTTCTTCGGTTGTATTTTAACTACAGCGTTTAAATTAATTTTGTTTTTCTTAATATTGAGTAGTTTGCCCAGTCACATTACATCTGGAACAGACACTTTACATTTGCCTATGAAACAAGAAAAAGTTTAGGGTTTAGGCTACCTTCTTAAAATTTTTTGAGGGGGTCTGGTCTGATCGCTAACAATCTACACTTCAACACTGCACTTTGCTGCACACTGGTAACTACAATTGCAATTCAGCTGCAAGGACACTTTTCATTCAAAGGGACAGATGCTCAGCTCACAGGAACAGATGTATCTTTCCTCAGCAATCAGGATTTGATAAGGATGCATCTCAGATCTGTTTACTTGCTCTCTTGCTGGTCAGTTACTTCACTTACCTGGATGGTCACAGTATCCCTGCAATGCTTTGCCTTTTTGCACTTCCCTGCTGTAGCCAGACCGTAAAGGCTCACAGTACTGCTGCATTGCCTTGCATGTTTGCACAGACACAAAGCTAGCCAACTTTTCATGCTGTCAGGAGGGATCAGTTAAAGATGTGAACATCTTGCCATATGGACAGTCAGCTTCAAATCTGCACCATGAGGCAGCAGATTCAGTGGTAATAAAAACTGCATGTGTGACAAACAAATGGCGATGTCTCAAACTGAAAGGGGAATCATCCTCAGTCAAGTCCAGGGAGACACACTTCAGTCAGCACAATAAATCAAGGACAGCTTGTAGGTCCAATGCAACCAGTCCGTTCACATCAATACCAGCCTATCAAATTGACTTGATACTTCACAATTTGCTGACTGGCGCAATAGGTCCACAGCAGATGCCCTCTCTCTGACCCTACACTCATTCCTGAAACATCTGGATAACAAGGATACCTGCGTCAGGCTCCTGCTTATTGACTACAGTTCTGCCTTTAACACCATAATTCAAAACAAACTTACCTCCGAACTCTGAGATCTTGGTCTCATTTCCCTCCTCTGTAACTGGATTCTCGACTTGCTGACCCATAGACGGCAGCCAGTAAGAATAGGCCACAACACTTCCTTCACCATTATCCTCAATACCGGAGCCCCGCAAGGCTGCATACTCAACCCTCTTCTGTAATCCTTATACACTCATGACTCTGCGGCCAAATTTTGCCCCAACTCCATTTACAAGTTTGCTGACAACACCGCCATTGTAGGTTAGATCTCAAACAACGACAAGACAGAATACAGGAAAGAGACTGAGTGTTTAGTGGCATGGTGTAAAGACAACAATCTCTCCACTAACATCAGCAAAATGAAGGAATTGGTCATTGACTTCAGGAAGTGGAGTGGAGGGCATGCCCCTGTCTGCATCAATGGTGCTCAGGTGGAGATGGTCAAGACTGCTAAGTTCCTGGGAATGATGATCACCAGCAATCTGTCCTGGCCCACACAAATCAACGCAATGGTCAAGAAAGCACAACAACGTCTCTACTTCCTCAGGAGGCTAAGAACATTTGGCATGTCCACAAGGACACTTAAAAATTTTTATAGATGCACCATAGAAAGCATTCTATCTGGATGCATCACAACATAGTACAGCAACTGCTCTTCCAAGACTGCAAGAAACTACAGAGAGTTGTAAACACAGTCCTGTCTATCACGCAAACCAGCCTCCCATCCATTGCCTCCATCTATTCTTCCTGCTGCCTCGGAAAAGCAACTAACATAATCAAAGACCCCTCCCATCCCATTTATACTCTTTTCCACCCTCTTCTGTTGGGCTGAAGGTATAAAAGTTTGAATATACGTATGAACAGATTCAAGAACAGTTTCTTCCTGCTGTTATCAGACTTTTGAACATACCACTTAAATGTTAATTCTGATTTCTCTCTCTCTCTGCACCTTCTCTGCGGCTATAACACTGTATTCTGCACTCTGTTCTGCTACCCTGATGCACTTTGTATGGTACGCTCTGCCTGTACAGCACGCAAAACAACACTTTTCCCTATACCTTGGGACATATGACAACAAATAATCAATCAATCAAGTCTTTAAGACAGAGATGGATAGGTTCTTGATTAGTTAGGGGAGAAGGCAGGAGAAAAGTGTTGAGAAGCATATGAGCCATGTCTGAATAGTAGAGCAGACTTGATGGGCTGGATGCCTTATTCTGTTCCTATATCAAATGGTCTTGAGGTTAGGACAGAGGGAGCATCTTCAGGAAGGCAATCTGTAGTCAGTGGAGTTTCATCAGGATTAGTGCTGGGGCCACAATTATTTGCAATATATTGTTGAGAACTTTTCTTTATTGTTTTTAGTTTGGAGCTGTGAACAGCGAGCTGAACGCTAAAATTAACCTTTAGACTAAGCAGCTTGTTTTAAAAGAAAATAAGAGGACAAACAATCTGATATTCGTTTATAAGGCCAGGCCTGGAGGCTAATCACAAGTTGTTTCCTGTCCAATGAGTGCTGTAGACTTTTCAGTTCTGGAGATGTATTACACTGAAACAGACAGCAGATGTTTGGATATGAACAGGTGCCAGCTTAATAAAGAGAATGAAAATAAACAGAAAGAGAAAGTAAAGTTTGAACTGATTTTGAACTTTTGTCAGATGGATTGGAGTGGCCAAAATTATACAATGGATGTTTGGTTGCTTCCTGATTATCCTTCCATTATCAATTTGTTGACAGTTTGGAAAATAGAGTCTCAGTTATAAGAATTAATTTAATATTCCTTGGAGCCTATTGCAAACTATCTGTATGCACCAGTTTCTTCAGAAACCAAGCAAGATGCAACCCCATGTGCCTATGATGTTACAGATCATGGAGTCTGCATCAGTGAATTGGCCAATTACATCTCATTATTTACTTCTTTTGATTTATCCCTTCACTGTGTTTGTTTGTCTGACTGCAAATGTGTAAGTGGAGGCTAGAATCAAAACAAATTTGGTTTAAATCAAAGGAATTAATTAGCTTGCCTTGCTTAACTTTGCTCTGCCATTTACAGCGCCACCTATCTGCTTCCAGAAGGTCTTCTTTCTTTTCCTCCGACTACATTTCAATGCAGTTCTGGGATCTGCAGCTGGGTTGAGGAACCATACTCTACAGTGGGCTTTGGCAACCCCAGAGGTGTTACTTGTCAAGGTCCCAGGCCCAGAAATGCTGAGCGTGTTCTGCCCAGATACAGTTATGACCTCCTTGTCTTCACCCTCGCCAGGGCTGAGGGAATTGGTCAGGGTTGAGGTGGAAGGCTGGGTAACATCTGAAGTGTCCTTCAGGGGGATTTGTGTGTGGTTCATAGAATCATAGAATCCCTACAGTGTGGAAACAGGCCCTTCGGCCCAACAAGCCCACACTGACCCCTGGAGCATCCCATCCAGACCCATCACCCTATAACCCACCTAATCTACACATCCCTGAACACTACGGGCAATTGAGCATGGCCAATCCACCTAGCCTGCACATTTTTGGACTGTGGGAGGAAACCAGAGTACCCGGAGGAAACCCACGCAGACACGGGGAGAATGTGTTCCTCCCCTGACTGTGCACCTAGTGATAGCGCACTGGCACCTTGTGAGGAAGGGGCCCCCAGAGTGAGCTCCGGGCTCCTTGTCCCCTTGTAGCCTTCGCATCGGTGCTGAGCATCATTGGCTATCGGAATGGAGTGCAGGTTTGTCGACATATCCAACAGATGCTGAGACTGCCAGAGTTGGCTCTCTATGGCAGACATGAACACATCCTTGGAGGCAGACAGACATTCGCATGCATGAAGCACCGTTGCTGCGGTACCAGCAGCCTAGCTATCAGATTGCTCCCAATAACCTGCCTGCTGCTGCCGTGTCTGTATATGCATTTCAATATCACCCCTGACTATCAATACCATGGGGTCCTCTCTTGCCTGGTTCTGAGCAGATACCTGATCTCTAGTAGTCATCGTCCGAGTGCCACTGAACTCATGCACCTGCAGAGTTGTGGCAGAGAAGTGCTCAACAGTCGGGGCTCCCAAATGTTAACTGGACAACACACACACCTAGAAAAAGAGTTAAAAGATTTGTATAAGAGCAGGTGAGGGTGCAGCAGGCAGCCTGTCTCTGCTTCCTTTGATGTACCCACATTCTCTTCCTCTAAGTCAAGGAAGGCATGTTTTGCAGGTTGGACCTTCTGATGGTGGAGATCCTGGACATCCCACATGATGCTTGCAAGCGACAAAGGAGATAACTTTGCAACCAAGTGATAGAAGTTGTGGCATGTTAAAATTAAATGCATAATGGAGATAATGGAACAGTGGCAGCACAATGAATAATCCATCTTACTTTGTTCTTTGGACATTGAGTTTTCAGCATCTCCACAGCAATGTTCTGGTGCATAAAGGCCTTTTAAATGTACTGTTAACAACAGGTATTCCAGTATATGTTGGCATAGTGGCTCAGTGGTTAGCACTGTTACTTCACAATGCCAGGAACCCACATTCGATTCCAACCTTGGATGACTGGCTGTATGGAGTTTGCACGTTCTCTTAGTATCTGCATGGGTTTTCGTTGTGTGCTCTGGTTTCCTCTGGTGTGCTCTAAAGATGTGCATGCTAGGTAATTGTCTATGCTAAATTGCCCCTTAGCATCCAGGGATGTGCAGGCAGGTTGGGTTAGCCATGGGAAATGTAAGGTTATGGAGAGAGAATAGGCTGGATGTTCTTTGGAGGGGCAGTGCAGATTCAATGGGCCAGATGGCCTATTTCTGCTGTGTAGGAGTTCTAAGTAATGAATACTTTCAGCTACAGTAAGTGGGCTACCATCTGTTGAGAGGGTAAGTAGTTAATGAGGTGAGTTTGGGACGATCTCATGTGAAAATTTGCTAGGCATCACAGAGAGAAACGCTCCACGTCACTCATTAAAAGCAACATTATGATACGATTTAATTCAGAGAGTCTGAGATAATTTGCCTCAGGAGCAACGGCCCTTTTTTCCTCTCTTTCTTTGAAACATCTCTCATCAAAATTTGTGAGTTGAAAACTCAAAACACCACAAATAGAGGCTGCCAAAAATAAATTCAATCAACCACCATCCTCTCCAGGAAGAGCGAAATCAGCCAGCCAGAACTAATCCAAGAAGAAATTCTTGTGCCAACAAATTTTGTACAAAGTAACTTTGACTGACGACTAACATTTGGGGAAGTCTGAGAATAATCTAAGTAAGATTTTTTTGCAATAAACTAGCTCTTGTTTCTTAAAGGGCTTGGCTGATCTGTTTCTACTGAATTATGCACAGACCGATAAACAAACGTTGTTGCAATCAGTAGAGGAATGGAACAAGTAAAGGAATCAGTAAATCCCTTCTAATTTGATCAGACAAGAACCCTGACTTCAACTAAAATTTAACTGAACGGAATCTAATTGTCTTTGTGTTTGGACACTAAAATTCAGGGAAGCAAAGAGATTTACAGTATCTTCTTTTAGTATCTTGAAAAAAAGTGTAACTATTTTATCTTTCACCTGGCACATTGGGAGAAAATTAGTTCAGCGTATCTGCAGAAGAAATTTTTTCTTTTTCTTTATTCATTCACGGGATGAGGGCATCACTGGCTAGGGAGCATTTATTTCCCATCCCTAAGTGCCCAGAGGGCAGTTAAGAGTCAACAACATTGCTGTGGGTCTGGCATCACATGTAGGCCAGACCAGGTAAGGATGGCAGTTTTCTTCCCTAAAGGACATTAGTGAACCAGATCGGCTTTTCCGACAATCGACAATGGATTCATGGTCATCATTAGATTCTTAATTCCAGATATTTATTGAATTCAAATTCCACCATCTGCCGTGGAGGGATTTGGAACTGGGTCCCCAGAACATTATCTGGGTCTCTGGATTTGTAGTCCAGCAATAATACCACTCGGCCATCACCTCATTAAAACATTAAAATTCCTAATTATTTTTTGGAAGCATAGCCACTTTTAAAGGAACAACCCAATCACAGTCAAGGACTCTTGAGATGCAGTGGTAGTATCCCTGCCCATGATCTAGAAGCTCAGGGTTCACGTCCCACCTGCCCTTGACATGTGCTATCACGTGTCTAAATGTGTTGATTAAAAACATAATCTAGAAAACGAGATAACAAGTTGTAGAGCTGGATGAACACAGCAGGCCAAGCAGCATCAGAGGATCAGGAAAGCTCTTGCTGCTTGGCCTGCTGTGTTCATCCAGCTCTACACCTTGTTATCTCAGATTCTCCAGCATCTGCAGTTCTTACTATCTAGAAAACGCTTGTTTTAAGTTAAA
>NC_063334.1:111329748-111503928 GCF_021869965.1 Rhincodon typus
TCAGCCTTCCTTCTCCTCTGATGCTGCTTGGCCTGCTGTGTTCATCCAGCTCTACACCTTGTTATCTCAGATTCTCCAGCATCTGCAGTTCCTGCTATCTCTGAAGCAAACTTAAATTTTCTATTTAGGTGTGGTGGTGTGAACACACCTTTAAAGTCCCGGAGAGGAGGGAGGTCATAGCCTCTGGGAATGGTGTAAAAGTTCCAAAGCAAATTCTCAGGAGACGAGTTAATGATGCCCAAAAGGCTTACAATAAGACCAGTGCAAAATTCCCTTTGCAGCCATGTTCCCAAGAGAATCAGAGAATTTTAATATAGATGAAAGATTTGTTCACCAGGGGCAGTAATAATTAAGGGAAATCTAATGGGCCAGAGAAGAATCACATAAAACGGTCACATTAAGGATCACACAAAAGTTCTTAATTACAGAGAATGTCATGTCTTGAGATTTTTGACTATAAGACCTGGAAGGATTTTTGATTAATTGATATTAAGAAAACGCCATTAAATTAAGTGCAGCCCACAAGGGATTACATCCACTCAACATTTTTCTGCTGCTGGGAATATAGATGAGGTCTAAATTAAATGTTTCACCAGAACAGTGTTTCACGCTGCCAGGACAGTTTAGTTTGAGAATTTGAGGCCATTATGCCATTCCAGACATTCACAACTCTTGGAGGAGGGTGGAAAGCCAGCTGATAAGACCATCATTGTGATGTGGACAAGGTCATTCACCAAGAAATGGAAATACTTGACAAGGCAAGCTCGGGGTGATACAGAGGTCAGCTCATTGGCATCCTTTTGAGGTGGAACCCCAGATCAGCTTGAAGAGCCTCAGAGTAGAAGACAAGGATAGCGAGAAATAAAACCTTCCTAAATTTAGCAACAAAAAGTCTCAGAAATGTTGTGAGACTCAAATTTTATATCCATGCTCAACTTGTTAGATTATCATTGACCTTATCTCATAGATTGTTAACTAATTTCCCTTCTGGAAAGCCATGAAAAATGCACATTGGAGCTCTGTACAATTTTGTGGTTTCCAATTCAAATTTAAGTTTCATTGTTACCTTGTTAGATTTCACTATCATATTGACTAAATAGGCCCTGGAAAGGTTAGTGGCATACTTTGAAACATTTGATAGTGTGGGTGAGGGGATGGCAAAGAAGGCAGTGGTATCAATAAAAAAAGGAGATGAGGAGTATTGATGCATATGACAATGAAGATGGGAGAGCAAGTTAACAAATGAGGCCTAGACCACAAAAGCCAGGAAGCTATCCAAAAATATATGAAGCAATAAAAACAGCAAGTGCTGGAGAAACACAGCAGGTCTGGCAGCATCTGTACAGAGAGAACAGAGTTAAGGTTTTGAGCACAGTGACCCTTTGTCATTACTGATTTCAAGCATCCACAGTCTGATGTTGGGCTGGAGAGTTCCTTGAACTTGGGATGAGAGACAGAGAAAGAAACTTGACTTCTCAGAAATGATATTTTGCACTTCTTCAAAAAAACACTGTTCTAAAACTTTTTTATAAAAATTTCTAAACTCCAAAATCTTCTCTGAACAGCTTTTCCTTACAACTGTATTATGAGAATGTTTGTTTCTTGATATAAGATTCACAAGGGAATTGGCCTGTGATGTACAGAGTGAGCAAACACAGAAGCACTGCAGGCACTAATATGCTGGAGCCACAGAAAATTCCCAGCCCTTCACTTGCCAAAGATGGAACTGTTTCACAAACTTACCCTTGCACAAACTGCAAAAACTTTATTCATGAATAATCACTGGTTTGCTGCCTTTTCTTTATCCTTCTTTTAAACTTTATAGCAGATGTGAAGAATCTTAGTGATCGCTTTGCACAAATAGCAAAACCTTTAAGCTATCTTTGACACTAAAAGCATCAAAAAGAACTTTAATCAGGTGTTATTGAAAATAAATGCCTGTCCAACTTAAAAAAAAGGCACTATTGTGCACGTGCTGTTGTTGGTTCCACCTACTTGTGGTGTTGCCCACCAACATTGCCTCCTCTGCCTCCCCATGTCAAAACCAAATATTTCAGCCACTCAGTTTGCCCATGGCCATGTTAAAAAATAGACATGCCTTAATTAGTATTTGTATACACTGCTGGATTTCCAATGAATGAAGTACTTTTGAAACATCGTCACTGTTGAGGTGTATGGTCGTGGCCATTAATGTGCACAGCAAACTCCCACAAGCCCCAGAATGTTAGTTGTTAGATATTCTGTTCTTTTGTGACAGTGATTGTTGGATCAATATTGGTAAGGACTCTGGAGACAGCTCCCCAATAATTGTTATGAATCTTTTACATGACAGGGCAGATCGGACCTCCACTTAACATTTTATCTGTTGTGCTGGAGTATAAGGCCAGATTTTGGTAGTCAACCCTTGGAGTAGGACATGAAGCCAGAACCTTCTGACTTTGAAAGAACAATGCTCCCAAATCGACCATGACGTACACGTTATGAACCTTGCGTTATGTTTAAGCCACAAATAGTCATGGTCTGTTTCTAACTCTAATCTAATTCTAATTGTGGGAAGAGGAAAGCTAGTGTCCTGTGGGCAAAGGGCCGAGGTATGGTTGAGTTAATCAGGACGCTAACACCTGTGACTCAAAGGAACTCACCCCACAGTCAGGTAAATGGTGGAGCCACGTTACAGTAAAACATTTTTAGAGTAACCCCTTTTTTTATTCACTTGTAAATCACTGGCAAGGCCAGCATTCATCGTCCATTCCTCATTGTCCATGAGAATCCTTTGGCAAGCTGCCTTCATAACCAAGTCTTGTCTTATACATCAATAATTCTGCAGTGCTTTTAGCAGGCAAAATATTTAAGCAACAATTCTTTGCTTGAAAGGTTCAGGGGATAAAAGCCCACTCCTTGCCCTACATGGAAACGTTTGTTTTAGAAACTCACTTCTTCTGACTCACAATCCATTTCCTGCCAGGTTTGATATGATGGTGAGGTCTTCACTTCTCCTCAGTTCATCTCTAATATTTCAGCCAAGTGCTGATGACAGCATTGAGAACAATTTTGTCTATTTAAAGGGGAACCACATTGCCCTCCTGCAGTGGTCTGCCATATCTTCAAAAACAAAGGTAATGACAGGATCTGGCACAAAGACAATGTGCACGGAGATGAAGTCGCTGTCCTTGTTTTAACAGCCCTCGTTCATTCGGACCGTTGTCTTTATTACTCCTCCAGGACTTGTCTTTCCGACACACTTTTTGCAGTTGAATTAGTCAGTGCCCATTAACAGCAAACTCACAATGTAAATGGAATTTAATTCATGAAAAAAGCAATTCAGCCACATTGATATCAAGTTTCAAGATTCTTCAGTATATGTTTTTTTAATCTTTCCCTGATTCAAAGAACAAAGATCAAAGAACAATACAGCACAAGAACAAGCCCTATGGCCCAACAAACCTGTGCCAATTCCCAATCTCTATTACACCCGCTACTTATCGCCAATACATAGCCTCTATCCCTTTGTTCACCACCCATTCATGTGTCTATCAAGATATACCTTAAACATTGCTAACGTGCCTGTTTCCACCACCTCCATTGGCATTCCAAGCACATACCACCCTAATATGTGAAACATTTTCCCTGCACTTCTCCACTAAACTTTCACCCTCTCAGCTTGAACCTGTGCCTTCTAGTAGTTGATCTTTCCACCATTGTATAAAGCCTCTGACTATACACCGTACCTATGCCTCTTATAATTTTGTAGACAAAGAACAAAGAAAATTACAGCACAGGAACAGGCCCTTCGGCCCTCCAAGCCTGCGCCGATCCAGATCCTCTGTCTAAACTTGTCACCTATTTTCCAAGAATCTGTATCCCTCTGCTCCCTGCCCATTCATGTATCTGTCTAGATCCATCTTAAATGACGCTATCGTGCCTGCCTCTACCACCTCCGTTGGCAATGTGTTCCAGGCACCCACCACCCTCTGCGTAAAGAACTTTCCACGCATATCTCCCTTAAACTTTTCCCCTCTCACCTTGAAATCGTGACCCCTAGTAATTGAGTCCCCCACTCTGGGAAAAAGCTTCTTGCTATCCATCCTGTCTATACCTCTCATGATTTTGTAGACCTCAATCAGGTCCCCCCTCAACCTCTGTCTTTCTAATGTAAATAATCCTAATCTACTCAACCTCTCTTCATAGCTAGTGCCCTCCATACCAGGCAACATCCTGTTGAATCCCCTCTGCACCCTCTCCAAAGCATCCACATCCTTTTAGTAATGTGGCGACCAGAACTGTACGCAGTATTCCAATTGTGGTCGAACCAAAGTCCTATACAACTGCAACATGACCTGCCAACTCCTGTACTCAATACTCTGTCTGATGAATGAAATCATGCCGAATGCCTTCTTGATCACTCTATTGACCTGCGTTGCAACCTTCAGAGTAAAATGGACCTGAACACCCAGATTTCTCTGTTAATCAATTTTCTTTATCAGGTCACCCCTCAGCCTCTGTCTTTCCAGTGAAAACAATGTGAGTTTATCCAATCTCTCCTTAAACTTAAAACCCTCCAGAAGAGGCAACATCCTGGCAAACCTTCTCTGCACCTTCTCCAAGGTATCCACGTTCTTTCTGGTAATGTGATGGCCAGAACACGCAGTGTTCCAAATGTGGATTCATTAGCAGTTTTCTTACTGACAACTTCTTTCTATGGAGTTATTAACAATTTTTGCTTCCCCTTAAGCTATTTTAATTTCTTTGTAAGTGCATGTGTTAATTTGTATAACTGGACTGTTTCTTCTTTTTGGAATTTTACTTGATCTTTTGCTCTCCATGTAGCAAAGAAAAATTCATAAATATCTTTTTTAATCACTACAAAAACAATGCTTTAGGCATTGTATTCAATTAATTTGTCTTCATCCAAGTTAATATTGCTTGAGTTGTATCTGTCTATTCAGCTCTGCAGAATGTTCCACATCTACATTTAACTAAAATGAGCAAATTGCATGTTATTATTGATCGAATCTGACTAATATTAAAAAGGCAGGTCAGGCAGCACCTGGGGAGACATAAAGATAGTTGATGCTTCATGATTTTCCATCAGAACAGGAAAAGGTTCAAGATATTGTCAGATCCAAGCAAGTACAGGGCAATGGAGAGGTGAACTAAAGAAGGAAGAACAAATTGCCATATTGTGATAAGCTGGAGAACAGGGGAGGTTAAATGATAAAAAGAATGACAGTGCAAAACAAAATGAAACAGCACTGGGATAAGCCTTTTTCTTATTCATTCAATTGTCACTGACAAGGTCAGTATTTGTTGCCCATTCCGCATTCTCCATTAGAATCTGGTGGCAAGTTGCCTTCTTGAACCTTCCACTTAAGAAAAGATTAATGCAACCAACATTGAGCTTACAGCTACTCATTTCAACAAAGAATTTCAAGTGAGGACAACGAGTAATTATTGTGTCCATTTAAATGCTCCCTCAAGGATTTCTATTTGAACAGGGCTAAAAGAAATTGAGGCGTTTTCCCAGTAATATTTCATCTTTCATCAATGTGAATCTATCCACTGCTGCCCATACCCTAACAAAACTTTCTTCACCCATGGGCTCACTAACCTACCTCTGTTGCCAGTCTGCTCTCGTCCCAATTTTAAAATTCTCAGGCTAGTTTCCAAATCTCTCCTCCAACCAAATCCCTCCTCAAAAACCTCTTTGAGTTTCCAATTCTGAGCCTCCACAATTGTTGTCAGTCCATCATTGATGGTCATGCTATTGGCTGACTTTGATGCCAAAATCTGGAATTCCCTTCATATGCTTTGCTAAACTTTAACTTCTTTTAAGATGTGCTCCTTTAATTACCTCTTTGATGCAGATTTTGGTGATCCCTTCGAAAGCTCTTTATCTCAGTTGATGTCAGTCAGATCTGATACTGAAAGACACTTTGGGGCATTTTATTTTGATAAAAAGGTGTTGTAAAAATGATATATTTTAGACTCAGGCATACTCTTGAGACTTTTAACAATGGCAAGCAGGATTCCAAAGCAGAATTTTATCCCCGTATCCAACAGATCCCATTTTTGCAAGCAGGAGTTTTGCAGGTGGGATATTAATTATATGGGCAGCAATCATGGATTGAGCAAGCCTCTTGAAATTAGTATTGAGTTCAAAGACACCATTTTCACTGTTTGAAAGGCCATAACCGACCGTGTGGGAGCCATATGTTTAGTGTTTTGGTGTGAAGATAAAGTCTCTCTAAGTGTTATGATTTCAAGCCACTTAAATCTCTAGTCCTGTACAGTAAGGAAAATTGGCTGCAGCTATCAGTTAGAGTTAACAAAAATGAGGACCCACTGCTGGAATGCATTGACATACAGGCCATTTGGTGTAGCTTAGAACAGAAATGTTATTGTCTGTTCTTACAGTTTCAACAGACTTCATTGCCGTCAATTCCCAAGGGCTAGTATCACAGTTGAGTCAATTCTGAAGGCTTTATTGAGTTTAAAAATTTCTAAAACCATGTAGCTCAGTGCTGGGAAACAAGGGAATGGTAGCAGTTAAATTAACCTATAGGTTGCAGTTGTAAACTGCTATTAAAGGATTGGCTGTCTTTAATGAGATTACTGCTTGATTTACTAGCAGATTGACTACTTGAGTGGATTAAAGAACTTTGACTATGTTTCATGAATAAGATTTTTCAAATATCAAATGTAAAAGAGAGACAACTGTCATACTTTGTTAGGAAGTTTTCTCATCTTCCAGTGGAAAGCAACTGCTTTGATGTAATGGCTTAAATATTTCTGGCAGACTGGTGTAGCACAAAGCCACAATTGTTGCAGTGATACAAAACAGTTAGCCAAAGATGTTCTGATCATTGTAACATACAAAGTGAATATTGAGGGAGTCTAATTCCTGACAAATTTCAATATTTCGATAATTTGCAAAACTGCGTATATTGAATCAATGTTACCCTGTACACCATCCTGGCAAAAAAATGTGTTTGGTCTCCCTGTTTCTTTCTGATTGAGGAAAACACGCTGTATTCTGTGCTCCTGGTGTACACAATGTCTGCCACTTCCCTTACAATGTAGTGGAGAGCAAATTAAGAAACACTGCAGATGTCACCCACTCCTGCTTGGAAGAATCCCAAGAAAAAGACGCTCATAGTCACTTGGCACCAGTTTGCCAGCTTTGAGGCTTTGTAAATCAATCGATCTGAAGATTAAACTTCCCAGGCAATTATACTGCACGTGGATAGGATTTCTGACAGGTGCTCAAATTTGTTTATTCATTCATGGGATGAGGGGCATCACTGGCTAGGCCAGCATTTATTGCCCATATCTAATTGCCCAGAGGGCAGTTAAGTGTCAACCACGTTGCTGTGGGTCTGGAGTCACGCGTAGGCCAGACCAGGTAAGGATGGCAGTTTCCTTCATTAGTGAACCAGATAGGTATTTTTCCCCCAACAATCGGCAATGGATTCACAATCATCATTACCTGTAGACGAAGATATTGAAAGTCAGAAATACTTTGCACAGTGGCTCAGTGGTTAGCACTGCTGCCTCACAGTACCAGGGACCTGGGTTCAATTCCATCCCCAGACGACTGTCTGTGTGGAGTTTGCACATTCTCCCTGTGTCTGTGTGGGTTTCCTCCCACAGTCCAAAGATGTGCAGGCTAGGTGGACTGGCCATGTTAAATTGCCTGTAGTGTTCAGGGATGTGTAGCTTAGGTGGGTTACAGGAGGATGGGTCTGGATGGGATGCTCCAAGGGTCGGTGTGGAGCTGTTGGATCGAAGGGCCTGTTTCCATACTGTAGCGATTCTATGTTCATACAGTGGCAGAGATTCTAATTCTCTCAACATCCTACTGCCTTTTATTCTGTAAAATCTGAAGTCAGGTACAGCAAGCAAGATTATGTATACAAAATTTGAAAGAACAAAAACAAGTGGCTTCAAAACAATCTCAGTCTTATGGAATTGAGTCAATTCTGGACTTGTGTTATTTGCAGGAAACTACATGCAATCACATTCTCACAAACAGGTTAATAGAAAGAAAATAGAACCAGGGGTCACATTCTAAGGATAGACAGGTAGGCCATTTAGGACTGAAATGAGGAAAAATTTCTTCACCCAGAGATTGGTGAGCGTCTGCCACAGAAAATGGATGAGGGCAAAACGTTGAGTGTTTTCAAGAAGGAGTTAGGTTTGGTTCCTAGAGCTAAAGGCATCAAAGAGCATGGGGAGAAAGTGGGAACAGGGAACAGAGCAGGATGCTCAACAATGATTACATTGAATGGCAGAGCCGACTCAAGAGGTTGGATTGCTTACTCCTTCTAATATTTTCCATGTTTCTATGTTTCTTAAACAATTCAAATAGATGAACTACAGGAAGTTAATCTCAAATGGTGTGAAACTTCAATCAAATACTTTGGAACATGGATTTGCAAGAATCTTAATTTGATCATTTTGACTAAACTTTGCATACTCCAAGGTGAGACTCAAGATATTTTCATCAGATTTTCCCAATTGTCATCTAAATTGGGGCCCTTGAGAATTATGAATGCAGCTTTATGAGAAGTGATCCTGATTGGCCTTTTTGCATTTGTTATTATTAATGTATTCCGATTACATGAAAAATGCAGAGGCAAAAATCAATCATAAGCACTGTTTTGCATTTCATTCATTGGAAAGTAACGACAATTAACCCAAGATTTGTGATAAGAGCAATCTATTTCCTGAAGGGGCAATCTTTCCGTTTGAAAAAAAGCTCTTCAGACAACATGCAGTTATACATCCAAAAGTTAGTTTTTAAATCTCCACAGCTCAGACTTTAACATAGGTAACTCTTAGAAGTCCATCGAGTACAATAGATGAGTTTTTGCAGTCTTTCAAAATGAACTTGTTCAAGAGAATTTTTTTTTTAACCATGTAAAGAGTTAATTGTAAATCATCTTCTTTGTACTTAAAAGTGTGCCAAGTTAAAGGGCCAGATCTTGCAATACTGGGAGCGATAATGAGCTAATGATAATAAGTTAATTCACCATTAAATTTTAGGACTCATCAGAAATCTGGCACATTTGCAGTATATCTACCCAGGATTTTTAACCTTCAGATGGGTTGATTTGCGTAGATCAGAAGTCTCCCTGAATGTCTCGCATGCTGACCTCAATGTCAGAAGTTTGAAGTACAGGCACAGCACTTACCTGGATACATACTGTAGGATTGTTTCACGTTTTAATCCCTGGACACCTTAGTCCTTAACAGCATAACTCAAGCCATTGATACATTGCCTCACACTTTTCCATCCAGCACACCAACACAAAAATCACACACCCTCCTCCCAGCAAGTTGGAAAGTTATTCCACAACCAAAGCTGTAAGCAGTTCCTACATTGAGCCTCCAGGTGGCCAGGAGGTGTTCACTATATGTCGCAAAGTGCCTACCCTTCAAGTGCCTACCCTTCGGTGGTAGAATGCCAGTCTTGACTGGCAGAAGCCCTTAAGTGGTCCCTACCAGATGATTATAATTGGCCTAAGGAAGGTGGAAACGACCTGTCAACTTCCTTTCTGCTGGTAAAAAGCCAGCAGTGATGGGAAAGCAAAAGGCATGTCCACCCTCCACTAACATACCTGACGTTATCCCATCTCAGGTCTCCCAGTACTCTCTCTGACACCCCACAAAATCCAGGCCCATTAATCTCCCTTGATACAGAGATCTGTTTAATGGCATAAACCTAGCCTATTCTGTTTTACAATAAATTTGTGGGTGATCTGTTTACAGAGGTAGTGGCATTATGGTAATGTCACTGGGCTAGGAATCCATAGGTGCAGGCAAATCCCACCATGGCAACAAGTAGACTTTAAATTCAATAAATCGATCTGGAATATAGCACTGTTTCAGTCAAAATGGCCATGACAACTATCTTTGATAAGTGTAAAAACTGATCTAGTTCACAAATTTTCCTTCAAGAATGGAATCTGTGACACTTACCTGGTTTGGTCTAAATGTGATTTCAGACCCAGAAGAAGGTGAATAACTCTCAAGTAATATCTGATAGCAAGCCATTCACTTCTAGGGCAATTAGGAATGGGCAAAAGATGTTGGCTTTGACAACAATACCCTGTTGTCATAAAATATGACGTCTGATCATTACTATTGAACATAAACTGAACTGGGCTCATTATATAAATATGTTGACTACAAGACAACGTCAGAGGCTAGGAACCTTACAGTGAGGAACTCACTTTCTTGCTTCACAGATTTCACAAGGCACAAATCAGGAATGTAATGGAAGTGAATGTACTATTGCCAATTTTGTGGATAATACAAAAACAGATGGGAAGGCAAGCAATGAAGATAACACAGAGTCTTCAGAAGGATACAGGCAGGTTAACGAAACTTGACAGAAGGAATACAATGTGGGAAAATGTGAGGTTATTCATTTTGGCTGGAAAAATGTAAGAGCTGAATATTATTTAAATGTGTTTGATTTTTTTTTATCCCACCTGAAAAAAAAACATACAAAAGATAGATCAAAACTTATGCTGCTTCTGGGAGCAGGAATCATGGTGGACGGCGGAGGTCAATTGAGCTTGAGGTCAAAAATCAGTTTTCTAATGATGGGATGAAAGTCTTGTGTTAAAACCTCACAGAATTAAGGGATTGTCAAGCTTCCTTATGGTAAATGTCAGGAAGCCCTTTCGCTTAAACATGCATATCATTCCTGCTCATTAACTCTGCAGAATGAAGCTTTCCTTTTCAAAGTTAAGATTTCTGCAAGTGAAAAATACATGCCTTCAGATACATGACTAAGTGGCATTTAGCAGTGAGACATTCAACTCACTGGAGTTGGAGTGTGTAGCACCTGCCTTGTGGTCACTGGGCAGCATTGTTCGATGATAGACAATGGTTGAGATCAGGTAGTGGCAGGCTGAAGGAACAGATCAGGCCTGAGTGAGGCAGGAAAAGAGGGTGGCTGCACTCGAAGTGGAATGAAGAAAGTCTGTTTGAGGCAGTCTGAGGCAGGATGGGAAGGAGGAAGGGATGGAGACTATTTGAAGCAGGGAGGTAAGGCATCGGATCAAAATATGCAGAGAAGCGGAAGGGCTTACTGGTGCTGACACTTCTACATCAGTTCATTCAGGTCTCATGAAATGTCCACAACTCCCAACATGCCTCAAGATAGGCATCTGCTTGGCTGAGACACCCTGCTGTGCCTAAATCTTCCTTTCAACTTATCGTAATTTTGAATGACTTTTTTTTTAAACTTTACTCTGTACTGTTTACAGTAAATTGGAAATTAGTGGATAGTAGGAATTTCTGCCCTCACTCACAAATCAGATCCCTCTCCTGGGTCTATAACTTTTTCTTTCTTTCCTTGTGCTAGGTTAGACATGTTGGCTGAAACTGCTGTCTCCCAATTTGTTTTAGCTTGTTGTTCTAGTCAGAGAAAAGACAAGCGCTTTGTTCCATGTTAGGATAATGACGAGTTCCGTCCAATGTACATATGAAATTCTTGTGGTATCATTCCTCAATTTCTGCTCCAAATTCAGTTCCCACTCTCTTAGTAGCAGCAATGCAACAAGCTCTGAACTTGCCCAGTTTCTCACTCTTTCTTCTCCTGGGTTATGGTGCTAAACTCCTCTGATTCTCACTGTTTCTCATATTGGTTTCATGACTCAAACTCTTCCTTGCTAGCTATTCAAATTTCTTCCTGAAAAGTTAAGAGTCCATAATTAGATTGTAGCAGCAGCTTTGACATTGTCTTCAATTATGCTAAGAAACAACTGCCAACTGCTGAAAATTGGGATGAGAATAATTGGGCGTTTCTTTTTAACTGAGGTAGACTCGATGGACAAAACAGCCATTTTCTCTGCTGGAGATCGCGATGACTCGATGGCAATGACACGACTCAATATTTTTCTGATTGAGGAATTTGGAACCAGAATGAGATATCAAAAGTTTTGGGCTGATACTTCCACCATGAAAATTGGAGGATTACATTTTTTTTTGTTATGCTAACTTGGGTCAGGTCTCTAAGTTTCCACACTTGCCTGCACGTGTATACACGTAAGAGGATCTAAACCATCCAGGACAAATCAGCTCACGTGATCAGCACTCCATCAATCACCTTACGGCATTCACTCCCTTCACTATCGAACACAGAGCTTGTACCATCTAAGAAACCTTTTTAACAACTTTCCCAGAATCCTTCACAACACAGTGTAAACATGGTCATAATTAAAAAAAAGAGTGTAGGCCCAGAGAAAGAAGCATAATGTCACGGAACACACACAGAGGAAGTGATGGAAAATGAAGTTACAGACTGATGTGAAGCTCTGAATGAATAAAAGATTTTTCTCATTATTTATAGTCAAAGCATCACACTGCATGGAGACAACCTCCGGTCCGATTAATCCATGCCAACGATGTTCTTAAACTAAACTATTTCCACCCGCCTGGGTTTTGCTCATATTCCTCCAAACATTCCTTATTCATGTACTTATCTAATTGTCTATTAAACGTAGTAACTGTACCCACATCCAACACTTCCTTGGAAGATCTTTCCACATATGAACCACTCTTTGTGTAAAAAAGTTGCCCCTCATGTCAGTTTTAAATATTTCTCTTCTCACTCTAAAAAATGTTCCCTCATCTTGAAATCCCCCACCCTCATCATCTATGCTCCTCATGATGTTATAAACCTCTACAAGATCGCCCCTGACCTCCTACGCCTCAGTGAAAAAGCCCCAGCCTATCTATTCTCTCCCTACAACTCAAACTTTCTATTCCCGGCAACATCCAGCCAAGGTGCATCACCTCATAGTTCCCTTCATTGAACCTTATTTATCATGGATCTGCCCTCTCCACCAGCTTGTCGCTGCTTTTTTGGAGTTCAACACAATCCTACTCACAGTTTACAAGTCATCCAATTCACCCAACACACAATTTATTTTTAACAAAAGATGCTTCAAGCCAAGTCTTATTCTGGGATCTGACTTGTCCAGTTGTACCATCAGCTGGGATCATAACAAGATGAACATATGACTCAGAAGAAGTGATAGGGACATTCAATACTTCAACCCTGATCAACCATTCAGTAAGATCAAGACTGAACTTAAATACAAATCTAAAGAACTGAGGATGCTGTAAATCAGAAACAAAAGCATTTATTAGTGATAGACAGCATGGTTTAGTACGGGGAAGACTTGCCTCACTAACTTGATCAAGTTTTTGAGGAGGTAACAAAGATGATTGATGAAGGAAAAGCAGTTGATGTTGTCTACATAGATTTCAGTAAAATCTTTGACAAGGCCCTTCATGGCAGACTGGTATAAAAGGGGAAGTCACATGGTATCAGGGGTGAGCTGGCAAAATGGATACAGAACTGGCTTAGTCACAGGAGACAGAGTGCAGTGGTGGAAGGATGCTTTTCATAATGGAGGGGTTGTGACGAGTGGTGTTCCACAGGGATCAGTGCTGGGACCTCTGCTGTTTGTGGTTAAATGAAATCATTTGGAGGAAAACGTAGCTGGTCTAATCAGTAAGTTTGCGGACGATACAAAGATTGGTGAATTTTCAGATATTGAGGAGGATTGTCAGAGGATACAGCAGTAGACAGATCAGTTGGAGGCATGGGCAGAAAAATGGCAGATGGAGTTTAATCTGGAGAATTGTGAGGTGATGCATTTTGGAAGGTCTAGTACTGGTGGAAATTGTACAGTGAAAGGCAGAACCCTGAGAAGTATTGATATGCAGCAGCCTCCATTTTTTGCAGTGGGAGCAGCAGCGGGAGCGGTGAGAGTGAGGACCAGGGGCCTGCCGGGAAATTAAGTTTTTCATTTCAGCAGCGGAGCTGAGTGGGAGCGGTCGAATTGCGCTCTGGGAAGGTGAGTGAACTGATATATTTGAGCAGTGGCTAAACCTGAGACACTACACGTGTAGTGTCTCCCACCCACCCTCCTCCTCTGACCAAAAAAAAAGACCCTGTGGTGTGTTGATAAGGTAAGTGTTTTTCTTTTTCTTTTTTTTATGGTGTGCTGGTAAATAGAGTGATTTGGTACACATTTTTTTCATTTCATTTACCTAGTATTTGATATTATAGTAGGACTAAGTTAAGCTTAAAAGTAAAAATGGCAGGAGATCCCAGACCCATGTTATGCTCCTCTTGCTCAATGTGGGAGCTCAGGGACACGGCTGATGTCCCTGACTCCTACATGTGCAGGAAGTAAGTGTGTCCAGCTGCAGCTCTTGTTAGACCGCATGACGGCTCTGGAGCTGCGAATGGACTCACTTCGGAGCATCCGCGATGCTGAGGAAGTCGTGGATAGCACGTTTAGCAAATTGGTCACACCCCAGATTAGGATTGCTGAGGGAGAAAGGGAATGGGTGACCAAAAGGCAGAAAAAAAGCAGGAAGGCAGTGCAGGCGTCCCCTGCAGTCATCTCCCTCCGAAACAGGTATACCGTTTTGGATACTGTTGGGGGAGATGGCTCACCAGGGGAAGGCAGCCGTAGCCAGGCTCATGGCACCGTGGCTGGCTCTGCTGTACAGAAGGGCGGGAAAAAGAGTGGAAGGGCTGTAGTCATAGGGGATTCTATTGTAAGGGGAGCAGATAGGTGGTTCTGTGATCGAAAACGAGACTCCCGAATGGTATGTTGCCTCCCAGGTGCATGGGTCAGGGATGTCTCAGACCGACTGCAGGACATTCTGAATGGGGAGAGTGAACAGCCAGCTGTTGTGGTGCATATAGGCACCAATGATATAGGTAAAACACGGAATGAGGTCCTACAAGCAGAATTTAGGGAGTTAGGAACCAAGTTAAAAAGTTGGACCTCAGAGGTAGTAATCTCAGGATTACTACCAGTGCCACATGCTAGTTAGAGTAGAAATGAAAGAATAGGCAGGATAAATGAGTGGCTTGAGAGATGGTGCAGGAGGGAGTGGTTGAGATTTTTGGGACATTGGGACTGGTTCTGGGGGAGGTGGGACTATTACAAATCGGACAGTCTACACCTGTCCTCGGGGCTGCTTTTGCTAACGCTGTTGGGGACGGTTTAAACTAATGTGGCAGGGGGATGGGAACCAAATGAGGAGGTTAGTAAGGAGGTAGTAACTAAAGCCTGTAAGGAACTAGATAATGAAGTCAGTGTGACTAAGGGGAAGAGTAGGCAGAGAGCAGATGATGAACGCAAAGGGACAGGTAGTCTGAGATGCATTAGTTTTAATGCAAGAAGTGTAGTAGGTAAGGCAGATGAACTTAGGGCTTGGATTAGTACCTGGGAGTATAATGTTATTGCTATTACTAAGACTTGGTTGAGGGAAGGGCAAGATTGGCAACTAAATATTCCAGGATATAGATGCTTCAGGCGGGATAGAGAGGGAGGTAAAAGGGGTGGAGGAGTTGCATTACTGGCCAAAGAGGATATCACAGCTGTGCTGAACGAGGGCACTATGGAGGACTAGAGCAGTGAGGCAATATGGTCAGAGCTCAGAAATAGGAAGGATGCGGTAACAATGTTGGGGTTGTACTACAGACCTCCCAACAGTGAGCATGAGATAGAGGCACAAATATGTAGACAGATTATGGAAAGATGTAGGAGCAACAGGGTGGTGGGTTATGGGAGATTTTAATTTTCCCAACATTGACTGGGATTCACTTAGTGTTAGGCGTTTAGATGGAGCAGAATTTGTAAGAAGCATCCAGGAGGGTTTTCTGGAGCAGTATGTAAATAGTCCAACTCGGGAAGGGGCCATACTGGACCTGGTGTTGGGGAATGAGCCCAGCCAGGGGTTTGAAGTTTCAGTAGGGGATTACTTTGGGAATAGTGATCACAATTCCGTAAGTTTTAGAATACTGATGGACAAAGACGAGAGTGGTCCTAAAGGAAGAGTGCTGAATTAGGGAAGGCCAACTATAGCAAAATTCTACAGGAGCTGGGGAATGTGGATTGGGAGCAGCTGTTTGAGGGTAAATCCACATTTGATATGTGGGAGGCTTTTAAAGAGAGGTTGATTAGAGTGCAGGACAGACATGTCCCTGTGAAAATGAGGGATAGAAAGGGCAAGATTAGGGAACCATGGATGACAGGTGAAATTGTGAGATTAGCAAAGAGGAAAAAGGAAGCATACATAAGGTCTAGGCAACTGAAAACAGACGAAGTAGGACCAATCTGAAACGAGGAATTAAGAGGGCTAAAAGGGGTCATGAAATATCTTTAGCAAACAGGGTTAAGGAAAATCCCAAAGCCTTTTATTCATACATAAGGAGCAAGAGGGTAACTAGAGAAAGGATTGGCTCAACACAAATGCTGCCAGATCTGCTGAGCTTTTCTAGCAATTTCTATTTTTGTTCATGACTGAACTTCTTGTGTTTCAAATTTCACAGTCCTTTCTATCCCTGATAATCTTTGATTCCCTCGCTGAAGACGAAAGTGAGAATCATTTCACCTATCTAATCAAAAAGAAGCTCAATCATGTGAATTATGTCGTGAGTACTTCAGACAGGAGGAAGACTCAGTGAGTGTGTAATTTTAAAATGTTTAATTGATACCATGGTGAGGATTACTCAGGAGGATAATCAGGAGGGAAGTGTGTTTATTATGATGTAAGTCGTAAGAAATTAGATAAAAATATCAAAACCTTTCAAAACTGAATAAAATATTACAAATTCTTAAGTTGACCCTCCAATAATCAGAGTGAATAATAAAGGTTCCTGAAAGGATAGGTGGAAGATTATGCTACCTCCCAGTAAACTATCAAGGTGAAAAAATCGCTATTACTAGCTCAACCATTGATGTGCTTAAATAAGCCACGAATAACAAATTTGGCTATACATGAAGAACGTAGAGTGCAGAACTGCACAGCACAGGAATAGGCCCTTCAGCACCGAACACAATGCCAAATTAAGCTCATCCCTTCTGCCCACCCTTGTTCCATGTCCATCCATTTCTTGTATATTCATGTGTTTATATAAAAGTCTCTTAAGTGTCCCTATTGATCTGACTTCATCACCACCCCTGGCAGCACGTTCAAGATTCCTACCACTCTCTGTGTAAGAATCTTGCCATTCACACATCCTTTGAACTTTCCCCCTCTTATGTTAAATGCATGCCACCTAGTATTAGACATTATAACTCTTGGAAATGATTCTTGACCATCAACCCCATCTATGCATCTCATAATTTTATAGAATTCTATCAAGTCTCCCCTCAGCCTCCACTGCTCAAGAGAAAACAATTCGAGATTTTCTAGCATTGCCTTGTAGCTCATACCCTGTAATCCAGGCAGCATCCTGATAAGCCTCTTCTGCATCCTTTCCAAAGCTTCCATATCGTTCCTGTAATTTGGCGATCAGAATTGAACACAATACTCTAAGTGTGGCCTAATCAAGGTCTTATTAAGCTGCAACATGACATCCTGACTATTTTACTCAATTTCCCAACCAGTAAAGGCAAGCATGCCATATGTCTTCGTTACCACCTGATCTACTTGCGTGGCCACTTTCAGGGAGCTATAGACTTAAACTCCAAGATCCTTCTGTACATCAATGCCGTTCAGGACCCTGCCATTAACTGAATACTTTTCCTTAGCATTTGATCTCCCAAATGGAGCACATCACACTTACCCAGATTAAACTCCATTTGCCATTTCTCCGGCCATATCTACAACTAATCTATATCCCGCTGTAGCCTTTGACAACCTTCTACACTGTCCTCAACTCCACCAATCTTTGTATCATCTGCAAAATTATGTACTGACCCATCTACATTTTCATCCAGGTCATTTGTGTGTATCACAAACAGCAGAGGCCCCAGTATAGATCCCTGTGGAGCACCACAACCCACGGACCTCCAACCTGAAAAACACCCTTCCACCACTACTATCCTCTGTCTTCTATGGGCAAGCTGAATCCGTGCATCTTAATCTTCTGGATGAACCTACCATGAGGTACCTTGTTGAAAGCCTTTATAAAATCATGTAAACAACATCCACTGATGTACCTTCATCAATCACTGTTGTCACCTTCTCGAATAATTTAATCAAGTTAATAAGACATGATCTGCCCTGCACAAGCCATGCTGGTTTTCCCTAATTAGGCCATGCTTTTCCAAATGAACATAAATCCTAACGCTAAAATCTCTCTCCAATAGCTTCCCAAGTTTGAACAAATTCTCCTTTAATTCTTCTCATTTTCTTAAGATCCACTTCATCCACTTGGGGACCCTGCAGCCTCTAGGACTCAGCATTGACTTCAATAACGTTAGAGCCTTTTACCATCCTTCCACATTTTTTACCCACCCCCACACCCTCATTGTGTCATGATAGGGGTTGCTTCCAGCATAGCCTACCATTCTCTTCCACTCCCATCTCTCATTATTTAATTTATCAATTTTGCTTTCAATTTCCAACCTGCACTCACTTTGACATGGCCCATTTCCAATTTCTTCCCTTCCCATCCTCACTATCACTGCCTCCATTTCTGGTGATAGGCTGGCCACTGATATGTATTACAAACTCACTGACTCCCACCTGGACTGTTTATCCTCACACCCTGCTTCCCATAAGGATGTCATCTCATTCTCCCAGTTTCTCAGTCTCCGTCACGTCTCTTCTGACGCTGACACCTTCTGCAGAGAGGCCTTAGAAATGTTCACCTTTTACCTCAACAGAGGATTCCCCACCACCATGGTTGACAGGACCTTAGATATCTCTGCCTTCATCCCCTCTCTTCCCTGGCATAACGGTGATATGGTCCACCTGGTAGTCACTTACTACCCCTCCAGTATCCACATCCAAAGTATCGTAAGCTGCCATTTCCAACACCTCCAGCGAGATGCCAGACCAGACCCATATCCCCCTCCCTTTCCTTGTCAGCCTTCCACAAGGGCCGTTCCCCCCTCGACACCCTGGCCCACTCCTCCTCCACTCCCAGCACCTCTCCACACTCTTATTCCTCTCTGTTACTACTAAAAGCTGGTGTTCTCTTCCTGCTGCCAGAATTGCATGTGAGACAATCTATTTTACAAAACCTTCCCCTGCAATTGCAGAAAGTGTAATACCTGCCCAATTACCTCCCAGCTCCTCAGCAAACAAGGTCTCAAACATACCTTCCAGTTGACATTCACAATGTGGTCTTCTCTACACTGGGGAGATGAAACGCAGACTGGGTGACCACTTTACAGGACATCTGCACTCTAATCTGTAAAAAAGACACTGAGCATCCAGTTGCCTGCCACTTCAATACAGCACTGTGTTTCCTGACCATTCTCTGTCAAAGGCTTGCTGTAGTGCTCCAGAGAACCTTAGCAAAACCTTGAAGAACAGCACCTTATTTTCTGCTTGGGGACCTGGGCCTCTCGATGTCAATGTCAAGTTCAATAACTTCAGAACCTGATACTGTCCTTCCATATCTTTTCTCCTGCACCCACACTCTGGTCCTGTCATGATATGGGTTGCTGTTAGCATAGCCAACCCATTCTCACCCACTCTTAGTCCCATCATCACACAACATGGGTTGATCTCAGCATAGCCTATGTATTCTCTTCCAATCGCAGCTCTCATGATCACTTATTCAGCTTCTCTTCTGTCAATAATCTCCCTTTTCATTTCTCTCTCTCCCAGGGCTCCATGTCCACTTATCCAATCACCTCTCCCCACAAATGCTGCCAGACTTGTTGAGTTTCTCCAGCAATTTCTATTTCTGCTCCGGATCTTCAGTATCCTCAGATCTTTGTTTTATTTGATTGATTCTGAGATGAGGACCCCGATTCGAAATAGACAAATAAATTATGATGGTGTGAGGTGCAAGTTGGTTCTGGTAGATTGGGGAACATTACTTAAAAGGATGACAGTGGAAAGGCAATTGAAAACGTATGTGGGTGAACTGCAACAATCATTCAGTCATAGAAGTTGCTGGAAAAGCTCAGCAGGTCTGGCAGCATCTGTGAAGAAAAAAGTCAGAGTTAACGTTTCGGGTCCGGTGACCCTTCCTCAGACCCTGCTTAGCTTTTCCAGCAACTTCTGTTTTTGTTCCTGATTTACAGCATCTGCAGTTCTTTCAGTTTTTAATTGTTCGTTCATGTGTGGTTCAAAATTACAATGGGAAAGATAGCTACAGCTTATAAGGGAAATTAGAGATCATTTTAGATTCAAGAAATAGGAAAAAAAGGCCAAAAAAGTCACGACAAACCTGACAATTGGGAACAGTTTAGAATTCAGCAAAGGAGATTAAAGGTTTTGATTAAGAAGGAGAGAAAAGGGTACAAGGATAAGCTTGTGTGGAATAGAAAAACTGATTGTAGTAAGTTCTATAGGTGTGTGAAGAGAAAAAGATTGGTGAGGCAAATTTGGGTCCCTTTGAGCCAGAAACAGGAATTTATAATGGTGAACAAAGAACTGGGTGACCAACTAAACACTATCTTAGTTCTGATTCTAAAGGTTGTGAGTTTAAGACCTACTCCAATGACTAATATATACAAACTGAGCTGTGGAGGTTCATCTACCATCTCAAGTGCATGTTAAGGATTAGTTGATATTAAAGAAGAACTATGCAAGTCTTTAGTGCCCTGGCCAATACTTATCCCTCAAACAAGACCACAAGGTGATCCAATTGTATCACATTGTTGCTTAATAGTATCTAGCTTGTGCAACTTTTTAAAAAAATTCATTCATTTATGGCATATGGGCAAGGTTACTATTTGTATTCCAACCTGAATTGCCCTTTGAAAGCAATTTATGCAAAGCACCTTTCTGGGGTCTGGATTCACACGTAGGCCAGACGAGGTATGGATGGCAGAATATTTTCTGTTTCAAGGATATTAGTAAGACAGGATGGCAGCCACGATAATTTTGGAATTAAAAAAGATGTTTGTCCCACTTTGATTGTTGTAAAAACCCATATGGGTCACTAATGTCCTTTAAGGAAGCGATTCTGCTATCCTTACCTGGAATGTGGAGTGCATTGGTACCATTAAGATTAGTGTTAACAAAGACTGGAGGTTACATCAGTATGACAGAGATTTTCAACAACAGATGTGCAGAGGAAAGCATAACTAAGGACAGGCAACAGAGGCTGAAGTAGGTTGTCGTTGTGATGTTGTAGATATGTTTCCGAAGTTCATTTTTCGATTAAGATTCAGCTCTCTTTCATTTCTTGAAGAGTTATATGTAGCAATCTACTTACTTCATCTAGTGGATCATTAAGTAATCTTTCAGTTTTGAAACACTCTGTTGATGTTAACATTGTTTGAAAGTGGGTTATTCATTCTTCAGAATACCTCAGACCTATTACTTGGTGAAAAAACCATGGGGTCCAAACACAAACATTGAAGATCATTAATATCATGGAAAAGGAGAAAGATGAATATCTTAACATTAGAGTCATTTTCCATGACTTTTTTTCTTATTCATTGACTTAGCCATTAAACAGAGCATCTCAACCGTTTAGCATCAGAGGAGCAGGAAGGCTGATGTTTCGGGCCTAGACCCTTCTTCAGAAATGGGTCTTCATGGGTCATTTTGAAGTTCATCCAGCTCTACACCTTGTTATCTCAGATTGTTCAGCATCTGCAGTTCCTACTATCTCTCAACCATTTAATTTGGCTGATCTATCTTTTCTGCTATCTATACTTCATGTTGCCATATCCATTATTTCTCCTGGCTTTGCATGGCAACTGATGGCCACATAGTACATTACTCACATTGATTGACATAATGAGATCAAATAAGTCTGTATCACTACTGTAAAATAGGCTGACAATGAAAGATCTATCAGCTTTAATACCATACATAACTTCATATTTCAATAATCTTAATAGGATGCAGTGTCAAATGGGCTGCTGATTTGTTGCCATCTGTTTTGTTTATTCACCCAAGCTCCCTCCTTCCTTAATCTGCATAGAGTGACGTACCACAAGTTTATAACCTTCTACATCATGAGTTGGTGCAATTCTTCTGGTGTGCTATCTTTGTGTCACCGCACCATGAGAACACAGCAATATCTGCTATAATATCCTTTGTTAACATTGAAACATTTAACCTGTATCACTAATTTTAGAGATTGATATACCTGTATCCTGGAATTCTTTGCTCTTCTACTTATCAGAGGTATATGTGGCCAAGTTATTATTCCTATTAAAACATGCCAACCTATTAATCCTAATGAAATCAATTTGCCACTTACCAGCCCATTTTGCAAGTCAATTTACGTATTCTGTATTTGTGGCTTCCCTTTCAGTATTATTTATACAACTGGACATATCTTCATGGGTCAGAGATAGTAGGAACTGCTGATGCGGGAGTCTGAGATAACAGGGCGTAGAACTGGATGAACACAGCAGGTCAGGCAGCATCAGAGGAGCAGGAAGGCTGACGTTTCAGGTCTGGACCCTTCTTCAGAAATGGGTCTTCATGGGTCATTTTGAAACTAGAACCATACAGACACAGAGCTTTCGTAAAGTTCAACATGTAGAATGTCATTTGACCTCTTGTGCTTGTGCCAGTTTTTCTAGGGAAGAATCCAAAGCCAATTTTATTGGTTTATTGACATAGTCATATATCTTCCTCTCCAGAGAGCTGTGAGGGAACAGCAACAGTTTTTTTGTGTATATATAAAGGCCGAGGTAGATAGATTTTTGATCAGTAAGGGAATCAAGGACTGGAGGTGAAGGGCAGGAAAGATATAGTTACTAGATTGGTTCCATGGCAGGTGGTGAGGGAACCAATAAGATGGAAAACCATACTTGACCTCAACCTTACCAATCTGCCAGCTGCAGATGCATCAGTCCATCGCATTATTGGTAAGAGCGACAACCGCACAGTCCTTGTGGAGATGAAGTCCCACCTTCACATTGAGAATAACCTCCATTGTGTTGTGTGGCACTATCACCGTGCTAAATGGGACAGACTTCAAACAGATCTAGCAACTCAAGATTGGCCATCCATGAGGCACTGTGGGCCAATCAACAGCAGCAGAATTGTACTCCAGCACAATCTGTAACTTCATGGTCCGGCATATCCCCCACTCAATCATTACCATCAAGCCAGGAGATCAACCCTGGTTCAATGGAGAGTGCAGGAGGGCACCAGGTATATGGAAGATGAGGTGTCAACCTGGTGAAGCCACCAAACAGGATTACTTGCATACCAAACAGCATAAACGCAAGTGACAGACAGAATTAAGCAATCTCATTACCAACAGATCAGATCTAAGCTCTGCAGTCCTGCCGCATCCAGTCGTGAATGGTGGTGGACAATTAAACAACTGACTGGATATCCCCATCCTCAATGATGGAAGAGCCCAGAACATCAGTGCAAAAGATAAGGCTGAAGCTTTTGCAGCCATCTTCAGCCAGAAGTGCCAAATGAATGATCCATCTTGACCTCCTCCAGTGGTCCCCGGCATTACAGATATTAGTCTTCAGTCAATTTCATCCACTTCGCGTGATATCAAGAAACAATTAGAGGCACTGGATACTGCAAAGGCTATGGGGCCTGACAAAATTACAACAATATAACTGAAGACTTGTGCTCCTGACCTTGCTGTTCCCTTAGCCAAGCGGTTCCAGTACAGTTACAACACTGGCATCTACCAGACAGACAATGTGGAAAATTGCCCAATTATATCCAGTACATAAAAAGCAGGATAAATCCAATCCAGCCAATTACCGCCCTTTCAATCTATTGTTGATCTTCAATAAAGTGATAGAAGGTGTCATCAGCAGCGCTATCAAACAGCACCTGCTCAGCAATAACCTGCTCAGTGACACCCAGTTTGGGTTCCGCTAGGGCCACTCAGCTGGGCACATAGACAAGAGAGCTGAATTCCAGAGGTGAGGTGAGAGTGACAGCCCTTGACATCAAGGCTACATCTTACCAAGTGTCGTATCAAGGACCCCTCACAAAACTGGAATCAATCGGTATCGGGGGAAAACTCTCCAGTTGTTACAGTCATACCTGACGTATAGGAAGATGATCATGGTTGTTAGAGGTCAATCATCACAGCTCCAGGACATCACTGCAGGAATTGCTTGGGGTGGTGTCCTAGGCCCAACCATCTCTAGCTGCTTCATCAATGACCTTTCTTCCATTATAAGGTCCGAAGTGGGGATGTTCATGATGATTGCACAATGTCAAGCACCACTCATGGCTCCTCAAATACTGAAGCAGTCCATGTCCAAATGCAACAAGATCTGGACAATATCCAGGCTTGGGCTGACAAATGGCAAGTAACATTCGCAGCATACAAATGCCAGGCCATGAGCATCACCAACAAGAGACAATTGAACCACAGCCCCTTAACATTCAATGGTGATACCATCACTGAATACCCCAGTATCAAAATCCTGGGAGTTATCATTGATTAGAAACTCAACTGGACTCACCACATAAATGCAGTGACTACAAGAGTATGTTAGAGGCTAGGAATACTATGAGTAACTCACCTCCTGACTCTGCAAAGCCTGTCCACCATCTACAAGGCACAAGTCAGGAGTGTGATGGAATACTCCCCACTTGCCTGGTTGAGTGGAACCTCAACAACACTCAAGAAGCTTGACACCATCCAGGACGAAGCAGCCAACTTGATTGGTACTGCATCTATAAGCATCCAGCCCCTCCACTGCTGAAGCTCAGTGGCAGAAGTGTATACTATCTACAAGATGCACTGCAGAAATTCACCCAAGACAGCACCTTCCAAATCCATGACCACCTCCATCTGGAAGAACAAGAGTAGCAGACATATGGGAACACCACCATCTTCAAGCTCCCCTCCAAGCCACTCACATCCTGACTTCGAAATATATTGCTGTTCCTTCACTGTCGCTGGGTCAAAATGCTGGAATTCCCTCTCCAGTGGCATTATGGGTCAACCCACACTAGGTGGACTGCTGCAGTTCAAGAAGGCAGCTCACCACTACCTCCTCAAGGGCAACTAGGGACAGTCAACAAATGCTGGCCCAGCCAGCAATGCCTACATTGCACAAAAATGAATTTTAAAAAAAGACATAAGGAGCATTGGATCAGCCATGATCTTATTGAATGGCAGAGCAGGCTTGAGGGACCAAACAGCCTACTCCGGCTCCTATTTCTCCAGGTCATTTGGTCTTATTCCAAATTTATTCCAAATGCTTAAATTCCTTTAACAAAATCTAATGGGTCTCTGTCAGAAATATTCTCTGTGATAAAACATTTAACATTCCAGCAGATTGAAATTTCTGTTCATCTCATACTTAATCATAGAATCCCTACATTGTGGAAACAGGCCCTTCAACCCAACAAGTCCACACCGACCCTAGAGCGTCCCACACATCCCTGAACACTACAGGCAATTTAGCATGGCCAATCCACCTCGCCTGCACATCTTTGGACTGTGGGAGGAAACTGGAGTACCCAGAGGAAACCCACGCAGACATATATAGAATGTGCAAACTCCACAATCACCTGAGGGTGGAATCGAACCCAGGTCCCTGGCACTGTGAGGCAGCAGTGCTAACCACTGAGCCACCTTGCTGCCCTGAAACCTGGGGTCCATCTAGATGATCAATACAAATTGACTCCCCTTACACGACTGACAACGTGACCTGATGACATTTCTTTTACGTTCTTAATTTTCAAGTGTAAATAACTCCACCCTGTCCAACCCATCATTCCATCACTTCTCAACACTGACAATTTCCTGTAAATATAGTGTTCAAGATATCAGCAGATACATAATTAATACACTTAAACTAAGAATTCTTTCTGCCCACTGTTTTGAAGGAAGAACGAATGCATCTGAAATGAATGGTCAATGTCCGAAACAAAATAAAAGAGAAGGATATCATAAACACCCACTGAGAATTTATCCACTCAAAATAGTGTACTTATCCAGTCTAGTGGAATAGAGGTAATGTCACTTGACTTATGGTCTATAACTCATGGTGGCATGGGTAACAATCCCATCATGACAGATGGTTAAAATTGTATTTAAAAGAAATAAAATCTTACCTAATGGTCACTGCATACTCACTTTGGATTGTAGCAAAAAAACATCTTGTTCACCGATCTCCTTTCGGGAAGGAAATCTGTCATGTTGCCTGGTCTAACCCCACCCCCGTGCTCTAGATCCATGGAAATGCAAGTGCTTCCTAACTATCCACTGTACAATAAATAACCACATCCTATAAACAAATAAAAAAGAATAAATAAGCATTTCTAGAACTCAACTTTATAGAATATTGTTAATTGCCTGAATGCTGATAGGGCAGTTCTTGTCTGTTTATGCAATCATATTTTCATATTTAAAATATTAATGTAATTAATGTTAATTGCTAAGATTGAAATATTCCGCAAGATGTAAGAGCCAACTTTAATGGTCTCATTTAATCTTTATCTAAAAGAAGCCACATATTCCTTGTCATGAAAAATATCAACAATGTATTCAATTAGTCAACCGCAAAAAAAAAATTGTAAGGGAATTGGGGAATGATTGATTGCAAGAACTCACTTCAAGCTGGCTATATACATATTTAGTTGAAAAAGTTTGGCATGTTTGAAATGGATTTTCATTAACAGTATATTATCAGATGGCCTTCGAAATTTCAATATTTTGTGACTAAACTGAGGGAAAACAGTGTTTGCTAACATTGGCAACCCCAGAATTCCATAGAGATTCTTCAACTCTGCTGCTATGAAATCAGTAGGAGCTGGTGGAACACCTTAAGTGAGGGTAAAGATTTTTTTCAGCCACATACACAAGAGTTGTGGATTAATATTTATGTTAACGTGATTGTGAGTTAATAACGGCATAAACATACGTGCCTAGATAGAAGGAAGGTATGAAACTATATAGGGAATATGCTTAACATAAGGTTTTGGCAGTAAATAAAGTATTGAAAGAAAATCCTACTGTGTTTTACGTCCAAGTCGTATCTCAAATAAAACAAAATTAGTTCAGTCACAATCCACATAAAACATGGAGACAATCACAAAGAATGATGGCAAAAGTGAGGGCAGCAGTTTAAAACACTTGATGCTACAGATTTGAAACACACAGCTGAAAAGCTAAGTTTAAAAGCTGAAGAGCAAAGAATGAGAAAGCAAAGGTGACACAGACGTTGGTAACATTCTGCAGTCCTGTTGCATCCAGTATTGAATGATGGTGGACAATTAGCCAGCTCGCTGGAAGAACAGGCTCCACAATCATTTCCATCCTCAATAATGAGAGACCTTGCACATCAGTGCCAAAGGTAAGGCTGAAGCATTTGCAACAATCTTCAGCCAGAAATGCCCCAAGTGGGTGACTTAGCTCAGACTCCTCCAGTGGTCCCCAGCATCACAGATGCCACTCTTCAATCAAAACAATTCACTCCATGTGATATCACTAGAGACAGTAAAGGCTATGGTCCCAACAACATTCCAGCAATTGTACTGAAGACCTGTGCTCCAGAACTTGCTGAACCCTCAGCCAGTCTGTTCCTATATACCTAAAGACTGTCAATCTATTCAACAATGTGGAAATTTGCCCAGGTATGCCAAGTACAGTAAAAGCAGGACAAATCCAACCTGGCCAATTATCACCCCATCAGTCTACTGTCAATCATAAGTGTAACTTAACAGTGCTATCAAGTACCACTTGCAAAAATATTTCCCTTCAACAGGCAGGTTTTACTCTGATTCAAGAAATGTGAAGTTGGAAGGGCCATTATCAGATTCTTAGTTTACATAATATAACAGAAAGAAATATGTATTAAGCCAAAAAGATCAAGGCAATTATAAAATTTCCGTAGACCAAATGCATTGTTGACATACAATAGTTGTTTTTTTTTTGGAAGAGTGAAACAGGCAGCAAAATTCATCTCATATATATCTGCAAACAGCAAGCCTTTATGAGACCTACCAAGATATCAACAACATGAATATGAGCAGACAAAGATATTCAAGAGGATCAAAGAGATGTTTATCTCTTATGAAATGCTTGCATGTTATCTCAAACTGCCAACAATAAGGCAGCATAAGGCAAAAGGGCTCGGAGCCATATTTCGATGAATTCAGGAAGATGACAAAAAGAAATCAGTTTGTTAAGTCCTCTATGTACCTGACAGATGCTGATGGGGAGAGTTAAGGGAGTTGATAGAGTTGCTGGAGATTAACTTACTGTAGTTCATCTACCTGAGCTATTTTCTTTCTCATGACCTGTTTGTGAGCACGTGGTAGGATACATTTACCTGCAAATAATGGAGAAACCAGGATTGATGCAGATTGCACAATGGTGAGAATGTTTTGAAGGCAGCCTTTATATTCATAGTCTTTCTTGCTGCACCTGATCTCCGAGTTTCAAGAAACATTAGAAGGGAGCTTTTGAGAGAATTAGAAAGACATTGGAATTTGAATCTCTGTTACTGTGAGCTTGTAATAAAGTGCTTCTGACTTTAACTGTCTTGACTGTGAGAGTACAAGTTGTCCCACAACAACTTGCCAAATGTGACAAGATCCACTGACAGCTTCAATTAAATGAACATTTCTGTGGGCAGCAGACTCCAGAGGATGCACTTTGTTTATTTATACCACATACAGGTCTGAATGACCACTGGCACCTCCGCCAAACCTAAGTGATCACAAATATTGGAACAGAGTTAGTATAGCTGTAAATCCGAAAGTAAGGAAAAGAATAGTTAAGGAGACAACACTGTGTATACTATTTTTGACAATTGTGGGGTACACTTGGGGAGGAGGCTTTTTGGGTTCCCCTCTGAGTTGAATCGCCTCACATTAGGAGGTTTTAAAATGAACCATTGAGTTAGGAACAACTCAGAATATGTTAGCTTGTACTGCACGTTTATCTCTATTCTTTGATGGAATGTGGGTGTTGCTGCCAAGGCTAGCATTTGTTGCCATTCCTGACTGTCTTTGAACTGAGTGGCATACGTGAGACATTTCACAGGGTAACTAAGAGTCATTCACATTGCTGTCGGTCTGGAGTCACATGTAGATCAGGCCAGGTAAAGATTGCGGATTTCCTTCTTTAAAGGATATTCGTGAACCAGATGGTTCCCATAATACGGCTCTTATGAAAATTGGAAGCAGTTACTATTATGTTATCTTTCCTTTACTTCTTCCTATTTGGAAGAAGAGTCTTATTCGACTCAAAACATTAACTCTGTTTCTCTTAGATGCTGCCTGACTTGTTTCTCCAATGTTTTCTACTTTTGTTTCAGATTTTCAACATTCATAATATTTTGACTTTGTTCTTTTTTTAAATCAAATTCAAATTTCACCATCTGCCAAAATGAATTCAAACCCATGTCTCCAGAATATTAGTTTGGAGTACAGAACTGCTATCTCAGTGATATTACTGCTAGGACACTAGCTGCCCTGACCATTACTGTAAAACCCAAGAGGGAGGAGGATATCAATGATGATGATGGAGGCTGTGAGCAATCTGATTCCTCCATTAACATCATCAAAGACCCTCAGCCTGATACGAAGGAGTACCTGTACCATTTGAGAGTCTACCTTATGTTCAAATCAAATCATTGTTACAACAGGATGGGATTTATAAACATTGAAGAGCCAAGCTAATTGCATTGAGAATGAAGCTACAAAATTTGGAAGCAATGGACCTTAATATGAAATGCTGTAAATTACTGTGCTGAAATAAATTAAAGTTGTGAAAAGGGACACAGAATGTGGTCCCTAAGGTTTTAGAGCAGATCTGTAGCTCAGGTCGTGGGTGTTGAGGTTGGTTGGCTCGCTGAGCTGGTTTGTTGTTCCGCAGACGTTTCGTTACCGTGCTTGGTAACATCCTCAGTGCAGCCTCTGATGAAGCGTCGGTGTGTTTTCCCGCCTGGCTTTTGTGGTCCAAAATGGAAAGATAAGCCTCATGTCTTGAAGATGGTTTTACTGAAATTCAATCTGGTCATCCATTCCCGCCCTGCCTGTGAAGCCTTAGCATGCAGAGTGACCACCTCTCTCCACATGCTATCCACAATACTGTCAGTCTCATGGATGCTCCACAGTGTTCCCAGCTGCTGCTCCAGCTCCGAAACTCAGACTTCCGACAGCTACAACTGGAGACACCTCCCAGTATCTGGTCCGGGGCACTGGACTGGGCATGACTTACGAGATAGAGCAGAAGGAGTAGACGATAGCCTTGAGCTCTCTTTCCATTGACTTCCCCCATTAAATTAACCTTTAGATTTATCTTAAAATCAAATATCAGTTCCTCTAGGCTCCTTTTGTTCTGGATCTCTGCATTATTCCCCTTACAAATGATCAGCAATAAAAATAGTATAAATAATCACCTGATTCAGCTCTGTTCCCTTGACCCACATCATTTTTTTGAATCCTGACGCTACCTCAGGAACTCCATCTCTCTGAAGGCTCAATGATAGTTTGCCTGCTGCCCTGCTGCCTTTTAAACTGGTCCCACTACCCTGCTATGCTGCTCCCCACCACATATACACTCTCTCTCTCTCCAGTCTCTGGTGTTCTGTCTCTCCAGCCTTGCCATTCTGTTGCTGTTAAACAGTTCGCGCAACACAGCTCCATGTTTGTGTCCAAGCTGGCTTGTTTGCCCCCTGTTCTTTCTCCAAATTGAGCATGAAGTAAACTTCTGCGTCACTTTGGAAAATGACACTTCAGAAAACATCTTCCTCTGTACATTACTATGAATTCTGAGGGTCAAGTAATGATTTTTTTTCTGTCTGTGTGTGGCAGCAGTTTGAAGTGGTTTCAAGGCCTCACTTCACAGCAAACAATCTCAAGGCTGGGTGTCAAACTGCGTTCATAATTTTGCTCTTGGCAATTCTGCATTCGTGGCTTTTACATTTTTAATTTAGCATTTCAAATTCTTCAATAATTTAGTCAACTCCTGAACAGAACTGAAATGTTATAATTACTCTTGTAGTTTGCATGATGGGTGCATAACACCAATGTTTGTCACCAGAGTAGTTAAATGAAATAGCTTAGGCTCTTAACCTTAGGGAATATGCAACCAATTTTTACAGTCTTTTAAAAAAAAAATCAATCATGGGATGCAGCATCGCTGACTAGGCCCATCCTTAATTGCCTTGGAGAAGGTGGTGGTTCTCATACAATTACATGAACAATTGGAATTGGATCAGAAACAGACCATTCAGCCCCTTCAACCTGCTCCATCACTCAAAGTCCTTGGAATGTAGTGCACTCAAAATACTGTTGGGTAGTTCCAGGATTTTGACCCAGTGGGGAATGAAGGAACAGCAATATGGTTCTAGATCAGAATGCTAAGGGACTTGGAGGGGAACTTTCAGTTTGTGCTGTTCTCCTGAATCTGCTGCCTTTGTCCTTCCAGGTGAGTTATAACAACATGCCTTGCAGAAGATTCACAACACTAATTGTGAAGGGCATGACTGTTTAAGGTGGTGGATGGGCGGGCCAGTCAAACAAAATGTTTTGGCCTGGATGGTGTTAAGCTCCTTGAATGTTGTTGGAGCTACACTCGTCCAGGCTAGTGGACAGTATTCCATTGCACTCCAAACTTATGCCAAGTAGATGGTGGACTAGAGAGATATCACCACCAGTTTCCTAGTTTCTGACCTGCTGTCAAAGCGACTGTATTTATCTGGCTGGTCCAGCCCAGTTTCTGGTCAATGGTAAGCTACTGGATGCTTGGAAGTGGAGAGTTAAGTAATGGTGATATCATTGAGCATTTAGAGGAAATAGTTAAATTCTTTCTTGTTGGATATGGTCATTTTCTCGCATTTGTGTGGCATGAATAAGATGACAGACCATAAGAAATAGGAACAGAATTAGGCCGTTCATCCCCTTAAACCTGCTCCAGCATTCAATAAGATCATGGCTAATCTGACATTCCTTATATCCACTTTCATGCACTTTCCCTATTGATTCCGCTGCTGATCAAGAATCTATTTATCTCAGCCTTAAGTATACACAAGAACTCTGCCCGACAGCTGTTGGTGGCAAAGAGTTCCAAAGACTCACAACCCTCTGAGAACAGACATTCAGCCTCTTCTCAGTCTTAAATTGGCACCCCTTTGTTCTGAAACTATGCCATCTGGTCCGAGACTCTACCACGAACCCTCTCAGCATTTACCCTATCAAGCCCATTAAGAATCTAAAATGTTTCAATGAGGTCATTCTCATTCTTCGAAACTCCAGTGAGTCAAGTCCCAACCTGTTTAGCTTTTCTTATAAAACAATTCCTACATAGTGATCCTTCTCTGAATTGCCTCCAATGAAATTATATCTTTCCTTACATAACAGGACCAAAACTGCTCACAGTGCTCCAGACATGGTCTCACTAGCTCTTCGTACAGTTGCAGTGAGACTTTCATACTCGTATACTCCAACCCCCTTGAAACATGGGCCAACATTCTGTTAGCCTTCCTGATTGCACCTGAGTGCTAACTTTCTGTGTTTTGTGCACAAGTACCCCAGAATCCCTTTGTGTATCAGCTATCTGCTGCTTTTCTCCATTTCATTATTACCTTGCTCTTTTGCTCTTTCTTCCAAAATGAACAGCTTCGCAATTTCCCACATTATACTCCATTTAGTCATAGAGATATACAACGCAGAAACAGACCTTTCAGTCCAAATTGTCCATGCTGTCCAGATATCCTAAATAAATCTAGTCCCATTTGCCAGCATTTGGCCCATATCCCTCTAAATGCTTCCCATTCATATACCCATCCAGTTGCCTCTTAAATGTTGTAATTGTACCAGCCTCCACCACCTCCTCTGGCAGCTTGTTCTATGCATGCACCAGCCTCTGCATGAAAAAGTTGCTCCTTAGGTTCTTTTTAAATCTTTCCCCTCTCACCTTAAACCTATGCTCTCCATGATTGGATTCCCCCACCCCCGGGAAAAGTCCTTAGATATTCACCCTATCTAAGCTCCTCATGATTTTGTAAACCCCTATAAGGTCACCCCTCAACCTCTGACGCTCCAGGGAAAATAGCCCCAGTTTATTCAGCCTCTTCCTTTAGCTCAAACCTTCCAACCCTGGCAACATTGTTGTAAATCTTTTCTGAACTCTATCAAGCTCCACAACCTCCTTCCTAATGCAGGGAGACCAGAACTGCATACAGTATTCAAATGTCCTGTACAGCCGCAACATGACCTCCCAACTTAACTGGAAACGGTAAATGGAAAAGCCCTGGGGAAAATTGATGCACAGAGAGATCTGGGTGTTCAGGTCCATAGTACCCTGAAGGTTGCAACGCAGGTGGACAGAGTGGTCAAGAAGGCATACGCCATGCTTTCATTCATCAGACGGGGTATTGAGTACAAGAGTTGGCAGGTCATGTTACAGTTGTATAGGACTTTGGTTTGACCACATTTGGAATACTGCATACAGTTCTGATTGCCACGTTACCAAAAGGATGTGGATGCTTTGGAGAGGGTGCAGAGGAGGTTCACCAGGATGTTGCCTGGTATGGAGGACGCTAGCTATGAAGAGATGTTGAATAGATTAGGATTATTTACGTTAGAAAGACAGAGGTTGAAGGGGGACCTGATTGGGGTCTACAAAGTCATGAAAGGTATAGGCAAGGTGGATAGCAAGAAGCTTTTTCCCAGAGTGGGGGACTCAATTACGAGGGGTCACGATTTCAAGGTGAGAGGGGAAAAGTTTAAGGGAGATATGCGTGGAAAGTTCTTTACGCAGAGGGTGGTGGGTGCCTGGAATGCGTTGCCAGCAGAGGTGGTAGAGGTGGGCACGATAGCATCATTTAAGATGTATCTAGACAGATACATGAATGGGCAGGGAGCAGAGGGATACAGATCCTTGGAAAATAGGCAACAGGTTTAGATAGAGGATCTGGATCGGCGCAGCTTGGAGGGCCGAAGGACCAGTTCCTGTGCTGTAATATTCTTTGTTCTTTGTTCTTTGTTTGTTCTACCTAATGCACTGACCAATAAAGGCAAGCATACCAAATGCTTTCTTCACTATCCTATCTACCTGCAACTCCACTTTCAAGGAGCTATGAACCTGCACTCCAAGCTTTCTTTGTTCAGCAATGCTCCCCAGGACCTCACAATTAAGTGCATAAGTCCTGCCCTGATTTGCCTTTCCAAAATGCAACACCTCACATTTATCTAAATTAAACTTAAGGCTATACTTTGGCCCATTGGCCCACCTGATCAAGATCCCATTGTTATCATCAAATTCTTCTCCATTTAATTAAATTATTAATCCCTTTCTGTAAACTGTTTGCATCCCTTTTGCAACTTGCCTTTCGAACAATTTTTGCATCATCTGCAAACTGAGGAATAAAACATTTGGACCTTCAAATTGTTGACTCAAATTATCAACATAGCAGTTAATCTTGTTATTTATTCTTAATTTCATTTTTTTTATTTATTAACCAATTCTCAATTTATGCCAGGGCATTACCCTAATCCCATGTGTTCTAATTTTACTTAATAACTCCATGTGTGGGATCTTATTGAAATCTTCCTGCAAGTCGAAATTCATTTGTTTCTCTTTGAGTATTCTCAAATTTATACCAAAAGTGATTTCCCTTTCTTCAATCTTAAATGGTGGGGTTATGTGCACTTTCTTCTAATCTGCAAGAACCATTCCAGGGGCTACAGAATATTTTAAAAAGTGACTAATGCATCAACTATCTCAACAGCTACCTCTTTCAACACTCTGGGAAGCAAATTATCAGGTCAGAGGGATTTGTCAACATTCAGTCCCATTAACTTTCCCAGTGCTACTTTTTTATTACTGCTAATTTCTTTCAGTTCCTCATTTTCATTCATCCATTGGTTCCCTAGCATTCCTGGGAGGTTTCTTATCATTTCTTTCACAAAGGTGTTTTGGTCCAAGGTATTTTTTTAGTTTCTCTGCCATTTTCTCATTCCCAAATATAAATGCTGCTGTTTTTTCTTGCAATTAACTCACATTTGTTTTTTGCCAATCTTTTCCACTTTTGCTACTGATAGAAGTGTTTGCTGTCTGGTAATATTTTTCTCGCGAGTTTATTTTCATATTCAATTTTCCCCTTCTCTACCAGTTTCTTCGTCCTCATTTGTTAAATAATAAAAATCCTCTAGTTCTCAGGCTTGCTACATTTTTTGGGTAATTTCATGAGTTTCTTCCTTAGATCATGTACAATGTTTAATTTCTTTGAACAATCATGAGTTAGCTTTTAAACTGCTGAATTTCTAAGCTGTCATATTTTTGAATATATTGACATATAAGAACAGTATTAAGCCGTTTAACCTCTCAAACACATTCAATGAATTAATTAAATCATGGCTAAATTTTATCTGAAATGCATCTAGCTGTCTTAATTCCAAATTCTTTTTGATCTTACCCAACAAGTGTCACTGGATTGGAAACATTAACTCTGATTTCTCTCCACAGATGCTGCCAGACCCATTCAGCTATTCCAGCAATTTCTGTTTTGTTTCTGATTTCCAACATCTGCAGTTCTTTCAGTTTTTAAATGTATATCAAGATTGGTTTGAAGTTTTTAAAAGACTGAGCCAATGATAGCTTCTTTGGAGAATTCAGTTCCAAATTTCGACTACATAATTGCAAAGGACAGAATACAAGCTCTGATTTTAAGATTAGAATGTAGAACATAGAACTGTGCAGCACAGGAACGGACCTCTCAGCCCATGACGCTGTGCCGAACATGACGCCAAATGGAACTAATTCTTACTGCCTGCCCTTGGTCCATATCCCTCCATTCCTTGCATACGTATTTGCTTATCTAAAAGTCCCTGAAATGCCCATTTCAGTTTGCCTCCACTACCACGTCTGGCAGTGTGCTCTGGACTCCGACTACTGTCTGTGTAAAAAACTGGCTCCTCTGGTCTCCTTTGAACTTTCTTCCTCTAATCTTACACTCATGCCCCCTAGTATTAGACATTACAACTTTGGGAAAAAGATTTTGACCATCGACTTTATTTTTATCTCACAATTTTATAATCTTCTATCAAGTCTCCCCTCAGCCTCTACTGCTCAAGAGAAAACAACTTGAGTTTTTCTAGCCTCTCCTTGTAGCTCGTACCCTCTAATCAAGGCAGCATCCTGGTAAACCTCCTCGGCATCCTGTTCAAAGCTTCCATATCCTTCCTGTAATATGGCAACCAGAACTGAACACAATACTCTAAGTGTGGCCTAACCAAAGTCTTATAAAGCTGCAACATGACATCCTGACTCTCGTATTCAATTCCCTGACCAATAAAGACAAGCATGCCACATGCCTTCTTTACCACCCTATCTACTTGCGTGGCCACTTTCAGGTAGCTATGGACTTGAACCCCAACATCCCACTGTACATCAATGCTGTTCAGAGTCCTGCCAGTTACTGTATACTTTTCCTTAACATTTGGTCTCCCAAAATGCAGCACCTCACACTTACCCGGATAAACTCCATCTGCCATTTCTCCGCACATATCTGCAACTGATCTATATTCCACTGTAGCCTTTGACAACCTTCTACACTATCCACACTCCACCGATCTTTGTATCGTCTGCAAATTTACTAATCCACCCATCTACATTTACATCCGCTGAAAAAGCCCAGCAGGTTTGGCAGCACCTGTGAAGGAAGAAACAGAGTTAACATTTCGGGTCCAGTGACCCTTCCTCTGAATCCGCGCAGCCAAGTCACCATGGATACCATGCATCTTAATCTTCTGAATGAGGCTACCATGAGAGACCTTGTCAAAAGCCTTACTAAAATCCATGTAAACAACATTGGCTGCTCTATACTCACTGATCACCTTCGTTGCTTCCTCAAAAAATTCAATCAACTGAATAAAGCATGACCTGCCCTTCACAAGCCATGCTGACTCTCCATAACTAGGCCATGTTTTTCCAAATGTGCATACATCCGATTTTTAAGAATTCTCTCCAGTAGAATCCCAACCACCGATAACAGACTTACCTGTCTGTAGTTTCCTGGAATATCCTTATTCCCTTCTTGAACAGAAAATAAACATTAGTTTCTCACCAGTCCTCCAGGACTTCTCCTTCGGCTAGCGAGGATACAAAGATCTTGGTCAAGGCCCCAGAAATCTTCCTCTCTTGCCTCTCTTTACAACCTGGGGTAGATACCACTGGACCATGGGGACTTATCACTTTAATGCTCTTCAAGAGATCCAACACCACTTCTTTCTTGGTCACAAAAGGCCCCAGTATATTAGCTTGCTCCACACAAATCTCCCTATCCCGCATATCATTTTCCTGAGCGAATATCAATACAAAGTACTCATTTAGGATCTCACCCTCATCTTCTGCTCCATGCATAAGTTTCCTCCTTTTTCCTTGAGTGGTCCTACCTTTTCCATAGTTATCCTCATGTTTTTAATGTACCCATAGAATGCCTTGGGATTCTCTTTAACCATAGTTGCTAAGGTCATTTCATGGCTCCTTCTTGCTCTCCTAATACTGTGCTTGAGTACTTTCCTGCTTTCCTTATATTACTCCAAAACTTTACAGATGCTTCTTTTTTCCTTCTGACGAAATTCACAACCTCCTCGCTATTCAAGGGTCTCTTACCTTGCCATCCTTGTCCTTCCTCCTTACTGGAACATGCCGGACTTGAACTCTCCCCAGCAGATCTTTAAACAGTTTCCACATTGTTCTGCCTTGTGCTGGATCTCCTAAAACCTGGGCCCACTCATCTAATTTATTTTGCAGTAATTAGAACTGATGCTTTCCTCTCTCATGATTTTATTTAATAGTGCTTTCTGGGACAGCATATAATTAAGATGTCTTTTCTTTTTTCAAAAGACACAAACTAATTATTATAAGTAGACATATTCTGAAGTAAATTACACATTATTTACACATAAGTGTTAATTGAATGTTAATAATTAGTTTACTTCTTTTGTAAATATTAAAAACAAAATTAGTTTTGCTCTTTTATCGCTTTAAGGATCTGTGATTTCATAATGTCACTTAGAAATGAAATGAAAAGGTAAAGATACAATGGGAATGTTCAATGAACTACCACCAGTTTTTACTGAAAGATGATTTTTTTTCTCTAGGTGTTATACAAATGCATTTGCTGCTTGATCCCACACAACTCCATTTTAATTTCCAGGACTTAAGAGTTGAATTCTCCAATTACTCAATCATCTTCAGCATATTTTCCTACCTGACTCAAGTTATAGATTCCAATGAATAAACACAAGTTCTACATCTCATTTAATATTTTTATCAGGATTATCCTAGCAGGTGATTGTTTCTCACTGATAACACTCCTATCTTGAATGACTATATACTCAAAATCCACTCCAGATTATGAGCACATTATTAAAGCCAACTCGTTCGTAAATACAGAAACAAAAACTTAATGCAGTACCTTTCATCCCAAAGCTCTGTACAGTCAAGTCATTATTAAAATGTTGGAAAGATAGGAGCTAAATTGTGTACACCATTTTCTGACGATACTATGACTTTAAAAGGTGTGTTTTGTCCTAGTTTCTCTTGAAGAGAGGTTTTGAACCATTAGTGCTGAGCTGTCTAGTTCAAGCCAATTGAGTAATCAGCTTGTGAGGTCCCTGACTGTCTATTTTAAAGTTAAACAAAAGAAGCGTAAATAGCCTCGGATATGCTGTCACAGGACCAGGGTTTTATTTTAGCTAACATTAGTTGTTAGGGTTTTGAAGTTGGCGGTGGAAACTGTCTCTGTCTCTACCAGAATTTTCTCTCTCTCTGCCAGAATCACGTGAGACAATCTATTTTATTGAATTTACCTTTGCCAAGTGTGTGTTTATGAAATGTTACTATAATGGAATAGTCGCTGTTTAGAAGTTAAATAATCTATTATTCTGTTAAGTTTTCCAATAGAGTTAAAGTTATACCAATTCTTCTTTGTTTTGTTTGAATTTTAGCTGGAGGGTAAGAATAAAGTGTCTTTTGTTTAGAGCCGAGGAGTGTAACTGGTAAACATGCAATTGTTGGAGGGGATGCTGAGGAACAGAATTTGCATGCATTTGGAAAGGCAAGGACTGATTAGAGATAGTTATCATGGCTTTGTGTGTGGAATGTCTTGTCTCACGAACTTGATTGAATTTTTGAAGAAGTGACAAAGAAGATTGATAAAGTCACAGCAGCACAGGTTGTCTATATGCACTTCAACAAAGTTTTGCATGGTAGACTGGTTAGTAAGATTAGATCACATGGGATCCAGGGGGAGCTAGTCAATTGGATACAAAATTAGCTTGAAGACTAGAGACAGAGGGTGGTGGTAAAGGGCTGCTTTTCAGACTGGAGACCTGTGACCAGCAATATGCCACAAAGATCTGTGCTAGGTGGTGTGAGGTGCTGCATTTTGTAAGGCAAAACAAGGCAGGACTTGTATAGTTAATGGTAGGACTCTGCAGACTGTTGCCGATCAAAGAGACGTAGGGATGCAGGTGTATTATTTCTTGAAAGAGGAGTTGCTGATAAACAAGGTGATTAAGAAGGCATTTAGCACACTTGCCTTCATTGGTCAGAGTACTGCATGCAGGGTTTGGGACATCATGTTGTGGCTGTACAGGACATTGGTGACACCATATTTAGAATGCTGCATACAATTCTGTTCACCCTTCTATAAAAAGAATATTGTTAAACATGACGGGGTGCAGAAAAGATTTACAACAATGTTGCTAGCATTGGAGGGTTCAAATTATAGGGAGGGCCTGAATAAGCTACGGCAATTTTCTCTGGAGCATCGGAACTTTAGGGGTGACCTTAAAGAGGTTTATAAAATCATGAGGGGCATGGATTAAGTGAATAGCCAAGATCTTTACCCCAGGGTTGGAGAGTCCAAAACTAGAAGGCACGGGTTAAGTGAGAGGGGAAAGATTGAAAAGGACCTCATATATCACTTTTTCATGCATGTATGGAATGAGCTGCCAGAGGAAGTAGTGGAGGCAGGAACAATTACAACATTTAAAAGGCATCTGGATGGGTATATGATCAAGAAGGGTTTAGAGGGATATGGGCCAAATGCTGGCAAATGAGATCAAGTTGGATTGGGATGTCTGGTCAGTGAGAATGAGTTCAACCAAACGGTCTATTTCCATGCTGTATAACTCTATGATGATGCAGTTTCAACAATAAAGCAGACATTGTTAAGCAAAATAAATTAAGATTAACTAGAATAAACCAATCTATTTGCATTTAATACACATTTGAAGATTCTGAAACACACAGTAAAATACAATCCCAACAGCATCCCATTAAAATACTCAAACACCAGAGATAATCCCTTCTCTTTCCCACATGGGTTTAGCTGTGACTTCAATCCCCATTTGTGAGAACCTCATAACCTTTTCGTTGATACATCGTAAAACTGAGCTTAAATTTTCTCAGCTTTCAGGATTGTAATCATACACTTCTGGTCTAGAACGTTTACCAAACTCTTTCCACTGATGTAGCCTATTTTTAATGGTTATAAACTATGCTCTGACTTTCTTAGGAGCCGAAAAACATAATGGATAAAAACTCAAAGATACCAATTAAACCCCTTCAGACACACTCAAAAACAATATGCCACTGGTTCACATTTAAAGTCTCTGGGATGGCAATGGGGGTCATTGCCTCTCACATACCAGCCTGCTTCACCACCCTGTGAATTAGAAAAAGTTCCTGATTGCTGAAGCCGCAAAGCCCTCTTCTGCCTGGAGCTGAGCGGTTGCTTAGTCTCCAGCAGTTCTCCTCATGCCAGCAGCTTGGGGTATTCCTTTTTCAGCCAGCTGCAGAACTCTCACAATGAGTTGCTTACCAGCTTATGACTCTAAATGTTCTAATTCTGATGTTAATATCAAGGTGTCTAAGCAAGAGAGAGGTATAGAAGTCAGCCTTGCCAATTCTTCCTCAGAGGCCTCAGTACTTTCTTCCTTAGATCTTTAGGAGTTATCTTCATGGCAGAGCAGCCTGTTTCTCAGCCAGGATTATGCCATCCTGCTGGCATATTCAAGACATAAGGGTAAGGAGGAATTCCATCCAATGGTTGCAAGTGGTCTGCATTGACAGCAGGATAGATGTGCAAGTTGCAGTGGATTGAACAATGATATTTACTTGGTTGGAGGGTCATGAACGTTTCAGCATTCCCACAGGAGCAGTCCCATTTTCTTTCTGCGAGAGCCAGTGTTGTCTAATCATAGTGGGCCAGGACTCTGATGTCAAGCTCTCCTCCACCCTTCCTGACTCTTTCTGTCCCCGTGGGGGACACTTGCTCCTAACAGGAGAGAGGAGTAATTGATTGAGATGCAGCTCCATGCCACAGCTGTCAATGATGGTGCTAAAAAGTGGTGAAGTGTCCTGAACAAGAGTGCAAGTCATGGAGAGTTCTTAGTGAGGGAGGTAATAGATGGAGGAGGGCAAAAGAGCAAATGAGAGAGGTTACACATCACGCTGTGCAATGAAAGAGAGATGTTGCATGAAGGTGGAGTTGTAAACTGTGGGAAAGTAAGATAAGATACGGATGTCCTTGTACACCAGTCACTGAAAGTACATTAGTGGCTGCAATAGGAGGTGAAGAAGGTACCTGACTTAATCACCAGTATTGATGTATGAAGAGAGATTGGATTGAATAGGAGTTTAGAATCTCATATAAACCTATAAAACTCTAATTGAACCAGACAAATTAAATGCAGGATGGCCGATCCTGATGTTTCGGGAATCCAGAACCAGCAGTCACAGTTTAAGGGATTACAAGGGCAGTTAGGATTGAGATGAAGAGAAATTTCTTCACCCAGACAGTAGTGAGCATGGAGGAATTCTCTGCCACAGAAAGCTGTCGATGCTAAAAATTAAATATTTTTCAGAAGGAGTTGGATATAATTCTTATGGCAAGGGATCAAATGGTATAAAGAGAAAGCAGGAATAGTTGAACAATCAGCAATGATCATGTTGAATGGTGAAGCAGGATCGACAAGCCAAATAGCCTAATCCTGCCCCTGTTTTCTATGTTTCGATGTTTGTACAGGTCAAGAAAGTTGAGGAGGGATAATGCAGTATGGTCACAATTAGTTAAGATGCAGTTTATGACATGGATGTTGACCTTTGCAGGGATCACACCTAAAAGGAGTTCAAATATCAAGTTGCAAGAAAAATGCAAATAGTGTTGTGGGGGAGGGAGCATCATCAATGCTAGAAACAACAGGTTCAAGGACATTTGAGGACATACAAATGAATTTCATATTGAGATGGTGGTTTGCAGTGACAGAAAGGCGAGGATATTTTCATCAATGAGGGGATAACAACTTCACACATTTTGTGAAGGGTAAACAGACCAGAAGTGAGACAACTGAAAACAATATCACCTGCTATGGTATAGACTGTACCTTTGCTGCCACATTGTATACCCAAAGGACTTACTTATTCCTCTGCTGTCCACGAATATGATACCAGCTTATAGTCCAGCAAGTTTATTTGAAAACACAAGCTTTCAGAGCATAGCCCCTTCATCAGGTGAAATGAGAAAGAAGTACACAGGACACAGGATTTATAAGTAAAAGATCAAAGGTTCACACAACTGATGAGGATTCATTCAATAAACCTAAGATGCTGTTATATCTTTAATCAGTTAGAAGGTATTAATTGATTAATATTTATATAAAAATCCCCAAATTTCTTTCAAGTCATTGCCCTGAGAGAACTAAAGGTTTTATCATTGTAAAGAAGAGGTGACATTTTAGGTCAGATAAGGCATGTTAGGTGTGAGGCCTTGTTTAGAATCTGTTTGTGTTTTGGTTTGGAGTCAGACTGGTTTTATATCTAAAGTAGGAATTTATAAAACACCACTCTTACTGACTGTGTATAAGTTGTGTGCTTTTTGAACTAAATAGAATGTATCTACAAATATAAATTCACCCCATAGATTTGGGTGTGTGTGTGTGTGTGTGTGTGTGTGTGTGCGTGCGTGCGTGCGTGCGTGTGTGAGTGAGAGAGAGAGGCAGAGAGAGAGTGCATATGTATTTGTGTGTGTGTATATGTGTGTAAGGGAAAGAGAGAGCATGTGTGTGTGTCTGTGAGAGAGAGAGATATGTGTGTGAGAGAGAGGTGGACAGAGAGAGTGTGTATGTATTTGTGTGTGTGTGTGGGAGAGAGAATGGAGTGTGTGTGTGGGAGACAGAGTATGTGTGCGCGCGTGCGCGCGCACACACACACACACACAAACGTTTATTTAATACATCCTCATCATTTGTGTGACCATTTGATCTTTTACTTATAAATACGGTGTTCTGTATGCTTTTTTCTCACTTCACCTGATGAAGGGGTTATGCTTTGAAAGCTTGTGTTTCCAAATAAACCTTTTGGACTGTAACCTGGTGCTGTGTGATTTCTGACCTTGTCCACCCCAGTCCAACACCGGCACCTCCAGATCATGTCCGCAATATGTTGTTAATACAAAAAAGATTAAATGCAGAGGGCAAAAGCTGATGCTAAAACAATTTGAATGATGCTATTTGTACAGCTTAGTCTGAACTAAATGCCATTATTGAAACTATGCAAAGTTATATCAATAATAGTTCCTCTCTTTATTTAGAATGGCTTGCTGCACACTCTTTCTAACATTTGAGAAAGTTTTTGAAACATTCACAAAACAAATTTGTACCATTAATAATTCTTTGTTCAGATTGAAGGCAAAGACATGCGTTTGAATTAAAAAAGTAAAATAACGTGGAGAATTGAAGTATGAACTCAGTACGGAAAGTGCTGGAGAAACTGCCGGTCTATCATCATTTGTGGAGAGAGACACAGAGTTAATGTTTCAAGTCCAGTATGACTGTTTTTGGAAATGTGATGCTTTAAATAACATTGATTTATGTCCCAGGCATGTCTTCCATCCGATCAAATGGTAACAACTGTTTCTATGTTGGTTACATAAAGCAAACAGGGGCAGAAATAAAGAGTACAAACGCATAAAAGAACAATTTTAATGTTTTCAGGACATGCCAGATCACTGTACAGCACACTGAACTACTTTTTGGAAGTGTTGCCATTGTCCCATTAGACATGATAGCTAACTTGCCTTCAGCAATGTCGAAAATTGCATAAGAAGCTAAATATCTCATTATTTTGTTTTAGATAGTGTTAATTTTGGATGAAGTTTTGACTAAGTGCCCTCAATGTGCCTGGGATTGGTTTTGCATCCACCTAGAAAACAAATAGTAGGTCATTGGTCCACTTGGTAACACATTTGCCCCTGGATTAAGTGTTAAAGTTCTACTGTAGAACTTTAATGAAATAGTAAAGGCTGATGTGATTACTAAAGAAGATCTGCACTGTTAGAGATGTTGACCTTCAGGTGAGTTGTTAGTTTTAAACATACACAGCGAACACTGGAGAAACTCAGAATGGACAGTGGACTCAAAACATTAACTCTATTTCTCTTTTCAAAAATGCTGCCAAACCTGTTGGGTTTCACCAACACTCTATTTTTTTGTTTCAGAAATTGCCAGAAAAGCTCAGCAGATCTGGCAGCATCTGCAGAGAGAAATCAGATTTAACATTTCGGTTCAACTGACCCTTCCTCAAGACTGAGGCCTCTAACATCAGCTATGAAGTGCACTGCTTGTTTGTTATTTCATTGAAACCTGATCTCCAGAGCCTGTTTGCAATTTCTCAGTCCGACAGCTGTGAGACTATATTTATTAGCTACTTCATAAAAAGCCGATCTCTGAGTCTTTTGCAATTCTTCAGTTTCTGACGTTGCCACATGGTCTCTGGCCTGAAACTCTCTCTCCTTTCTCCCGTTTAAACTACCTTTATTTTTGATTTCTTTTAAAGTTCTAAAAACAATGCAAAACTGATATAAAAAACCCAGGAATTACTGCCCCAAGGGACTGAATAAATCCGGCTGAGTGCTGAAAGAAAACTCAAAGTCAAGAGTGGCTCTCACAGCCACAATTCTGTCCTGTCAACTTTTCTCTTATCTGCAACATTACATGTTTACATTTCAATGAGACGCCCCTTCATTAAAACCAAAAGAAACATGAACTATCAAGCCAGATTTTAGTCTGGGATCTGACTTTTCCTGGTAGCAACATCAGTTGGCATCATTATAGTTGGAAAACATCAGGATTTCATATGCTCTGCCCATTATTACTGACTTGTGGCATTCATTTTCATTTTCTTCAAGACCCACAATGTGATGTTTTCATGCTCACAATTCATGAGGCTAAGCTTCTAGTTTTTAAAATGCCGTGAGGTCCTGGAGCATAGTAGACCTTGCCGAAAGTGAGGAAAATGATTGTTGAACACAGCAGACCAGGGTTAAGTACTGGTTGAGTACAATTAAAATCTCAAAAGGTCAGGCACCATCAGTACCAGAAGCAGATTTCAGGCCAATGGCCTTTCATCAGCAATTCTGACATGCAGCCCTGTTCTTAGAAGTTTAGTTTGTATTCTATCCCTAATTCCATCAAGAGCTCTTTCCAATTCTAGTATCCCATTTAGGATTATAAAAGCAACAAATGCATTCCGCAGATTTCACCTTGGTAACCGGAAATTTAACCTCAATTAATCTTATGATTGTGAAGTAAAAAAGGAATATTCTTGCTGCTTTGGAACACATGAAACTTCTTAATGAGCTGCACTAATGAAAATGTTCGGAGCATGGTACCTTAAGTTAACACCACAGCAGAAGTGGCTTTAGGGATTTGTGAGCATTTATGAACAGGAATGCAAGATTATTTAGTAGTAACTGCAATTCTCACTTATCAAAGGTGACAACATCTCAAAATTTCCATTAAAGAATGCAATAAACTTCAGGGGACTGCTTGCAATAAAATGTGGAATTGGTAAATTTCTGCAGATATCTCTTACCAATTGCAGAAGAGCTATGGAAACTCCTGTTAGAAAGAAGCGTAAATGGTTTACACCTAAAAATGGTAAATCTGTGGCAGGACATGGGAGTGTGGGAGGGGCAGAAATCATCCCAAATTCTTCAGTCACCACTCCCACGTCACTCCTAATCTCACATCCACCTCGACCTTACTGCCATCAAGGCCAATTGTAAAACACCTCTGTGTTTCACTGAGCAAAGTTAAGCAAGCAGCTTTTGTGCAATGCTGTTGAAATGACACAAAATGAATTCATATGAAGTAATGTGAGACATTGACAAAGAGTGCATCAAAGTCACACTGAGCGATACCTATCCTTCATGTATAACAAAGCCAGTTAAAAAAAGAACATGCAAATTAATGAGCTGCCCTGTTTCCCTCCATAAAAACACATTGCAATTCATAGTTGATTAATTAGTATTGAAATATTTGAAATGTCACATAGCTGTGAATGAAAAAAATTGCAGATTAGTCCTTCTTTGTTCACGAATACAAAGGAGCAATGGATCTGGGTGAATAAACAGGCGCAACCTAAACAAGAAATTAGTAAATTAGCTTAATATTTTTGGGAAGATCTGTAAACTTTGGTATAACTCATTTATGTTATGCTACAGGTATATTGTTTGCATGAAATTAATTTGTATGCAAAAAAACACAATAATGTCTAGGAATTGGCCAAGGTGTAGTCATACTGCTGACCTCCTCCAAGTCAGAAGATGAGATGTTCAAATGCCATTTCAACAACTGAGCACATAATTGAGGAGGATACTTTGATGCAGCTGTGGGATAGATCTCCCCAGTTGGAAACGATGTCTCTAAGATGAACCCCAATTGCTCTCGTGGGTTGATTTCTAATGTATACATGTTATTTCTATCCATATTTGTAGTTGTAATATCCTGGACCTTATGATACCAATAAAGATGTGTCTATCAGAGTCCATTAAAGCAATTATTAGGACAATTTCCAGTGACCATAAATATGCAGTAAAATTCAGAAATCAGAAATTTGCTGCCCTTATTGCCTTGGTCCTCCTAGAGGATTAACATGGTGGCTCAGTAGTTAGCACTGCTGCCTTACAGTGCCAGGGACTTATGTTCAATTCCACCCTTGGGCAACTGTCTGTGTGGAGTTTGCATATTCTCCCCATGTCTGCAAGGGTTTCTTCCGGGTGCTCTGGTTTCCTCCCACAGTCCAAAGATGTGCAGGTTAGGTGGATTGGCCATGTGAAATGCAAGGTTACAGGGATAGGGTGGGATGCTCTTCAGAGGGTCAGTGTGGACTCAATGGGTTGAATGGCCTGCTTCCACACTGTAGGGATTCTATACATTCAGTAACCCACCAGAGAAATAAACAGAAGGGCAGGAAGTGTCTGAACTTACTTCATTAATTTGTGTATATTCTAATTGGCTTTGGTATACATTGTACATGAAGGATAGGTATCATTCAATGTGACTTTAATGCACATTAAACTTGGCAGAAAAGTTATGACTAGTGAGAGTAGATTGATTGGCTTAATTGGATTCTCATTGTTTCAGATATTTATTGTTTTTGAAGATATATGAATAATTAAAACTGCATGCAAATTATTCTTTAGCTTTTTTTTAACCTTTTACCTCTCTCTTCAAACTCCATTATTTTCTCCCTGTTTCTTATTGTTCACATATCTGAGTGGCATTGAGTATAATAGACTAAATGGCATTTCCTAGTCAAATGCTTCATCTCAGTGAAGTCTCTTTAACATTAGGATTGAAGGAGATGTACCCTCCAGGAAGTGTGATACTAAATTGGCTTTGTAATCACTGAGCCTCAAGGAAAAAAAGATTATAGTCAGAATGTGGGCAAGTAGAAAACTTACAAAAAGCTGAAAGCAGAACTTGGGCCTTCATTGATGTCTTTTCACTCAAAAATTGTCTTCTAGATCTCCATCAGATCCTCACAGAATTGAGCTTCCCCACTCTTCACCTGCTCTATGTTCTTTGTCTCCATTTGTTGTCTCCAGCCATCAATTTTACAACAACTATGTTATTCCTTTTCTTTTCAAATTTTGCATATTCTTCAAAGCTGTCTACATAAAGCTTTCGCCATTCCAGATAACTAAAAATATAGATGCTTCAGGAATGTTATTATTGTGTCATTGTCAGTTGACTCTGTCATTCATATTAACAAAATTGTGCATCACAATTGTTCAACACAGGAAAGTCATTCCCAGACGTGATTTTAATTAAGCCTACAATAAATGGGGCTATTGATCGTTGCTGTCAATTGACAGAAAACTATTTAACTGAGCTAATTAAAACAATTTACATCGAACAGTGTAATGGTACAATATTTTTGCCACTGCTACAACCATGCAAATCATATTCAAAATAACAGTATAACTTGCAGATTAAGGTTGTAATCTGACAATCCTGAATACTGGCTCAAACAGATAGAAAAATCAATCATGTGTTTATAGTTCTTGCATTTCACATTAGCTTTGCTCGAACTTAAGTCTAATGCAGGTCAGAGTTGAAAAATTTGTGCAAATCTCAATGGATGCCTCGGGAACAATTTTTTTAAAACTTAAGTTTAAAATAGTTTTAATTGTACAAGAGAACAAACATTCTCCTCTCTTCACATTCAAGTGATACTAACCAAAACAAGGAGCTCTTATCTCAGTCGTGTCCCTTAATATTATTTCTGTATAACTGCCTATGTGCAGTGGAGCTAATAATAATATTGTACAAGAAAGTAACTGTATATATTATTTTTGACAGTTCTATTCCATGAAACTTTAAAGGAAACAATAAAGGATTTTGCATGTTGAGTTCTATTTAATATTCTCTAATATGCCCAAAAGTCTTTTGCAATTCATTGTACCTTCTGTTTTTGCATAATTTGTAATTTTAATGAGTTTTTTTTTGCAGTTGACTAATTTAGACCTTCAATATTTGAGAATGCTCACTGAGAAAAGCAGTTATTTGAGTACATGAATGGAATATTTGTATAATTAGCTTATTAAGCAAAGACATTTAAACAAGAAGGATGTGCAATTAAACAGAACTGGCACCAACTGATCTTGAGATTATCTACAACATTGAAGATTGTTTTCCAGTAAATTTCAGTAAAGGTTTCATGGTATTTTCAAACTTGATGATTTTGATCATCCAAGCCTACTCATTCCAATGTTTTCTATGGGATAAGTTGCTGGCATTAGCAAAATAAGGGCAGTTTGCATGAATTTTGGTTGTGTTGCCTCAAACACAAAAGATTGTGGGATAATCTAATTGAAGTGTCCACAATTTCTGAAGTTTTGACCTGGTGGATTTGGAAAGATTATTAAAAACCGAAAGAACTGCGGATGCTGTAAATCAGGAACAAAAACGAAGTTGCTGGAAAAAGCTCAGCAGGTCTGGCAGCATCTGTGAAGGAAAAAGCAAAGTTAATGTTTTGGGTCTGGTGACCCTTCCTCAGAACTGGATTATTCCCTCTGGTAAGGGAATCAAGATGATGTAGCACAAATTTAATGTAGAGATACCGCATTCAACCTATGTTAGGAAAGCACATTTTCACATAAATGGTAATAAAGGTCTGGAACATTCTAATCCAAATAGCTGTTAGTGCTGAATAAATGTATCTTTGAAATGACAATTGAAAGATTATTCTAAAACCAGGAAAAAAAACTGAAGATGCTGAAAAAACTCACATCAGTTGAAAGAGAAAACAAGTTCACAGTTCAGATCAGAGACTTGAAGCTGATAAAATATCTGATGTGTTAAGGATGGCATCAGATTGAAAGAAAAATAATGTGGCAAACAGCGGTAACTCAAAGGATTTGATAAGTTTAAAAACCAACAAAAGACAATCAACTTTGAGGGTAAACTTCCAAGTAATATCAAGACAGACAGCAAGAGCTTTTTATAAAATACAAGAAGGAGTTAAACCAAAGTGAACATAGGTCCCTCAGAGTATGAGGCTCTGGAAGTAATAATGAGGAACAAAGAAATGGCTGAGGAATTGAAAAAATAATTTTCACTTGTCTTCATAGTAGAAAACACTAATAGCATTCAAAAATTACTACATTGTCAAGGGGAATAAAGGGAAGACGAAATAGACACAATGACTATGACCAGAGAAAGTAGCCATGATGTGGCAATGCCAGTGTTGGATTGGGGTGAACAAGGTCAGGAGTCGCATGACACCAGACCCAACAGGTTTATTTGAAATCACAAGTTTTCAGAGTGCTGTTCCTTTGTCAGGTGAAGTCACTTCTGACCCAGAGAAAATAGTGCTAGTAACCTAATAGTGCTGAAAACCAATAAGACTCCTGGACCTGATGTGATGCATCCTAAAGGAAGTAGCTACAGAGATAGCAGATTACTGGTAGTAATTTTCCAGGAATATCAGATTCTGAAAAAGTCTCAAAGATTAGTAAACTGTAAATGTAACACCATTCTATAAGAAATGAAAAGAGACAGAAAAGCAGATAACTACAGGCCAGTTAGATTACTGACTGTCATTGGGAAAATGCTATTACAAAATTTGTAGTACCAGAGCATTGAGAAACGCATAACACAATCAAGTAGAGTCAATGTGCTTTTGAGAATCTGAAATCATGCCTGGCAGATTTACTATCATTCTTTGAGGAAGTGGCAAGCAAGATAGAAAAAAAAAGGGGAAGAATTTTTGCATTATATTTGAATTTTCAGAAGGCATTTCAAAAGGTACCACTCATTAGACTACTTTTTAAAAGATGAATGCCCATGGTGTAGAGGTAGTATATTACCATGGACAGAGACTAACTCATAAAAGACAGAGAGTTAGGATAAGGGGGACATTTTCAAGCTGACAACCTGTCAATCGTGGTGTGCCACAGAGATCAGTTTTGGGGTCATAATTATTTACAATATCTATTTATGACTTGGATGAGGAAAGGCTCAGTGTTTAGCACTGCTATTTCACAGTGTCAGAGACCTGAATTTAATTCCAGCCTTGGATGACTGTCTGATGGTGTGGAGTTTGCACATTGTCCCATGTCCACCCTGTGCAGGGATTCTATAATTCTAAGTGGATGTATTATAGCAACGTTTTCACATGACACAAAATAGGTGAGAGATAGGTGGAGAGGATGACAGTCTGTGGAGGGAAATGGACGGTTAAATAAGTGGGTAATAACTGAGCAGATAGAAATTAATGTGGACAAAGTTGAGGTTTTGCATGTTGGCAGCATGAATGGAGGAGCTGAATATTATCTAAACAGAGAAAGTCTGTGGAAATCTACAAAACAGAGAGATTTAGCAGTCGTAGCCCATGAATCATAAACTAGCATCCAAATTCAGTGGAGAAATAGACAGGGAAATGAATGCTGGTATGTATTTCAAAAGGAATGGAGTATAAAAGTAGGGAGGTTTCATTAAAGCTATACAAAGCATTGGTTAGACTAACGGAATGCTGTAAATATTCTTGGGCCCCTTATCTAAGGAAAAATACACTACTATTGAAGGCAGTCCAGAGAAGATTGACTTGTTTGAATCTGGGTATGGAGGGACTGTCTTATGAGGAGAAATTGAGTAGTTGGCATAATCATTGGAATTAAGAGGAATGACAGGTGACCTTATTTAAAAATACAAAATTCTTAGAGAACTTGAGATGGTGGATGTGGAAAGTTTGGTTTTCCTTGTTGGTGAATCCAGGACCTGAGGGTATCACCTCAGAATAAGGAGCCACACACTTAAAACAGAGAAGGGGTGGAATTTCTTCTCAGAGTGGAGCAAATTTGTGGAATTCATCACTGCAAAGGGCTGTTGAGGCTGTGTTGTTAAGTATTTTCAGTGCTGAGACAGATTTTAAATCAGTAAGGTAATCGATGCTAACGAAAAAAAAGGCAGATAAGTGGAGATGAGGATGATCAGGTCAGCCAGGATCTTATTTAATAGTGGAATGACTTGATGGACTGAATGGCCTAATCTGCTCCTTTGTCTTACAGGCTTATGTTAACTTTTTCTTAAGCATAGTCGTGAAGGAATCCCAAGTTTCAACCTTATTCTTTGAAACAGACCCTAATTGCTAAGTGATACTGCAAAGGAACTGAAATTGACCCTTCCAGCTGGAAAGGATACTGAGGGGGAAGATTGGAAATCTAAAATTCTTGGGTGACTGAAAGTTGTTGAAACATAAAAGACACAGAAGCATCTAACCTCAGTAGATATTTATTAAAATGGAGCAGTCCAGGCAGACTGAAGACAGAAGTGAGATCAAAAGTTGAGAATGGGCAAATACACATTTGCTGCAGCCATTTCCATCACTGGAGACTTGGAGTTAAGCCAACCAGACTATCACATTCAAAAAGAGAACATTCTGTAGTGCCAGTTTGGAAGACCATACCTATATTATTTTGAGTTGCTTGCTACCCATTAAAGTTCAGGCAATATTTTAGTTGTGTAGTTGAATTCTTTATAAGCAAGAGAGATCAGAAGATGTTTTCAACTGACAACATTTAGGCTGAATGGACTATCAAGATAATTTGTGAGATCTGTTCTGTTTGCATTTATCATTTAATGTATGTGTTATAGTATACAATTGATTGCAATTTGCCTGCTAATGCATGCAAAAAACATCCAGATTCTGGTTTTAGATTTTACTAAAGCTAAGACAGTGCTTGTTTTATTTGACTCTTGCAGAGCAAAAATTTGGTTTAAGCTGTGGAATTTTGAGCTTAATTCTTTCAATAAATACCTCGAATTTTGGATTTCCCCTTTTGAAAAAGTTTGTCTTGACTGACATATCAAAATTGGACTCTCACCTGAGATTATAACATACTCCCTCATGGGGGAAGGAGCAAAGATGTGCAATTGGAGTTGAATACGGATCAAGATACAGCCAAGATTTAATTGAATGGCAGAACAAGCTGAATGTTCCACTGTTCCTCCGAGGATTTTTTTTTTTTCTTCAAAAACATAGTTGCTGCATATGTCATAAAAACATTTTATTGAGAAAGTAATTAATTTGACCAGATCATGATTGTCTCAAATAATTAGACACAAGTGGATTCACAAACAACACTGAATCATTTGGTGATAAAACAAGAACTGATACAAGGTGAATAAAAAGGCATAAAAAATGTAGAAACATAAAGGCAATATCTCCACATTGATGTGCAGGTGTTGTTCTGGGGTGGACAAACTCAAAAATCACATGACACCAGGTTATAGTTCAACAGGTTTATTTGAAGTCAGAGCACCCCTCCTTCGTCAGGTGCAGCAAGAGAGGGTACACAGACACAATTTATAGGCAGAGAGATCAAAGCATCATACAACTGATGCGAGTGCAGTGAACAAACATAAAATGGCCGATGCAGAACTCTGTTAGAAAAAGGAGACAAAAGCTTCAAATGATTAAGATGCAAATTCCAGAATCTGTTTCAAGTCATTGTCCTGAGATAATTAACGGTTTTATCAATGTCTGCCTAACTTTCCAAACTTCAATCAGGCAGAGATACAAAAGATGACATCTCAGGTCAGACAGTGAATTGTAGGTGAGGCCTCGTTCAGAATCTGTCTCCGAGTTCTAACCTGGAAATCGGGCTGGTTTTATTCCGAAAACAGGAATTTATAAAATGCCACACTAACGGACTACAAAGTGTATTTTTTGAACAAAGTAGAATGTATCTGCAAATAGTTAAATATCTTGGATGAAATGATTTGCCCCATTGGCGTGAGTGGCAGGTGATGCTGTCAAAACAGGACAGTAAGGAAGATGAAGGGTCAGCATCTCTGCTCCTATGATGCTGCTTGGCCTGCTGTGTTCATCCAGCCCTGCACCTTGTTGTCTCAGTAAGGAAGATTTTACAGATACAGGACAGTGTGGTGGGGTCACATGTACCGCATGAACCCGAGATCACGGTTCAGGCTGTCTTTGTGGGTACGGAATTTGACTATCAGTCTCGTCTCAATGATTCTATGTTGTTGTGTATCCCAAAGTCTGCCTTGGAGGACGTTTACCCAAAGATCGGAGGCTGAATACTCAAGAATTCCCTGACTGGGAGGGAACACTTCTGTCTGGCGATTGTTGTGTGGTGTCCATTCATCCATTTTTGCAGCATCTGCATGGTCTCAATATACTAAGCCTTGGGGCATCCTTGCCTGCAGCATATGCAATAGACAACATTGGCCACATGAGAATCTATTGTGCATGTGGTGGGTGGTGTTCCTACATGTGATGGTAGTATTTATGTCAATGATCTGATGACATGTCTTGCAGAGATTACCATGGCAGGGTTGTGTGGTGTTGTGGTCGATGTTGCCCTGAAAGCTGGTATTTTGCTGCAGACAATGGTCTATTCAAGGTTTAGCAGTTGCTTGAAGGCGAGAAGTGGAGGTGTGGGGATGATCTCGGCAAGATGTTCATCAATGACATGTTGAAGGCCACAAAGAACATGGCATAGTTTCTCCACTCCGGAGAAGGACTGGACATGAAGGGTACTCTGTCTTGAGGAATTTGGTGTGGTTTTTTGCCAAGGTATGTCAGAACAGGTGATCAGTGAGATAAGCATCATATCCCATTCTTATGAGGGCATTCTTCAACATCGTCAGGTGTCCATCACATCGACCCTCATCTGAGCAGATTTTGTGAATGTGCAGGGCGTCCCCACAGAGGGTGGTTTTTTAATAATATGTTAAGTTGGAAGGTAGAGAAGTGCAGCATCATGAAGTTATCCACTGGCTTGCGGGAGAGTGAAGTACTGAAGTGTCTGTTCTTGGAGATGTGTGTGTCCAAGAATGAGACTGATTCTGAAGCAACCATGCAGACACTACAAAAACGGATGAATGGACACTGTGCAACAATCGCCAGACGGGAGTGTTTTCTTCCACTTGGGGACCACTTCAGCGGCAAGGGCATTCAACCGCCGATCTTCGGTAAGTGCCTTCCAAGATGGACTTCGGGTTACATAACACAGAAATCGCTGAGCAGAGGCTGATAGCCAAGTTTGGTATCCATGAGGACCGTGATCTTGGGTTCATGTTGTGCTACAGGTGACCCCACCACACTGTGGTATCTGAAAAACCTTACGCATGCACACACACAGGCGCACACTTAAATCTGTAGGGTGAATCATTTCAACCAAGATATTTATCTATTTGCAGATACATTCCATTTTGTTCAAAAAACACAATTTGTAGTTACAGTCAGTAAGGCATTTTATAAATTCCTGCATTCAGAATAAAACCAGCCTGATTCCAGGTTAGAACTCGGAGACAGATCCTGAACGAAGCCTCACACCTGCAATTCACTGAGATGTCATCTTTTGTATCTCTGCCCAATTGAAGCTGGAAGTTCGGCAGACATTGATACAACTTTTCATTATCTCAGGGCAGTGACTTAAAGCAGATTCTGGAATTTGCAACTTAATCGAAACTTGCATCTCCTTTCTAACAGAGTTCTTCATCAGCCATTCTGTGTTTGTTCACTGCACTCACTCTAGCTGTATGATGCTTTGATCTCTGCCTATAAATTGTGTGTTGTGTGCCCTCTCTCACCGGATCTGATGAAGGAGTGGCGCTCCGGAAGCTTGTGATTTCAAATAAACCTGTTGGACAATAACCTGGTATCATGTAATTTTTGACTTTGTCCACATTGAGTTTTTACAGAGCTGCAATATCATCAATTTGAAAGAAAAACTTCAGAAACCAGCATTAACAGTAAACGTAACAATAAACATTTAAAAACAATAACATATATGCCTGTCTTCAGTTAACAAAATGTTCAATTTTTCCACTAACAAGGCTGTAATTATTTCTAGATCACTGGCAACCTATTTAGAAGTATTTAAGTAGGAAAACAGTGAGTAAAGGAGGATTCATCCGTTGTCAAGACAGTATCTTGGGACCTGATAATCTAAAACAAGGGAATAGGAGAGACATCGAACAGATATTTTGTGTTTACCTCTACTGTTGAAGAATTCAAAAACCTCCCATAGGCTCCAGAAATAAAAAAAGTAGTGAATGAGGGGGAGGAATTTAAAATAATGACCAATGTGAAAAATATGATGTGGTAACCACGAGACAAAACATTTCTAGGACTGAATGGCTTGCATGCCCAGGTCTGAAAAGTAGAGAGCAAAGCATTGTTTACAGGCATTGTTTCTACTTTTTCACAGTTTCTTAGATTATGGAAGTGTCCCAGGGATTGGAAAAATGGCTAATGTAACAATTATTCATAAAAGAAGGGAGACTAAAAGCAGGAAACTTTATGCCAATTCATCTAACGCCTCGCATAGGAGAATTACCAGATTTTATTGATGGGAGTTTACAACACCACACTTGGCAAGTTATACTTTGCACAGGTAAAGCCAACAGGTCTTAGTAAAAGGACATAATCTTTAATTTATTAAATGCTTTCTGAAGGTGAAACAAACAGGTTAAATGGGAACCTCTGTGGTCTATAGTATTCAGATTTATAAAAAAATCTGATATGTCACAAAGGTCACTACACAAGTTAAGAGCACGTTGTGTAAGATATAACATAAAGATGTATAAATATGTTAGGTAATGGGAAGCAGAGAATAAGAATAAACAGATCTTTTCAGGTTGGAAGGCTATAATTATAGACATGCGATAGGTGTCAGTGTTGGGCTCTTAATTAGTTCCAATCTCTTAATTTGTTCATTGGGATGTGGGCTGGGACAACATTTATTGACCATCCCGAGTTATCGCTGTGAATGGGATGGTGTGCTGTGTTCTTGCTATCCATTTGGTGTAGGTAGCCCCACAATCCATTTTGGGAGGACATTCCATGAATTTGATCCTGGGACACTGAAGGAACGGCAATGCATTTCCAGATGAGGATAGTGAATGGCTTGAATGAAAACTTGTAGGTGGTGGTGTTCCCAAGAATCTGTGGTCCTTGTCCTTTGAGATGGCAATGCTCAAGGGTTTAGAAGGTGTGATTCCATGAGTATAACAATGTCAGGTTACTTCTTGACTAGACTGGGAGATGACTCTCTCACTTTTGGCACTAGCTACCAGATTGCAAGTAAGGAAGATATTGCAGGATTGACAGGACTGAGATACCAAAGAATGGGTTGTGTCCTGGGATGGAGAAAGTGGGTGTCGGGTCTTGAGAAGGATGTCAGGTTCCATATGGAAATGGAGGCTGTTGAGTCCAGTGGCAGAGTTTCAGGTCTCACGGAGAAGAGGATGTTAAGGGTCAGGGTTTGGGGTGTAAAGGGTTGTGTTACACTTTATTGCAAGGGGAACTGAATGCAAGAGTAGGGAGGTTATGCTTCAGTTATACAGGGCATTGGTAAGATCTCATCTGGAGTACTGTGAACAGTACTGGTCACGCTACTTACAGAAGGATATCAATACATTGGAAGAAATTCAGAGAGGGTTTATACCTTAAGGCCATAGGAAATTGGAAAAGGAGTAGACCATTCATCCCCTCAAACCTGTTCAAGCCAAGTCTTATTTGACTAATATCTGAAATGAGCAGATTGCTTTATGAGGAAAGGTTGGACAGGCTTTGCCTGTATCGTCTAGCATTTAGAGTCAGAGGTTACTTAATTGAAACAAGATCCTGGGAGGACTTGACTGGTTGGATGCTGAAAGTATATTTTCTCTTGTGGGAATCTAGAACCAGGTCGTATTTTTAAGAGGGCACCCATTTAAAAGAGAGATGAGGAAACATTTTTCTGACAATTGAGAGTCTTTGGAACTGCCTTCCTCAAAAAGGCAGTGGATGCAAAATCTTTGAATCCTTTTAAGGCAGAGGTCAATAGATTCTTGATTACCAAGGGGATGGAAGATTATCTGGGGGATGAAGGATCATTGAATTGAGACTAAAATCTGATCAAACACAAGGGCAGTTTGGCCTACTCTTATTCATAGTTTGAATGTCCATGGATACTTTAAGTCAAGGCGATCCAACAATAGGGAAATTGACCTTTGGAATCTTCAATTGCTTGGTCAATTTCCTCAAACGCTTCACTGAGGGTCTGACATGCAGTTCCTAGCCATGCTATAGAAGTGATTACTTGACCATTGGAAAATCCTGGTCAAAAGCATTAAGTGAAATGTAAAACTGATCATTTACTGTCACCAGCTGTACATTATCATACAAGATCAGTCAGAGTTTGAATCTTTGCCTGTTCTTTTATGCATACACAGAAGCACTTAATTTACTGTTGACCCTATTTGGATGTTTAGGTGCACAAAAAAAAAAAAGAGATATTCCAAAAGATATTGGTGACTCTTAATTTCCCAATAACAATGCACTTATGGGGAAATTGTTTAACTATTTCACTATTTCAAAACAATGTGTATGAGCTGATATTGAATTTGTAATTCCAGCACATCACATCACTGCTGTCTGCTTTCCTGGGGAAGATAGTGTATTTAAGAACTGAGGAAGGGTCACCAGGCCTGAAACGTTAACTGATTTTTCTTCACAGCTGCTGCTAGAACTGCTGACTTTTTTGTTCCCTGATTTACAGCATCCACAGTTCTTTTGGTTTCTACTTTTGAGACCACAGTTTTGATTTCTTCTTCGCAACTTCCAAATAAAGAGATATTACCTCAGTTCACTACCCATCTTAAAACATGAGAACACATCAACACTATGCACTTAAAAAGCAACCTGACTAAAAAGGTGCCAGAACTCAGTAGTTATCAGAATTAATCTTTCCTGCATGTCAAAATCCCATAAACAAATTTAATTGACCAAACAACAATTGATCCATGAGCTGGGTCCTTGAAAATTACTCTTACCTATTCTTGCACATCCACATTGATACCAAAGACTTAATAATTGTGATCATTCCTCAAAGACCATTCTTTCAATTATGAATATCTCAGTTCTGAGTCTGTCACATTTAAGTCATATGAAGCCTCTTCCACTAATTCCCCTGTTAAGGTGGCACATCCTCGTTGACTCCAGACAATGATGCTGGGGTTTGGGTTGGAGGTCATAGAGTCATACAGTCAGAGATATACCAGCACAGAAACAGACCTTTCAGTCCAACTCGTCCATGCCGACCATATATCAAATGAAATTTAGTCCCATTTGCCAGCATTTGACCCATATCCTTCTAAACCTTTCCTTTTCATATGTCCATCCAAATGCCTTTTAAATGTTTCAATTGTACCAGCCTCAACCACTTCTTATGGGCAGTGCATTTCCATACATGCACCACCCACTGCATGAAAAAGTTGCCCCTTTAGGTCCCTTGTAAATCTTTCCACTCTCACCTTGAACCTCAACCCTCCTCTACTCTGGGGAAAAGACCTTGACTACTCACCCTATCCATGCCCCTCATGATTTTAAAAGCCTCTATAAAGGTCAGCCCTCAGCTTCCAATGCTCCAGAGAAAATAGCCCCAGCCTATTCAGCCTCTCCTTACAGCTCAAACCCTCCAATCCTGGCAACATGCTTGTAAATCTTTTCTGAACCTCAAGTTTCACAACATCCTTCCTGTAGCAGGGAGACCAGAATTGATCGCAGTATTCCAAAAGTGGCCAAACCAATGTCCTGTACCACCACAAAATGACCTCCCAACTCTTATTCTCAATGCACTGACCAATAAAGGCAAGCACACCAAACACCTTCGCTATCCTATCTACCTGAGACTCCACTTTCAAGGAACAATGAATCTGCATTCCAAGGTCTTTGTTCAGCAATAGTCCCCAAAACGTTACCATTAAGCGTATTAGTCCTGCCCTGATTTGCCTTTCCAAAATACAGCACCTCACATTTATCTAGATTAAACTCCATCTGACAATCCTTGGCCCATTGGCCTATCTAATCAAGATCCCACTGTACTTTGAGGTAATCTTCGCTGTCCACTACACCTCCAAATTTGGTGTCATCTGTGAACCTACTAACCATACCTCCTATGTTTACACCCAAATCATTTATATAAATGACAAAGCAGTGGACCCAGCACTGATCTGTGGCACACTGCTGGTCACAGGCCTCCAGTCTGAAAAGCAACCCTCCACCACTACCCTCTGTCTGCTAAATTCCAGCCAGGTCTGTAACCAAATGGCTAGTTCTCCCTTACTCCATGTGATTTAACTTTGCTAACCAGTTTAAATCATGAAGAACCTTGTTGAATGCCTTACTAAAGCCCATGTAGATCATATCCAACCCACTGCCCTCATCAATCCTCTTCACCATTTCTTCAAAAAAAATATCAGGTTAGTGAGGCACGATTTCCCACGCACAAAGCCATGTTGGCGACCCCTAATCAGTCCTTGCCTTTCCAAATACATGTAAATTCAGTCCCTCAGGCTTTCCTCCAACAACTTAATCACCACTGATGTCAGGCCCATCGATGTATAATTCCCTGGAATTTCCTTACCACATTCCATAAATAGTGGCACCACGTTAGCCAACTTCCAGTCTTCCAGCACATCAGTTGTGGCTCTTGATTTTACAAATATCTCAGCAAGGAGCCCAGCAATCTCTTCCTTTGCTTCCCAGAGTTCTAGAATACACCTGATCAGGTCCCAGGGATTTATCCCACCTTTATGCATTTTAAGCTGTCCAGCATTATCTCCTCCGTAATTTGGACATCTTTCAAGATGTCACCATTTATTTACCCATATTCTATCTCTTCCATATCCTTCTCCACAGTAAACACTGATGCAAAAATACTCATTTAGTATCTCCCCCCCACTTCTTGCAGTTCCACACATAAGCAGCCTTGTTGATATTTAGGGGGCCCTATTCTCTCCCTCGTTACCCTTTTGTCCTTAATGCATTTGTAGAATCCCTTTGTATTCTCCTTAAACCTATTTGCCAAAGCTATCTCATGTCCCCTTTCTGCCCTCCTGATTTCCCTCTTAAGTATACTGCTACTGCTTTTATAGCTTCCAGGGATTCACACAATCCCTGCTGTCTATACCTGACATATGCTTCATTCTTTTTCTTGAACAAAACCTCAATTTTTCTAATCATCCAGCATTCCTGACATGTACCAGCCTTGCCCTTCACCCTGACAGGAACATACTGTCATTGGATTCTTGTTAACTCATTTTTGAATGCTTCCCATTTCCAGCCCTCCCTTTACTTGCAAACATTTCAGTAACAGGGCAACCATCTCTAAGAATTTCCTCCCCATTATCATAGTGGCTGCCAAGAATGTAGTTGCCTTCCTATTAGTTTACCTCCTCCCCAGCCCCCTTCTGCTCTGGCACATCTGCCTAAAAATGGGGCACATTTCATATAGCCATACAAGTTGCCGAAGCACTGCACAGCTAAGGAGAAACTTTTGCTGTGTACTCTGTTTGTGCACAACATGGCCCCATTAAGTCATAGTGTTTATTGGTTGTGTTTGTTCTGATTCCTGGAGATCTCCTAGGATCTGGATTCAGTCTTGAGGATTTTTTGGGAAATACCCTTTCAAATGTTTACCAGTGTTGCAGTGTCTGCTGGGTGTATGATGCTGGTGGGGCAGGACATTGTAAGGTGTGATTAATAAACTGAAAATTTCAGATTGCAGCTTGACTAGTCTATGAGACAGCTCTCCTGAAAGAAACACCTATAATTATGAAGGAGTTCTTCATAGTGATCTTGACAATCACTTTAATGAGAACAAATAAACTTCTTTAAAGAACGGGACTTAATAGAAGAACTCCGCTTTTAGTAGATGCCATAGATGTCTTAATTAATGATCTCTACAGATTAGCAAATAACTGACTATCGAACTTTGAAATTAGAATTTTAAAAAAGGGAATTGTTGTTGAAATTATTGACATTTGCCAGATTTATTTCAGTCCAAAGACGACTTATCTTCTCAAATTTGAATAACCCCTTCAAGGTTCAAACCAAACACTTCTGACCTAGAATTTTCAGAATAAAACCTTTGCACTGAGGAGCCCCTTTCCTATCTTTTTCTGAGTTCACACATTTCTCATGCAGAACCTGTTTCATACATTTTACTTCAATCAGGATGTCTGCGAAATAAGAAAAGGATTTCTAAGCTATGTGTTTTTCCCAAGCAAAACAAATTCTGACACTTATAAACAGAAAGCAAGCTAATGTTCCTCAATGTTTGCTCTGTCTGCTTGTAACACTCTCCCAAAGCAAACAAATCTCCATTATCACACCAAGACCTATGGAATTCAATCTAGACAAATATAAGATGATGCACTTGGGCAGGACAAACAAGGCAAGGGAATACATGATTAGGACCCTGGGAAGCACCAAGAATCAGAAGGATGTTGGTGTGCATCGAAATTGTTCCCTTAAGGTATCAGGACAGGTGGATAAAGTGGTTAAAGAGGCATATGGGATACTTGCCTTTTATTAGCCAAGGTATAGGCCCAAAAATCTTCAGCTGTTCTCCAATGACCTACATAAGAACAAAAGGAGTGTTCACAGATGACTATATAATGTTCAGCACCATTCACGATTCCTCAATAAATGAAACAGTCCATGTCCAAATTCAATGAAACCTGGATAATATCCCAAAATGAGTTGACACATGGCAACTAATATTCATGCCAAACAAATGCCATGCAAACACTATCTTCACAAAGAGAGAATATAACCATCTCATCTTGGCATTCAATGGCATTAACATCACTGAATATCCTAGTGGTAATATCCTGGGGTTTGTATTGACCAGAAACTGAAATAGCCATATATATATAGAGGCTACAAAAGCAGATCAGAGGACAGGCATCCTGCAGTAAGTAACGCACATGCTGACACCACATAGCTTATCCACCATCGACAAGGCACAAGTCAGGAGTATGATGGCACACTTCCCACTTACCTGATTGCGTGTAGCTGACACTACAAAACTGAACACCATCCAGTAAAAAGCAGCCCCTTGATTGGGTTCACATCTATAAATATTCACTCTGGCCATCACTGATGCTCAGTAGCAGCTGTGTGCACAATTTACAAGATGCATTGCAGAAAGTCATCAGGGCTCCTCAGACAGCACTTTCCACACCCATGATCACTACCATCTAGAAGTCAAGATCAGCAGATACATGGGAAAACCACCAACATCAAATTCTTCTCCAAGTTACACACCATCTGATTTGGAACTACATAAGAACATAAGTGTTATATTGCCCTTCCTTCTGTGTCACTGGGTCAAAATCCGAGAACTCCCTTTCTAACAGCATTATGGGTATACCTGCATAAAATGGACAGAAGCGGTTAAAGAAGGCAGCAACACCTTTGAGGGCAACTAGGGATGGTGGCTCTGCCAGTTAATTCCCTGATTTAATTAAGAAATTAAAATAGTTCAGAAAATGACGTTTAAACCAAAGCTCTGTTACCTCTCAGGAAGATGTCAACAATCCCAGAACACTATTGATTGAAGAGCAGCAGAGTGCTGCCAAAGCCTTGCTTACTCAATGCTCATGCAACATTGCCAAAAAACAGGTGTAGTTAGTCTTTTATTTCAGGATTAATTGTTGGGCTTTGTGGATTAATTAGCTGCCATGCCTCAAACATTGCAGCAATATAAAATATTCTTAATTTGAAGTAAGTCACATCGGGACATCCTGCTGTCATAAGATGGTGAAAGAACTGCATTTCCTTAGTTTTTTTCCCCCCTTAATAAAGTATCTATTAACTTTGTGAAATTCAACACATGGCAACATATTTACTGAACCTTACAGAATGCAGTCAAATTAATGAACACAGACTGACTGAGTTGAAATGAGGCACATCTTTTATTACACACTTTTACTTGGAGTTGTCAAAGTAAATTTCTCAAGATTCAGAGAAACATTGACTGATTTTGAATGTTATTAAGCAGAAGTGAATTACTGAAGTCAGTATCTGAAAATCCAGCATTTGATTTCTCACAGGTAATACTAGCAAACACTTGTGTTCTTTTATTCATGAAATACAAACTCAGATTTTTAAATATTTAATTAAAAAGAGGTTTGTTTTTATTCATGATTATACACACAAATACTGATGTTATAATTGCAAAATGGGCATTTAGATGTTCAGCCATCGTCATTGCATGTCCATTTTTCAATACACATTTTTTGTTGTTTGATCCAATTTGAGTATTTGAACAATTTTTTTTTCAAGGTTTGTATTCCTCTCACAAAAAAAACACACAATCTCAAGCGATAAAGATTTATAAATCATTGCACATTCACTCTTTGATGTATCTCTTGCAACACACCTTTGAAATGCTCATTAAATGTTCCAGCTCCCAACTTTACAAGGCTGTGAGAAATGTACTTTAATACAACACAGTGAAAGCATCATTTCAAAAATATTGCCTTCTTTTTATTTAGAATAAAAGGATCTGGGTGATAAATGTAAAGATCTTGGTTCAGTGGCAAATTTTACATCAGTCTAAGCAAGTATAAAAATCATGGTATGTCAGTTATTTATACAACTGATATCTTTGCAACTCATTGACATAATTTTCAGATTTAACATTATTAATTTTTGGCTTTTTTTTTTTAAACACAATCTAATTTATTGAAAATTACAAATTGTTTTTTAAAGACTTGGAGTGACACTTTGTATACAATCAACTTTAAACAGCATCCTGACTCCACTGAAATTCAGCAGAATCAATATTTATAAGAGTTGAAACAAATGCAGAGAATTCTGGAGAAATCCAGCAGGTGTAGCAGTATCTCTGGAGAGAAATAGAGTTAACATTGAGTCATATCAGGCTTGAAACATCAACTCTTTCTTTGTGTATAGATGCCTCAGACCTGTTGAGTTTCTCCTGCATTTTTTGTTTATTTCAGATTTCCAGCAGTAGTTTGCTTTTATCAGATTGGTTAGCTCCCTGCTGGAGTACTGTGTTCAGTACTGGGTCCCACACTTTATGAATACTGTTTTGGCCTTTGCGAGAGGCAGTTGAGGTTTATTTGAATAATATCAGAGATGACAGTTATGTGGACAAATGAGAGAATTATTCACATTAGAGCAAAAAGAATTAATTTGATGGAAAAAAGGGACACTGTTTCCATTGACAGAAGAGTCATAACCAGACACCATGGATTTAAAATGATTGTCAAAAGAAAAAGGGGTGATACTACAAACACTTTGTTTTACATAATTGTTTTGCTTGTGAAGTGGACAGCAAGAAAGAGTGGAAAAAACAGATTCAGGAGTAACTTACAAAAAGAATTGGACAAATACTTCAGAGGGAAAAAGATTAGTGGAAAAGAGCATGGACTATTTGCTGAGCTATGCCAAAGAGGGAGTGCAGGCACTATTGACTTTCAATTCTAATCTAGCCAATGAAGCTGCCAGCCCTTGAACAAAACAAAGAAAGAAGAAAAAAAACTCAGGAATAAAACAATTTATGGGATATAACAAGATAGGTGGAACCAACCAGGGACCAGGCTACTTTGGGTCTGGCAATGTGTAATGAAGCTAGTTTAATAGGTAATCTCAGAGTAAAAGATCCCCTCAAGATTAGCGATCATAACATGGTAGAATTTTGAATTTAGTTTCAGAGTGAGAAATCTGGATCAGAAACAACTGTACTAAACTTAAAAAAGGAGTAATTATATAGGGTTGAAGTGGAAATGCCAGTGCTGGACTGGGTGAACAAAGTCAGGAGTTGTACAACATGAGGTTATAGTCCAACTAGTTTATTGAAAAATCACAAGTCTTTCGAGCGCTGCTCCCTCGTCAGGTGAAGTGGAGGGAGGTGCACAGATTCAGAATATATTCTGCCTGCCTCCACTTCACCTGATGAAAGAACAGCACTCAAAGCTTGGTGATTTTAAACAAACCTATAATCTGGTGTTGTGTGACTTCTGATTACATAGGGATGAGGTCAAATAGGCTGAAGTGGACTGGGAAACAAGTTTAGAAGGAAAGATGGTAGAGGAACAATGGCAACTGTTTAAGAAAATAATTCATGACTCGCAGGAAATATATATCCACCATGGAAGAAAACTTTGAATGAAGGAATAAACTAACCATAACTCTTCAGGACTTTAATGATAGTATCACACTGAAAGAAAAAACATTCTATATAGCAAAGATTATGGGTAAATTGGAAGCTTGGGAAAGATTTACAATCCAATGAAGAGTTGAACAAAAAAAAAGGAGAAAATAGACAATGAGGGCAAACTAGCAGGAAACAAAAATAGATGGTAAGAGTTATTTTTTCAAGTATTTAAAGAAGTGTGAAGTTAAAGTAGGCATGTTTGAGAATTAGGCTGGGAAATAATAATGGGGGACCAGCAAATGACAGGGAAGTTGAATGTACACTTTGAATCCATCTCCATGGGAAGAATACAAATAGCATTCCAAAAATACTAAATATAACATGGGCAAACAGTGGGGAGGAAATAGACACAACTACTATCTCTAAAGAAAAAATTGCAAAGGAATCTAATGGGGCTAAAGTCTGACACATCCATTGGACCTGAAGGGGTTTCATATTAAGATTTTAAAGTAAGTAGCTACAGAGATAATGGTTATGCGAATAGCAATCTTCTGAGAATCCTCAGATTCTGCCAGTTTTCCCAGAGGATTGGAAAACTTCCAATACATGTCATTATTTATAAATGGATAGAGACAAAAAACAAATAACTTTATGTCAACATCTGTTAGCTTAACATCTGAAACTGGGAAAATGTTAGGGTCCATTATGAAACATGCAATAGAAGCGCATTAAAAAATACATAATAGCATGTGGAGTCAGCATCGTTTCACAAAGGAGAAAACATTTAACAAATTTACTACAGATCTTTGAGGCTGTAACAAGCAGAACAGGTAAAAGGGATCCAGCAGATATAATATATTTGCATTTTTAAAAAGGTGTTCAATAAGTTATTGCACACAACACTACTTAATTAGATAAGAGCTCATGGTACTGGGGATAATCTACATGCATTGGTAAGGGAGAGGTCAACAGAAAAAAAAGAGTAAGTTGGGATAAAAACAGGATATTTTCAGGACAGCAACATGTAACTAGTGGAGTGCCACAGGGATCAGTGCTGGGACTGCAGTTACTTATAATATATACCAATGATTGGAAATTAATGTACAATTGCCAAGTTTGCAGATTACACAAGAATTAGTGGGAAGGCAAGTCTTGAGGTTGATAAAGGTAATGCACAAGAATGTTAGATAACAAGGTGCAGAGCTGGATGAACACAGCAGGCCAAGCAGCATCAGAGGATCAGGAAAGCTGATGTTTCATGTCCAGACCCTTCAGAATATTGACAGGTTACGTGAATGGAAAAAACTTGGACGGATGGAACATAATGTAGGAAAATATGAAGTGGCATGCTTTGGCAGGAAGAAAAGCGGAATATTATTTAAAATGGGGGAAATCTGCCGCACGGATGAAATCCTAGTACATGAATCACAAAAAATAGCACTCAGTGGATAATAGGGTAGGCAAAAGGATTATTGGCCTTTATTTCTATGACAATGGGATATTAAAAATAGCAAGTACATGCTAAAGTTGGACAAGGCAATCAGACGACAGCTGAATGATCTACTTTTGATCCAATGTCTTATGGTCTTCTCATTAAGCTAGTGGTCTATGTTGTGAATTTCATAGCCTTTGAAAGATTGATTGATTTATTGTCGCATACTGAAATACAGTGAAAAGCTTTGTTTACAAGCAGTACAGGCAGATCAGTGATCAAAGGATGCACCGATCAAAAAGAAAGACTTAGAGGCATACAGGTTACATTGCACAGGGTGTGTCCTAGGCCAAATCAATGTTCGCGAGATCAGTGTTATTTGAGGCGAGAGAGTGTCTATTCATCAGTCTCAATGACCAGGAAGAAGCTGTACCTGAACCTGCTTGTGCATGTGTTCAGGCTTCTGTATCTTCTGCCCAATGGAAGAGGTTGCAGGAGATCGTTACCACAGTGGGTCTTTGATGTTAGCCCCCTTTCCGCAGCAGCGAGCTGTGTAAATAGAGTCCATAGATGGAAGGTTGGCTTCCATGATGGTCTGGGCTGAGCATGCCACCTTATGTAGTTTATGATCCTAGGCAGAGCATTTGCCATACCAGGCTGTTATGCTTTCAGTGGTGCATCTGTAGAAGTTGGAGAGAGACCTTATGGACATGCCAAATTTCCTGAGCTGCCCAAGGAAGAGCCAGTGCTGTGCCTCCTTGACTGTTGCGTCTATGTGGGAAGTCCAGGACAGGCTGAGAGTTATCGCCACTGAGGAACTTGATGTTGTTCACTCTCTCAACCTCAGTTTGGTTGATGTAGATGGGGACATATTCTCCTCCTTTCTTTCTGAAGGGAATGATCAGTTCTTTCGTTTTGCCAACATTGAGAGACAAATCACTTTCGTTGCACCATGTCACCAAGCCCTCTATCTCCCTTCTGTAGTTTTACTCATTGTTGTTAGATATTCGTCCCACTACTGTGTAGTCAGTGAACTTGTAGATGGTGTTCATTCAGAACTTTGCAACAAAGTCATAGGTGTACAGGGAGTACAGTAGGGGGCTGAGGACACATCCTTGGGGGGCTTCAGTGTTGAATGTTATTGTGGAGTTGCAGTTACCTATCCTCACTGATTGCAGTCTGTGGGTCAGAAAGTGGAGGATCCAGTTGCAAAGGGTGGAGCCGAGAGCAAAGTCACAGTTTTGAGATCGGTCTGGAGGGGATAATGTGTTGAAGGCAGAGCTGTAGTCAATGAGCAGGAGTCTGATTTAAATGTCTTTGTTGTCCAGATGTTCCAGGGCTAGGGATATAGCATCCTCTGTGGATCTGTTATGTCGGTAGGCAAAAAGTAGAGGATCGAAGCAGGTTGGGAGACTGGAGTTGATGTGGGCCATGACCAGCCCCTTGAAACACTTCATGATTATGGAGGTCAGAGCCACTGGGCAGTAATTAAGGCACACTGCATGTATTTTCTTAGGTACAGGGATGATGGTGGTCCTCGAGGCAGGTGGGGACTTTGGCTTGTAGGAGGGAAGGGTGAACGATATCAGTGAACACCTCCGCCAGTTGGTCTGCACAGGATCTGAGTGCTCTCCAGGGAATCTGTCTGGGCCCATTGCTTTCCTTGGGTTGACTCCCAGGAAGCCCGATCTGATGCCTGAAGCAGTGACAGAGGGAACAGGGGAGTCTGGAGCTGTCGGGGTAGGCATGGCCATGCCGCTGGCATTCTGCTGACAGGTTCTCCATACATCACATGGACTGCACGGCATCCTCAGGTAAGGCGAAGGGCAGTGAGTTATGCTTCCTGAACAATACCGCCTAGTGTTTGGATGTAGCGACCCTGGCAAGTCATTGCTCCCTGGACCTAGGCTTCCAATGCTTTAACCCAAGTGAAATTAGCAGGTAATTGCCAGTGTGAGGAAATTAGCTGGGGGAAGCCACTATAGATTGAGTATGTTACACTTCCTCACTCAAATAGAAAGGCCTTTGTCATTTGCTTCTTCAAATGCTTGTTCTACTTTTTAATTTGATTCCTTTAAAAACTCACCTTCTTATGAACTGACTCATCAACTGAACTGCAATGAGTAATCTTAAAAAATTCACTTGACCAGTGTTGCCAAGTATGATTGAACATATTCCTGGAGGTTTTACCCACATGATCTTCCACCTCTAACTATCTAGTCATACTATTTTTTCATCTTTGTTCCCTGTAACAAATAAATTAACATTTTTGAAGAAAATGAAAACAATGAAGTTTTTCCACATGATTTCACACCCATGTTGATTATGGCAGTGCCCAGGGAAGTAACTTCTAATTTCTGGAGACTCCAGGATGACCTTGTACTGTTCAAAGAAGGAAAAAAAATCCTCAAATATATAAAACTGGAGCAGAAGTAGCTCATTTGGACTTGTCTGAACCTGGTCTGTGAGCAAGTAGGACCATGGGTGGGTCAGTTTGTGCTTTGAATTTTACTTTTCCATCTCTACCCAATAACCTTTGAGTCCTTTGCCTGACAAGAATCCATCAACTTGAGGCTTAAAAATATTCAACACCCCACTCCCACTGTCTTTTGAAGCAGAGAATTCAAAAGTGTAGCAACAATCCAAGAGAAGAGATTTCACCTCACCTCTGCCCTAAAAGTTTCATGCCTTATTTTAAAGAACAAAAACAGAAGTTGCTGGAAAAGCTCAGCAGGTCTGGCAGCATCTGTGCTGAAAGATCAGAGTTAACGTTTCAGGTCAGGTGATCCTTCCTTAGAACTGATGGTACCTAGGAAAATGTTGATTTATATGCAGAAGATAGGGAGGGGGAGGGGGTGAGGAGTAAATGATTGGTGGGGACAGAGCCCAAAGAGAGAAGAACAGTTGGACAGACAGTTGATAATGATTTGGCTAGGAGGGTGAATAGCTATTAATGGGGTCTGTTAGTGGCTAACAATAGTTAGTATGTAATGGCAGACTGAGATAACAAGGCCTGGGAGGGTCTCCAAGCAGAAAATGAGGTGCCTACTCCTGCCCACAGAACTCATCTCTTCAGTCTATTCTGCCCGGTCCAATTCCTGCCCTGTACATCTGTGATTCCTCAGGTGCTTTACGCTGGTTTCAGAATTTCCAGTTGAGCTTCGCTGGAACACCACAGCAAACCTGAGACAGAGATGTTTGCCAGGGAACAAGATGGTGTGTTAAAGTGGCAGACAACTGGAATTTCAGAGCTTTTTTGCAAGCAGAATGTAGATGTTCTGCAAAGTGGTCACCCAGTCTATGCTTTGTTTCTCCAGTGAAGAGGAGACCATATTGTGAGCAATGTTCCATGTACCCCACAAAGAGACAGGCATAACTGGTGCGCATGCAGGTACCCAGGGCCAACCCTCTGACCTGAATAAAATGAGAGGAGTTAAGACAAGTTGAGGCTGAGGACAAGCTCAGCCAAGCAGATGAGGGTGGTGGTGAGTGGGGACAGTTCAGGCCTTTGCTTCAGGAAGAAGCAGAGAGCACTGAGATTCCTGGTGGGAATCCACCCAGTTCCCTCTCATCATTAGGTAAGATTTTACAACAGTGACCGTTGTGAACCATGGAGACAAAATTGGTCTTCACTACTTCATTGGGAGTCTCCTTCCCATTAAAGAAGTCACATTCTAATGAAATGAGCAGAATAAAATTCATCCCAAGTACTTACGACACAAAAAGCATTCACTCAGCCAAAGCAGCCTCAACTTATCATTCAATTGAATTCAGTAAATGTATAGATCAGATGCAAAAATGACTTTGGACTGTCCATACTTGTTTGATGAAAGAAAAGGTTTGCTTTTCATGTACTGATTTAAAATCAGGTCTGAAATTGTCTTCGGGTCAATAAAACAATAACCTACAATAGTAACAATTTGAAACAGTTTGTCAATGCACGGGTTTTGTTGAAATATGGAATGTGATTGTGTCTGTAATAAGTCAGTCCTGCTCTTGCACGTTAACAGCATAGAAATGTAATAGTGACAGCATAGAAAAATGTAAAGCACAAGAGGGGAATATTTAGCCTGTCATTTTTGTGCACCGATTGTGTAACTACTATCAGACCTAATTCTACTTTTCAACTCTTGGTCCATAGCCCTTTTAGGTTTTGAAACTTTTCAGTTTGGTGAAAGGAACAGTTAAAGCCATCCCAGGGAGAAAAAAAAGAGCATTTCTGAAGAAGGGTCTAGGCCCGAAATGTCAGCCTTCCTGCTCCTCTGATGCTGCTTGGCCTGCTGTGTTCATCCAGCTCTACACCTTGTTATCTCTAATTTGGGACTCGATTGATATTGGATTAGGTCCTAGATATAGGAGGATTTGTGATAACAAAGAACCTCAAACAGCCTCTGTCACACTGATACAGCCATCTTTTCCCTTAATCCTTCATGCATTTGGGGGTTGCTGTGTGGGCAAGCATTATTGCCCATCCACAATTGCCCAGAAGACAGTTAAAAGTCAGAGATAGTAAGAACTGCAGATGCTGGAGTCAGATAACAGTGCGGAGCTGGAGGAACACAACAGGCCAGGCAGCATCAGAGGAGCAGGAAAGCTGAGTTTCGGGTCAGGACCCAAAAGTTTGATTGTGGAATTATATAGGCCAGACCAGGGAAGGACTACAGACTTCTGACAGTTATCCCCCTCACAGGACATTAGTGAGCCAAATTTGTTTTTAAAATGTATTTGCCTTTTTAAATAAAGTAATGAAGATAGCACAAGCCAATTTTTTGTTCTAATTCGAGTAATAACTTTTCACAAATGTGATATTGGGTGAATACGTCATTAGCTATGTAATAAATTGCATTTCTAAAAAATGTCAAGCAAAACAAAGGATTGCAGCATTTTAAGAAACAACTTGCAATAAATCAGCTTGTAAACATCTTAAATCATTAGCTGTTCAAAGTAAAGAATGTTTTTTGAATTGAACGAAAGTTCTTCCAGAGCTTCTTTATAAAAACTATTTTCCAACAGATCTAGTTAATCAGAATTTCGGTTACAGTGATAAAACAGGTGCTTTTAATATAATTTTATGCATCACTTGAAATCAAGACAGCTTCGAATATAATAAACAGTTCATTTTATCTTGACTGATTCTAAATAAAAGCAAATAATGAGAAGGAAAATTAGTACCTGCACTCCAAACGATCCTAATTGTAGAGTCATATCAAAAAAGTGCTACTATAATTAATGTTGCATTCACACATGAGCAAATATGTGGGGTAGTCATTTCAGCAGAAATTCTCTGAAACTGAACAAAATTACGATAATGAACAAGAGCACCAATTTTGAGAGATCTCAACTAGCCTGGGTGAAGGTGGATAGAAGGAAATGATTTTTTAAGGCAAAAGGCACCCTTGAATTTCCATATCTTCCTGCTTCCAAGTCTTCTATATGTCATCTGAAAATACGTGAAGGATTTGCAGAATATTTAGTGGGGATGTAAAAATTAGGCACTAGTTCTCCAAGGGCTGATTCCGATCGTTAATGCAAAGTACATTAATATTCTAAATTAAGCCTGCAGAGATGTTTAGTTATGCAGAACCGCATACACTTTGCTAAGCAACTATGCAAACATGTAGACATTCATCTAACATAAGTGGTCAAGACCATCTCCAAACAGAAGAAATTTGTCTGACTTTTCCTAGAATGCAACAACATTATCACAGCCAAGTCCCTCACTGTCAAAATCCTGTGGTCAACATCAACCAAGATCTTGGCTGGACTGACCAACCAGATAAAGGCAATGGGCACAAAAGAAGGTCAGAGGCTGGGTGCTCTTTGATGAGCAACTCATCCTGACTCCCCAAAGCCTGTCCACCATCTTGCAAAACACAAGTCAGGAGGGTCTTGGAATATTCTTCCTTGCCCGATGAGTTCAGTTCCAACAACACTCAAGAAACTCTATATCAAAGACAAATCAGTCTACTTGATCAGCACTGCTACCAGCAAAGATTGGCTCCAGTGTGTATGCTCTACAAGATAAAACAGCTCAAAGCTACTTTGATATGACTTTCCAAACCCACAACTTCTACAGGGCAGAATAAGGGCAGCATGGGGACACCAGTATCATCTACAAGTTGTCCTCCAAATCATACACCATCCTGACCTGGATATATATCACTGTTTCACATCATTGCTGGGTCAAAATCCTGGAAACTCCTGCCTAACCACAGAATGCTCAGTTCATTGAGGTCTCAGAATATGGAGAAGGACGCTTTGGACTGAGATGAGGAGAAATTTCTTCAGTCAGTGGGAGAGAGAGCCTGCGGAATTCTTGAACACAGAAAGCAGTGGAGATGAAGTTGATGAAAATGTTTAAAAAAGAAATAGATAGTTTTCTATCATGAAAGAGTATGGGGAGAAAGTAGGAGTATTGCATCGAGATAGAGGATCAGTCATGATCATGTTGAATGATGGAGCAGGCTCAATGACAAATTGCCTACTCCTGCTACTGTTTCCTATGTTCAATGAAGACATTAGGTGTAGTACAAAGCTCCAAACTAGCATTGTTCATGTTGAATCACATTGAAGATCATGATACCCAACTTTGCAAACTTTCAGAATGCAACAACAACCTTGGATGACTATCTAAGTGGAGTTTGCACAATCTGCCTGTGTCTGCATAGATTTCCGCCAGGTGCTCCAGTTTCCTCCCACAGTCCAAAGATGTACAGATTAGGTGGATTGGCCACGCTAAATTCAAAGATGTACAGGCTAAATGGATTAGCGATGGGAAATGCAGGGTTACAGGGATAGGATGATTCTGGGTGGGATGGTCTTTGCAGGGTTGATGGGCTGAATGTCCTGCTTCCACACTGTAGGGATTCTCTGAACCTCTTTGTTCTGTTAATCTTTTTGATGTAAATATACCAATCATATACAAGAATATGACCCTGACCATATCACAGGTGAAACAGTAAAATGGATTTTGTGTTTGAAAATAAGACAATCCACAGGTAGTGTTTTCTGGCAGCTTTGCCTAATAAATCTTATTCCTGTCACTGCTTCTTTAGAACACCAAACAAACAATGGGACCACTACAATCATATCCTGCGTAGGTAGATAATGATTTAAATTTGTTTAAGATAAATAACCTTAAAATGCATGATATCATATCAAACAATTATTTTTGGAACAAAAGTTTATCTCTAAAGAATTAAGTAATTTAGATGACAACTAAACAAAATGGCTTTTTTTCTGAATGCACTTTAACACTGAACAATAAATTTACAAATCTCTGAAGTGTATCAGCAATTTCTTTCTCTTTCAGGCTTAGCCTCTAACAAAAAGGACTATCATATACTTTCTCAGAATGCGAATTTGGTGGTTTTGGTTTGGGTTGTCTCTTAAATCATGTTCTGATCACAATGGAAGAGTTCATTACTGTTTCTGGTTGTGGTACTGTTCTGATTTTGGCATTGCTATGCCATTTGGTGTTCATATGTTTTTCTTTCAGAGAATGCCCACACCATGGAAATAGGTCATTTGGCCCAACAAATCCATACCAACCCCATCCCTGAACACTACGGGTAATTTAGCATGAACTTGTACATCGTTGGACTGTGGAAGGAAACTGGAGCACCCAGTGGAAACCCATGCAGATATGGGGAAAGTTTGCAAATTCCACACGATCAGTCACCTAAGGCTGGAATCAAACCAGATCCCTGTTGCTGTGAGGCAGCAGTGTTAACAACTGAGTCACTATGCTGTCCCATCTTGAATCTTGGCATTTACTGGTGATTTCCAGCCATTAGTTGGCCAGTTGGCTATTGTACTCAAATCATCTAGCTGATGTTGTGGTTGGGTATTCCTTCACCCATATGTTGCTCATGGTCATCTTTCACCTTCCTGTTTTTCAAGTAATGCACCACTTACCCCTTGGGAGTACCAACACATGATAACTGGGGAGCGTTGTTCATATGCTTGCATTTGTTTCACAGTATGAAATGTAAAGGTTCTCAATAGCTTTGATTCTTTGACTGATGGTCTTGCAGAATGAAGTGGTCTTCTCCCAATGTAAGCATAGAGGTTCTGATGAGGTTTCTTGTGGTCTGTGGTCCTTGTCATAGTCTTGACAATACCATGATGATGACTGAGGACAGATCGTTGCAATGGCTATAGGCTTGTGATCATTAAATCTGTGGTTTCCACATCATAAAACATCTGGGGTGACCAGGGTCAGTTTTTTGAAGATGACCCTTCAGCCCATTTTGTCTGGGACAATCCAACTATTCTAATCCCATTTTCCATCACTTGGCCCATAGCCTTGTATGCCTTGGCATCACAAAACACAATCTAAATTCTTCTTAAATGTTAAGGGTTTCTGCCTCTCCCACCCTTACCCCCTTCGTTCCAGATTCCCACCACCCTGAGTGAAAGTGTTTTTTCTCACATCTCCTCTAAATCTTCTGCCCCTTACCTTAAATCTATGCCCCTAGTCATTGATCTCTCCATCAAAGGGAAAACTTCCTTCTCTTTCTTCTATTTCTTTCCCTTTCTTCTTTGTCTCATATTCTCACTCTTCTTTCTGGCCCCCATAATTTTATGCATATCAGTCATGTCCCCTCTCAATCTCCTCTGCTGAGGAAAACAACCCCAGTCTGTCTGGTTTGTCTTCTTAAATGAAACTCCAGCTCAGACAACATCCTGGTAAATCAACTCTGCAACTTCTCCAATGCTATCACATCCCTTCCATAATATGGATTCCAGAACTGCACAAAGTACTCTAGTTGTGGTCTAACCAAAGTTTTCTCATTCCAGCATAACATTTGTGCTCTTGAACTCTATGCCTTGGTTAATAAAGGCAAGGACACCATATGCCTTCTTAACTACTTTATCCACCTGTCCTATACCTTAAGGGGCCAGTGTTCAGGCACCTCGGTGCTTCTCAAAGGTTCTACCATTTATCATGCATTCCGTTGCCTTGTTTGTCCTCCCCTAGTGCATCCCCTTACATTTGTCCTGTACACAAAAGACAGAACAAATCTAACAATCCAATTTACCAACTATCCTCTCAATCATCAGTAAAGAGATGGAAGGTGCATACAAGCAGCACTTGCTCAGCGATAATAATCTACTCACTGATGTCCAGTTTATGCTCTGCTAGGACCACACAGCTCCTGACCTAATTACAGCCTTGGTTCAAACATGGACAAGGAGTTGAATTCCAAAGGTAAGGACAACTATAGATGGGCAATAGATATTTGGTCAGCCAGCCCAGTGACAACCACATCCCTCAAAAGGAATAAATCAAAAACAAAACAAACAAAGCAATTCAGGTTAGGCAAAAGAACAGAAAGTACAAAGGGGAGAATTTTCTTCAGGGTTTGGATTCTTAGGACCTGGAATGCATTTCCTGAAAGGAGAATGGAATCAAAAACATGATTAACTTTCAAAAATTAATTTGATGTTATTTTTGAAAAATAAAAGTTGAGGTGAGTGGGATCATGGATAGATTGCATTTTCCTACACAATATTATAAACTACATCCTCATTCTACCTCCACTTGTTCTCCAGAAAACACCTAAACTAAAATGGTATGTTTATGCAACGGAGGAAAAAAATGGAACAGGAATAAAAGCATAATTCTGATTTAATGCATTATCTGAACAGGAGGAGGAATTGGTCCTTCAATGTTCTCAAAACTCAGGGGAAATAACATGAAAACCCATCACAAGCATTTGCAGTTGTTCAGTATGAAAAATCTCAGACACTTTAACAAGTGGGATTATCCTTCATTCTAAGATCAATCATGCCAGCAAATTCCTTCACTTCATCTTGATACGTACACTAATCCAAATTAATCCATCTGATTTATTGGCCCTTTAGTTTCAGCTCCTGTTGGAAATGACTAATTCTACCAATTATTGTTGTTCTTTTAATGAAGATCTTTCACAATTAATTTTAATTTCTGTTGCTTTGCAGCATAGCTATTTTGTATTCAACAAAAAAAAAATGCTGTCTCTGTGCAATAGAAGGCTGCAAGTGACACCGTAGCACTTTCCAATGTTTATATAGTGCTGAGAACACATTTCATGTAAGCAGGCATTGTATCTGCCATCTAAAAAGATACTATCAAACAATACTAACATATTGGGAGGTTTTTAAAACCCTTGGACCAAAGAGGTAGATATTCCATTAGTACATCAACACACTTCAATGCAAGCAACTCCACAACTAACAGCAAAGTAATGTTCATTAGATTTAGATTTAGATTATGTCAAAGTATCTTAATCAATGTACTACTTTCAATTTCCAGCATCAGGTCAGCAGTTTTATTGCTGTTGACTGTCAATAGTGAAATAACTCACAGAGGCTAGTATCCCATCACCAAGTCACCCTTGACACTGATCCATCTCCCTCAGAGCCAGCTCGCAGAGTGAACAGAACCTTTGACACTCCTGTTTATATCTGTCAGCCAGGGCTCCCTGATTGGACCAGGTTAACAGCCCAATCAGGGAACTCATACTCCAAGAGGTCCACCTGGCTGACCTCATCATGATCATTACATGTGGGCAGCATGTAATGCTCAGAAATTTTCCTCATGCGCTCAGAGCATCTCAGAAGAAATTCATTCTATTCTTCAGGCAGCAAAGGTGTCGAGGCAGTGACATCCACCATGTCCATCTTAGATTCCAAGGTATCTTCAACGCTTGATGGAGAGGGAGAATTGATGGGTTCCAGAGCAGTCAGAAAGGCTGTCAAGGAGCTGGCTCATTTTGCTGCCATACTATTTGCGAGTTTACAGCTTTCATATAGTCCAGGTGCTCGTTCAGGACCATTCACCTACCCAGACTTTATATGTCACTGGACTTGACTTCTCATCAACCATTCCTCTTATCGATGCAGGGCCATTCCCATGGTTCCTACACCAAACTTCATCCCCTGAAGTAAACTGTCCAACTCGCTTAGGAGAGCCTTGTGTCCAGCATTAGTGTTCTTGATGTTCCTTTTCACTTCCCCCCACCACCCCCAGTCCAGGAAGATTAGTTTTAACCTGATGTGGAGTCTTCTCCCCACTAGCAACTCTACTGGAGCTATCCCTGTAGTTGCATGAGGGGTGGTCCTATAACCAAATAGGAACTGGGACAGTTTGGTATCTAGTCAAGCTGTAGGCTGTTTCTTTAAGCCTGTCTTCAAAGTTTGGATTGCTCTTTCTGCCAGACCATTCGATGAGGGATGGCATGGAGCTTCTTATATGTCGAGTGCCATTCAACTTTAGGAAACATTCAAATTAAACGATGGCCCGTTAACTGTGACCAACACTTCTGGGAGTCCATGTATTGCAAGAGATGCGCACAGTTTTCTATCATCATTCCTGTTTTTGACAAATGAATTCTATGCACATCCAACCACTTTGAGTGGGCATCCACAATGACTAAGAACATTGACGCCATGTAACTGAGTCTAGAGTTACTTAGCCATTCCCACAAAAGTGAGGGTAAGTGTTATCCTTGTTGGCACTCTGGGCACTGCCCCACCAACATGGCAATGTCTGCATCCAATCCTGGACACCAGACATAACTGCTCACCAACATCTTCATTTTGGAAAACCCCTGAATGACTCTGGTGGGGTTCTTTGCTCGGGACAATCACTCTCGCTCCCCATACTAATATACTGTCCTCTACTATGACCTGGTCTCTCTGGGTCCAAACAGTTTTCAATTCTGGTTGTGAAGGCCGTTTGGTTTCCCCTATCACTGTCAGCTGTTTCAGGTTTTCGAGGACCAGATTTATCGGTGTCCAAAGTCTGATATTGTCAGCTGGAACTGGAAGTACAAATTTAAAACCATTACGGACTCTTCCAATGATGGGTAGCACTGGTGGTGTATCTGCCAGAGGGAGGCAGCTCAATGTATCTGCATTTGTTACTTGGCATCCCAGACGGTGCTGCAACGTGTAACTATGCACACTTAATATTAGAGCCCACCGCTGAATTTGGACTGAAGCTATGGGCGGCACTGCCTTGTCCTCTTTAATTAGACCTAGCAGAGGTTTGTTGTCCGTTATTATAACAAATTTATGTCCATAAAGGTTTTGGTAGAACTTCCTGACTCCAAATATGACTGCCAAACTTTCCATCCCTATCTGGGCATATTTATGCATCAGTCAAAGTCCTGGATGCATATGCTATTGGCGTTTCTCTCCATTGGGCCACCTATAAGCTAATACTACCCTGATGCCATATGGGGAGAAATTGCATGTTAATACCTGATCTCTCTTGAGATCATAGTGTGCCAAGACCTGAGAGGATTATAGCTGTTTCTTCACTTCCCTGATGGAGGCCAGGTTATGTATGAACTTTCCAAAATAATTCACCAGCCCGGGGAAAGACCTAAGCTCTGGTACAGACATATGAGCCAGGGCACCTTAAATCACCCTCACTTTATCTTCCAATGGGTATAACTCAGTCTTTTTGACTCTGTAGTCCAAATAGGCCACCTGGGATGCCTGGACCACACATTTTTCTTTTCTAATGTGTATGCCTGCCTGGGAGAAATGTCTAAAGACCACGTCCAAGTTCTCTAAGTTCTCCTTATTGGTCTTCCAGATTATTAGCACATCATCTAGATAAATGGCAACTTGGGGCAGATCTTGTAAAATGTTAACATATCATTGAGACCCGACAGTGTGGAAACAGGCCGTTTGGTCCAACAAGTCCACACCACCCCTCCAAAGAATATCCCACTCAGACCCATTCCCCTACCCCTGCATTTCCCATGTCTAACCCATCGAATCTAAACATCTCTGGACACTAAAGCATGGCCAATCTAACTACCCTGCACACCCTTGGACTGTGGGCAGAAACCAGAGAAACCTGGAGGAAACTCACACAGATACGGGGAGAATGTGCAAACTCCACACAGACAGTCACTTGAAGGTGGAATTGAACCTGGGTCCCTGGCGCTGTGAGGCAGCAGTGTTAACCACTGAGCCACCAAGGCACCCTTAGTTCTCTATTGTCCACTGAAAAATTGCACAGGCTGACAATACCCCAAATGGCAGTCTTGTGTGTTGGTTCAACCCCTAATGAGTATTAATTGTAGCATATTTCTGAAAATCCTCATCTAACCACAATTGCAAATACGCATGGCTCATGCAACACAAGCCTATCCAGAGATAGCAAGAACTGCCAATGCTGAAGTCAGAGACAACACACTGTGGAGCTGGAAGAACACAGCAGGCCAGGTAGCATCAGAGGAGCAGGAAAGATGATGTTACGGGTCTATTGTGATATCTATTTCAAGCCCACTGACTCCCACAATTATCTGAACTACACCTCCTCTCACCCACCCTCCAGCAAGAATGCGATCCCCTGCTCTCAATTCCTCCACCTCCGCTACATCTGCTCCCAAGATGGAGTGTTCCACTCCTGGACATCCCAGATGTCCTCCTATTTCAAGGACCGCAACCTCCCCACTTCAGTGATCAAAAATACCCTCAACTGCATCTCTTGCATTTCCCGCGCTTCTCCCCCTAATACGAACCCCTCCAAACGAGAATAAAGACAGAATCCACCTTGTCCTCACATCTCACCCCACAAACCTCTGCATCCAGCGTATTATTCTCCACCAATTCCACAACCTACAATCTGACCCCACAACCAAAGACATATTTCCCTCCCCACCCCTATCTGGCTTTCGTAGGGACTGCTCTCTCCACGACTCCCTTGTCTGCTCCACATTCCTCACTAGCCCCACCACCTCCAGCATTTTTCCCTGCAACTGCAGGAAGTGCTACACCTGCCCCTACACCTCCCCTCTCACCTCAATTCAAGGCCCAAAGCAAACCTTTCATATCAGACAGAGGTTCACCTATACATTTGCCAACTTGGCCACTCAAAGATAATAATATGTAAATATTTCTGTTCTGGTGTTTGCGCTGACCCAGAAAGTCACATAGTTTTCTTTGACGCAATTAGAAATGAGCAATAAATGCTGAACCAGTCTGTGATGGCTACATCCTACGAGTGAATTAAAAACAAAATTTCATTCTGGGATTGCTTTGCCAGATCAGAGCTGTCCAGGCAAAAGACTAGAATATGGCAAACTTCACACTCTGGTCCAAAATGGTTGTAAAGCCAAGCCCAGCCTCAATAGTGGGAAAGTAACAAGCAGGTTAGACCAAGCAGAGCCAATGGATGTTATCGAACTGGACTTCAAGAAGGTGCTGCACAGGAGGCTGCTGAGTAAGATAAGGGCCCATGGTGTTAGAGGCAAGGTGCTAGCATGGATAGAAGATTGGCTGTCTGGCAGAAAGCAGACAGTGGGGATAAAAGGGTCTTTCTCAGGATGGCAGCCGGTGAAATGTATTGTTCCATAAGGGTCAGTGTTGGGACCGGAACTTTTCACTTTATACATTAATGATCTAGATGAAGGAACGAGGGCATCCTGGCTAAGTTTGCAGACAATACAAAGATAGATAGGGGGACAGGTAGTATTGAGGAGGTGGTGAGGCTGCAAAAGGATTTGGACAGGTTAGGAGAGTGGGCGAAGTGGCAGATGGATTACAAGTGGGAAAGTGTGAGCTCATGCACTTTGGCAAGAAGAATAGAGATGTGGACTATTTTCTAAATGGGGAGAAAATTCAGAAGTCTGAAGTGCAAAGATACTTGGGAGTTCTAGTCCAGGATTCCCTCAAGGTAAACTTGCAGGTTGAGTCAATAGTTAGGAAGGCAAATGCAACTTTGGCATTTATTTTGAGAGGACTTGAATATAAAAGCAAGGATGTACTTCTGAGGCTCTATAAGGGTAGAGGGTCAGGCCACATTTGGAGTATTGTGCACAGTTTTGGGCCCCATATCTCAGGAAAGATGTATTGACCTCGGAGCGGGTTCAGAGGAGGTTCACGGGAATGGTCCCAGGAATGAAAAGCTTAACATATGAGGAACGTTTGGGAACTCTGGGACTATATTCATTGGAGTTTAGAAGGATGAGGGGGGATCTAATTGAAACTTTCAGAATACTGAATGGCCTGGACAGACTGAATGCTGGGAAGATGTTTTCACTGGTAGGAGAGACTAGGACCCGAGGGCACAGCCTTCGAGTAAAGGGAATACCTTTTAGAACGGAGATAAGTAGAAACTTCTTCAGCCAGAGAGTGGTGAATCTATGGAATTCACTGCCACAGAAGGCTGTGGAGGCCGGGTTATTGAGTATATTCAAGACTGAGATAGATAGGTTCTTGATTGTCAAGGGGATCAAGGGTTACAGGAAAAAGTGGGAGGATGGGTTTGAGAAACTTATCAGCCATGATTGAATGGTGGAGCAGACTTGAAGGGCTGAATGGCCGAATTTCTGCTCCTATGTCTTACGGTCTTATGGTCTTAAAGCATCTGGAAACAATTATTCAAAATAGAGTTAGTGATCACATGGATAAAGATGGGTTGACTTGGTACAGCCAACATGGGTTTCTAAAAGGAGATCAGATTTAACTGGATTTTCTTGGCAGTGTAACAGAAAGGGTTGGTTAGATTAGTACTGTGGATGTGATGTATATGGACTTTCAGAAGGTGTTTGACATTGTGCTATACAACAGAGTTCTGAGGATGGTGAGAATGTGATCAAGAAACATGGATAAAAATTAGCTGAGTGATAGAAAACAGAGAGAGTAATGGGCAATGGATCTTTTTTTGGGCTGCAAGAAGCTTTGTGGTCGAGTTTACCAGGTGTTGGCACTGGGACCTTTACCTTTTCCTGACGTCTATATTAATGATCTAGATCTTGGTATGCAGGGGATAATTTAAAAGTTTGCAGATGATTCAAAACTTGAAAGCAAAACAAACTTAAAAAGGACAGTGTAGTACTTTGGGTTTGTTTCTGTGCTGTATTACTCTATGACATAGACATATAGGTGAAAAGGGTATGTGATGATCTCCAATGCAGAGGTGATGCACTTTGCTAGGAAGAATGTTGAAAGACAATGCAAAATAAGGGTACGATTCTAAATGGTGTACAAAAGCATAAAGACCTAGGAGTACATATGCAGAGATCACTGAAGTTGACAGGACAGGAGAAAGAGAAATTAGTGAAGCATACTGTATCCTCAGCTTTAGATAACAAGAGCAAGGAGGTGATGTTGAACTTGTTGTTAGAAATTATCTGGAGAATTGTGTGCACTTCTGATACCGCATTAACGGGAAGATGTGAACATATTGGAAGAAGGTGAAAAAGCAATTTACAAGAATGGTTCCATGGCTGAGAAATTTCAATTCCGAGGATAGATTGAAGAAGTTAGGACTGTTTGCCTTGGCGAGAAGAAGGAAATCTGATAGACGTTTTCAAAATAATGAGGAAGCTTGATACAGCAGATGGAGTGGAACTGTTCCCAATTGTAAAAGTATCAAGAAGGAAGGCAGGGAATTACAACGGTTTGCAAGAAAAAACAAATGCAAGGTGAGAAAAAAGCTTTTGTGCTCATTGGATTCCGGTCTGAAATGCACAGCCTGGAAATATGGTTAGGATAGTTTCAGTTCAGGCCCATAAGACAGCATTGGATCACTATTTAAATGGAAATAATGTACAAGGATATGGGGAACAGGCAGGAGTTTGGCCCTAAGTCTTGATGTTCATTTGCAGAACCAGTGCAGATATGATGGGCCAAATATTGTTCTCCTGCACTGTAACACATCTGTGATTCTGTGATTGAGTGGCAATCTGCTTAACTGCCCAAAGAACTAACCCACCAACTGACTAACTGTCTGACTACTGGTAAGATTCTTGGTAAACTTTTAGACTGTGACCACATGTTGTGATGCACTCTAGCTGTCTTCAAGTTACGGTGCCATTCTGAAGTCTGTGCAATAATACAACAAACCCTGACAGCATTGCTTAAATTAGTGAAGCCTCAGCTAAACCTTGGGCCTCAATCCTCTGTCAGATTGTACACTGTTCACATACTGTTGGTTGAGACCCTCAAAATAAGCCATAATCAATTTTTTCTCGCAAAGATCTGTAGCTTGGGTTGTGGGTGAGGTTGTTGATTTGCTTGCTGAGTTGGTTTGTTCTCGTTCAGACTTTTTGTCACCAACAAAGTTGCTGGAAAAGCTCAGCAGGTCTGGCAGCATCTGTGAAGAAAAAAAATTTCCCTCCTTCATCAGACACTCCACTGATGATGTCACCTAGCATGGTGACAAGACATCTGAACTAGAACAAGCCAGCTCGGCGAGCAAATCAACGTCATTAACCTCAATATTTATAGAGGATTCTTATCAATGCCATAGTAATATTTTATTTGTGTAACAATTTGCAATAGATGGCAATCTCAATGGGTTGAAGAGAGTACAACATTGCATGCCCAACACTTTGAATACAGCTTCCTTTTTTTAAGGAATTGAATGGTACAGCAAAACTGTACAAAAACCGATATCATGCCAATAAGTTGGCCCCTTATTAACAATTTTTCTTCGTAGCTTCTAATCTTGTTTCTCTTTCCTTGTATTCAGAGTCTGTAGGGGCTAATTTACAAAGGACATAAAAGCCCAGTGAGTTACCCATGTTCTAAGACTTCTTAAATAAGGATCTAAGTTTTTTACTAAATCTTTTAACATTCCTGTAGGTTTTCTCCTGTGATGTGTCAATGCAGAAACCGTGACAGGGAAGGGCATTCTTTCCCACTTTTAAGTTAATTCATTATTAGTCTTTTTGAAAGAATAAAACAAGTAGAAAGATTACAATATTTACTGCAGAAAGGAATAGAAATTCATTTAAAATAGGAATGGAAAGGCATGAGCAGAGAGGCATGGCACAGAGCACAGTAAAGAAAAGAAATAACTCACGAGCAGGATTCAATATTCAATGAGATCATAGCTAACCTAAACCTCAAACTACAAACTACATTAACTTCTTAGCTCCATATACTGTGGTAGCCTTTCCAAAAAGTTCCTGATTATCTTCAATGTTGAAAAATCAATTTCTTTCAGCTTTCACAACCTTTTTGGGGAGAAAATTTGTCAGGATCGCCCATTAAAATTTCTGTGAAATAAAATGTCTTAACTTTCCTTCTGCATGGCGGGGTTCCAGCTTTAGGGTTTTGGTAGATTGTGTGAATGCTATAAAGCAGCAGCTAAATCCAGAAACATTAAACACATATCAAGGGGCTGATTGATTGGCAATACAAGGCATCTAACTTGGTGGAAGTGAAGCAAAAGTGCTCCAAATGTGATGGGAAATTACTTGCCAACCTATCCTCATCCATATCAGGACCAGTTTTATACCTAAGACCTGATGAGTGTTCTTGTGATACAGAGTTTAGTGTTTGGCAAAAAGTCAAAAATCAGGACCCATGTGGATATAATGGCCAAGCAAGATGCTTTCATAATGTGGTTAAACAGGTTGAGTATAAACCTGCATGTCCCTCCAACACCAGTGACAGCTGGTTTGATCAGGAGAGTTTTCTGGTCAGCCATGTGACTCCCCAGAGCCTGCCCATCATCTACAAGGCACAAGTCAGGAGTATGATGGAATACTCCACATTCGCCTGGATGAGTTCAACAACACTCAAGAATCTTGACACCATCCAGGACAAACAGCTCAATTGACTGACACCATATCCACAAACATCCAATCCCTCCACCACAGCCATGTGATGGAAAGACCATTTACAACCACTGTCCATAGCTCCAGAACACAACATGCATGTAATGTGCATGTCACAACAACTCTAACTCCCTAAGTGAATTGTAACATATGACCAAGATCTTTATGTGCTAAGGAGATTGAGTGTCTACTGATTAGCCTATACAATAATAAACCTGAGCTTTGGTTCAGTGGTTTCCGTTCCAGCTAGTGCACTCCACACCTTCAGTGGTAGCAGCCAATAACGTACAATGTCAATAAAATTGCATCTAATCAAAGCTTGATTGCTAAACTCACAGTTGTTATTTTCTGTGCCAGCAGGCAAATTTCAATCATGATAATCATACATTTGCTCAAAGTTGCATACTAAATTCAAACATTCAAAAAAAAACATTTCTGATTGGCACTTTCGGCCAAAATGACCCTTTTTTCTACATCAGATCATTTTTGCAACTGGTTCATCCTGTACTAGCTCTATGGATAATGGTGTGAAATGATTACACACATTTAAAGTTAAATTGTGATCTTGCTCTCTTCAAGTAGAAGTCAAAGCATTTAAAGTGGCAATTATCGCAAACAGAAATTTAAAAAAAGCATATTAACATGTCATTTTAAACATTAATGTATGCACTTATTTACTTAAATCTAGTTTAATGAACTTTCATTTGCAAATTGGCTGATTTACCAATCTATGATATTCAAGTTAAATTATGTATTTACTACCTGGTCATGAATCATTTACTTTCGATATAATGACATTTCAAATGCCCGAATGGGTCATTAATCTCACAAAAGTACACACCATGATATAAAATTTCAATCCTCATTCAGAACAGAGCCCATCATTATAGCCTGAAAAGATTCAATATCAAAAGAATGTCTCAACAGTGATTTCAATAAATCAGTTACAAGGCTGCTATCCTATTTGTCGCAACATTGCATTGCTTTCACACGACTGCATGACTGAAGCTAAAATGTTCACTTTTTTTTCATAAGCAGCAATTATTTTAAAAGAAAGAACCTGCATTTGTAGAGCACCTTTCATGACTTCATTGGTTTTACTCATGATGAGGAACTTTTAAATATTGCGATTTAGGAAACACAATAGCCAATTTGCACAAAGCGAGGTCTCACAAACAATAGTATAATAATATCTATTTTTATGGTGTTGATTGAGGGATAGGCGTTTGAAGGCATAAAATAATTTTTTACCCACTGACATGACTCATTAGATCTGTAATGTTGGGACTTTCTGAGCAAGTGTCATGAAAATAATTTTATTTTGCTTGGTTTGGCAAGGTGGCTCAGTGGTTAGCGCTGCTGCATCACAGCACCAGGGACCCGGGTTTGATTCCGGCCTTGGGTGACTGTCTGTGTGGAGTTTGCACATTCTCCTTGTGTCTGTGTGGGTTTCTTCTGGGTGCTCTGGTTTCCTCCCACAGTCCAAAGATGTTCAGGGTAGATGGATTGGCTAAGCTAAATTTCCCATAATGCCCACGGATGTTTAGGTTAGGTGGGTTAGACAAGGGAAATGTAGGGGTAGGGGAATTAGTCTGGGTGGGATGCTCTTTGGAGAGGCAGTGTGGACTTGTTGGGCCAAATGGCCTGTTTCCACACTGTAGGGATTCTATGATTTCCTGCTTGCTCAGGAGGTTACAGGATTGCAGTGAATAGGGTAGATGTAAAAAGGGGACAAGGTGATAGCACCCAATTATCACACTCCAATCCTTGTGAGAACAGGACAGCAGCGAGGAGCCAACTGTTTTTTTACTGCCCATTATACTCATATATTTGTAAATTTGAAGTTATTTAATTTTTCCAATCCTAATTACTTGGCCATTGGTGGCTGTACGCTCAGTTGCCTAGTCCCACAAGCTCAGAAATTGCCTCCAAATACATCTCAGTCTTCCTTTTAGTCATAATCCTTCAGGTTTTTGACCTGATGACCTAACACCTCACTTTGGAAGGAAGCAACGGGAAAGGAGGCCAATTAGGTTGTGTCCATAGGCTGTGTCCATAAGCAGTTCATGTGTTTCTAGGCTTGCGTATTGGATTGCTTACAGCATTTGGGTTTGCTTGCTGAGTTTAAGGGTACAAAGTCCCATGAAGGGAGTTGAAGGGATTAATGAGATGAGGAGAAGCCAACTATAAACTATGACACCCTTTGGGAGTACTCCGTCTCCTCCGAGCTCATCTAGAAAAGTTTGTAAAACTTGCTGTTAATAAAATTTCTTTCAAGTTGTTAGCTGTTGCAAGTTCTGATTTTGTCTTCCATCAAGCTGTTCCTATTGGACAAATGTTTGAATGATAGAGACAGGACTTTTTTTGGCTTGACACCATACATGTTTCATTCCTGGCATTAGATTATAATTTATAATTGTTTGCCATTTATTGGTGCAAGATCAAACAGGCTTAAATTAAAGTGCAGTGAATCTAAAGGTTGCCATTTATCCACAGCATGTTACTCCCTCAAAGAACTCCGAACTCCGATAGATGGAATGTTAACTGTGCCTGATTACATTTAAGTGCCCTACTATAATGTCATTGGAGTCACTGCTTTGGTAAGGAAGTTGGGGAAGTCAATTTTAGGGATTGAGGCAGATTGCAGAGGTGGCAATAATTCTGATGTGGTCATTGCAAAGATAAGATGGGAGGTGACATTGACAGACATGGGATACTGCAGGAGGAATGAGGGTCATTGATGGGGTACAGTGCATCACAATGATTAGCACAGCGAAGCTGTGGGCTTGGGTCTCAGGGACCAATGCTTGCAGTTGAACATAGATTAAAGAGTTGGGTCGGGGCACATGGAAAATCCGAACTGACAGAGTCAACAGGAAATGCAAAGAAGAAACCTAAGGTTTGATGGGGCCCCCTAGTTAACAAGGTGGAGTCTCCAAATAACTCCATAAAGCACCAGCTGTATTACCAGCTATCCTTATCCAAACTGTAGTTGCACAATGGAAAATAAAAAAAATCTGCCAAAGTAGGTATTTATTTTCCTGAGCACATGGGCTCTACTTGTGAGTGAATTGAAGCTTTCCAAGGGACAATTGTACTGATCAAGCTCTTACACAATACAAGTTAAAGACATCTGTAATCATAGAGTCCAGCATGTGAACCGCATGAGGTGACCAACTATACAGGATGCAAATCCTGGCCACAAGTAATCTTGACCACGTCACTAGTCATTCCAAATTCATTGTAGTCATCCCCATGAAGCAAAAATAATTATAAACAACTGCAAAAGTGTCAGCTGTAGTTCACAATTCAAAACAACAATCGAAAATCCAATGGGTCATCAAGGGCATGGAACTGATTTTCTCTCATCTTGAATGAAAATATTTGATCAAATACTCTTAAATGCAATGTTGCCTTTCTTCTGCGACGTGGAGATGATAGGGTTGTGGCAACAAGATGTCAGTAATCCTATGACTTGCACAATCTCCTATTGCATTCATGTGACATGGCCTCTGTTGCCTACATCGGAATAAAATCCACTTTGTCAGAACCATGTTCAGGTATTCCATGGCTTTCCTTGTCAGAATCTTTCCTATCCCACTACATGGAGGACTATGCTGAACTATCATTAGTGAGGGATGCGAATGATGATTGCTCACATTTACAAGGTCAGAAATCACATCACACCAGGTTATGTTCCAACAGGTTTATTTGAAATCACAAGTTCTCAGAGCGCTGCTCCTTTGTCAGGTGACCTGATGAAAGAGCAGTGCTCAGAAAGCTTGTGATTTCAAATAAACCTATAACCTGGAGTTGTGTGACTTCTGACCTTGTCCACCCCAATCCAACACCAGCACCTCCACATCACATTAATAAGGACCTGTTCTGTTACTGATTCCCTCACATAAGTTCATTGGAAGTGTGACTAATAGATCAGTCGCAGCAGGGGTCATCAGTGCTGTGGCTGCATTGAAATGAAGGTGCAGAGAAAATGAGGAGGAACAAATGTATCAGCGAGATCAGGCCAAGCAGCCATCACAGTGAGACGTTGCAGTTGGAGGTTCCCTCAGGATATGGAGGAGATATAGGAGACCCAGATGCCTACTGTTCTCAGTGCAATTTCCTCCAGGTGAGGGAGGTACATTGCTGCCTCAGACTGAGGATTCACCAGGACACCATCACAGAACTGTGCCATCTGCTGAAGTTGAGCTTGCAACCCGAAGGAGTGAGTGGCCGTCCCAGTCCAGTGGCCATCAAGGTGATCCTGCGCCAATGTTTTTTTTACAACTAGCTGCTTCCAAGCATCCACTGGGGACCAGACTGGGATTTTTCCATTCTCAAGCACAAATGTAACAAAGCTGTGACTGATGCAATGTCATGCAAAATCACACAAATTCATCTCATTTCCCCATGTTGACGTCAGTACTTCAGCCAGGGCATCATTGTTTAGCCAACATAGCTGTCTTTACCCAGCAGCAGGGTATGATAGACTGCACACACCATCGTAAGGTACATAACCATATCGTGACATGCTAGCTTCACCAAAAGGAATGGTTCCACCATCAAGGTACAAGTCATCTGAAAACATTTGAAGCACAACTTAGAAGTCCGTTCCAGGTACCATGATGCTATGTTCCCGAGAACTCTCATGTTTTAAGGACTGCATGCTTTACACGGGAAGGTTACTGAGTGATAAGGGCTATTTTCTGCAACAATGGCTGATTACTCTGTTATGCAACCCCCTGACTGAGGCTGAGTATAGGAACGGTGCAGCCTATTAATCACACAGGGCCATTGTTTAACAGTTGAAAGATCGTGTAAAGACAAGGTTCTGATGCTCAGGTCAGTTTGGTTGTGTCCATACAATACAATCCAGACAGAGTTTGCTCTGTAATCTTAACAAGCTGTGCCCTGAACAAAACCTGCAGCAGGCAAAGAGGGGATGTGATAGGACACTGAGGAGCTGCGAGAGTGGCAGTAGTTTTCCGAGGAGTGAGAGAAGCACAACATCGTGGGCCGAAGGGCCTGTACTTTGCTGTACTGTTCTATGTTTTATAAGTTGAGTGTGAAAAAATTCAAGACTGCTGTCTCACAAAATCTGTCAGTTTGTTCTTGGTAAGAAGAGGCTGTTTGGGATTGAGCATAAGTATCTTAGAACCAAAAAGAACGTACATTTATAAAAAAAGCCAACTACTTGGATTTCAGGAAGAAACACAAGCAAAAGACAGTTAAAATTAAATCAAGTAAAGAAAATACTAAAGTAAATTAGAAGGAAAATAAAGGTAATGTAAGTGAAGTTGTTATTGGTAAGTTTGATAGTAAATTTCTATTTATTCCAAGGATAAATAATAATCTTGAAGGTTATGGGATGGCAAGAGAATATTTTTATTTAGAGGTGTTGAATCTTTAGAATTCTCTAACCCAGAGGGCTGTGGAAGCTCAGTCTTCAAGTATATTTAAAATAGAAGTTGATGCATTTCCGATTGTCAATGGCATAAATATTTATGGAGATAATATGGTTAAAAGGCATAGTCATGTAGAATCAGCCATGATTGTACTAAATGGCACACAAAGAGATTCAAGTTATGTTACAGCTGTGCACAGTGCTGGTAAGGCCTCATCTGTTATACTTCATTCAGTACCATATCTTAAGATGCCTGGTGTGGATGCACAGTAGAATTACAAAATTATACTGTAGATGAGAGAGTAATATTACAGGTTGTATAGAGTATAATAAGTTCTTGCATTCTGATTCATAAAGGAGATTGCAGAGATTTCTTTATTATTCGTTCACAGGATGCGGACATCACTGGCTAGGACAGTATTTATTGTGCATTCCTAATTGTTAAGAATCAATCACGTTGCTGCAGGCCAGACGAGATAAGGAGAGCAACCACAAACAAAATCAGTAATTGCTGGAAAAGCTCAACAGGTCTGGCAGCATCATGGAGAGAAATCAGAGTTAACGTCTCATCTCCAGTAAACCTTCCTCAGATAAGGAGAGCAGTTCCCCTTCCCTAAGGAGCATTAGTGAGCCAAATTTTTGTTAAGGTTACCTGGTCACCATTATTCCAGATCTTACTGAATTAAAATTCTATCAAATAATATGAACAAGCATGAAAATATAGTGATTTCTGCATATAGACAATTAGCTCTTTTTTGCTCAATCACAACGTTCAATTGCTCACCACTTAGAAGTACCTTGTTTCTTTTAGGCCTGAAGTGATCTTAGACTGTCTTAGGCTCAAGTCCATTCACTGCAGTTTTGCCTACTCACTCATCTATTATTTTAACCAGTTTGGCTCCCACATAAAGCTTTTACTGTTCCAGCTGTTATAATGGAGCTAAGTGGGTACATTGTTTATTTTTGTAATTCTATTCATCCACTGCTCACAACAGATTTTAAATTTATCCAGGTTGGCGATACCGTGACAAATTCAATTATCAGATCAAGTCAGTCAGGTTTCTTTAGTCAACAAAGAATAACTGGTTTAGTATCAACTCAAACATATTTAAACAAAAATGACAGTCAAACACTTTGGATGATGCAAACATTTATGGATATACACCCTTTCAAAAAACACACATGTCTGAGGAATAACAAGAAAGAAAGGAAGCTCTGCAATATGTTTTCCTTTAAATACTTTGGCCAAGTATTAGATGAAAATAAAAAGTTACATACTGCCCCAAATGGTATTCTAATTTTGAGGTTATTCCGCACACACATACGAGGCACCAACACTGGCGTGCCTTCCTGGAATAGTTGTAGTTAGTTGATTTGCTTCAGATGTTGAGTAGATTTCAAGAAAATCCTCTCTGGAATTCTTCATGAAAGATAAAGGTGACTTTCTGAGAGGAGTTACAAAGTCAAACAGAGCGAACAATGGACAGTTGCCTCTCAAGGATGTCTCAAATTCTCTCTGTGGATTAAAAATGTAAATATTTTATCCCACTGACAAACTGGGACCTCTCTTTGAATGTTCTGCAGACTGCATGACTCCTTCCACTTCCCTGCTTCTGTTGGGTGTAACACTGTACCCTGTGATTCTTTTTCTTGATAAAGTGTTGTTTGTTTAAAATTTCAAGATGTATCCACATGGGTCCACATATCATTGAAATAACAATATTTGCATCACATCTCTTCATAGCACAGTAAACTTAACCGAATGTCTTATTTAGTCAGTGTATTATTAATGTTAATAGTAGTATTTATAAATGCATCTAAGCTTCACAGAAGTATCTCAACAGCTTTTGGCAACAAGATGAATTTTGGAATACTGACTGTTACATAGCAAATCACATTAATATATGATGCTTAGCAACAAATAAGTGGATTGAAACTACATGACCTCACCTTTATTTCATATCATTGCAAAATCAACAGTGTTCCATCTCAATCTAATGCTTTTCTATATTCAGATTTGGTTTCAAACATAATATATGATATTACATAATAAAATATTTATAGTAATGTGTTGGAGACTTGGAATAAACTCATATAATATTCTATTGGTTTAATATAAACTTAGTACGTGATGCCAGTTAGTAATTACACTTCTCCAAATTCGGTAGCAATTTATGAAAGTACTATAGTCTGATATCAATAGCTTTAAAATCCTGTTCATAATGCTTTCTTGAAAGCACATATAATCTGTGATTTTAGGTCAAATATTTCTGTTATCATCATTCAAGGAACATGGAAAATTAATAATTATCATTAGGATATAGACCGTGTGGAAAGTGGTTGTTGGAGGTCAATGCAGAGAAATGTAAGGTGATGCTGCTGAGCAGGAAGAACATAGACAGAATATAAAGTAAGGTGTCCTATTGTAAAGAGGGTGTAGGAGCAGAGCAACCCACTTGTATATGTGCACAGATCATCGACGGTGGAAGAACAAAAGAACACAAGAAATAGGAGTAGTAGTTGGCAATTGAGACTGTCAAGCCTGTCCCATCATTCAATATGATCGTAGCATATCTCATCCTGATCTAAGTCAGAAGTCACACAACACCAGGTTATAGTTCAACAGATTTATTCGAAATCATAAGCTTTCAGAGTGCTGGTCCTTCGTCAGGTGAAGTAGAGCGAAGCATATAGGCACAGAATATATAGGTGGAGAGATAATGGCAAGATAATTCCACGTAATTAAGAGTGTCAACAGATATGTAAAAATAGTGTGTGTAAAATGTCAGAAACGAAAACAGAAATTGCTGGAAAAGCTCATCAGGTCTGGCAGCACCAAAGTTAATGTTTCGGGTCCTGTGATCCTTCTTCAGAACAGTAAAGTGTTAACAGCTGAATAGCATGTGAAGGGATGACCTACAAACTAATTAATTAAGGCAGAGAGATAATTACAAATAATCAAAAATAAGATGGTCCTAGAGACAAACTAAATGGCTGGAATAACATTCACTCAACTCCATTATCCTGTCCACTCAACTCTTTAAACTATTATAGAAGATCTTTCTTCTCCTTAAATGTATTCCGTGTCTGGCACCCACCGCACTCAGGTGTAGCGAATGCTACAGATTCACAACTCTTTACGAGAAGTAATTCCTCCTCATCTCTGTGTGAAATCTGCTACCCCTTATCATAAAACTATGACCTCTCATTCTAGACAGCTCCACAACAGGGAACTTCTCTGTATCTACTTTGTCAGTCCCCTTTAACATCTCATACACTTAAATTAGATTTACTCTCATTCTTTTAAACTCTTGAGATTATATTTTTAAAATGCAGCAGTTAATGAAGTGTACGGGGTCCTGGTATTAATATGGGCATAGCATACAAGAGTTTGTATGAGACACTTGTCAGATCTCAGCTAGTATATTGTATCCAGTTCTGAGAGCCATACTGTAGGGATAAAAAAAAGTCTTAGAATTTGAAATCTTATCTTGCAATTCATTCACTGGGAATTCAAACTTTTTAAAAAAATTATCGGTCTCTGCAGTGATTGTATGGTTTTTAATTTATTGATAGATGTGAGCAAAGCAAGCTGGGTCAGCATTTATCGTCCATCCCAAAATGCCCTAGCGATAATGGAGGTGAGCTGCCACTTGAATCACAACAGTTCTTGAAGCGCAGGCAAATCCACATTGTCGTTAAAAAGAAAATTCTCTGATTTTGACTCCTCAACATGAAGGAACGGCTCTAAGTCGGGATGACTGAAGGATTGGAGGGGATCATGGTGGTGTTCCCATGTATTTGTTGCCTTTGTGGTTCTAAGTGTTAAAAGTCATGGGTTTGCAAGTTATTATAATAAATCTTGTAAATGGTGCACACAGTTAATGCAGTGCAACAGTAATGGAGACAGTGAATATTGAAGATTATGATTGGGTGACATCAAGCAGGCTAGCTTGTCCTGACTGGTATTGAGCCTCAACAGTTTTGTTGGAGCTACATTCATCCATACAAGTGGAGGGTATTCCATTGCACTCCTGAATCTTGCCTAGTAGATGGTGGGCAGATATTAAGGAGTCAAGAGGTGAGTTAGTTGCCGTGGAATTAATAGTGTGCTCTTGCAGCCAATGCATTTATATGTCTGTTCCAGTTCAACTTCTGGTCAATGGTAACCTCCCACATGTTGATAGTGGGTGAATCAGTGCTGGTAATGCCCATTGAATAATAAGGGTAGATGGTTAGATCCTTTCTTGTTGGAGATGGTAATTGCCTGGCACTTCTGTAGCTTGAATGGTACATGCCACTTATCACCCCAAGTCTTGCTTCACATAGACATGAAATACTTCAATATCTCAGGAGTCACAAATGGTACTGAACATTTTGGAGTTAATAGCAAACATTCCCACTTCTGACATGATAATGGAGGCAAGATCAATGATAAAGCAACCAAAGATAGGACACTACCCTGAGGAATTCCTGTTGATATATCTTCAAGATGAGGCATGCTGTATGACACTATGACTCAGTGGGATGGCTGACCTCCAACAGCTACAACCATCTTCCTTTGTGCTAAGTATGATATCAACTAAAAGGGAATTTGCCCTTTGATTTTCATCAACTCTAGTTTTGCTTGGGCTCCTTAAATCCCTACTCTCAGTTTATACATGGAATTCAGCTATTTTTGTCCATGTTTGGGCCAAGACTGTAGTTATGTCAGAAGCTAAGTGGCCCTGGTTGAGCTCAAACTAAGTATAAATGAGCTGAGTCGTTGTAACTTGATAGGACTGTCCACATCTTCCACTTTGATGATGGTGAAGAGTAAACTGATAGAATAATACATAGTCAGGTTAGATTTATCCTGATTTTTTTTGTGAGCACTACATATCTGGGCAATTTTACACAATGCTAGATGTGCTGGTAAAGTTTGACTAGGGGTATCGTTTGTTCTGGGTTACAAGTCTTCAGCACCTTTGTTTGCAGTATCCACTGTTTTCAGCCATTTCTTAATATCAGATAGATTGCCTCTGTGGTGCTATGGATATCAGGAAGAGCCTGAGATGAATCATCTACTCAGTATTTATTGTAAAGGATAAATGAAAATGCTTCCACTTGTCTTTTGTACTGATGTGCTAGGACCCTCCATTATTGAGTATGGGGATATTTGTGAAGACTTGATTGTCCACCACGGTTCGCGGCGGCATGGTGGCTCAGTGGTTAGCACTACTGCCTCACAGCGCCAGGGACCCGGGTTCAATTCCACCCTCGAGTGACTGTCTGTGTGGAGTTTGCACATTCTCCCCGTGTCTGTGTGGGTTTCCTTCCACAGTCCAAAGATGTGCAGGCTAGGTGGATTGGCCATGCTAAATTGCCCATAGTGTTCAGGGATGTGTGGATTAGGTGGGTTACAGGGGGATGAGTCTGGGTGAGATATTCTGAGGTTTGGTGTGGGGCTGGAGGGCCTGTTTCCACACTGGAGGGATTCTATGATCTATGATTGAATGCAGCAGAACTGCAGAGTTTAGATCTGATCCATTGAATTTGGGATCGTTTAATTCTGTCTGTCATCTACTGTTTCCAGTGTTTGGAAAACAAGGAATCTGTGTTGTAGCATCAACTCACTTTTAGTTTGTCCTGGTGCTGCTACTAGCATACTGTCCTACACACTTTACGAAGCAAAGGTTAATCCCCTAACATCATGGTAATGATAGAGTAGGGTATATGCCAGGCCATTGGTTACAGATTATGCTTGAGCATAGCTTGGTTGCTGCTGGTGACCCACAGCACCTCATGGATATCCACCTTTGAGCTGCCAGATCTATTAACAATATGACCCATTTAGCATGATGGTAGTGCCACACACCATGATGGATTGTTATCCTTAAGGTGATGGTAGGGTGGCACAGTGGCTCAGTGGTTAGCCCTGCTGCCTCACAGCGCCACGGAGTCAGGGTTCAATTCCACCCTTGGGTAATTGTCTGTGTGGTGTTCGTACATTCTAACTGTGTCTGCGTGGGTCTCCTCCCACAGTCCAAAGATGTGCATGTCAGGTAGATTGTCCATGCTAAATTGTCCATTATGTCTAGGGAGGTGTAGGTTGAGTGGATTAGCCATGGTAAATGCATGGTTGTGGGAATAGGGTGGGTCTGGGTGGGATGATCTTTGGAGGTTAGCTTTAGACTCAATGGGCTAAATGGCTTGCTTCCACACTGGGATTCTATGATTCTATGAAAGGCTTCACCATTACAAGGATTGCGTGGTCCTACTACTACTGTGATGGATAGATAGTGAGGAGGAAGTCAAGTAGATTTATGTTTTAGAGATAGCAGGAACTGCAGATGCTGGAGAATCTGAGATAACAAGGTGCAGAGCTGGATGAACACAGCAGGCCAAGGAGCATCAGAGGAGCAGGAAAGCTGACGTTTCAGGCCTAGACCCTGTTTTGCTGGTTCTATGACATTGCAGTTATTTTGTTTATGACTCAGCTAGCTCAAAGGTAGCACAATCAGGATTTCTTCTGTGCCTTTGCCACTCTCAATACTTCTTCAAAGTTTTTTTATGGAAGCATGCTGACTTATCAGTTTAGGGGGTACTGGCAAAGTAGATGTTTGGGGGTAGGTGAAGGTGGGATGGGGGTGGGGGTTAGTGGTGTTTTTTGGGAGCAGTGATTTTAATCAGGAGAAATGTTCTTTTCCAATGTTTCACCTGATGGAATGATAATTTGAGGGTTCCAGAGTCAATGCTGACGGACTCCCAGGTCAACCCCATCCTTACGAAATACCTTTGTCCTGGCTCTTCAGCTGGAACTGTCCTGCCGGTAGGAACATTCATAACCATAAATGATGCTGATGCTTTCTGGGACATTGCATGTAAAGTATGATTCTGTGGGTATGACTATGTGGGGCTGTTGCTTGTCTAAATTGTGGAATGGTTTTCCAAATTTTGACACATGTTTGTCAGGAAGAATTTGCAGGTTCAGTTAGGCTTAGTCAATGTCATGGACCATCAAATTCAATATCTTTTGTTATGGGTCAGACAAGACCCCCTCAAAATATATTAAGAAGGTATCCTAGACCCTAACTTTTTCTTATTTTAAGGGCAAATGTGAGCTGCTGTGATCCAGATGCAAGTTGAATCGTCAAAGTACTGGATGTTAAGCAAAACACAACTTATTCAAACACTATAGTTAAAATACAATGAAAAGAAGAACTTGGAGTAACTTAACCGTGTCGGAAAACTTAACAGAATAATAGATACAGTAACTGTTACTAATTAACTGTTAAAGTAACATAAAGTAACATCTCTTAGACACAGCCTTGGCAAAAAGACAAATTCAGAAAAGAGATTTTGTCTCATATGCAATGCAGAAGCCAAAGAAAAGAACCCCCAGCTCTTGGCTACAATCGAAAGAGGGAAAAATAGCTTCCACTTCTTCAAGACCCCAACACCAACTGCTGAGAGCTAACTAAAACTTCTTTATCTGTGAATACTTGACCACACCCATGCAGGCTGCTTCTATTGTTCGAACTTTGAAAAACTCTCCAAGGCCTCACAAGTTGCTTATAGATCATAGACTGCTCATCACCTGTCCCCCAGTCTCTCTCTAAAGGAAACCAGGGCAAAATACATCTCTTAAAGCTACAGCATTGGAACGCATAGCTTTATGTTGCTTTGTCACTTTGCATGAAATTATCATATCTTGCTGCTACTCACTCATATGTCATTGATGTGCTGTTGTGAGATCTACATCAACACCACTTTTTAAAAAGCGATGGTCTATGAGCCAAAACACCTTCTTAATTTAGTGAAAAGCTAATCTGATTATATAGACAGGCATGTTGCAGATGTTTACACAATATTGATTTGGGTTCTTTTTTGCAGGTTTAGCACCATTATGCAGAGCATTGACATTTAACAGCTTCTCACATTAATGATTTAGCTGTAAATGTACAAGTAATCACAAATTATGCCACATGCTTCATCACATAAATGATTCAAAAAAGTGTCAATTCTAAAACGATTACATTTCTATTACATAGGCAGGACGATATGCATCAATTTTGAAGGAATAAATGACAGCAAAACTGTCAGTGTTCACTGTCATCAGTCCTCTGAAATTGGCATAATTTTAGACCACAAGCTGTAGGAGCAGAAATACACCATTCAGTCCATTGAGTTGGCACTGCCATTCAATAAGCTTATGGTAGATGTGACAATTTTCAACTCCACTTTTCTGCTTTTCCCATCCCTTTGATTTCTTACTGATTAAAAATCTGCCTATCTCAGTATTGAATATAATTAATGACCTACACTCCACTGTCTTCAGCAGTAAAGAATTCCACAGATTAGATACCCTCTGAGAGAAGAAATTCCATCCCATCATTGTCTTAAATGTGGGACACAAGGCTATGTCTAAGGGATGTTACTTTATTGGAACAGTTAATTAGTAATAGTTACTGTATCTATTATTCTGTTAAGTTTTCCAACAGAGTTAAGTTACTCCAAGTTCTTCTTTTCACTGTATTCCATTCTGAGATTATGTCCTCTAGTCCTCGACTTTCCCTCAAGAGGAAACAATCTTTCCACATCTACCTTGTCAAGTCCCCTAAGGATTTTGTAGTTCCAGTAAAATCATTTCCCATTCTTCTATATTCAAATGAATGCAGGCTCAAAGTACTTAACTATTCTTCATAAGACAGTCCCTCCATAGCTGGTGTCAGCTAAGTGAACCGTTTCTGAACTATCTCAATGCCAATATATCTTTCTAGAGATAAATGGCCCAAAGCTGTTCACAGTGTCCTAGTTGCCATCTGACGAGTGCCTTGTATAGTTTTGGTTAAATACTGTAGTTTATTTTCCATTCCTTTTGAAATAAAGGCCAATATACCATTTGCTTTTTCTATTATCCGCTGAACTTGGATAAACTTTTTATGATTCGTGGACAAGGATGCCTTTCTCCTTTGAATAATATTTAGTCCCTGTATTCTTCCCGCCAATGTGCATAACCTCACATTTCCCAACAGTACATTTCACCTGCCAATCTCTTTTCCACTCACTTAATCTGTCTAATTTTGTGTCTTCTGCAAATGTGGTGACAGTACATTCACTTTCCACATCCAAGGCATTAATAAGTATTGTAAATAATTGTGGTCCTCGCACTGTCACTTTGACACTAATTATCCTGAAAGTGCCCGCCTGATCCCAATTCTCTGACCTATATTCATTAAACTGTTCTCTATTCATGCTGACGAAGGGCCACTGGCCCGAAACGTTAATTCTGCTTTCTCTCCACAGATGCTGCCAGATCTGCTGAGTTTTTGCAGCTATTCATGCTTTTTTTCTGATTTCCAGCATCTATAGTTCTTTGTTTTATTTCCTGTACCCATGCTAATATGTTACCTTCATCACTAAGCACTCTTATTAAGTAGCCTAGTGTCTTCTAAAAATCCAAATTTATTACATCCCTTTGTCTATCCTGCTTGTTAACTCCTGAAAGAATTCTTGTAAATCTGTTAGGTACAATTTCCCCTTCATGAAGCCATGCTGACTTGACTCATATTAGCCATTGCTAAACAATCTGATATTACATCCTTTAAAGCAGACTTTAGCATTTTCCCAATTACAGATGTTAAGCTAACTTGCCTAGACTTATCAGCTGTTTTTATTTCCTTCCCTTTTTAAATAAATTTGTTACATTGGCAGCTTTCCAATCCTCTGGGTCTTTTCCAGAATCTGAGGCTTCGTGGAACACTTCTAACAGTACACCCATTGTCTCTCTACCTACTTCCTTTAGTATCCTATCTTATCAGATCTGGGGAACTTATCCATCTTCAGCCCATTAGTTTCTCTAATAATTTTTTCTCTATTAATAGTTATTGTATTTACTCCCTTTTCTCCTTTTGCCCCTTGAATATTTAATGACTTTTGAATACTATTAGTGTCTTTGACTGTGAAAAGTGGTGCAAATTATCTATTCAACTCCTTTGCAATTTCCTTGTCTTCCATTATTATTTTCCAGTCTCATTCTGCAAGGGGGCTATGTTCACTTTGGCTTCTGCCTTCATTTTTATATATTTAAAGAAGCTCTTACTCTCTGTCTTGATATTACCTGCAAATTTACTTTCAATAGTTATTTTTCCACCTTCATGGTTTTTTTTTAGTTTTTTGTTAGTTTTTACAACTTCTCCAATCCCCTTTGCCATGTTGCATTATTTTTTCTTTTAGTCTAATGCTGCCCTTAAGTTCCCTGGTTACCTCAGTCCACCAGAGTCAGTTCTACCCTTGTTCCTTTATAATTACTCTTATTTAAGCTTAGGACAGGAGTTTCTGCACCATGTTCTAAAGAAAGGCTGGATAGGCCGAGGCTTTTTTTACTGGAGCATTGGAGGTTGGACGCAACCTGATAGAAGTTTTGAAAGTAATGGATACTAGCAAAAGAGTTAATGGTAGTTGTCTTTTCCTTAGGATGGGGGATTTCAAGACTAGGGGCACATTCTTAAGGTGAGAAGAGACAGATTTTAAAAAGAGATAAGAGGCAATTTTTTTACACAGAGGATGGTTCGCGTGTGGAAGGAACTTCCTGAGGAATTGATGGATGCATGTACAATTACACTTAAAAGACATTTGGATAAGCACATAAACAGAAATATTTTGGATGGAGATGGGCCAGGAGCAGGCAGGTGGCACTCGTTTAGTTTGGGATTATGTTCGGCATGGACTGGACCGAAGGGTCTGTTTCCGTGCTGTATGATTCTATGACTCTGACTCTATGACCCTCAAACTGAATGTTAATTTTCCCATTTTGTGGTCATTATTTCCATAGGGATCTTGTACTCTGACATAGTTTATTAACCCTACCTCATTACATATTACATGCAGTTAAAATTACAGCATCAGAAGTTGCTGCCACTGATTTCACACCATTTTTTTCACTTATTTTATCTTTGAATAAGTGTTTGCTTGAGTAGCTACAAACTGAGATGTTCTCTTGAAGATTTATCATGACAGAATCACAAAGAGTGTCAAGTCTCGATAGGAAAAGCAGGTTATGCTGCATCAGGAGAGAATGCTGATTGGTTGGCAGATGAGTTCTGATTAGTAGAGTCATTGCCTGGAAGAACACACTTGGGAAATGTCAACTATCAATCTTTTGTTTAAATTCAAATCAGACCAGCCAACTCTGATTGATCAAAACACTTGTGCTTCTATGGTACTGCAGCTGCATGAAATGGCTGGCTACATCTGTTGTTCATTTTTTTAAAGACACTCTTACCCTTCTAGGATAATCTGACATAAATTGGGCATCAAACTTGCATGGTGAACACCAGACACACTATACTTAGGGGAAGCAAGTTCAATATTGCTCAGTATCAAATTGATGCAAAATAATACCTCAAGTTTTCTGACCTAGAAATCCCAATCCAAATCAGGCAACATGTTATTTTCTTGACTTTCTGTGATTGCCCTGGTCTTAACTTCTGATGTGGAATCCATACTAACAGATAGAGCAGAGCAAACCTTGTTGAAGGCTTTGAAGCAAGTCTTTGCAGAAGCTTTAATTCCTTCTTAACAGCAACAGCTGCCAATAATTCAATACGTAAACACAGTTTGAAGGTCCCACAACCTTGTTGATAAGTGGCTGAGAGAATGGACGTGTGCGAGATGAATAGGTGAGAAGGTAGCATGGCAGGTAGATGGGTGAATTTGTAGAGTGCCAGATGGGCAAAGGTGGATGAGGGGTATGGTGACAGATAAGTGGTTGAAAGGGGAGGGAGACTGTTTAATAGGTGGCAGGCAGAGGGTACAAGTGGTAAGGAGGTAGGGAGGCAGTTAAGTGGGTGAGGTAATCAGATGGCAGGCAAATGATTGAGATGGTTAGGTTGCCACGTAAGTCTGTGAAGAGGTAAAATGATAGCGAGGCAGGTGTTGAGGGTGACAGCACAGGTCAGTGGTTGAGATGAAGGATGGCAGGTAGGAAGGGGAATTGGGTGTTAAGTATGAGGGTGTTGGGGGCAGAGCTGGCAGTCAGTGAATTAGGAGGTATTGCGAGTCAGGTTTCGGGGGGTAATGGGTTTGGGGGACGTGCAGTCGGGTATCCGGGGGTGGGACGGATCAGCTGATTGGGATGAGGTTGATTTGGGTGCCCTGAAGGTAGAATGAAATATCAGATGTTGTGATTGTAACAGTTTCTCATGTATTTTCCACCAGAGCTACCTCAGAAGTTCTGGGCATTCAATTACATTGGGGCAGAGACATTACAGAACAAGAGGCCACTCTACCCATTGCATACGTGCTTCCAATTTTTCAAAGGAAAAAAGACATTAAGTTTTATTTTTGATACTTATATCTTTTTCTCACACTCAGATCTGAAATCCTGGATTCCAGTTGATGACCTGGATGGTAGTAAGTCAGAATTCTATTGGACTTGAATATCTTTGTCCCTGCCATAGGCTTCTGTTGTATGTCACAGCACAGGCAATAGTCCCGTAAACTGAAGTCCTTCAAATTAATATGCAATGGTTTCAAAGGAACAAGCAAACTCCAGCAAACCCTAAACTCTGCAGAATTATTTGCTGTTGATTAGGATGCACTTGGGGGCGTGGGGAAGAAAAAGAGAAAGCAAAAATGAATGTATGTGACATTTCAATTTCGGTAATCTGACTGCTTCGATGAACCAACCGTTCTGAGACATTCAGTTAATTTAAGAGATCGTCACAGGCGGTTTTTAATCACATGAGATGAAACCGTTGGCTGATCAGCACATTAAATGAGAAGCCACTGAAGCGTGTTAATCAATCAGCCATGTAATACTGTGTTTTCTGTTTGAAAATACAGAGTTGGAGTGAAAGATTTGCATTGTCCCAGTACACAAATGAGATTCAAATATTGGTCATGACTAGGTCATACATTCATCATTATGAAACTATTCATTACAATTTTACAGTATTGATTTCCCTCAGTACCCAGACAGCTTAATACCATTGTGAAATTCAGGAGCTATTGACTCACCCAAATAATTTAACACGTTATGATATAGTTCTTATGCCCTTTACCATCTTATATAAATTAACATATTAACTGCTATACTCTTCTTGTGAGATTTCTTTGTGGTTATTTTGGTTTGCAGCTACAGCAATATTGAATCTGTTTGTAATTATCTTTCACAAACTGCTCAGCTATCCTAGGAAGCTTTCAATTCTCAGTTTTCATGATCATATACTCCACCTCCCCTTTATAGTTGGTATGCCATACATATTTATTGGAATGCCACTGTTGAACTGTGGACATTTAAAAGAGCTAGGAGATGGGAGCAGGCCATTCAGCCCCTCGAACCTGCTCTGGCATTTGATATGATTATAGCTGATCTGATCTCAGCCTCAACTCAACTTTCCTGCCCATTCCCCCTAACCGTCAACCCATTACAAGTTAAGAATCTATCTCCTCCTTAAACTTACTCAAAGTCCCAACATCCACCACACTCTGGGATAGTGAATTCCACAGATTCACAAGCCTTTAGGAGAAGTAATTTCTCCTCATTTCTGTTTTAAAGCTGCTACCCCTTATCCTAAAACTGTGACCTTTCATTCTAAACTGCTGCGCGTGAGTAAACATCCTCTCTACATCTACTTTGTCAATCCCCTTTTGCATCTTACAAACTTCAATTAGATCTCCTCTCATTCTTTAAAACTCCAGAGCCTAAATTGCTCAATTTCTCTTCATCAGAGAAACGCCACATCCCTGGATCACTCTTGGTACTTCCTCTGAGGTAAAAAATGGTAATATGTATTTGTTTTACTGGGGTGAGTGAGAAAAAAATGCAATTCCTCTTCATTTACTGCATTTTGTAATATTTGGAATTTATTGCTGGAGTTGTGTGGCAATGCCTAAAAACTAAGTTTACTTAGAGAGAAAATAAAATGTGACAGGAATCACAGAACTCACAGAGATTACTAAATAAAATCCAAAAGAACTGCGAATGCTGTAAATCAGAAACAAAAGCAGAAATTTCTGGAAAAGCTCAGGCGATCTGTGGAGAGAAGTCAGAGTTGATGTTTTCGGTCAAGTGATCTTAGCTCAGAACATTCTGAGGAAGGATCATTTGATACGAAATGTTAACTCTGATTTTTCTCCACAGATGCTGCCAGACTTCCTGAGTTTTTCCAGCAATTTCTGCTTTTGTCCCAAAGATTACTGTTGGCAATATCAGTAGAAGAGAATTTAATCCCATTCCTGTGACCGCGGAGTGTTACAAGATTCAGAAAGTTTGCATCCATTATCAAACACAGAGAATGCTGAATACGAGTCATTCCAAACTCAAAACATTGGCTCTGTTTCTGTCTTCACAGATGCTGCCAGACCTGTTGCGTTTCTACAGTATCGTAGAGTCCAAGAAATCCGCAATACAGGAAAAAGACCATCAACTCATCACGTCCATGCAGGTCAAGAAACAACTACCTAACTATACTAATCATAATTTTCTGCGCATGTTTCAGATTTCCAGCATCCACAATATTTAGCCTTTATCAGTGTCCGTCCATTGCTGTGTTACTCGAGGAAGTGTTACTGTCTAACCCATCAAAAGGTGATATCTGCATGCTACATAATTTGGACAGTTTCAGTATGCTGCTGGAAGTTCAAAGAGAGTAATGTAGAAAATGGACCTTTCATTAATACAAAACCCCACAAGGTCTTCTGTTAGCTGCAGGCAGAATGTATCACCTTTTAGGATGTGTTATTTGACTTGAACTAGCATCAGATTCCACCCCACAGAAACAGGAACACATTCAATGGAGTACAGATACAAAAAAACAGTACATGGCCTGAATGTGTTTTAACAGATCCTAGGACATATTCCACTTGGTGATTGGAAGACCTGACTGTGCACAATTCATACCCCACCACACACTATCCCTGCAGCCAATTTCAACAACTGATCAAAGTTTCCAGCTTGGGAAGGATGTGTTTGCTGTATGATCTTACAAAGTTCTGTGCACTTTCTTTTGTTTGTGGGGCCGTAAGGGTGGTGGTGAATGATATCAAAAAATAGCTGCTATAACCATAAAATAAAAATATGTAGCACCTGCAGAGGGGGATGTTGAATAATGTTAGTGTCCATCTGCTCTTATAAATGAAAAGAAGACAGGAAATGGTATGGAAAATGGAAGCCCTGAATATATACTTTGTGACTAAGGGGAGAAGGTACAGATTCAAATCAGAAAAAGTTAACTTTAGGACAAATATAGGATTGCATAGCATTAAAGGCCAGAAATGAGCCGTTCAACTCAGTGTCAGTATTTCTTTTCCACGCTAGCCTTCTTGTTCCAGTATGTTCCTCATTAGCAGGAACAAGTATGTTTCTAGTTACTATAGAGTTTCATATCCCCACTTGTCATGCAGGAGACTGGGGTTCAATTCTACAATGGGGTGGATAATTTACAAATCAGCATTGATCTCACTGAAAGGCAGAGCAGACCTGATGAGCTGAATGCCCTACTTCTATAGCAATCTTTTATGGCTCCAACTCTTCCTCATCTACCTTCTAGGACATGTCGTTCTTTCTCTTTTCGGTGGGTATTACAACTCTCCTAAGTGATCATTCATGAGATGTAGGCATTGCTGACTGGCCAGCATTTATTGCCAGTCCCCAGTTGCCCTTGAGAAGTTGATGGTGGGCTGCCTTCTTGAACTGCTGCAATCTACATGCTATCAGTTTACCCATAGTACCTTTGTGAAGAGAATTCCAGGATTTTGTCCCAATGACAGTGGAGGAACAGAGATCTATTTCCCAGTCTAGATGGTGAGTAGCTTCGAGGGGAACTTGTAAGTGGTGTTTTTCCCTTGTAATTTCCACCTTTGTCCTTCGAAATGGAAGTGGTTGAGGGTTTGGAAAGTGCTACCTAAAAATCTTTGGCGCATCTCGGTAGGGCATCTTGTAGATAGTACAACTGCTGCTACTGAGTGTTGGTGGTGGATGGATTAGATGTTTGTGAATGTGATGCAAATCAAGCGGGCTGCTCTGTCTTGGATGGTATCAAGCTTCTTGCGTTTTGTTGGAGATGTACTCATCCAAACAAGTGGGGAATATTCCATTACACACCTGACTTGCATCTTGTTGGTTATGGATGAACTCTGGGGAGTCAGGAGGTGAGCCACTTGCTGCAGTATTCCTTGCCCTTGTCTTGTTGCCACTGTGTTTATGCGGCAAGTCCAACTGAGTTCCTGGTCAATGGTAACCTCAGTGATGTTGATAGTAAGGGATTCAGTGATGTTAACACCACTGAATATCAAGGGGTGGGAGTCAGATTGTCTTTTGCTGGAAATGGTCATTGCTTGGAATTTCTGTGGTACGAATGTTAATGACACTTGTCAACCCAAGCATGGAGCAGTTCAAGCAAGGATATTGTCCAGATCTTGTTGCGTTTTAACATGGACTGCTTCAGAATCTGAGGAATCAAGAAGCGCCTGGACGAATACATGAATAGGAAGGGCTTAGAGGAATTCAGATCCTGTAAGTGCAGACAGTTTTAGTATGGAAGGACAAAATGTGTCAATTTGGAGGGCCGAATGGGCTTTCCTGTGCTGTATTGTTCTTTGTTCTTTGAGTTGCGAATGGTGCTGAACATTGTGCAATCATCGATGACTATCCCCATTTCTGATTTTATGAAGGTTAATGATGAAGCAGATGAAGATGGTTGGGCCTAGAACACTACCCTGAGGAATTCCTGCAGAGATGTCCTGGAGCTGAGATGGCTGACCTCCAACAATCACAACCATCTTTCTATGTGCCAGACATGACTCAACCAACGAAGAGTTTGCCCCTGATAGCCACTGATTCCAGTTTTACTAATGCCATACCCAGTTGAATGCTGCCTTCATGTTAAGGACTGCCACTCTCACCTTGCCTCTGAAATTCAGATCTTTTATCTATGTTTGAACCAAGGCTGTTATGAGGTCAGAAGTTGAGTGGCCCTAGCAGAACCTAATTCGGCATCACTGAGCAGGTTAGTGCTAAGCAGGTGCTACTTGATAGCACTGTTGATGGTATTTTCTATCACTTTACTGATGATCGAGAGTAGACTGATGGGGCAATGATTGGCTGGGTTGGATTTGTCCTGCTTTTTGTATACAGGGCATACCAGGGCAATTTTCCATTTTGTTGGGTAGATGCTAGTGTTGGAATTGTACTGGAATAGCTTAGCTAGGGGAGCAGCAAGTTCTAGAATACAAGTGTGCAGTACTGTTGCCAAAATGTTATCAGGACCCGTAGCCTTTGAAATATCCAGTGCCTCCAAACATTTCTTGATATCACGTGGCATGAATCTAATTGGCTGAAGACTGGTATCTGTGATGCTGGGGAGTACTGGAGGAGGCTGAGATGGATTGTCCACTTGGCACTTTCGATATTTTCTGTTTGCTCGAACTATTCTATGTGGTAGCGAATTTTACCTTTCTACATCAATGCTGTATGACTCTACGACTCTTTGATGGTGTTGGGATAAATGCGATCTTGTGTTTTTACTGTTTTTAAAGCTTTTAAATTGTGCTATATACAAACAGCTTAGTTTTAGCTGTGTTATCTTCTATTATTTTGCATGGTAAACTTCAGTTTTAGTATTGGAAACAAATCTGCAGCATTGCATAGTTGCATTTAATTGAAAGACCATATCATTAAATGAAAACAAAATAATAGAATATGATCAATCAAGCCAGATTGCAGTCTGAGATCTGACTTATCCAGTAATAACATTAGCTGGGATCATAACATTATAGAAATCTTTATTCAGAAAATCAATTAAATACATTACAACTTTATTACAGACATTGACTGGGCTATATTGCTTAACACATACAGAAAATAACTGACCTATTGAGTGGATTCCAGCCATGTAATCTCAGGATACCAAACACAGAGAATAATAGAGACACTCAGCAGGGGGTCTGGTGACAGCTGTGGAGAGAGAAACAAATCTAACATTTTGTATCCAGTATGACTCTTTCTTAGAACTTTCAAATCAGACCAAAATGTTGGCTCTGTTTCTCTTCCCATAGATGCTGCCAGGCCTGCTGAGATTCTCCAGCGTCCTCAGTGTTTCAAATTTCCAGCACTTGCAATATTTTCCTTTTATTACAAGTTGAGGTGGTGATGGATTGCATTTAATTCCATCCATGGAACCAAGAGGGAAATACAGACCATTCATCTACTCTCAGGATTACTCTTTCTATGGAGATGGAAATTCATGCACGATATATACCAAAGGCTGACTGCTTATACTTGTAACTATATATCTGGATTAAAAAAAAGGTGATTATGGAAGAGGGAGGACACTCAGCCAGTTATTTTTTGGTCAAAATCAGCTTCGAATTGTTTCAGGAATCTCATCACCATACACAGACCAACAATTTATGCAAGTCACTGATAATTCACTGACTGAAAAGTCTGACGATCGTGCATTATGTTTTTTTTTGTTATAAGTAAATCAAGACTGGGAAGTCTTGGTAGGACTTTTTAATGTTACAAAGGCTACAATGGGATAAGCATACAGAGGATGCATTCACTTGATGAGGCTTGGGGATGAATGGTGTCCAAAACCAGCTGCTATATTTGTAAAACTAAAAATTAAATGGAAAATACACAGAACATCTGACAGAATCTGTGGAGAGGGACGTTGAGTAAAATTAGTGTTCTCCCCCACCACCTACCCCTTTCCCTTAGAGTTCCCTGGGAGACAGGGAAGAGTATGTTTGATCTAATGGAAGAGTGCAGGGTCAAAAGCATACCATCTTCCCCAGCTAGCCACACCAGAGGGAGTTTACTTCTCTATCCTATAATTTTACCTTACCTGTTTCTTTCAATGACCAGTTTTGAGTTTGATAGCCTTTGGCTTGATTGGTTACACAATGCGCTTAGACCTTCTCAATTTCAAATGACCCCTTCTGGGAGTCTAACCAAACACTTCTGATCTGGAACTTTCAACTGAATCTCTTATACTGGGGTCACTTGTTTCCTAACTTTTCTGGACTCCTTTAGCTAGGAGAAACTTTATCATCCATCAAACTTCAATCAGAACTTCTGTAAACTAAAACCTAAGCTTTTCAACCAGTGGGTTTTTTTTTCCCATAAGCAAAGAGAAAACAATTCCTGATCCTTCTCAACCAAAAGTAAGCTCCTCAATGTTACTCTACTTGTAAAACTCTCCAAAAAATTCTCATTATTATCCCAGGTAGTTAGTCTTTCATAATAGTTATTTTTTTAAATGTCAAAATTCCAGAAATACTGACAAATTAATCACCAACAAACACACAAACCAAAACCCATATTCAACTCGTTCAAAATTCAAGCTCTAAATTAAATAATATTAAAATCTATATAAATTTCACAACCTACATCACAAAACTTGCACTCAATAAGAAACATGTCTCTATGTTTCAAGAGCTAAGGTAAATGTTCAAGAACAGATCAAGCTGAAGGCTGGCCTTCTTACCTGGTGATCAACTGAGGCATGTGATTAATTGAGGGAACCAGCATCTCCAAAGGGGAAATATTCAGGAAGCCTCCCTCTTGTTCTAGCCCTTGTTGTGACCCTCTTTCTGGGGTTTCCATCTGTTTCTATCCGGAGGCTCCGCTGTGTAGGCACCAGTACAATACCCACAATAGCCATTGTTGTCCAGTGATGCTGCCAAAACTATAGAGCTGCTCTTATACCGGGTGGAAAAAAAAGATCTGAGCTTATTTAGAAATTGTTCAGCTTTTTCGTTTGAATTTGATGATACCCTGGAAGAGTCTTCTTTATTCTGAAATTTCAAAAATGCTTTTATCAATAAATTATTTCATGTTTTGTTATATTTATAGAGGAGGATGCTTGCCAGACTATGTTGGTAGAATACAGATGTTGGCCTGTGAGACACAGCCAAAGCAAAATCAGAATTATGTGTTTGAAATGCTGTTTGTACAATCTGACTCAGGCACAATGATCTCAAGTGACTACCTCCCTTTCAGAGTGAAGGGATTAATGCTGATGTGTCTGATGTGACACTATCTTTCAGTTTAACATTTGGTCTCTATCTCTCCCTCTTTCCCTGTACTCTGTGTCCCTGACCTGCCCTCACTATTATTCTCCAATTGTTTAGGGAATTTTCCAGTCATCCTTTTTTACTAACACTCCCTGGAATTGCCCCCATGTCATACTGAAAACAGAAGGCTGCCAATCAGCATTTAAGGCAGGAGTTCTGCTACTGACTTTGTAACTGATAATATCTTGGCAACTAAAAGCACTGACCTGAATTATGGTTAATCTTGTAATACCTTTTCTCAAATTTCTTAACGAGAATAAAAAAAATCTCTTGATCTTTCTTCTCACCTGAGAAGTTTTCAATGTTAAAACAATTTAGGCTTTGCCAATATGTGAGCTCAATTAGATGTTGCTGTACACAAAATGAGAAAAATCTGTAGTACCTGAAATTAACTTACAATTGTGTATTGCAGTTGTGTGTGTGAACTGAGGAGTATCATTGCTGTCTTTGCAACATATTGCAATCATGATGTGAAAATGTGCTTTGCCATGTCAACACCTTCCCAGCTTGCATATTGACCCAGGCAGTCTTTTGATTTGATATTTGTTCTTCTTTTGACTTGAATTGAACCAGTCAATCTACTGGGTCCACCTGGTATAGTTTCTAGCTCAAAGAATTGCAAAAAAGTTACTTGTCAACTTGCTCCTCATAATCCCAGCTGGTTCCAGTTTGTCTGAAAACTTATTCCAGCAAAATTCAACTGGTTCCAGCAAGATTCAAATAACTAAAAATGCCTGTGCAAGTGGGGACAGCAACTGGTTTCTAGCTATAATTTCAGGTTATTCTGGTTGATTCCAGTGAAAAACAAATCATGACTTGTTAACTCCAGCCAAAATTAGTTCTTTGCTCCAATTATTTTCAACTGATCTTTCCTGCTCCACCAGACTATGCTATGAACACGTTTGCCACTACCACCTCAATCAGAGAATGATTCCAGCCCAGAAAGAGGTCATTTGGCTCAAAAGTGGCTGTGTCAAAACTCATCATGAGCGAATGGAATTGAATAAAATCCTGCAATCATTCATTTTATCATCCCTTCTATTCTGTTTTCTGAAAAGAAGTTTCACTCCTTGACACCCTGGTTCGCTCTTTGAACTGGTGTCCTCTCTCTGACATCTCTTCATTCAGGCAAAGCAGATGCAACTCCTGTGCATTAAACCCTTCCTGACTCACTTCCTACAGCCACAAGCTCTCCAGTGAGGCAACAATTTATTGTAATCATCAAACAATCCACACTGAAAATGCAGCTGTCTCCAAAACTAGATTAAAAATTAAGTAACTGCTTTGCTGAACATTATTATTAAGCTGGGAAAAGGAAACCTAATCTTCTTGTCAACTTCAATTCTCTACCCTACTCCCTTTCCTGACTGTGACCTCTTTGGCTTCTTACCCTGATCCATGGAAGCTTGAAGAGTAAATATTATTTTCTTGATTCAGCCTTAATATTCCTTTCAGACCTTACTCAGTTTTCATGCTTTGTTTCAGATCTCCAGTATCCACTGTTCTTTGTCTTACAATATCAGTTGTGTCTATATTTTCCATGGGAAGGAGGGAGGAATTGGTGTTTGAGGAATGAAGATTCCTTGAGGGCAATCTGCCCTCTTGCTGCTATTTTTTGCTTTTCCTCAGTCACTTTTCTTCATTCTTCATACCCATCACTCCACTTCAACAATTCAGGCCTTTTCTGCATCAATTTTATGCACCAATGATCTTTTTTATGTTGCTCCATCTTATTATCTTATTCTGCGTCATTTTACATCTCCTATATCCATCTCAGTAAATTGTGGTAATTTCTGCTTCCTCTCCTATACTGAATGTGGATGTGTGTATGTAAGTGTGAGTGTGTGTGTCTGTGTGTGTGCATGTGTGTTTGTGTGTGTGTGTGTGTGTATGTGTGTCTGTCTGTGTGTGTGTGTGTGAGTGTGTGTGTGTATATGTATGTGTGTTTGTCTGTGTCTGTGTGTGTGTTTCTGTCTGTCTGTGTATCTGTGTGTGTGTGTGTGCCTGTCTGTCTGTGTCGGTGTGTGTATGTTAGTCAGTGTGTATGTTAGTCTGTGTGTGTGTGTGAGACAGTCTTTTCCTGACTCCTCTTTCTTCCTTTTTTTCAAAATTAACATGATCTATAAAGTTCTGCCTGCTGTGTAGTTTTGTGTCAAACTGCCCAGTGGGATTTTTCTTGTCTTTCTTATACCTTTCCCTTTTCTTGTAAATCCAACAGGCAGTTACAAAGCACTGTGATTGCAAGCTCAAATAATAAATTGAACATAGTGTGGACACATCAATCAGCTTGCTGCTGTGATAAAAGTGGACCACCTACAGCAAAATATTTTGGATCCAGCATGGAATTATTATTGGTTTCTCAGCAGATAAACATTTGTTACAGCAGATGTGGGTTGTCTCATTCAGGTACTATTTGCTTATATACAATGTATGCATGCTTTTATAAACCACTTGAAATACTTAACAAAGATTTTGCATTAAACCAAGGCAGACAAATTAAGTTTTTTCCATCAACTGGGTTTCTCAGTAATAAAGATTCAGTTATGTCCACATAAGCATGAAATCTAATTCAGTCTCTTTCTTCAATTAATCTATCAAATATGTAGAAATTATTGTAACTGTTATTGTATTTCTTAATAGGTGCTTCCATTGGCAGGATGAGTGTTGGTAGCTGAAGGACAAATAAAGAAGATAATTGGTGAAACAACCAGAGAGGAGGTATTTTAAAAGCAATAAACTCAGAGTAGACTGTACAACCGAGTCAAATTTAATCTGTAAAATGCACGAGTGCAAATAATTGCAATTTAGAACTGCTCATCAGTCTACAGTTCAACCATAGTTCCACGAAGGGTCCCCATTCCATGAGTTTACGGTCATTTGGAGTTGAAGAGTCACAAAATGAAAATAAGAATACGAGAACAAAGAACTAGGAGCAGGAATAAGTAATTCAGTCTCTTGATCTTTCTGCACTATTCATTACTATCATGGTTGATCTCATCTCAGTTCCAACTCCACTTTCCTGCCTGCTCGCCATAACCCATCAATACATGATGAATTGAAAATCTATCTCCTCCCTAAATTTACTTAATGGCCCGGCATCCACCATACCCTGGGGTAGTGAATACCAAAGTTTCACCACCCTTTAACAGAAGTAATTGCTCCTCATTTCTGTTTTAAATATGTTACGCCTTATCCCAAAACTATAATCTCTCAGATTGCTCCACAGGAGGAAACATCATTTCTATGCCTACTCCATCAATCCCCTTCAGCACCTTATATATCTCAATTAGACCTCCTCTCATTCTCCAGGAAGTATAGGCCTAAACTGCTCAATCTCTCTTCATAAGGCAAACTCTTCATCTCTTGAATAGTTCTCTGGAACCTTCTCTGAACTGCTTCCAATACAACTACATCCCTCCTCAAGTAAGGGGAGAACACAATACTACTGATATGGTCTCACTAATGCCTTATACAGTTGCAGCAAATTTTCCCCATTTTTATGCTTTTAGCAATAAATGCCAAAACTCATATGGCTGAGATGTTTCTCAAACCCATTCTCCTGCCTTCTCCCCATAATGCTTGATCTCCTTTTCAATCAAGAACACATCTACCTTTGTCTAAAATACATTCAATGACTTGGCCTCTACTCCCACTGTGGCAATGAGTTCCATAGATTAACCACCCTCTGGCTCAAGAAATTCCTCCTCATCTTTGTTCTAATGGGTTGTCCTTCATTTTGAGACAATGTCCTCAGGTCCTAGTCTCTCTTGCTAGTGGAAACATCTTCCGCATGTCCACTCTCTCCAGGCCTTTCAGGTTTTTGTAAGTTTCAATCAGATCCTCCTCATTTTTCTAAACTCCATCAAGTATAGACCCAGAGTCCTCAACCACTCCTCGTATGACAAGCCTTCATTCCCAGGATCATTCTTGTAAACATCTGCTGGAGGCCCTCCAGCACTAGCACTTCTTTCCTTAGATATGGAGCCAAAAATTGATCACAATATTCCAAACACAGTTTGACCTTTCACAGCTTTAGCAATACATCTCTGGTCTTGTATTAAGCCTTAAGAGAATCCTGAACTAGGACTCCCATGTTCCTTTGCACTTCAGATTTTTAAAGCCTTTCTCCATTCAGTAAACAGTCTGCCCTTCTATTCTTCCAATCAAAGTTCATAACCTCACACTTTCTCACATTGTATTCTATCTGCCACTTCTTGGCCCACTCTCCGAGCCTGTCCAAGTCCTTCTGCAGCCTCCCTCATGGAATGGATCACATGGAATGGATGTAGAGGCGAATCGGATGTGGAGGTGATCCTTACCACAAGTCTTCACAATATACTTGTTTGGAAATAAATGCTTCCTCAACAATACCTGTCCCTCTACCTACCTTTGTGTTGTCTGCAAACCTAGCAACAATACCCTCAGTTCCTTCAACCAGATCCTTCATGTATTACGTGAATAGTTATTATCCCAACATTGACACTTGTGGAACTGCACTAGTCAATGCCTGCCATCCTGAAAAAAAAACCCCTTACCCCTAATCTCTGTCTTCTGCAAGTCAACCAATCCTTTATCCACACCAGTACCTTGCCCCTAGCACCGTAGGCTCTTATCTTATTTAGCTGCCTGCCGTGTAGCACCTTGTCAAAGTCCTTCTGGAAATCCAATTTGCTCATTACTTCCTGAAAGAATCTAAACAGATCTGTAACGCATGACCTTCCCTTGATGAAGCTGTGCTGATTCAGCCCTATTTTACAATGCAATTCCAAATACTCTACAATCTCATCCTTAATAATGAATTCTAAAACCTAAGGACCAGATTCAGGCTAACTGGCCTATAGTTTCCTGTCTTCTGTTTCCCTTTCTTAAGCAAGGGTGTTACATTAGCCATTTTCTAGTCCTCTGGGATTTTAGTGACTCCTGAAAGATCACGTTTTTAGTTATCCTCTGCTGGTTTTTAAAGGGCTCTCAATCCTTTGGCTTCCCATTAATCTTCACCACATTGTGTGCTTTTTTCTTTGCTTTTATACCGTCCTTGACTTTCCTTGTCAGCATTGGTTGCCTCATCCTCTCCTTCATATGTTTCTTCTTCCTTGGGATGAATTTCTGCTGTGCCTGCCAAATTACCCCCAGAAACTCCAGCCATTGCTGCTCCGCCATCTTCCCTGATAGACTGCCTTTCCAATCAACTCTAGCTAGCTCCTCTCTCATGTCTTTTTAGTTACCTTTGCTGAATTATAATATGGTTACATCTGATTCCAGCTTTTCCCTCTCAAGTTACAGGATGAATTCTATCATATAATGGTCACTGCTCCCTTCATCTCAACCTCCTGAATCAAGTTTGCCTTTATTACACATCACCAAATCCACAATTGTCTGTTCTGGAGTGTTCTCTACCATAAGTTGCTCCAAAATACCATCTCACAGATATTCCACAAATTCCTTTTCTTGAGATCTGCTACTAACCCGATTTGCCCAGTCCACCTGCATATTGAAGTCCTCCAGGATTATTGTAACGTGCCTTTTCTATCTCCTAATTTATTTTCTTCTCTACATCCTGACTAGAGGAGGCCTGTATCCAACTCCGATCAGGGTCATTTTTCTTTTGTAGTTCCTCAATTCTACCCACACAGATTCCACACCTTGACTCCATATCACTTTTTGCTTTTGATTTAATTTCATTTCTTCTAACAAGGCAACTCTGTCACACCTGCCTGCCCTTTTGATAGGATGTATATTCATGGATATTTAGTTTCCAGCCCTGATCCCCTTATAGCCACATTTCTGTAACACTGACAACCTCGCGCTGAAAACTCATTTACCTTGTTTCATATACCATGTGTATTTAAGTACAACACCCTCAGTCATGCATTGACTACTCTCCTCCTCACAGTTGTCCCCTCATCTGCTGTGCTTGAAATTAGATTCCTGACCCTTTCCATTCTCTTTGTCCCATTACTTGTTCTGGAATCTTTAATAACCTCCTCTGAGCGCTGCCCCTAACCCTTTAACATTTTCCATAATTATTCATGCAACTGAACCAAGTTTCCATGTTAAAGTCCACCTGCCAAATTTTGGCCCACTGTCCAAATCTATCCAGATTATTTTGTAAATTTCTTACTTCTTCATTGTAACTTACTTTCCCACTTATTTTAGTGTCATCTGCAAATTTGCCTATCATACCGTCTAACGCTGTATCCAAGTCATTAATATAAATTGTAAATAGTTGGGTAGTGAGGACTGAAGCCTGTTGCAACCCACTGCTTATACCTTGTTAACCAGAAAAAGGCCTTTTAACCCAACTCTCTGCTTTTGGTAACTTAGCCAATCCTCTATTCCAAGCTAATAAAGTACCTCAACCCCAAGTGATCTTTCTTGTGTATTAACCTTTTGTGTGCCATCTTATCAAAAGCCTTTTGGAAATACAAATATACTAAATCTACAGAATCCCTATTATCCACTTTCCTTATTATATCTTCAAAAAAACCCTAGAAAATTAGTCAAACATAATTTCCCCTTCAAAAAAAAATCATGCTGACTTTCATGGATTGTGTTTTGACTTTACAAATTCCTTGTTATTGCTTCCTTAATAATCAGTTCTAACAATTTTCCAATGATACATGTCTATAGTTTTCTACTTTCTACCTCTTCCCCATTTTGAATAAAGGTATTATATTATTTTTCCAATCTACTGGAATAATTCTTGCATTCAGGGTATCTTGGAATATCATGACCAATGAATCCACTTTCTCTGTTGTGTCTTCCTTTAAGACCCTAGGATGAGGGCCCAGTGGACTTTTCTGCCTTCAATCCCAATAGTTTCCTCAGTTCATTTTCCTGAGTAATTATGATTGTTCTGTGTTGCTGCCTTTCTATAATCTCTGCATTGCCTGTTACAGTTGGGATAGAACAAGTGTCTTCCACTGTGAAAACTGAGGCAAAACTGAGTCATTGAAGTCTGCAGCACAGAAACAGGCCCTTTGGCCCAGTGACTCTGTACTAGTCAAAAACAAACACCTAAGTAATCTCTTAGTATTTTCCAGCAATTGGCCCATAGCTTTGCATTGCAAGTGTGCATCTAAATACTTCTTAAATTTTATGAGGGCTTCTGTCTGTGCTACTTTATAGCTGGCTTGTAGTTTTCTGCAGTGTGTGCTCAGAACTTAAATTCACATTGTAGGGTTACATGATTTCGCTTTGTGTAGCTGGTTCTGTTGTGGATGGGTTGCTAAGGTCTGATGCACCGCTGCTCGAATGGGTATTCAGAACAATCCCTTTCTTATTCAGCTATCTATATTATGCAGAAGGGACACTTAGCTGCAAAGACATTTGCAGAAGAGATAATGACAAAACATGATCACATGCTCAGTGGTTGTTTCCTGCAGCCTCAGGATTCATACAACCCAACGGGTCAATATGATATTTATCATCTTCAACAGGGTTGCCATATAAAAAACTAAAATGATTCAATATTTTTAATGAGCGATGTTGACACCTGTAATGGAAGGTCAAGTTAGATGGATATTTTATAAAATTTGACTTATAATTGTCAGCATAATTGCACTAGAAAATGACTACAACTAAGCTCTCAGTCAGCAATTTACGTAATTACTCGTTGAGTTGTTAAATATTTATTTATATCTTCATATTGAGTATTTAAGTTGTAGATTTGCATGTACAAAAACATGTCGTATTTGCCGCTTAGTTGTTTGCCCTTATCTTATGACTCAGTGTCACACCTCAATGCAATAAGTAGAAATAGGATGATGTTAGTAATTGGATGGTGCTGGCTGGGCCAACATTTATTACTCATTTCTAAGTTGTCCTTGAGAAGGTGCTGGTGAGCTGCCTTCTTGAACAGTTGCAGTCCACATGCTGTAAATAGAACCATAATGCCATTAGAGAGGAGTTTCAGGATTTTCACTCAGCAACCCTGAAGGAACAGCAATATACTTCGAAGTCAGGATGGTGAATGGCTTGGAGGATAACTTGCAGGGGATGGTGTCCCCATGTATCAGCCACCTTTGTCCTTCCAGCTGATGGGTTTGGAAGGGAGGCTTGGTGAGTTGGTTCAGTGCATTTTATAGATGGTATAGAACATAGAACATAGAACATAGAACAGTACAGCATAGTACAGGCCCTTCGACACACGATGTTGTGCCGAACTTTTACCCTAATCCTAAGGTCTATCTAACCTCCACTCTACCTTATACTGTCATCCAACCTAACTCCCTGTTCTCGTTTTTCACATTCTCAGTCCTTTTTCTACCTATGTCATTGGCACCAATGTGTACCATGACTGCTGGTTGCTCACCCTACCCCTTAAGAATTTTGAAGACACGATCTGAGACATCACGGACCCTGGCACCCGGGAGGCAACATACCATCCTTTCATCTCATTCGCATCCACAGAACCGCCTGTCTGTGCCTCTTACTATTGAATCCCCCACTACAATTGTTCTCCTATTCTCCCCTCTTCCGTTCTGTGCCACAGGGTCAGGCTCAGTGCCAGAGACCTGTCTGCTATGGCCTTCCCCTGGTAGGTCATCCCCCCCAACAGTATCCAAAATGGCATATTTATTATTGAGGGGAACGGCCACAGGGGATCCCTGCACTGTCTGCCTATTCCCGTTCCCCTTCCGGACAATCACCCAGCTACCTTTTTCCTGTACCTTGGGTGTGACCACCTCCTTATAACTCCTCTCTATCACCCCCTCAGCCTCCTGAATAATCCTGAGTTCATCCAGCTCCAGTTCCAGTTCCCTAACATGGTTTTTGGGGAGCTGGAGTTGGGTGCACTTCTTGCAGGTGAAGTCAGAGGGGACACCAGCAGTGACCCTTACCTTCCACATCCTGCAAGAGGAGCATGCAACTGCCCTAGCTTCCATTCCCCCTAATCTAGATTTCCAGAAGAATAACAAAAAATGCGCAAATATATCAGTTCCTTCCTGGCTCGTGTTCTCTCCACACACCCGCCACTGAAAACAGGAGGGCCTCTGCTGCACGAGGTAAGTTTTTATACTGGAGAAAAAAACAACGTTACCTTCCTGTCGGCACTCTGACTTGCGCTGCCGCCACTGAAAACAAGAGGATATACACTGGTATACACTGATATATATGGTGTACACTGCTGCTACTGAGCATCTGTGATGTAGGGAATGAATGTTTGTGGACATGGTGCCAATCAAGTGGACTGCTTTTACCTTGCTGATGTGTGTTGTTAAATATGCTGCCTTTTGGCAAAAATGGCTGTTCTTGGTGTTTTGGTGGAGACTCCATAGCAATTCGTACTTGGCATCAGCTGTGACTATGGAGTCTGGATATTTTTACTTTCACATCTCAGTCCCCCTCTCCAAAGATGGAGTCATTGAAGCTAAGCCAGCAAGTCAGCGTCCACTGTACATGAGACTCGGATAGGACACAGCGAATAACCTGCAGGAAACATCCTCAGACAGTTTAGGTGCGTGTGGGTGAGGGTGACCCCAAAATGTAATGTGAACTTTTAAATTTATTTCCCTTTTTTTCTACTGTATACTAAGAGGGACTTTAATGTTGAATTTTTAACTTTATTTCCTTATTTTTCTACTTTGTATCTAAGATTTTGTACCTAGGTACCTTTGTACTTAAGATGGTGCTGGGAACTGTACTCCTGTGCCCATGTACTTGAGCACATGTGACAATAAAATCTAATTCTATTTCTAAAAAAATGGTCATGGAAAGGCCTTGGGATTTCTTGTGGGAATTAGAGCAATATTTTTGCTCCAGCTTGCTCACAAGGGAATTCTGTTCAACACTTACCTCGGTTTTCCCTGCATAAAAATGCTGATATTGACTAATTTTTCAACAGGAATCATACTATCACCAGTATTTAGAGAAACATTTCACAGATTGGCTGGAACAGACCTGATAGAGTTGAGTGTGAGTGTTACACAAATGAATGAATGCCACTCATTCTATATTGTAACCCTCCCCCAACGTCCAATTTTATTTCAGCATGAGAAGTTATTTCTGAGTCAATGAAGACAGCTCAAGCGAAGATGGGTTCTTTGGAATTGACACATTAGGGTTTAGGATATGCATAATAGGAATGCAGTGGATTTTTCTTATATAATAGAGGATATGTCATATCATTCTTCATGAGTTGTGGTTTATCATGGATTAGGGAAGAGAAGGCTGGCAATGAAGAAAGTGAAGATTTTGAGCTTCATGATTACGACTCGGCATTAAGATCTTAATTGCAATGGTAAAGGATCAATATTTTTGAGGTGAAAGAATGTGGCCTTGGTAGAAGAATGAATGATGCCATAGCTTTAAGGATTAAATTATGGGGACAGGTTGTGTATGCTAGAGCATAAGTTTAAGTTGAGGAGTAAGTGGTTTAAAGGTGATCTGAGGCAATTTTTTTTTCACTCAGAGGTTGATAGATATATGGGACGTGCTGTTTTATAAGCTGGTGGAAGCAAGTACCTTTGCAAAATTTAAGAAAAACCTGGATGAGCACTTAAAGTGCCAGGTTATAGACTAAATGCAGGTAACTTAGTGTGGGCTGAAGGATCGGTATGTTGTATGACTCTATGATTAGCTTGCGATCTCTGGAATATAGAAGATTAAGCACAGATGTTACCCAAGTTGCTAAAATGATTTGATGGAATGGAAACAGAGAACTTATCTCCTCTAATATAAAAACTGAATGTGTTGGAGAATCTCAATAAGTTTGGCAGCATCTGCGGAGAGAGAAATAGGGTCAAACCCTGTTTACTGAACCTCGCTTTCACAGCCACATTTGTTCCTCAGTGACTGATGTCAGCTAAACATGATCAAGGAGAAAGAAGACTCTGTAAAACAAGGAAGGAAGTGAGAAAGCACAAAGACTAATGAAGGGAGTCCCAGATAACGACAGTATCTCTACAGGGGGTTGCTGAAGGAGCAGTTACTGATGGTGCTGATAGAGGAACAGAATGTATCTTGTTTGAATTCAAGGCTAAGATGACCACGTTTATTACATGGGGAGTTTGCTAGAGTTGACATGTGACCACTAAAGCCAATCTGTGCCCTGAAGGTTCTGCTACTAGTAGAACCAGAAGCCACAGATAATTGAGTTTTGGATGAACTTGTGGCTTGGATTTCCTCCAGTTCCATTTTTTTCTCTTCCTCTGGTAATGAAGCATAGCTTGCCTTGAAGGGAGGCTGAGATAACAAGGTGTAGAGCTGGATTGACATAGCAGGCCAAGCAGCATCAGAGGAGCAGGAAGGCTGATGGTTTGGGCCTAGACCCTTCTTCAGAAAAGATTCTCCAGCATCTGCAGTTCCTACTATCTCTACATTCAATTTGACATGTTTCAGCTGTGAATTGGTGAGGTAGTCAGTAGACTGTAGACTTAACCATCTAAAAGAAACAGGCACGTTGGCCTAATCGCTTTTCCTTGCTCCTCAAAATTCCGAAGTGTTTGCCTGTTACTTATTAATCCGGAAACCTACTCAAATCACTTCATGCTGCACAGTTCTTGATAATATGTAAATTAAGACTTTTTTGTACCATTTCTTTTCAGTGAAAAACTGGATTCATTTGCAATTCTTCCCCTCATTATTTGTTCAACCCTGACTGCATTTGCATGGATGCTCTTCTTTCCTGGGAGAGGTGAAAAGTATATCAGTGACAGTAATTTGATTGAGCTTCTAAGTTGAATGTCTGCATATCTCACTGGAGCAGAACTATGCAGATATCTTAGAAAACTGAAATTGATCTAAGGTGTTTCTGTATTTATAAAATAATCTTTCTTAAGACAAATTGACTCGACACTTTGATATGTGAAAGCATTGAAAACTTTCTGGTCCAAGGAACAGTTTTAAATATTACCCCATTTGCAACACTCCAACATATTGCTACGGATGGATCCTCACATGATTTGATTTATGTAGTGATTCAGGAAAGCACTGACTTTTTAAAATTCAATTGTGGGATGTAGGTGTCACTGGCTAGGTCAGCATTAATTGCCCAGATTGCTGTGAGGCAGGAGTCACCTGTAGGCCAGGCCAGGTAAGGATGATAGTTTCCTTTCCTCAAGGGTATTTGTGAACCAGATGGATCCCACCCCCTATCCCTCAACAATTGGTAATGTATCATAAGACTTTAATTCCAAATATTTATTGAATTCAAATTCCATCATCTGCCATGACAAGGATTTGAACCTGGATCCACAAAACATTACCTGGGTTTTTGAGTTAACAGTCCAGTGATAATGCCACTTGGCCATTTCCTCCCCTGCTCAAAATCATTGTTTTGCCAAAATACTTTGTTTATTTTACTTACCCTACTTGGCCACCATATTCTGTCCAATACGCTCAAAATTAAATTTGAAAATAAATTTACTTTAATTTCATTCCATAAGAAATAGGACCAGGAGTAGGCATTTGGCCCCTCAATCCTTTTCCACCATTCATTGGGATCATGGCTGATCGGATATTCCTTATGTCAACTTTCCTGTCCTTTACCTGTGACCCTTGTGGTGCATCAATGACCTTGAATAACCTTAAATGTCAAAAGTAGACCAGAACCTCTGGGCATTCTTGTACAAAATTGATCTTGTTTGCACACTTACTAAGGAGAGCCATATTTTAACTGGATGAGATGATTGACTTACAATGGTCGTGAAAGGGAGAATAGAACCAGGTGAACAAATGTGCATCTTTGCCGATTTAGAAATAGGAATAGCAGTTCATTCCAACTCAACCTACAGGAGGGCCACAACCTCAAGTTAAAAATATGAAAATCTCCTAAACTTTTTACCTTGCATAGGTTATTCTGCAATTTGGAAATGAGAAATATTGAGACCACCTTCAAGAATTTAATTTAAATATTAGGCTTTAGAAAACCATAAAACCAGAGCAAAGTTACAGCATAGAAAGAAGCCACTCATCCTATCATGTCTGCACTGCCTGAATAAACTTGCCACCCATTCTAATCCGGCCTCCCAATATGTTTGCCTGTATTGTTGCAGGTCACTTTGTTTCAGGGGCAGATCAATGTTTGTTTCACATTAGTTGAAGGTTTTCACCTCAATCACCAAACTGGACAGTAAATTCCAGACAGCCACCACCCTCTGGATGAAATAACTTTTCCTCATGTACTCTGTCATCCTTCTCCCAAAAATCTTAAATCTGTGCCACCTGATAATTGACTTCACTGCAACAGGGGATCAGATCTTCCCAGACCACTTTATCCAAGCCCCTCATTATCTTGTACACATTGATTAAAGTAATTCTCCGGCCTTCTTTGTTCCAAGGAAAATAACCCTTGCCTATCCAATCTTTCCAAACACCTACAATCTTCAAGTCCATAAGGCCATAAGACATTGGAGCAAAAATTAGGCTATTCAGCCCATCGCGTCTGCTCTGCCATTCAATCATGGCTGATAAGTTTCTCAACCCCAATCTCTCGCTTTCTCCCCGTAACCCTTGATCCCCTTGATAATCAAGATCTATCTACCTCTGTCTTAAATATACTCAATGACCTGGCCTCCACAGCCTTCTGTGGAAGTGAATTCCATAGATTCACCACTCTCTGGCTAAAGAAGTTTCTCCTTATCTCCATTCTAAAAGGTCTTCCCTTTACTCTAAGGCTATGCCCTTGGGTCCTAGTCTCTCCTACCAATGGAAACATCTTCCCAACATCTACTTTGTCCAGGCCATTCAATATTCTGTAAGTTTCAATTAGATCCTCCCTCATCCTTCTAAACTCCATCGAGTATAGACCCAGAGTCCTCAAACATTCCTCATATGTTAAGCTTTTCATTCCTGGGAATGACCATTCTCGTGAACCTCCTCTGAACCAGCTCCGGGGCCAGTACATCCAGTGCACAATACTCCAAATTTGGTCTGGCCAGAACCTTATAGTGCCTGCTTTTATATTCATGACCTCTTAATGCCAAAGTTGAATTTGCCTTACTAACTACTGACTCAACCTGCAGTTTACCTTGAGAGAATCCTGGACTAGAACTCCTAAATCTCTTTGCACTTTAGACTTCTGAATTTTCTCCACATTTAGAAAATAGTCCATGCTTTTATTCTTCTTACCAAAGTGCATGACCTCACACTTTCCCATGTTGTACTCTATCTGCCACTTCTTTTCCCACTCTCCTAACCTGTCCAAATCCTTCTGCAGCCTCCCCGCATCCTCAATACTACCTGTCCCCCTACCTACCTTTGTATCATCTGTAAACTTATCCAGGATGCCCTCAGTTCCTTCATCTAGATCATTAATGTATAAAGTGAAAAGTTGGGATCCCAGCACTGACCCTTGTGGAACAACATTTGTCACTGCCTCCCATGCCATCGTGCAGTAGTCAGCTGGCTCATTCTTCCTGCAGCCCTTTTCCTGAGGCTTCTCCGTTCCTGAATGCAGGATTCCACCACCTGCCTCATTTGCAGTCATCCCTTGCTGTCTTTGGCCACTGACCAAATTTGATTTACTTTATCTACCAGGTGTGACTGCCTCCTGACACACAGTGTGCAGGTACTTCTCCCCCTCCCGGTTGTGCCACATGTTTGAAGCTCAGATTCTAGTTCATCAACTCTGAGCTAAAGTTCCTTGAGCAACCAACACTTGCTGCAGATGTGATCACCGCCGTTCACAATGGGATCAGCCAGCTCCCACATCATACAGCAACAACACATCAACTGTCCATCCATTTCTACTTAGTAAATTACTTTATTGAGTTAATTAAATTTATTGATACTTCTTGGCTGCGTTCTTTTTCAAATTTAGTGCAGATTTCCTACCAGCGAATCAGGCCACAGCTTCCTCCTGAAGTCACTCGAGCCTTTTTTGTCCTTAACTGTCCCATGACCACACTACCTCCACAAATCCCTGTTTGGTAGTGGTGACTGTACCGATGCAAATCTTCGTCCCAACCACCAATCAGCATTGGCACCGCCCTCTGCTGAATGTTTGTCTTCACTCTAACTCGAAGGATGTCTTGCTGAGGTCCTCCTTCTGCTGGTGGAGACTGCGCCAATACAAATCTTTGCCCCAAATGCCAATCAGCATTATCGCTGCCCTCTGCTGAGCCTGGCAACATCCTGGCAACATTCTTGTGAACCCCCTCTGTACTCTCTGGACCACTTATGTCTTTCCTGTAATGCAGTGACCAGAACTGTACTCAAAACCCCAGCTGATGTCCAACCAAGGTTTTATATAGTTTCAGCATTACATCCCTACTTTTGTATTCAATGATATAGTATTTAACCTTACCCGATGAAGGAAAATATCCCATTTACCTTACCACCTGTCCTACCATCTTCGTGGACCTGTGAATATGAGCTCCAAAGTCTCACACTTCCTTTACCCTTCTCAATGTCCTTCCATTTTTGGTGTATTGCCTTGCTTTGTTTGCCCTCACCAAATACGTAACCTCACACTATCCAGGTTGAATTCAAATTGCCAGTTTTCCAACCACTGATTAATTTCACCCTGCGGTTGAAAGTTATATTCTTCACTATTAGATCTGCTATGAATGGTGTATCACTTATAATAGCTGTTCTACTAGTGTCTCTCTCAAATTCTCACACGCACATGCACACACTGTTTTATAGGTCACTTTGCAATGCAATATGTTTCTTACTATACCCTTAGCAGTAAAAATGTTTTAAAAATACAATGCCCAAAGATGCCTCAAGTAAATGATCATACAATTACTCTAAAATGATATACTCTTGCGATTGTAGATATTCTTCACTTTAATGCGTTGGACTCTCTTAAATAATCTTTCAATGATGAGCCTAGCTCCCTCTAAATATCTTGTTCTAAGTGCAGAACAGATATTCTTCCGAAGATGAGTCACACTCCCTCTTTGACTTCCATACTTTTCGTGGAAGTCTGTTCTCTTGACTGCTGCTCTCTTTCTGTGACTATTCAGGTTCCATTCTTGTCTGTGGTAATGTAGTCAACTTAATGGCTTCTTTACATAGTTTTCCTTTCAATGGTGGGCAGGATGTCACATAATTGAAGTTTCAATCACATATAAAGATTAACCCAGACCATAAGAAGCAATCATATATCAAGACTAAAAAAAAGGACATGGGAGTCACTGACTGGGCCAGCATTTATTGCACCTGTTGCTCTTGAGAACATGGTGATGAGCTCCATTCTTGAACTGCTGCAGCCCATTTGGTGTGAATAGACCCACAATTACATTAGGGAGGGAGTTCCAGGATTTTGACCCAGTGTCAATGAAGGATGATGAGTAGCTCAAATGGGGGACTTGCAGGTGGTGGTGTTCCCATGTATCCACTGTCCTTGTCCTTCTAGGTAGTACTTACCACAAGATTGGAAGATATTGTCTAAGAAATCTTGGAAAATTTCCAGAGTGCACCTTGAAGATAGTACAAACTGCTGCTACTAAGTGTCAGCGGTGAAGGGAGTGAATATTTTATGGATAAACAAGTGGGTTGATTTATCCTGGATGGTATCAAGCTTCTTGAGTGTTGTTGGAGGTGCGCCCATCCAGGCGAGCGAGTGTATTCTCCACACTCTTGACTTGTGTCATGTAGATTATGAAGAGGCCTTGGGAGTCAGGAAGCGAGTTACTCACTGCAGGATTGCTTGCCTCTGTAACCACAGTAATTTTAGAACATAGAACATAGAACATAGAACATTACAGTGCAGTACAGGCCCTTCAGCCCTCGATGTTGCACCGACCTGTGAAACCAATCTGAAGCCCATCTAACCTAAACTATTCCATTATCATCCATATGTTTATCCAATGACCATTTAAATGCCCTTAAAGTGGGCGAGTCTACTATTTTTGCAGGCAGGGTATTCCACGCCCTTACTACTCTCTGAGTAAAGAACCTACCTCTGACATCTGTCCTATATCTATCACCCCTCAATTTAAAGCTATGTCCCCTCGTGCTAGCCATCACTATCCGAGGAAAAGGGCTCCCACTGTCCACCCTATCTAACCCTCTGATCATCTTGTATGTCTCTATCAAGTCACCTCTTAACCTTCTTCTCTCTAACGAAAACAGCCTCAAAATCCTCAGCCTTTCCTCACAAGACCTTCCCTCCATACCAGGCAACATCCTGGTAAATCTCCTCTGCACCCTTTCCAATGCTTCCACATCCTTCCTATAATGCGGTGACCAGAACTGTACGCAATACTCCAAATGCGGCCGCACCAGAGTTTTGTACAGCTGCAACATGACCTCATGGCTCCGAAACTCAATCCCTCTACCAATAAAACCTAACATACTGTACGCCTTCTTAACAACGCTATCAACCTGGGTGGCAACTTTCAGTGATCTATGCACATGGACACCGAGATCTTTCTGCTCATCCACACTACCAAGAATCTTACCATTAGCCCAGTACTCTGTATTCCTGTTACTCCTTCCAAAGTGAATCACCTCACACTTTTCCGCATTAAACTCCATTTGCCACCTCTCAGCCCAGCTCTGCAGCTTATCTATGTCCCTCTGTAACCTACAACATCCTTCTGCACTATCCACAACTCCACCGACTTTGGTGTCATCCGCAAATTTACTAACCCAATTTACTGTATTTAACTCTGTAAATTGATCCCCAAAAGAACAAGAGACAACATGAGGAAATATCTTTACACAAAAAGTGGTTAGGATTAAGAATGTACTCCTACCTCTACAACTCTAACAGGGCTAGGTAGAGTAGATACAGGAATGATGTTCCTGATGATGGGGGAGTCCAGAACTAGGGATCATGGTCTAAGGATACTGGGTAATTTATTTAGGACCGTGGTGAGGAAAAATTTCTTTCCCTAGTGAGTGGCAATTCTGTGGAATTCATGACCACCGAGTGCAGCTGAAGCCAAAGCATTCTTTGATTTCAAGGATTCAGAGAGAGCACTTGGAGCTAAAGGGATCAAAGGATATGGGGGAACAAGCTATTGAGCTGGATGATCAGCCATAATCATTAAGAATGGTGACGTAGACATGAAGGGCCAAATGGCCTACTCATGTTGCTATATTTTACTTTTCTATATGTTTCTCCCCTGATTCTGGATGCATGTTCAAAATGAAATTGGAGACACAAAGGGGAAAATGAAGGTAAAGAATGGATTGGGGTTTACCTGGGAGATGATTGGACTCACTGAATATTGTTGGGAAAGAACAGACACAGAGTTGATGAGCCTTTACTTTCACTGTTGTAATCTTTAAGAGTCAGAGTGTATATGAAGGTGCTTAGCAGATACTGTCAAGCGTCAATGAGAGGATGAGATAAAGGCGCTGGAAACAGGAGAAAGACCAGCATTCATGATTTCTCAGATTTAACTCTCAATCAAGCTTTTTGACTGAACAGCATTATTCCTAAACACACTGGATAAATGTTCATCTTGAAAAATACAAGAAAAAATTACTACTCTTCCTTACATTTATACACTGAACAAAGATATGGTCTGCAGAACTCCCATTGTAAAACCATAAGTGCCTTGCTGAGAAACAAAGCCCATAGGACAAAAAACGATTTCTTGACATAACAAATCATGAAATGAATTAAATGCTGAACATATTTGTAAGAAAACAGTAACAGAAGTGATCTATACTGAATAATGTGTCTGTTAGAATTCTGTAAGCATAGAGAGATGAAGTGCGAAAACAAAAGTTATTAATTGCATATGGTGTGAAATCAAGATATAAATAATCTCATAAGTACTATACTCATACTGTCCTTAGTAACGACATGGTTACAAGGAGAAAATACCAGATGCCGAGCATTATATCTGCATTGGTTTGCTTGATCTTTGTGACACTGCCTTGTTACAGAGTCACATCTACATGGATCTGCACAAACTAGCTAATTTCACTCATAATTTAATAGTAGATTTTACAATGATCCCACCAGAATTTATCATTGTCTATGAGAGAGCAGCAGAAATCTTAAGCTATTTATTTCTGAATAATTGCAACACAGGCTCACTTTCACACACTAATGGAATCTTACTATATTAATTAATTACCCTTACCCCTTAATTTCTTTCTCAACTTGCTCAACCACCTTCACTGAAAAACATTTCACAAATAATTTTATCCAGTATTTTGGACAGCAAAACTGGTGTTATCAGGTTATCAAATGCCATGTCTGGGAAGTTGTCAATGTGACTTACCCATCATGCAATTTTAGTTTCTAAGGATAGTTAACTGGAATATGAGTGGCTACACCCAACATTCAGTGATAATGATCATAAATACAATTACTTTGACCTTACACTAATTAAACATTTGTAAAAGCAATAATTTCACCACTTACTGCCAGAAATGAGACCATTAATGCTTCTGAATATATCAGCACTGAATACTAATGCTGCTTACATAGCACTTCTTGAATGTAGCTCAGAGATCTTATGTAGAGTGTGGAATTGCTCACATGAAGTGTCCAAAGGTAACATGCAAAAAAGTTAGAATTCTAGCAGTTACTAATGTTTGAGAGACTAACTCAACAATTACTTTGTAGTCCAGAACTGGAACATCACTGAAAAGAGAGATCTGCTTCTGAACCCTTTCATCCTGCATTCATCAGAACAAAGATTCCCAATTTTCTAATAATCACAATTTATACCAAACGAGAAAGCGCTGCTGATTGATTTCCAACTCGACTCTGCTTGATTGAGGTGTTGACATGGAAAAATGAACAGAAAAGTGTAGGCTCTTGCAGTCTGATTAATTTAGTACTAATTCCGAGCATAGTCTTTCATTTTTATGATAAGATTTTAAATTTGTCCGGCTCAGTCATTTGTGGTGCTGTTACCAAGTTGCCATTGTTGATGGGCATTGAAGTTCCCCATTCAGAAAATGTTCTTTGTCCTTGCTACCCAGTGCTTCTTTCAATGATGTTCAACATGATGAAGCACGGATTCATCAGCCAATCGAGAGCTGTCTTATTGCATAGATTACAGACCAGACAAGCCTGTAACTGTAAGACAGTTACATGGCATTACAACATATGTATATGGAAGGTTTGAATTATAAAGATAGGCTGGGACCTTTTTCACTGGAATGTAGGAAGTTGAGAGTTGACCTTACAGAAGTTTATAAAATCATGAAGGGTATACATAGGTTTAATGGTATGTGTCTTTTCCCTAGGATGGGAGATTTCAAGACTGGGGGCACATTTTTAAGGTGAGAGGAGAGAGATTTAAAAAAGACGTGTGGGGCAAAGATTTTACACAGAGGATTGTTCGCATGTGGAATGAACTTCCTGAGGAAGTCGTGGATATGGGCACAATTACAACATTTCAAAGGCTTTTGAATAAATAAATGGATAGGAAAGGTTTGGAGGATATTGGCCAGGACCAGGCAGGTGGGACTAATTTAGTTTGGGATAATGTTTGGCATGGACTGGTTGGACCGAAGGGTCTGTTTCTGTGCTGTAAGACTCTATGACTGTAAGTGACATTCTGGTACAAAGGTACCTGGCTCACCTTCAATCATTTTCTCTGTGTACTGGAGTCAGAGCATTGTCCTTAATCAGTTAGCTCTGTCTGTGTAATGTACAGTGACAATATTGTCCAGACATTGTGTAAATCTCTGAGATTGTAGCTTTGTAAATAGTTCATGTTGTAAATAAAGTTTAAAATATATGTCATACAGGACCTTGACTCTTTATGGTATATGTTACATGGGCAAGTATACAGTAAAACACAAACAGTCGTAAGGGGGTCTGAGTAATTAGCAGGAAATATCCTTGCTCATGCTTGACCTCATGCTGTAAATCACATGGTGTGTGGAGCTCTCCTTTGAGGTGGTGATGGTCTAGCGATAGTGGTAGTGTCCTTGGGCTAGTAATCCAGATCTCCAGGTGGGTTCTAGGATTATAGATTTGAATTTCACCATGACAACTATGAAATTTGAATTGTAAAGGAATCCGCAATGAAGGGCTGGCCTTATGGCAACTGTGTAACCATCATTAATTCTCATAAAAAAGCATCTGGTTCACTAATTTTGCTTAGGGAAGGAAATAAGTCCTTGTTTGGTTTGATCTTCATGTAACTTCAGACCCACATGAATATAGTTGACTCTCAACTGCCCTCTAGGCACCAGGGATGGGCATTAAATGCTGGTCCAGTCATTAATGCCCACATTGTATGAATGAATTTTGAAAAAAAGGTCAATGTTGAAAAATCTTTTTCTAATGTAAACGATGATGCTACCGTATCTGATAGGTTTGTCCTGCCATTGGGATAGGAAAATTCAGTGATAGTAGAATAGGGATTGTGAAATTGGTGATAAGGCACAATTCAGTGAGCATGACAAGATCATGGAGTTAATTGACTATTTGTTGGATAGTTCTCCCTATTTTGGCATAAGGTGCACAGCGCTATGTCTTTGGAGACACGACTGGGCTCATTGTGTTTTGGTTGCTGTCAGTGACAAGATAGATGCAATGGTTTTTTACAACTGTTTGGCTTGCGAGGTCATCTTGGGGCAATTAAGACTCAACCACACACTGCAGTCGGTCTGGAGTCACACTTGGGTTGGCACGGTAGCTCAGTGGTTAGCACTGTTGCCTCACAGTGCCAGAGACCCGGGTTTGATTCCAATCTCGGGTGACTGTCTGTGTGGAGTTTGCACATTCTTGCTGTGTCCGCGTGGGTTTCCTCTGGGTGCTCCAGTTTCCTCCCACAAGTCCAAAGGTGGGCAGGCTAGGTGAATTGGTCATAATGAATTGCCCATAGTGTTCAGGGATGTGTAGATGAGGTGGATGGGTCTGGGTGGAATGGTCTGAGGGTCGGTGTGGACTTGTTGGGTCGAAGGGCCTGTTTTCACACTGTAGGAATTCTATGATATGATTTAGGTCACAGCAAATTTCCTTTCCTTAAAGGTGTTAATGAACCAGATGGGTTTCCAATAGTTTCATGGTCACCATTATTGAAACTAATTTTTAATTGCAGAGTTTTAATGCATCAGCTCAATTTCAACTCGTGTTCATTTTAGGATTTAAACCATTATTCCCAGTTCATTCAGCCTGGTTCTTCCGATTATTTATCCAGTAACATTACCACTACCTCATCATCTCCACCAAAAAGGTTGTTAAGTAGGGGGAAACACAACACAATTTATTTTGACTCAAATTCCTTAATATTCTCTGTAATTAGCATTACAGCTGTAAGTAGGGTAGAGCAGGATTTCTGGTCCCTGGTCTGATCTGCCTTGACCTCATTTATTTTCCTGGGATAGGATTTATTGAGCATTCACAACAGATGTCTGGTTCTAACAGTGGTACTAACTGAGAAAGCACCTCAGAGTAGGAGGTTTGGCAGGTGTTCTGCAGCAATGGACACAGTGCGGCAGCAGAAAGGGGCAGGCCATTAATTATTCCACCAGCAGCAAACAGTCAGCATGATGAATCCTTGCCTCATATTTCTCTATTATTCACCTTGACATCACTGGAGAACAGATGTCAGAAAGTTTTACCTTCTGGCAATAGTGTAAAAAGAGTGAAAGCTAAATGTAGCATGCTTCCTTCTTGGTTTGGTCTGCGGTAGTGCTAATGTAACACCCCTGTTTAAGAAGGGAGAGAGGCGGAAGACACAAATGTAAAGGCGGTTAGTCTGACCTCAGTCATTGGTAAGATTTTAGAGTCCATTATTGAGAATGAGATTGTGGAGCAAAAATTGAAGAACTGCAGATGCTGGAAATCAGAAACAAAATGAGAAATTGATGACAAAACTCAGCAGGTCTGGCAGCATCCGTGGAGAGAAAGAAGAACGAGCATTTCAGGTCTATGAACCCTTCTTCAGAACAGACTCTTGCCGAGTACTTGGAACTGCATAGTAAAATTATGCTGAGGCAGCATGTCTTCTTCAACATCAGGTCATACTGACAAATCTGTTAGAATTCTTTGAGGAGGTAATGAGCAAGTTAGACAAAGGAGAACAATTGGACATGATCTATTTGGATTTCCCAGAGGCCTTTGACAATGTGTTGCGCAAGGGACTGCTAATTAAATTAAGAGCCCATGGTGTTAGGGGCATGGTACCGGCATAGACAGAGGCTTGGGTGAGTGGCAGAAGACAGAGAGTTGGAATAAAGGGATCTTTTTCAGGATGGCAGCCGGTTACTGGTAGAGTTCCGCAGATGCCCGTGTTGGGATCACAACTATTCACATTATAAATTAACAGTCTGGATGAAGGAACTGAGTGCAGGGGGGAGGCAATGGCCTAGTGGTATTATTGCTGGACCGTTAATCCAGGGACCCAGATAATGTTCTGGGGACCCAGGTTCGAATCCTAAAACGGCAGATGGCGGAATTTGAATTCAATAAATATCTGGAACTAAGAATCTAATGATGACCATGAATCCACTGTCGATTGTTGGAAAAACCCATCTGATTCACTAATGTCCTTTAGGGAAGGAAACTGCCATCCTTACCTGGTCTGGCCTACATGTGACTCCAGATCCACAGTAATGTGGTTGACTCTTAACTGCCCTCTGGGCAATTAGGGATGGGCAATAAGTGCTGCCTAGCCAGTGATGCCCTCATCCCGTAAATTAATAAAAATAAAATTGTTGCTAAGTTTGTAGATGACTCAAAGATAGGTGGAGGGTCAGGTTGTGTTGAGAAAGCAGAATGGTTTGGACACGCAAGGAGAGTGGGCAAAGAAGAGGCAGGTGGATTACAAGGTAGGTAAGTGTGACATTATGCACTTTGATAGGAAAAATAGACTGTTTTCTCAGTGGGGAAAGAATTCTGAAGTCTGATGCACTTGGAAGTGCCAGTTCAGCATCCTAAGGTTGACATACAAGTTCATTTGGCAGTTAGGAAGGTGAACGCAATTTCGCATTTATTTCGGTAGGGTAAAATACAAGTGCAGAGAAGTACTACTGAGGCTGTAGAAGGCTCTCATCAAACCGCATTTGCAAATATTGAGAGCAGTTTTGGGCCCCGTATTTAATGAAGGGAGTGTTGACATTGGAGAGGGTCCAGAGGAGTTTTACAAGAATGGTCCCAGGAATGATGGGCTAGTCATTTGAGGAGCAATTGAGCACTCTGGGTCTGTACATGATGGAGGTTAGACGATGAGGGGGAATCAGATTGAAAGTTACAGAATACTAAAACGTGTAGGTGAAGAAGATGTTTCCACATAGGACAGACTAGGACCTGAAGGCACAGCCTCAGAGTGACAAGCACATGTTTAGAACAGAGATGAAGAGGAATTTCTTCAACCAGCGGGTGGTTGATCTGTGGAACTTATTGCCACAGAAGGCTGTGGAGGCCAAGTCATTGAGTGTATTTAAGACAAGAATAGATAGGTTTTTGATTAGTAAGGGAATCAAGGGTTACAGGGAGAAGGCAGGAGAATGGAATTGAGAAACACATCAGCTATGCTCGAATGGCAAAACAGACTTGATTGGCTGAATGGCCTACAATCTTAATGTCTTATGGTCAACAGTGTTGTTAGGAAATTAGCCACCCACCAGATATCACCACCAATTACCATTCCCACTCAGCATAGACAGATGTATAATGGGAAAGGAGGGAGAGTGTTGATGATCCAAAAGTCAGCCCTTTTTTCACCCTTTCTCTGCAGAGCTTTGATGACGCTGCACCTGAAGTATTGTGTGAAGTTTTGGTTTCACTTTCTGGATATGCTTGCCGTGTACAGGGAATGTAGCAAAGGTTCACAAGGTTGATACAGGGATGGGAGACTGTTATATCAGTAGAGACTGATTTGACTGGACTTGTGATCACTCGATCTGAGAAGGATGAGACAGGCTGTGATTGAAACATATAAAATTCTAACAGGGCTAGAAGGACATGATGCAGGAAAGATGTTTCCCTGGTTGGGGATTCTAGAATCAGGGGTCACAGTCTCAGTACACGGGGTTGGCCATTTTGGACAGAGATGAGGAAACTTTTTTTTCATTCAGAAGGGGTCAACTTATGGAATTCACTACCAGCGAAGGTTGTGGAGGCCTGATCAATGAATACATTCAGGAAAGAAATTGATAATTTGGTAGATATTAAAGGGATCAAGGGGTATGGAGAGAAAACAGAAATTGTTATTGAGAGGGAGGATCAGTCATGATCATATTGAGTGGAGAAGCAGACTCAAATGGCCAAATGACCCACTCCAACTCTTAGTTGTTATGCTCCTATTCCCAGACTTAAAATTCAGTCCCTTTCAAGGTCAAAATGTAGGTCTACAAAAACTAGGGCAAAGTGATAACTCTTTAGGAATTTTCCAGTTGGATTTGATAAAATACGTCAAGCTAAAACTCAAGTGTGACTGAAGTGTCAGGTAATGTTATAAATTTTCCTTCTCAATGGGTGACCACAGATGCATCAGGCACAAATAACCCCAAGGCGCACTATACCAGGGACAGTTTGATATAAAACTAACTCTATTCCTGACAATTGCAACAGAGTAAAGGATTTCACAAAGCATCCAAGAATAAAATATGCACATTCTGCTTTATGGCAGAAATATATTAACCTGGCTCCTCAGCACCCCAAAAGTAGAATTGGATCTTTGGAAAACAATAGCTGAAGGATTAACTTTCAAATGCTTATTCTGAATATGACTATGTATGTATGCTCGTTTCTCCACCTCAGTAACTCAAAATAAATGAGATTGTCACAAATCTCAAAGCCCAACACAATAAATATGAAATGAAGTAGTGTTAGAACTTAATAATCATCAGATAGTTGAACACTCCAGTGTAACAGTAACCTGAGAATAACGCAGTGTAAAATTATTTGTATGAATACTCATATAATTTTCCAGTAACTTAATAAAGACAGAAACATATTTGCAAAGAATGGAACAATTTCTCCATTAAGATAGAGGGACAAGAATATTTGACTTGAAAATATTAAGAGGCAGAATGTCCACAGCGATTCCTCAACCATGCCATTTTTATCAAGTATGATCTTATTCCAATATTTTGGGCTGAGATTTTGTTTGAAGGTGACAATTTTGAACTAACCTCCTTTGTCACATCAAATTTTTTTTTGTTCTTTCATGAGGCAGAGGTGTGACTTGTAAGAACCGATATTTTATTGTCCATCCTTAATAACTTCCTTGAATGAAGTATTTTGATATTCCATTTTAGAGGACTGTTGAGAGTCAACCACATTGTTGGGAGGCCCGGAGTTACATGTAGCTGAGATCAGCAGATTTCGACCCTGAAGGACAACTGTGAACCAATTGAGTTTCTGATAGCTTCACAGTCACCATTACTGATAGCTGGCTTTCAGTTCCAAGTTCAGAAATTCACTGAATCAAAATTATACCAATTGTCATTGTGGGGTTTGAATTCATGTCCTCAGACATTAACAGAAATTGTTTGAAAAATTTGGCAGGTCTGGAAACATCAATAGAGAGAAAGCAGAGTAAATATTTTGGGTCCACTGAGCCTTCCTCAGAATGACTTCCTTTTTTTTATGACTTCCAGCATCTGTAGTTCTTTGGTTCTTTTAATATTCCCCCAGAGCTTAAGTTGGTTTACTAGTTATGTGACATTAAAACAAAAACAGCACGTGCTGGTGAAACTCAGCTGGTCTAGCAGCATCTGTAGAGAGTTAACATTTATAGTTTTTGTCACATCACCTCGAAGCTACGATTTGTCTTTGCTTGTAGAATAATTACACCATACTGCATTCAATTCACTGTGACCTGTGCTTGCTGCAAGAAATTCAAATAGATTCACTTTCCTGCTCTTTCCCCAAAAATCTGTTTTTTATTTTTTAAAAATATTGTAGAACCATAGATTCATTGAATTGATAGAGCACAGAAGGGGTTATTTGAATTCTGAGGAAGGGTCACTTGACCTGAATGTTAACTGATTTCTCTTCACAGATGCTGCCAGACCTGCTGGGATTTTCCAGCAATTTCTGGTTTTGTGTTTGATTCACAGCATCCGCAGTTTTTTTAGGTTTTTATTCGCTAAGCATCCCTCACTGTCCTCACTGTAATATGTCAGTCTACAATTCTAGCCTCTCTCTCCGCCCCACGCAAACCTAAATCCTTTGGATCCTATCCCTAGTCTTTTGCTCCTTGATCCCTGACTTAGTCCATTACAAATTCAGCTGTGGATATTGACCCTCAGTGTGTTGGTGACACGTGTGTGTATGTGTGTGTGTTTGTGTTTGTGTGTGTGCGCACGCACATGCACATGAGTGTTATCATGCTTGTGCAATAGTGTCATAACGTCGCATGTTATGAATATTCAGTCAATGTGTTTAAGCCAGCTACAGAAAGTTGAAATAGATGGCAGCCTTAGGGACACCTGACTATTTTTGTCAATTGAAACCACTCCCATACCTCTAGTAGGCACAAAAGGAACATCCCAGACTGATATAGCAATCCTGTTGCATTCAAATTGAATGGATTAGGTCAGTCAAGCATCGAAGGTAATCATTCAGCAACACTTTTTAAGCATGGGAGTCCAACAGAAAGAAAGACTCCCCCAATATTCTCTAACTTTGAGTTCACCTGACCAGCAATCTCCAAGCATGGGACATTTTGAAGTCTCCTGAGAGGCCTTGACTTTTCAAGGCCCTCACTTTAACCTTTTTTTTTCCTTTATTCATTCATGGGATGAGGGCATTGCTGGCTAAGCAGCATTTATTGCCCATCCCTCATTGCCCAGAGGGCAGTTAAGAGTCCACCACCTTGTTATGGGTCTGGAGTCACATGTAGGCCAGACCAGGTAATGATGGCAGTGTCTTTCCTTAATGGACATTAGTGAACCAGATGGGTTTTTCCTGACAATTGACTCACAGTCATCATTAGAATCTCAATTCCAGATATTTATTGAATTCAAATTCTACCATCTGCCATGGTGGGATTCAAACCCAGGTCCCCAGAACATTATCTGGGTCTCTGGATTAACAGTCCAGTGATAATACCACTAGGCCATCACCTCCCCATCTCCTTAAACCATTAACTTCATTCAAAGAAGTAAATCTGTGTCGTGAGAGATGGAGACTGTAAAACAGAGACTGAGTTAACTATCATTTCCGACTTCATTTAACTTAACCTGTATTTCTGTGTTTCTGGTAATGCATGTGTAACCTAGTTGTGTTTTAATGTTGAGACAAATAGGTGAAAATAAATAACCTTCTTTCTTTTTAACTGCATAAATACTTACTGCTAGAATTATTTATTCGGAAAACGCACACCTGATATAAGGAAACATACACCTTTCTGTGTAAAACATAATCTGGGCAGTAAGGCAACACATAAATTTTGTCTGCAACATTAGACTCATGAACTGATGAAGAATGGACACTATTTTGTTTAAAATGAAGTTGGGGTCAAAATTACATTTTTTTCCCTTCCTCATATACGTTGAGCTACAGAAGATGCTGAATGTTTGGGCAATATATTAAAATGCAAACAATCTTTCAAGATATCCATTCAGAACTCATTAAATTGCAAACTAATGGTCCTTATGCAAAACATATAATTATAGAAATTTGTTTGCAATAGAGTTAGATGTCTCAAATTCAAAGCAGAATTCCCAGGCCAGAGGCAAGGGAGAAGCATATTCTATCACAATTTGAAGTGAATGGGTTCCATATTTCTCAAGAACTAAATTGTCAGAGACGATTTGTAAACAAAAATGAAAAATGGATACTCGAATCTATAATAGAAACCAGGTACTGATGAAGTTACAAGAAGAGTCATACTGAACGTGAAACATCTCTCCACAGATGCTACTAGACCTGCTGAGCTTTGCCAGCACTTTCTGTTTTCGTTTCAGCTCTTGAGCATCTGCAATATTTTGTTTTATTCTCATAAAGCACATTATATTCTTATAAGGGATATTTAATAAAGCAAGGTGGCTCAGTGGCTCAGTGGTTAGCACTGCTGCCTCATACCACAGTGACCTGGGTTTGATTCCAGCCTTGGGTGTCTGTCTGTATAAAGTTCATACATTCTCCCTGCAACTGCATGGGTTTCCTCTCTCAGTCCAAAGATGTGCAGGTTAGGTGGATTGGCCATTTGGAATTGCCCTGTAGTGTCCAGGGATGTCCAAGCTAGAGGGATTAACCATGGGAATTGTGGGGTTAAGGGGATATGGTATAGGGGGTTGGGTATGAGTGGGATGCTCTTTGGAGGGCCAGTGCAATTTGATAGGCTGAATGGCTTGTTTACGCTCTGCTTGGATTCTACAAATTTTTTTGAGAAACTGCAACTCTATCCCTAAAGTGGCATTGCACCTGTAGGGAAAACATGCTGCTGATACACCTTTAGTACATTGAGGTGCCTACTGTAAGTTATCGAAACCTCTAAAGCTTATAGGAGCAGGGATTACTACTGCCTGGAAAACCAAGCCCTTAGTTTTTTGCAGCAGCAGTGGGAGCGGTGAGAGGGAGGACCAGGGGTTGCCGGGAAGGTAAGTTTCCCGTTTAAATACTTAACTTGTGGAATCAGCGGCCTCCATTTTTTTGCAGTAGCAGCGGGAGCGGTGAAAGCGAGGACCAGGGGGCTGCCGGGAAGGTAAGTTCTTCATTTCGGCAGCGGAGCTGAGTGGGAGCAGTCGAATTGCGCTCTGGGAAGATGAGTGAACTGATATATTTGGGCAGCGAACTATATGGTAAATGGAAAAGCCCTGGGGAAAATTGATGCACAGAGAGATCAGGGTGTTCAGGTCCATTGTGCCCTGAAGGTAGCAACGCAGGTCGATAGAATGGTCAAGAAGGTGTACGGCATGCTTTCATTCATCGGACGGGGTATTAAGTACAAGAATTGGCAGATCATGTTACAGTTGTACAGTTGGAATACTGCGTACAGTTCTGGTCGCCACATTACCAAAAGGATGCTTTGGAGAGGGTGCAGAGGAGGTTCACCAGGATGTTGCCTGGTATGGAGGACACTAGCTATGAAGAGATGTTGAGTAGATTAGGATTATTTACATTAGAAAGACGGAGGTTGAGGTGGGACCTGATTGAGGTCTACAAAATCATGAGAGGTATAGACAGGGTGGATAGCAAGAAGCTTTTTCCCAGAGTGGGGGACTCAATTACTAGGGGTCACGATTTCAAGGTGAGAGGGGAAAAGTTTAAGGGAGATATGTGTGGAAAATTCTTTACACAGAGGGTGGTGGGTGCCTGGAATGTGTTGCCAGCGGAGGTGGTAGAGGCGGGCACGATAGCGTCATTTAAGATGTATCCAGACAGATACATGAATGGGCAGGGAGCAGAGGGATACAGATCCTTGGAAAATAGGTGACAGATTTAGATAGAGGATCTGGATCGGCGCAGGCTTGGAGGGCCGAAGGGCCTGTTCCTGTGCTGTAATTTTCTTTGTTCTTTGTTCTTTGTTCTTAGTCTTGGGGTTGAGATCCTGATCTATTTTTCCTTAGTCAGCTAAAAGACTGAGATGATACATTGGATATGGTAATGAATTCTCTCCTATACCTCTGCCTTCATTAATAGAAGCTTCTATGAATCTGACTTCATCAATTGTCAAACATTTCAAGGCTTCATCTTGAATGAAGCAAGTATGACAATGAATTTTTGGACTGAAGTGCTTGCTGCCTCTTTTCTAATCACTGCTTGTTCAAAGATAGTGGTGGAGTAGCATGGCTCATCCACTCCTAACTGCTTTCTTTTTTTTCCTTTCCAATTCTGCTCTTTTTCTCTCACTTTTTCTTGCTTGTTTCCTTTCTGTGGCGGGTGAGTTGGCAGCATGGGCATAGTAGCTAGAGCAGGCTGTGCTTGGCATGGTGGCAGCCTCCCGGTGGTCGGAGGTAGAGGCAGCAGCTAAAAGGACACCCTCCTGGTGTTTCGGGGCTGATGGCAGCTGCTGCAATATCTCCTCCAGTGATCAGAGGCAGCCGTGGCAGCAGCAGACACTTTAAGATGGCAGCACTGGCAAGGCGACATCTCAGAGGAGGGCAGCAGGAGCGAGACTTTTGACTCAGTGGTAGTCTGGCCTGGCAGCGGAGCCAGGGTCTCCTGGCTGCAGTAGGCCCCGAGTGAGGACTCTTGCTGCTGGTGCTGGTGGCACAGTGGATCTGGGGGTGGCACAGTGGCTCAGCGGTTAGCACTGTGCCGGGGACCCGGGTTCGATCCCAGCCCTTGGTGACTGTCTGCATGGAGTTTGCACATTCTCCCCGTGTCTGCGTTGGTTTCCTCCGGGTGCTCCGGTTTCCTCCCACAGTCCAGAGATGTGCAGGTTAGCGTGGATTGGCCTTGGGGAATGCAGGATTACAGGGATGGCGTGGGTCTGTGCTGGATGCTCCTCAGAGGGGCAGTGTGGACTCGATAGGCTGAATGGCCTGCTTTGACACAGCAGGGATTCTGTCACTATATGGTGAAGAGGAGGCTGCAGCAGCAGCAGCATGGTATGCCTGGAGCAAGGACTCTTGGTGTCATCGAGACAGCAACAGAGCTGAGGACTCCTCATTGCAGGGCAATTTCAACATGGGACTCAGCATCGCCAAGGTGGACCCAACAGCAAAGAGATGGTGCTTAACAGTGACAATTCACACATTGGTGAGTCCAGCAAATGTTGCTGGTGAGTGAACTTAGGAGGTGGTGGAATGAAGACAGGCACTCTTTCCATTGTATCTTTTTATTCTGAAACTATTCAAACTGGAGCTGGATCGTAGTGACAGGCTGGACTTTTCACTGTATTTTACTCTATTGTTCACTGTAAATGGCAAGTGACAATAAATCATTCAATTCAATTCATTTCAATTGTGCATCTGTGGTTGCGCTTATGTATGTCTTTGTGAGAGTGTGAGTGGGTTTGATTGCAAATACATTTCAGGTGTTGAGTAAAAAATGTTTATCCTTTTATCTTGAACAGCGCAAAATTAAAACCACTACTTGTCTGTTCTTAACAGTCACACCATTTGTTTGTTCGAAAACTTTCTGTTTTCTTCAAAAATCCATCTGTCTTCAATGAATTGAAAGTTAGAAGTATGGAGGTGAGGGGCGGGGGGAGATATACTACCATCTCTCCCTATCTATAACAGTGCTCTATCAGAAACTGAGCTTCAGATCATTGGCAACTCCATCTCTAAAATGAATGAGAACATTATCTTTTTTCACTAAACAGCCAAAATACAAAGGTTCTTTCTCAATAGTTCACGCAGAATAATATCTCCACCATCGACCAAGGTCAATGGCGAGTTCCTGGAAAATGTGGACCTTTTCACACATCTTGGAATCCTTCCCTCAATGCAGGCAGAGATAAATGGCAAAATTCATCATCAAATCCCAAGTGGTAATAACAATGGTCTTGGTTTACCGCTCCAGAGATCCACATAACTTACAATCGGCACTTCAAACTACTGGTGAGGTATCAGCAGCACTTCTTTCACAATACCCTCTAGGTGCTATGACATGTCAGAGATGTCCTCAATGCATGCCTAATGAGGTCAAAACTTCTTCCTGACTCATTTGATTCCCTTTTGACTGTCAAAAATGGAGAAGGTGCATTCGGGAAGGCACTGAAGACATCAGGAGAGTGCACAGACTTCCTAATAATGTGTCTCCATCACCCGCCTGCCATGTGGTCAAACCCACAGAATGGGCATTGGACTCTTCAGCCATCTTAGGTCCCACCTTTCAATCTCCTAAGGTCAGTTTCTCCCATGTCTGTCTCAACTCCCCTGTCTCTCCATCTCTGTTTGTCTGAGACTGAATCTGTTGTCTTCCAGTCCTTTCTCATCTTAGAGTGTCACAGTTACCAGCAGCATCACACGCTGTCTGATCATCGAACCTGTGCTGTCCCGGACTCTATGAGAAAACCTTATTTTGAATCAGAAAGTGTAAAGCAGTCTGTGTCAGATGAATTCCAGTGTCAATGCTATTCCATTGTCCATGCTGTAAGCAAATAAGTCTTAGCATGGGAATATGTCATGTTCAATGTAAAATGAGTGTCTTCTCAATAGCAAGTTGTAACTATTTTTTAATAGACCAGTAAGGATGACACTAGGTTGACAGTAAGTTATGCTATAAGCAGGAAAACATAATAATCTGCATATCTTATCCAGCTCATTATTGTGTAGACCCCTCAAAGCTATCAAAGTGCCACAAATATCCTGCCTGACTGATGAACTGCTCTGTTTGGGTGTCTGCCTGAACAACCTATGCATTGATGGCATTTGTACTTTGTCTAATATGCTCACAACCCATTGTCCAGATCTCCCGATGTCACATTCAAATGGAATCAAAGTCAACTGACTAAAGAAGAAGGAGTCACATATTGATCCTGAGCACTGTGACTTCCACATACATGATCGTGCTCAGCACATCAAAGATTTGGATTCCCCCTGAGCTCGCCATGTCGGCAATTTGTAAAGAAGGAAAATAAAGAGCTTCCATTTCTGTAGTTGCTTACAAGCAATTAAATGCTTTGAAATGTAGTTGATGTTGCAGTGTAGGAAATGTTGTTGCTAATTTCCACACAGCAAAATCCCACAAGCAGAAACAAGGTAATGGCAAGATTTTTTTAAAATGGTATTGGTTGAGAAGTAATTATTGGCAAGGGTTGACCAACCTTCCCTTTAAAACAGAAGCAGGAGCTCTATTATAAATGCGCATGCTGGGGCAGACAATTAGCTAAATGATTGGAGACTGTTAAATGTATTTCTTTCCTCGTATCTGGCCTCATCTGAATAGTTAAGTTGCTGCGTTAGCTGATTCCCTGACCTCTTTTTTGTCATTATACAGGTATGTCAAATATTGGTAACTTTCAGCGGCATACTGCTCAACCAATGAATTGATATTTTCAGCTGTCTGAAGTATTATTGACACCAGGAAATCAATCCTAAATGATAAACTGAAACAAAAAGACAGCTTGAAAATCAGCATTATTTTGCAAAGCACATACACAGCCGCACACAAAATAGGCTAGAAGATCAAAAGAAACAGCTATTTTGAAGCACTCAGTTTGCCTAGCAGGATAAACATTGATTTTCGCCAGTTGATCCTTAGAGACAAATTCCTACAATTTTAATTTTCTAGCAATGGAAATAGAAAATATTTCTGCATGGGGCTGGAAGCAGAGAGGTAATGTTCCTGGGCCAGTAAGCCAGAGGCTGGTATGAATTCTCTGAAGGTGCAAATTCAAATCTCATAACACTAGTCACTGGAAGAATTTGCATCGCTAATTAAGTAATCTGAATTAAAAAAAGCTCAGACTGATTTTTTTCCAATCCTAAGAAACTGGTACAGTACATCAGATCAGTTTCAGGATATCTAGCCGTTTCTGAGAGCACTTTTCCCAGAGACAGAAAATGCAGCAGCTGCCCATATAGCAGTAATTGTAGTCAGTAGAGTCATTGAAAAGGGGTAACTAAGCCTCTTTATATGACTAAGGTGAAGTATCATAGGCGAGGCAGTTTCACAGCATAAGGTCAGAGTAACCATAGTTTAAAGGTTCTGGGAGAGGTTATGAGGAGCAAAAGGCAAGGTTGCTCTACTCCTGCATGCTAGATGATAAGTTCTGAAATCATGAATGTGTTCCTAAGATTACCACATGTGTTACAACTGTTCCAAGGGCACAATTTAATGGCTTCAGTCCCTCTTTTCTGCACCATCAGTCTGTCCCTCAGCATCACTTCCTACTGCTCACATAGTGAGCCTAAACTATAGAGGGCTGCAAATGACAGCAACACATCATGCCCAGTCGACACTACAATGTCTTCCTTACTAACATTCAGTGGTTCTCTGTGCAAAATTGGAAGAGTTGGCTCACAGACTGGTAAGCAATAGCTGGAAATATGGATGCTCACGGACCCATACCTTGCAATCAATGTCACACACACCTCCATCACTATCTGTCAGTATGTCCTGTCCCACAAGCAGAGCAGATACATTGGAGATGGTGACAGAGGGTGCAATGTTGGGAGTAAGTGTCTATGAGTTGTCTCTCTCATTGTGTCCAGATCCTATGGAGATTCAGATTAAATCTGGGTTGGTGTCAGTGCAGAATATATGCTGGGTGGGGAATTACAAAGTCCATACCAAGAATGGCTTGGTAGCAGCACTACTGACCAAGCTGGCTGAGTCCTTAAGGACATAACTGCTAGATTGGATCTAAATGGCAGGTGATGAGGAAACCTTCAGGTAGGGTTGTCCTCACCAATCTGCCCATCATAAATGTAACTGTCCATAACAGTATTGGTAGGAGTGACCACTGTGCAGTTCTTCCGGAGACAAGTTCCTATTTGCACATTCAGGATACCCTGTCTTATGTTACATAGCACTACTGTTATACTAAATGGGTCTGATTTTAAACAAATCTAGCAACATAAAACTGGACATCCATGATGCACTGATTGGCCAGCAGTAGAATTGTATTCAATCACAATCTGGAACCTCATGATCTGGCATATGCCTAATGCTACCATGACCGCTAATCTAGGGGACCAACATCAGATCATTGAAGAATGCAGGAGGGAATGCTAGCAACATCACCAGGCATACCTGAAAATGAGGTATCAATCGAATCTACAATACATGATTGCTCGGATTTCAAAAGACAAAGACAGCAAGCGATAGACAGATCTGAACAATTTCACAACCGGTGGATGAAATCTAAGCTCCGAAGTCTTGATATGTCTTGTCCACAAAAAGCTGGACAAATCCAAATGGCCAATTATTTCTGATCAGAAGATTTTCAATCATCAGCTAAGCAATAGAAAGTGTTGTCACCTATCAAGCAGCATTTACTCAACACTAACTTGATTACTAACACTCAGTTTGGGTTCAGTCAGGGATGCTCAATACCTGATCCTGATATAGACTTGGTTCAAACATGGACAAAAGAGTTGAATTGCAGGGGAGAAATGAGAATAGCTGTCTTCTTGACATCAAGGCAGCATTGAGGATAGTGTCATGGAACTCGAACAAAACTGAAGTTGATTTGAATCAGAGGGAAGTTCTTTACTGATTGAAATCTTCATCTTCAGCTGCTTCAGGAATAACTTTCCATCCATTATAAGATCAGATGTGGGAATATTCATAGGTACTTGCATGATGTTCATGAACATTCTCAACTCCTCAGATAATGAATCAGTTTCACATGCAGCAGAATTGTATTCATTGTATAACTGCCTCATGTTCATATACGGAAAGACCTGGACAACATTCAGGTTTGGGTTGATAAGTGGCAAGTAACATTCTGCCATACAAATGCCAAACAATTACCATCTCCAACAAAAGATATCGAACTATCTTCCCTTCACATTCAATGACATCATCATTGTGAATCCCCCACTAAAAACATCCTGGGGTTACCATTGACTAGAAACTGAAGTGGGACAGCTATGTAAATACAATGGCTACAAGAGCTGGTTAGAGTTTACAAATTCTGTGATGAGTAATTCACCTCTTGATGCTCCAAAGCCTGTTTACCACCTGGAAGGCACTAGCCAGATGCATGATGGAATGCTCTCCACTTGCCTAGATGAGTTCAAATCCAACAACAATTAAGAAGCTCAACACCAAGTAGGATAGAGCAACTGATTTGATTGGCACCCGATCCACAACTTTAAACATCATTCCCTCCACCAGAGGCACAGGGTGGCAATAGTGTGTAGCATCCACAAGATGCATAGCAGCAACTCTCCAAGGTTCTTTTGACAGCATCTTTCAAATGCACAGCCTCTACAAGGGAAGCAGATGCTTGGAAATAGCATCACCTGCAACTTCTTCTTCAAGTTGTTCACTAGCCTGACTTAGAAATATATTGACGTTCAAAATTGATGATTGTCCTCTAGTGGTGCCTACATCAAATGGACTCCGATGGTTCAAGAAGACAGATCGCTATCACTTTCTCATGGACAATTAGGGATGGGCATTAAATGCTAGCCCAGCAAACATCATCTCATAAACAAACAAAAAAGTACTTGACAACGTCCTCACTGATCTATCCCTTGCCCACCTGACAATAATGTTTAGAGTAACCATTGTACAGTCTTTGTGAAGACGACGTCTAAATCTTCCCCTTATAGGCACATTTCACAATGTTGTTTGTCACTACCACTGATATTGATATTGATTCAGAAAAGATCTGAGAGTTCAAAGGTGGGTGTTTCCCCAAAAACGTGGAATATTGTCATGCTCCTCTGTTGACAAAGCATTAGGCAAACCAAATCTAGCCAACTAAAATCATCAGCAAAGTGAATGAGCATCATTACCAGCTGTGATAACTCGCAACACTTTGCCAAAAACTGCTTACTAGAACTTGTTCTGGGTTCCACCAGGGCCTTTCAGTTCCTGACAACTTGATAACCTTGCATCAAATGTGAACAAAAGTGTTAAATTTCAAAAGTGAGGTGCCCTTGACATATTGTGAAATGTACTGGACTCTTATTGATTACTCTCTTTTTCTTCATTCACTTTAAAATTTGACTTTGTCTTCAAAGTGAGTTATTCTTATGAATAGCCTTCCAGAATATCCACAAAACACTTTTCAAATTTGGTTAATCTGTCCAACATGCCTTTTTGAACAGAGAGTTTAACCAGTTCTTTTAAGCAAACTTATTTTTCCCAGCAAGTGATTCATCCAGTTGTGTTTTATTTTCAGCAGGCATCCTAGCTGACCAAAAAGTAGGTTCTTCTATCGACTTCTAAGATGTAGATGCCTTCAGCTGTTGCAATCTACTGAAATGGTCATTTCCAAATAATCTCCCGCAGTCAATATGAAATGCAGTACAAAACTGTTGATGGCATTATTTACATTCACATTCTCAACATCTCATGATGTAAAATGCCTTTACCATTACTTTCGAATCAACTTTGTACTTCATGAGAGAGACGTCCACTTTTGTTCTCATTGCCTTCATCATCTCTACCATCTGCCCACTGTGTATCACACAGTGAAAATGCCTTGGGAATATCATTATTTCTATGATTGTGCAATGTTTTGGCTGCATTAAGGTCACCTTCAACTTGGAGGAGAGAACCAAAAAATGCTGTCAACAAATTGCTCTTGAAAATTAGAACTGATTATTTGCTGCCACTTTACCCTTGCATCAGATGCTGAATCTCTCTGATTGTAACCATTATTTGTAGATTTAAGCAAAGGATAAATATGGATGAGGAAAAACATTTTGCATATTAACTTTTCCATCTTGAAACATTTCCTGTTCTACCCTCCCCCACAATAACCTGACAGCATCCTAGAAGCCTTTGCTTGTTAAACTGTTGAGCCAACTGAGTTTACATCAATTTTGATAGTTATGTTAGAATTTACGAGGATGTATTTTAATCATTTCAATACACATCGTGTTTACATTACCCTCACCCAAAGGGTTGTGAATCTGTGGAATTCCCTGCCCAGTGAAGCTGTTGAGGCTACTTCGTTGAATGTTTTTTAAGGCAAAGGTAGATAGATTTTTGGACAGTAAAAGAATTAACAATTATGGTGAGCCAGTAGGTAAGTGGAGCTGAGTCCATGAAAAGATTAGCCATGACCTTATTGAATGACAAAGAAGGCTTGGAAGGCCAGATGGTCTACTCCTGCTCCTATTTCTTAAGTTCTTATGTCTGCAAAAGATGGCTCCCTGCTTTTGGATTTACATCCAGTCATCTTTTGATATAGCAATCTTCTTTTTAAAAAACGCATGTTGAAATTAAAAACTTGACATGCCCTGATGTACTTTGGAGTTCTGATCATTCATCATGATAAAAGCAGCTCAATTGCCGCTAAGGACAGTTCAGATATCAATAGTGGACCATCTCACGAGCCATGTGCTCACAGGTCCACGTTCATTTCCATTCCAATACCAATATCAATATTGAAATTTTCATCCTTGTGGTCAAAACACTCCATGACCTTATCTCTCCCTATTTCTGTGGCCCTGGAACTCTTTGCCTCTCCAATTCTGGTCTCAAATTTTTCTCATTATCAACATTCGCAGCAGTGTCTTCAGCTACTAAACTGGGCTATTTTCTCACTGAAGCTTTCCTCTCTCTACTTTTCTCTCCTTTTATTGAGTTATCCCAAGTTTTAAATGAGTTTTGATCACTTGCTGCATTTATTAATGTGACTCAGGCTGAAAGCAGTGGAACATCTTTGGATGTTCGAATATGTGAAGGATGCTACATGAGTGCAAATTGTTGTTAGCTGTAGACTACCTGATGTTGGCTCGCATAATCTGACCCAATTGTCTGCAAACCAATGACAGTAATGTGTGGGAAACAGGCAGCGGAACAGGCATGCAGTTATTTCAACAGCTTGTGCTTCTGTTCCAAAGCCAAACCACCTTCATGGAACTAAACCTCAGAATACAAACTGCTCTGTAGCACATTCTCAATGCTGTTGATATGAGATAAACACATTGTATTGACACACAGCCTCTGAAGAATGAAACCTTGAATTGGAAAGCTATAGAAATGAGAAAAAAAATTTTAAAACTTTCATATTTCAAAATGGTTGCATCTGTTATCATCATTGGTACAATTCATTACAATTAGCTATAAATGTTATGCTTTAATGCAATGGGTCTAACCAGCTCTTTCTGTGCTGTGTGGTCCTATGAGAAGTCTATGCTGCAGAAAATAATAACGTGTTGCTGATGTCTGTCCTTCAATTTTGTGTACAGAGAACAAAGGAATTACATTTTGATATAAATAAATTAAAAGTGTGCTACCAATGGAAGATGCCAGAACAATCTTATTATTTCAGTATTGCTCATTGAACTTTGCTGCACAGATTTACTGGGAGTTGCAGGTGCTCTCCTACCTGTACTGTCTGAGTGTGTTTCTTGCTTTAATTAAATGATTCTGCTTCTATTAAGACTGAGGCACATCAGTCTTAGGTAGCCTTTATGAAATGGCAATATGCAACAGTGCCAAATGTTTGTCTTGGATCTGCTTTGTGGAAGCTAGTGGTTGTGTTCAAGCCAAGCATTCCTTTAGTGTACCATGTTCAATCTTAGTTTTTAACCCACAAGAAAAGTAGAGATTCTGGCGAAACTGGAAAGTTATGAAAAATTTCTGCTGATATCAGTGGCTCTTAAGGTCAGTGGCTCTTCATTACAGTAGCTAGTAAAATGATTCTTTGGAAGTTCATGGTGCAATAATAGGTTCAGGATGATTCTGCTCTCATGAGGAATAGATTGGATAAACTTTGACTTGAGACATGATTGCACAATGTTCTAAGGTTCAACAGAAACTCACTTTGATTGCTTTTAGATATAAATCAGTGGATACCCTGAGTAAAGTTCAGTTTGGTTGTACCAAGGGAGTTGACTGTGGTACTAAATTAATACAAATTCAGCGAGGATTTTCGTAGTCATGTATCCAGTTCCAGAAGAACTAGCTAAAAGGAATAATTTGAGATTGTTTCCCACAAATTGCTGACCTGAAAGAAGCTAGGTGAATGTTTTGTATATTATGCCTCGTGAATGATATTCTACAGCCCCTGAGTTTGGTACAATTGCTACAGTACTATCTTTCCTCTGACTATCCTGAAAGTGTAAAGAAACATTTATTGATTGATTTATTGGTGTCACATGTACCAAGATACAGTGAAAAGTGTTGCTCTGCACGCTGTACAGGAAGATTGTACCATACAAAGGTGCATTAGGATAGCAGAACAGAGTGCAGAATATAGTGTTTACAACCACAGAAAAAGTGCAGATAGAGTGATCAGAATTAAAGTTTGAGAGGTCTGTTCAAAAGTCTGATAACTGCAGGGAAGAAACTTTTCTTGAATCTATTTGTACATGTATTCAAACATTTATATCTTCTGCCCGATCGAAGAGGGTGGAAGAGGGTATTACCAGGGTGGGAGGGTCTTTAATTATGTTGGTTGCTTTCTCGAGGCAGCAGGAAGTATAGATGGTGTCAATGGATGGAAGGCTGGTTTGTGTAATGGACTGGGCTGTGTTCATAACTCTGAAGTTTCTTGCAGTCTTGGGAAGAGCAGTTGCCAAACCACACTGTGACACATCCAGATAGGATGATTTCAATGGTGCATCTGTAAAAATTGTTAAGAGTCCATGTGGACAGGCCAAATATCCTTCACCTCCTGAGGAAGTAGAGATGTTGTTGTGCTTTCTTGACTGTTGTGTCAACATGCGTGGATCAGGATAGATTGTTGGTGATCAGTGTAACCCGGTTGTACCTTCCGACTATCCCATTGCAATGGTATTGTAGTTTCTCACACCAGGTCATACCCTGGTCCTCTAATCCTTTGGCACTTTCTCATCCTTTGAAAATCTAATCTTGTTCCAATCCTCCTTCCTTTCATTTAAAATCCTTTTTCTGTACCATGCACCCAAGGAACCTTGCATTATTGATTCCATAATGCCCACTGTAACTATTATGCTTTCCTTCATTCTGGCTGCCCTGTGCCTCATATCTATCCCCTGAAATACAAGCAATCCAGATTTGAATGAAGAGAGTAAAAGCTCATTTAATCATCATTTCAAGAACTGGTTGGATCACATTAATCACTGTAGGGTCACACTTTTGTCTTCTAAAATCACTTTCTTTTTGAGGATCATTTTGGAATGCAAAGGTGATCCATGATTCTTTTTCCTAAAACAAGCTGTGTTTTTAAAATTCTCGCCCCCAATTTTTCCTCAGTTACCTGCACAAAGTGCAAGAAGTTTAATTGACTCATATCTCACTTAGATCGTGATCATCCAGTCTACAGCATTTGCAAATCTTGATACTATCAAAATTGCAAAAATATCATTTCCAACTCCAACCTTTCTTTCTCTCCAAAGTCCTTGAATATTTTATTGCCACCCAAATTTGTGCCCATATTTACTGCAACACAATGCATGAATCTTTCCAGTTGGGTTTTTACCATTCACTATGCACAAACAGTTTTTATCATAAAGTCACAAATCATGTTTCTACTGTGCCGTAGCAAAACAAGTGGTGTATGACGCTCACAGGATGCTGCTGTCAAGCCAAAATGATATTTTGCCTATCAATGAATAGTGTGAATGTGGACTTTAGTGCCAGTGTAATGATATATAGACCATATATCCTAAAGACTGATAGATTACAACAAACAGCATATCCCTTTGGCTGCTCACAACAAGGAAGGTGTTGACCGTACCCAATAAACCTGTGTTTACAAAATCAAAATACAATATCCAGCATTGTATGTGATTTTGCAATTGGCCAACATTCACTAAGTAATACTGAATGTGCTAAGAATTATATTGACAACTAATTTAAATGTGTTAGTCTGACGTCCAGTGTGGAAAACTACTGAGTACTGGAAGCTATGTCTCTTAAGACATTGGGCTTTGCTCTTTGTTGACAGAAACAATATGTACACACATTTTGGTTGTATCAACTCAACAACCCAAGTGACAGGCAATCTCTGGTTCATTTCTCAGGGATTTGCCTTGACAAATTAAATTCAACCTGCCTGGTTGAAATTTAAAATTAATCAATACACCTAACAGTCAGTCATCATCAAGTTGGTACATTGTTCATGGCAACATTGATCTTCACCAACCAATTATCACTAACTTGCAGTGAAAAAAGTCAGCCAGTCAGCATGAGGACCCCGCTCCATTATTGAAGAAGATTACGATTGATCAAAAACGCCAATGTACTTTATCCACATTCTCCCCAAATCTATCAGTTTCTGCTTTACCAAGGACAGAACCTCCACATCCCTGTAGTGTAGAGAATTCAAAAAATTCACCACCCTCTGAGTGGAAAAAAAATTCTCATTTTGGTCTTAAATGGCATCCCCTTTATTTTCAAATTGTGCCCCCGGGTTCTAGACTCCATAGCCATGGAAACCAACTTAGCTGCACTTACGCTGACTAATTTAAGATTGTCAGTCAGGCTCACAGTGTGGTGCATGGCTGAGTACTGGAAGCTTCGTATGGTCACACATAAGTATTTGTAAATATTTTGTAGGTTTCAATAAAATCGCCTCTCATTCTTCAAAACTCTACAAACTACAGAACAGTTTTGCTATCCTGGAAGTAAGTTTACTCAGAGAGTGATCAGGGCGTGGAATGCATTGCCGGAGAGGGTAGTGGAATCGGCCTCATTAGGGGCATTTAAGCAACTATTAGATAGGCATATGGATGATAGTATAAGGTAGGGGTGGAGGTTAGATAGACCTTAGGATTAGGGTAAAAGTTCGGCACAACATCATGGGCCGAAGGGCCTGTACTCTGCTGTGCTATTCTATGTTCTATGTTCTATGTTCTAAGTTTGGTAGGCCATTACATTGGTACAGCTTGTGAATTGTCCTGATGAGTGCAAGACAAAAAGCTTAAAAAGGTCTATTATTTTTTCAGCAATACTCGAAGACCCAAATGGCATCCTATGTGACTATGAGAAAAATAATTGCTCAGTCTTCAGCCAACTTGAATTACCCAGAGCCATTGACAGAGATATCTTATCTTTATCATCCATCACATTTTCACTGTCATCCAAATAGGTGGGGTAGCCCTTGCTTGGTCCTATTCTTACCTAGCTCATCGCCAGAGTATAATTTGGAATGGTTTCAATTTCCATGGCCATACTAGTGCCCTGCGGTGCTCCACAAGGAATTGACCCTCTCTTATTTCTAATCCACTTACTACTGTATCATCTGAAAACACAATCTTAGTTTTCATGCATATACAGGGGAAAGCTCAATTGTCAGACAACTCAAGACCTCAATGAGCCGCCATGTGTTGAAATTATACCTTTGGTTTGTGGATAAGATAGTTAACATCTTTTTACTTCTATTTGTTAACTCGTCCTGAATTATGATTATGAGAGTCTTTTAACTTAATCGTGCTGGTTTTTGTAATAAGCTGTGATAAAATTGTTTTATGAGATGTTATCTTGCAAAGTAGCATTCCAAATGACAATTATGAATTGTGCAGATATAAGAGCAAAACGATGTTGTACCGATGATTTGAATCACGCCTTGCCATTTTGCACACCTATTCATGAAGGTGCATAGGAAGCGCTATATAAATGCAAGTTTTATTGTTCTTGTGGTGATGGGGTCACATCAACAAGGCAACTATCTAATCAAGGCCCTTCTTTATTTCTGAAGAAAAGTCCCGACCCGAAAGGTCAGCTTTCCTGCTCCTCTGATGCTGCCTGGCCTGCTGTGTTCCTCCAGCTCCACACTGTGTTGTCTCTGATTCCAGCATCTGCAGTTCTTACTATCTCCGAGCTATCTAATCAAGCTTCATACAATCTAATTGAAATATATAATTGCCCTTTAGCCACTTGAAAGAGTTGTCATTAGGCAGTAATCAGAGCATATTATCAACATGCATAACACTTGGAAAAGCAAATTGGGCTCCATTTTGATGCAGCATGGCATCTAATTACATCTGCCATTTCTTAGACTTGCCCTATACCCTTCAGTTCAAAAAATTGTTACTCAAAAAATTGGTGCAAGTGTGACCTGTTAAATGGTGCAGTAAAAGGAACAATGGCAACTCTGATCCTCAATTTGAAAGGGAATTTCCTTAATCGATGAGTTTTAATGATTGTGAAATAATAGTGTAAGGATTGTAAGGGAGGATGAATTAAAGGTGATGAATTTAGTGTTAATAAAACAGGAGAGAGAATGGAAGATCGGACAGAAAAAAAGAGACAGAAAACTGAAAGGAAAGGTAAGGAACAAGTAAAACAAACGAACATTTCACATTTTTGGCTCTCCCATAATATTTAAAATGTGAAGGAATGAAAATCCAAACTTGTGAAAGTTAATTTTCACAGCTAGAGAGTTTGATTGACAGTGATTGATATATTACATCTCTAGATCTAAATAGGTGCACTATTGGTAAAGCAGAAAGTGAAGTGGCATTTTTTTGTGAAGTTAATGTTGGAACAATTTGGAAACCAACTTTTGAATTATTGCGTTTAAATGTGAATCTGCTCCTTGACTGAAGATAGTGCAGCATTTATGAAGAAAGATGCCATTAGTCTCACTGTCACTTTGACAACAAATTGGACCCCATTATTTTCCAGAATGGTAGCTTTTTCCAAAGACGTATTTCTATGCTGCTGAAAAAAAATGAAGAGAACAGTTTGATTATTTGGAAAGCATGATGATGACATCCATCTACTGCAGTATGGATATGACTGCTGGGTTGAACATTGTCTGTTGCGGATGTAGAGCCTCAGTAAGCTAGAGCCAATTACTGAAACAAAGTAGTGGAAACGTTCTTCTTTGCAATGTGAAGAAGCAATTGTACTAACCTCTCTCAGTGTCATATTTACATTTTGATTTGCAGTTTAAGAAGAACATTGGCATAGGAAAGCCAGATCGGAAATTATAAAGTAACTGTGCAATGGAGTATGATGAAGACTGCATAATGTCTAAGTAAGTTCATGCTTTCAAACTGTGCTGGAGACTTGCAATCTTTGTTGAACATGTAGATGAATGATACTTCTTCAAGTCAGTAACCTCTTGTTATTTTGTGTTTGTGTGGTAAGAATAAAGTTTACCAGAGTATCTTTTGTGCCATCGAGCATCATAATCTTGTCTCTCCATTTCCTGTTTCTGAGTTGTTCTTTCTCACGATCTCCCCTTTACTGGCTATCTCAATCAACCTTCTCTCTTGTAAGAATACTAATCCTTTCTGCTTTACTTGCTAGTTGGAGGAAATAGGCGACGTGCCATTGCAGCAAAGAAGTAAAATAACAGGAAGAGAGGCAGAATTCAAATGTCTGTTTTTCAGTCTAATTATGTTCGTCAGCCACACTCAAACTGGCCTTATGGAAGTTTAAATCAGAAAAGTTAGCTTAGCCTACTTATTATTTCACTGCTCCACACTAAATTATAAGAAGAAAAAGGATTACATTTATATTAAGATTTTGTTGACCTCAAGCTTTTCAGAAATGTTTTATCGTCAATAAAGTCAGTAGTCACGGTCAAGTAGGAAAACATGGAGGCAAATCTGCACATCTAGCTTCCACAAGCAACTAATGATCATATAATCTGATTTAGTGGCGTCGATTGAGAAATAAGCATTATCTGCGTCAGCTCTGATTTAACATCATGCCATGGGATCTTTTACGCCTGCCTGAGAGGACAGGCAAGGTGTTAGCCTAAACTGAGATAAGTTTTAACTGTTACTAGAGATCTTGATGGTGTGGTGTGTGGTCATCAATTCCAAGCCAGAAGAACAAGTTTAAGTCCCTGCCCTGGATTTGAAGAGCAAAGAGATCATAACATTGCCAAACCTGTTGAATATCAACCTTTAAATCCTTCCAAAATTTGGTGATGCTGGTTAGCAAGAGAGGGAGACATTCCTTGTCAGCCAACACTTCCATCACTATTTACAGCTTCAGATTAAAACATGTTGTTAAAACATGTTGCTGCCATAGCAACCCAGCTTCATTGAGGAGACAGTTGGTTCAGTTAACTGAACGGACAGTGAGTATCCCATTAGGGTTGGGTCTCCATTCGGTTGGAGTGGATTTGAGACCTGCACCTTTGCTTTAGCTGAGGTGGAAGTTGTGATACTGTGGGTCATAAATGCTTTTGGACAGACAACCGAAGTTGGTGAAGATGATTGTTACATTGCTCATCCATTTGACAATGGCAAAGTAAATCCTATTGCTTACATTCAGATTTGCTTCATTAAACAATAAATCAACTTTTCATAAAATTGATTACGATGCCCACTTCCTTAAGCAATGGATTTTCATTGTTATGACCACCTGGATCATGCAAATATATTACACAGCATTGTATCATGAAGGTAAACTCCAGACATTAGCAGAGGCAAGATCAGCTTACAGGAAAATTTTGATGGCACAAAGTGAATACTGACAGCATATCTCCTTTCCCACTTATAGATCAATGGGAGAACTTCCTTTGTCTTTCTTGAATGGTACCATTATGCCTTTAGCGTCTTCGTCATAGGAGACAGGGGGTAGTCTTAGAGAGGTGTTTTTTTTCTAACTAGAAGTCTGTGACCAGTGGTGTTCTGCAAGGGTCAATGCTGAGACCTCTGTTGATTACAATATACATTTGTGATTTAGTGAAAATGTGGGTGGTTTGATTAGTAAGTTTGCAGACAACACAAAAATTAGTGGAGTCGTTGATAGTGAGGAAAGTTCTCAAAGGATACAGCATGATATAGATTATTTGGAAAGTAAGACGGAGAAATGGCAGATGGAATTTAAACTGGACAAGTGTGAGTTGATGCATCTTGAGAGTTCAAATGCAAGGGGAAAATACAAAGTAAATGGCAGGATCCTCAGCAGCATTGATAGACAGAGGGATCTTCAGGTGCAAGCCCATTTCTCCCAGAAAGTGGCAATACAAGTGGATAAGGTGGTAAAGAAGGCATACACCATGCCAGCCTTCATCAGTCAGGGCACTGAGAATAAAAGTTAGCAAGTTATATTGCAACTGTATAAGACTTTAATTAGACAACATTGGAGTATTTTGTGCAGTTCTAGTCCCCACACTATAGGAAGAAAATGGAGGCTTTGGGGTGAATGCAAAAGAGGTTTGCAGGATATTGCCTGGATTGGAGTATATTAGCTATAAAGAGAGATTGGACAAACTTGGATTGTGTTCACTAGAGTGTCAGAGGCTGAGAGATGGCCTCATAGAAGAGTACAAAATTATGAGAGGAATGGATAGGGTGGACATTTAGAGTCTTTTCCCCAGGAGGGAAATGTCAAATGCTTGGGGGCATATGTTTAAGGCGAGGGGAAAAGTTTAAGTGAAATGTGTGAAGAAAGCTTTTACTCAGAGGGTGATAGATGCGCTGCCAGAGGAGATGATGAAAACAGATACACTTGCCGAGTTTAAGAGGCATTTAGATAGACCCATGAACAGACAGGGAATAAAGGGATAAGGCAGATGGGATTAGTTTAGAATCCTATCAAGGTCAGCACAGATATAATGGGCCAAAGAACCTGTTCCTGTGCTGTTTTGTTCTATGTTTGTAAACTGCACATAGTACTCCAAATGTGGTCTCACCAAGGCCCTGTACAATTGCAGCAAGGCATCCCTCCTCCTATACTTAAATCCTTTTGCAATGAAAGCCAATATACCATTTGCCTTTTTCACCACCTGCTGCACCTGCACATTTACCTTCAGTGACTGGCATACAAGAACACCCAGGTCTTGTTGCACCTTCTCCTTTCTATTGCCAATCAGGTCATAATATGCCTTCCTGTTTTTGCTACCAAACTGGATAGCCTCACATTATATTTCATCTGCCATGCATTTTCCCATTCATTCAACTTTCCTGAGGAACTTGCTGGATGCAATCTTGACTTGACCAGGATAAACAGATGTTATACATTGCAGGAGAGAGCAGACCTATATTGCTATCTCACTAGAAATGTCCATCTTCTTCAGCACCGTCACTGCACTTTCCAGGTGTGCCTGGTTCTGAATTCTCACTCTGTAGGAACTTGACAATTGACCAAGTATGCAATCCCCATCCTCCCTTTCATCATCTCCCAGATCCATGTGATTTTTTTCTTCTGGAGCTACATTTCTTTTTTGGTGAAGACTCAATAACAGAGGACAACCTGCCTAAGTGAAAGAACTTTCAAACCAACTCATTGAGACTACTCCCTGCAATCTCTCCTTTAATTTTAAACCATCTGGAAAAGATTAACACATCAAACCAATATTTTTAAAAATTAATCTACTGGGGTAATTGTTGCTGCACATAAACTGAGTGTGTTAATGCTCCAAATAACACTTACACATAATTGTGTTAGGGTTAGTGACCAAGCAGAATTGAACAGGGTAGCACACTTTTAATGTTGTTGGCCCAAATGGCAGTTTTGCCATTCATTATATTCTTAACAATGACTTTCCACAGCAATAATATTTGTTTCAGGAGTGAAAAACATCAGCAGTCAAATTGAATTTCTGAGAACTTTCCAGATTAAGTGGTACTAAAGTATATATTGATATAATAATATTTAAGCAATTCTTAAATCTCTCTTTGGTATGCAAGATATCCATCAATGTGATAAACAATGATAAACACAGATGGTCAGGGACAGCTGAACAGTGTGTACTTTCAGACTCCTAAACTACGTTCAAGTTAGAACCTAGTTGATAATGTAGAAATATATGACATTTCAACCTTTACTTTCAAACCTCACCAATATAGCAAATACTCACTGCTGTGCTGTCCCTGACCATCTGGTTTTTTTTGCTGTAGCGATGAATAACGTGCACATTAAGAAATAACCGAAGACGTTTTGTAATGGAAAAAGAGAATCTACTACATTTATCAACAGATAATGGCCACAACGTTCCAACCTGGGTCACAATCCCCATTTCTGTCACAGATCACATTAAAAACTTCCCACTTATCTTCAGTTTAGTTCATAGGCGAAACTCCACAATAGGAGCATTTCCAGCAGGAGCAACGTTAATGAATCTGGGAATTTGAGAAATTTTGGGAAAGTGGATTTGAGCCTCCACCATGCCCAAATAATTGACCACTGATGATTATCTTAAAAATCCATGTGGTTTATTAAGGCCCTTCAAGAAGACATTCTGCTTTCCTTTTTGAAACTAGGGATGGGCAACAAATGCTGGCCTTGCCAGCGACACGTCCATTCCATTTAAGAAAAAAAAATTCTCCCAACCAGCAGTGAGAACATTATGCTGAAAGTGCTGGATTCTGTTGGACATAAATGGGCTTCAGCCACTTTTATAGCTACTGAGAGATGGCATATGTGGAAAATAAGGTAAAAGGTAGGAGACTGGCGCTCTGTAACAGAACCAGTGCAGGCACAATGGGCTGAATGGCCTCCTTATGCACCATAAACAATTTGCAGTTATGCAAACTTAAATGGGGGAGTAGTGTGGTAGGGATGTGTGGGGAAGATTGTTAGGTTGGTTATTGGCTGGGCAGATGTTTTTATAAGTTGCTGATAGTGTGGAAGCAGGAGTGAGTGAAACAGACAGTGAGAGTATCAAGAGCAAAAGATAAAAACTATTATTTTCCAATCCGTTTCAGTTCTGAGAAAGAGTCATGTCAGACTCAATACACTAACCCTATTTTTCTCTCTCTCATGCCAGACCTATTGAGTTTCTGTGATAACAAGGTGTAGAGCTGGATGAACACAGCAGGCCAAGCAGCATCAGAGGAGCAGGAAAGCTGACGTTTCGGGCCTAGGTCTGTTCATCCAGCTCTACACCTTGTTATCTCAGATTCTCCAGCATCTCCAGTTCCTACTATCTCTGCTGAGTTTCTGTTCCTGTTTTTATTTCAGATTTCCAGCATCCACAGCCTGTTGATTTTATCTGGTGGGGTCATATCATACCCAATTTTCAGAGTGGATTCCCCATACTAGCCACTGGCTGTGCAGCCAGACACATGGACCTAAAGAGAGCCCAAGCAGAACAGTCTTCAAATGCATAAACGGTGGGAGGGAATAGTGATGTTGTGCTATCTGCTAAAGTGTGATCCACTGATGACCTTAAACTATTGGGACATGTCTGCGGCAGCCAGTCTTTGTGACTTTGCTTTTACCAAGGTTTAGCTAAATTCATCAAAGCAGAGAATTTTTCAGTACATACTTGTCAGATGGTAATTTTGTCAGTTCTTTAACGAGTCATTCACTTTTTTCCAGTCCCCTGTCCTTTCCCATGCCCTTATAAATAGCACCTTGTCAAATATTTACCATTTTCCTTTTAAAAACTATTATAGATGCTGCTTCTATCACTACTTTGATGGTCCATATCCTAATAGATCTATGCACTAAACAGGGATTCACCAAACTTCTTGCTCCTTTGTTTTTGAACAATTTATTCCATTGCACAACAATTTTGAGGAATAATTGTTCCTGAGTTTGTCGCTCTATAAGTTTCTTAGATTTCAAGAGCCTGTATTACTCCTCTTAATTATAATTTTGAACAATTGAACAACCTCCGCGCTCTCATAGCCAAAGCCTGGCTTCAGCAGTATCATTTCTGAATCCTTAAATGAGATGCCTGAAACTGGACACAATAATTGAAATGCAATTAATGTAACAAGAAATCCTTACATTGAGGTAGTGCCTTTCGTGACTACAGGATGCCTTGAAGCACATTGTTTTTCAGACAATGCAACACTGTTCAGTGTATAGGCTCTTTTGTTATGTAAGAAATGTACTCAAAAATTTGATTGTTGTGTTGCCGTGGCACACTAAAAGTTACCATAGTCTTAGAGATAACAAGGTGTAGAGCTGGATGAACACAGCAGGCCAGCAGCATCAGAGGAGCAGGAAGGCTGACGTTTCGGGCTTAGACCCTTCTTCAGAAATGGGGGAGAGGAATGGGGTTCTGAAATAAATAGGGAGAGAGGGGGAGGTGGATAGAAGATGGATAGAGGAGAAGATAGGTGGAGAGGAGACAGACAGGTCAAAGAGGCGCGGATCGAGCCAGTAAAGGTGAGTGTAGGTGGGGAGGTAGGGAGGAGATAAGTCAGTCCAGGGAGGACGGACAGGTCAAGTGGGCGGGATGAGGTTAGTAGATAAGAGATGGGGGTGGGGTTTGTGGTGGGAGGAGTGGATAGGTGGGAGGAAGGACAGGTTAGGGAGGCGGGGACGAGCTGGGCTGGTTTTGGGATGCGGTAGGGGGAGGGGAGATTTTGAAGCTTGTGAAGTCCACATTGATACCATTGGGCTGCAGGGTTCCCAAGCGGAATATGAGTTGCTGTTCCTGCAACCTTCGGGTAGCATCATAGTCTTAGAGAACTGCCTGCTTATTGGAGAGGCAACTGGTGATGAGTTCAATCTGAGTGTAACCACATCTCAGGCCAGGTGCCTTTATTGGGACCTCAGTTGGTATGGGAATTAAACCAACACTGCTGTTGTCTCTCTGCATTGCAAACTAACCACCCAGCCAACTGAGCCAAACAAACGCCAGTTTTGGCACACTACTAATCAGTTTATAAAACTACGTCTTCCACACAGAATAAAATAGAATAGAATAGCAATTTCTTATCATGTGCACTTTTGTGGAGTCTTGAAATGACCAGGACAAATGCTGGGGAAAGAGGCAAGAAATAGACATTAGCCCTAGCAAATTGATTTTCAGGGTAACTAGGGCCCAATGCAATTTTGAGATACCATTATGTAGACTGAACAATATACATGGCCCACGAGTTAGCTTAAAGAGACAGCTGCAGGTTGTTTAAAAAAAAATATGATGTGGTGATCATTGTCAAAGCATTTACTGTCCATCAGTATTTGTCCTTGAGAAGATGGTAGTGAGCTTCTTTCTTAAACTGCTGTGTAGGTACAACCAAAATGCTCTGAAGAAGGGTGTTCTGTGACTGATCCAATGACAGTGACAAAACAGCAATAAAAGATAGTTTCAAATCATGATTGTGTGTTGCTTGGATGGGAATTTGCAGAGAAACTTATCTTGTCATGAATATCAAGTTCATGAATCATTTAGCACAGAATGCTTATGTTTTTCACAGAATTACTAAGGTGCCTGTTGGAGAATATAACTTTTAGCTTTAGGAATTAAAATTAGCTATATAGGAAGATAGTGGCATCTCCCCGAGTGAGAGAGTCAGCTGGAGGTAATCATTAGTTAGGCCTCCCTCTTTCCTTACCTCTTTTCTTTATTGATAACTTCTCTCTCCAGAATTCAAACTCAATTTTCCATATTTGTCTTACCTTCTCCTCAAGTTTGAACATTTACTTTTCCTATCTCTTTCTATTCAGCTCACCTGCGGCTAGATTCTATCTGACTTGAATTGTACTATAACTATGTCAGAGTCTTCTGTTTTGAATTCCAAGTGCTGTGCTATTACCTCAATTTTGTCTGCTTTTCTAGCACTTGCTTATAACTACAACGTTAACTTTTCTGCCAATACCATTAACATAACCTTGGCTGATTGTTACAATTTACTCAGACATTACCCAAGGGACTGAGAGACAGTGCCGGTTTTGTGTGTGAGCAGTGCAGTACAGGAAAGTACAATTCGTGGCTAAGGCTTGAGGCCTACACATACCTGAAAATTGGGGACAGCACCAAATATGCATGGATCACTTGGTCACAAAGTGCTTCCAAATCTGTTTTCCTCATGTGGAACTTCAGTTCCTCTCCTTCAAAACTAGTCTGATCTCCAGCCAACAGCACCTCTATTCCACCAAGTTCCACAGTTATAATCCTCATCAAAACAAAAACACACCATTCTAGATTCATCACAACTTTGTTCCCAGATTCACCTTTCCTGGTCTTCTTGCCTTACTAAGTTGACCTACTTCTGAGACTGAATCCCATTGATTTCGCTTGGTTACATTCCAGCATCTAAATACATTGAGGGTCCTAGCTCCTTCGCCACCTTGTTACCACTAGCTGCTCAACTCTCAGCCTTCCCTTAATTGGCTGTTTTCCAATGGCCTCACAAGGCCAGACACCAGCTATCTTCCTTCAATTGTGTAAATAACTTCCCTTCAACATTATTGAGCTGACCCAGCTTCCTTTGGGATGTCTGCACCACTTGACCTGCTGCCAAAAACTGTCCTTTGGACTGATCTGGCTCTTGCTACATTTTCCAAATGAGGTCAAACCCTATTCTTAAGGAGACTAACATATTAACCATTAATATATCCTCTACATGAAATGCTGCAACCTGCACTCATCCAGGGGTCACTCACAGAGATACTAACTTGCAATGGGTCCATACCAAAAATGCAATGAAATACCACAATTATAGATTTCCTTTAGTTTCTGGTTAATAACTCCCAGGCCGTTAATGAACTTTTTTTTCCAGCAATGGCATTGCCATCATGAATGTCAAGGTGAGATGATTAAATGCTTTGTTATAGGGAACCAATGTTACTTGTCAGTTTTCAGCCCAAGCCTGAATGTTGCCCAGGACTGGCCTCATATGGGCATGAATGGTTTTAACCACAGAGGAGATGCAAATAGTAATGAGCATTGAGCAGTCTTTAATAAACTTGTGGCTTTATGATGGAGGGCAAATCATTAATGCCAGTTATGACTCCAGTCAGCATAGAATGTTCCTTTGATTCCAACTGACTCATGTCTTTGCTTGGCTCCTTGATGCTATACTTGGTAGAATGTTGCCTTGACATCAAGAGCAGCTGGTGTTCCTTCATCTCTGGAATTCAGTGCTTCTGTCCATGTTTGAACCAAAGCTGTCATGAGATTAGGAGCAGGTTGGGCTGAGCAGAACTTAAACTGACCATCAGTTTGTAGATTACTGCTGAATGAGTGCTGCTTGATAACAGTGCTAACAACATCTTCAACAAATTACTGATGATGTAAAGTAGTCTGATGGAGTGGTAATGGATTGGATTTGACCTACTTTGGTGGGCAGGGCATATTGCATCAATTTTCCTCAATGTCAGATAGATGCTAGTGTTATAGATGCCTAGAACAGCTTGGCTGAGTAGGACAGCAAATTCTAGAACACAAGTCTTCAGTGCTATTGTTGAATGTTGTCAGAGCCCATTGCCTTTGCAGTTTCTGTATCTTTGACTTTTCATGATATTACCTGGAGTGAATCAAACTGGCTGAAGACTGGCATCTGTGGCAGAGGTACCACAGCATGATATAAATGTGGATCATTCACTTGGCACTTCTGCCTGAAAGTTGTTGTGAATGTTTCAGCCTTGTCTGTTGCACTGATGTGCTGGCCATCCCCCACGCCAGTTATTGAGTATGGGGATGTTTATCAACCCCCTTTCTTCAGTAAGTTGTTTAATTGTCAAACACTACTCACAAGTGGATGTGACAGGACCACAGAACTTAGAGCTGATCCATTTGTTGTGAGCTTGCTTAGCTCTGTCTGTCATTTGCTGCCTCAACTGTTGGGCAAACAAGAAATCATGTGGTGTAACTTCACCGGGTTGATGTTTCATTTTTAGCAATGTCCTGGCACCTGGCATGCCCTCCATGATTCTTCATTAACCTTGGGTTGATCGATGGCTTGCAGGTAGTGATAGAATGATGAATATTCTGGCACACAATATTACTGTGGTTGCGTGTCACACGCAGCTGCTCACAGCTGTCCAGTTTTGAGTTGCTGGATCTGTTCTAACAATATCCCATTTAGAATGATGGTCATGTCACACAGCATGATGGAGGGTGTCCCTAATGTGAAGTTATGACTTTATCTCTACCCAGGGCTGTGCAGTGGTCACTCAGACCATCATTGCCATAAACAAACATACCTGTAACAGGTAGATTGGTGAGGATGATGTCAAGTATGTTTTCACTTTTTGATACTAGCTTCCAAAGATCTAGCCTTGTAGCTATGTCCTTCAGGATGCAAACAGACTGCTCAATGTGAGGCAGGCCTAAAGTATTTTTATTTTTAGGGACAGTCCTCTAAGATTAGCAACTAATACACTGCTTTAAGTTTATCTATACCATTGTTTTACTACCATGACTGAGGGATGTAGCAGTTTTTGTAATTTTGAATCTATGGACTATTTTTGAAACATTATGGTTCATGCAGATGTTGTTCAGCTCAGTGACAAACTTTGTAACGCCATGGATAAACCAATTGTTATACACCGCACCCGAATGGCATTGTTTCTTCCAATGTTTAACAGAAATAAAATCTGTTCATCAAGTACTGAATGTTAGACATATAGAATGAAAAATTAGAGACAGTGGAAGGGTCGAGAGTGGTGGTCGTGATGTAGAACTGGGGATTTTCGGCATGTCTGACAGAGGGCGGTGATGACACTGATTGGCAGTTCAGGTGAAGATTTGCATTGGCGCAGTCACCACTACAAAACAGGGCTTTGAGGAGGAAGTGCTGTTAAGGGAATACTTCAGTGTTTCCCTCCCTCCCTCCTCCTCTAAACAACAACAACCAGAAAAAAGCCACTGTGAAGACCACAAGTAAGGGAAAGTGAGTGGTCTTTCCCTGCTGCAGGTGTCTATAAGGGAGAGACTTGATTGATGAGTAGCAGTAAGGCAGGTAAGTCCTCACAACTTCTATTGATTATAGTACTCTTTTAGATTGTAATCTGTAAGAGTAGTACACGGACCAGGAAAGAGAAAAAGGGGCACAGGTTCGAGGTAAGAGGGAAATAATTTTATGGAGATGTGTGAGGAAAGTTTTTGATGTAGAGAGTAGTAGGAGCCTGGAATGCACTGCCAGAGGAGGTAGTCGAAGCAGGCAGTCATAGAATCCCTACAATGTGGAAACAGGCCCTTCGGCCCAACAAGTCCACACTGATCCTTGCAGAATCTGACCCAGACCCATCACCCTATAACTCATCTAATCTACACATCTCTGAAAACTACGGGCAATTTAGCATGGCCAATCCACCTAGCCTGCACATCTTTGTACTGTGGGAGGAAACCGGAGCACCCAGAGAAAACTCATGCAAACAAGGGGAAAATGTGCAACCTCCATACAGACAGTTCCCCGAGGGTGGAATCGAACCCGGATCCTTGTTGCATTTCTTTAACCTTAAGTGTGATGCTTCCTGGATCATGTGGTTGTACTGTTAAGTGTCTTTTTTTAACCTATGACACATTATATGATAATGAGTGCCATTCAATTCAATGATTAACTTAGAATTTGTGAGATACCTGTTGGCGTAAGCATCGGCTTTCCAAAATGTAAGGTCTAGATCAGATATTTCACCTGGGAACATCTTGTTTGTCTTCTCTTGTAGTTTGGGCTGTATCATTAACCTCTTTTTTCAATTTGTTTCTGTGGTTTTGAACCTTGAGAATTGAATGGACTGTTCAAACTTCCTGCAACAAAGTTAATCTTTGTTCTTAGATTTGACCCATGTTGCTTCTGAACTTCTGCTTGTCTCATTATTTGGATGGCTTTCTATAGAGTCAAGTCTTCTTTGGACTGTACTAAATCTGAAAAAGATTCATTAGCAATTTCTACAATAATTCAGTGTCTTATGAATTCTGACTTAAAGTCAGCATATTTTTTTTTTCCACTGATCTGTAGATTTTAATTAAATTATCTATGGTTTCTCCTGGATGCTAAACTCTTCCATGAAATCTCGCTCTTTCAAGAATTTGTTCGTTGTGAAAATGAAGTATTGTACTTTTCAAGGGCTTTTACTGTCTCTTCAAAAGTATCTGTTGCTTCTGCTACCCCCTTGGTCAATATATTGCCTTTTGTTATGCTCCCAATTGTATACAGACCTCGTTTTCAGCTTCTGATGTTAAACCTAATTTGAAAGCTATTCTGTGTCTCAGTTTTTCTCCAAATTATCCATTCTGTGTTCTATCTGGCTTCCCAGAAATTACTTCTTTGTGGCAATATTATTTCAGATGCTATGTCTTCTTAATGTTGTATTGTACTTTGCTTACTTAAAATACTTTTATTTCAGAGGAATAGCAGTTCTGTTACCCCTGTTGTTAAACTAAAGGTTTTCCCGCAATTTCCATCTAAAGCATCCATCTAAAGCTGGTGACATAGTGGTAATGCCACTTGAGTCCTCGGCTAATGCTCCTCGAGTATTGGTTCAAATTCGTGGAAGTTCAGTTCAGTTGACAATAGCACTTTTGTTGCCTCTTAACTACTATCTGAAAGATCTCGGTATGCCTCTCAGTTCAAGAGCAATTAAGATCGTCCACACCAGTGACATCTACTTCTGTAAATCCTATTTTTAAAAAATCCCACCTTCTTATGACTAAAATGCAAGATTTCACCAAAGATCCTCAAACAGTACCCTCCAAATCCATGATCACTTCCACCTAGGGCATGGGCTGCAGATACATAGGAACACCACCACCTGCAAGTTCCCCTCCAAGTAACTCACCGTCCTGACTTCAAAATATATTGTGGTTCCTTCACTGTCACTGGGTCAAATTCTGGAATTCCATCCCTAAGGGCATTATGGATCAACCTATAGCAGGTGGACTGCAGCGGTTCAAGAAGGCAGCTCACCACCACCTTCAAAGGGGCAACTAAGAATGGGTGATAAATGCTGGCCAGCAAGTGACGCCTATGTTCTGCAAGTGAATTTAAAAAAAAAAAATTCTGATTTTTGCAACTAAAATGGAAGATTCTTCCCTTCACGGGGAAAATGAAGCACTCCCACCTTTTTTTTTTGAGGTTTCACTTTGTGAAATTGAGCCTTCCCAAATGATTTCTGCCTTAATTGTGGTCTTACTGAATGATTCCTGCTCCTCACACCTTAAATAAATAATTCCAATGTATCACAGCTGGGGAGAGATGTCAAAGAGGAGTCTTGAGTTCTATTTTCATTCGCACAAATCAATCTTTATTGAGAGCTCCTTACCACACATGTGACAGAAGCCAGAGACTGTTCCAGATCTCTCTTTCATGTGGGGCCCAGTCGCCCTCTTATATAAGGATCAGATTGGAGAAGATGTCAGTAACACTCTGGCTTCCCCAGCTCAATACAGAATACAATAATTACGTGCAACATTGATGTCATTGTTCCATCCCCCTCATATATATCCAATCCTATACACACTCAATCAATGATGGACACCCCTATGGAGAACACTAACAACAACAACCTGCTAGGGCCCTTGGCCTATACCAAGCTGGCCGATAAAAGTTATGGGCTAGACTTACTACCTCTACTAACATGGCTATTGGAGGAATTCTTTAGTTCCCACATTTCCCAGTGCCGTCACTCTTTAATCCATCATTTGTTCTGACACACGAGTATTATTAACACAATCAAAACAATGAATTGTATTACTACTAGTGTGTGAGATACAGTCTGAATCTATGTGTATTATGGGTATTCAATTCCCAGTTGCTAATCTGATTTATCCGGCTTTGTTGTTGTAGCTCCCTGTCTGCTCGATCTGCCTGAGTTTTAATCTCCTTTGCATGTTCATACCATCGATAAATTACTTCTTTGGCTCTTTCCACAATCTTTACCTAATCTGCAGTCATGTGCGGAATTGCTGATAATTCCTTTGCCATGTACTGTAATAGTTCTTAATCTGCATCAGTTCATTAGCTAGTGAGATTAATCCCTGCTCATCTTACAGGTTTAAGCAAGCTCTGTCCATTCATAGTCATGCTCTGGGTCAGGCTGCTAATAACAACATTATGTCATTCAAAGTGGACTACTTTGATCCTTTTGGGTAATAGCTGGCTACTGTGTCTAGATAATATATTGTTCAGACCAGGGCGTATAGCTGAGGCATCTGGTTGTTCACGAGTAAAATAAACAGTTGTCATATGTTAAAAAACCACAATCTGCAAGGCTGCGTCTGGTCATTTCATCTGAACATAATCAGTGATCCCCTCCTTGGTGGTATTTTGGTAGTAGTCATAAAAATTATATGAGTTGGACGGTTTTTTAGTGATATCCATATCCCTTCATGATATCTCCCATTATTGCGAGTCCTTTTTAGGGGGTATGTGTGATTCTCCCCATGTTTGGGGATATGTAATACCACCCCAATATAATGTCCCTCCTTGTCCTAAATTGCCTGTAGTGCCCAGGGATGTGCAGGTTTTCGGCATTCTCAATACCGAATATTCTGCTTGCAAGAGTTAAACTCCTTGGGTGTCCCAGGGGTGTCTTTTCTCCTACCCATTCTCTCAATCGCTTATCAGTAACCCAATTGGGGACTTGGTGCATATCTAATTTCAGCAGATTAGTGCTGATCACTGCCAACAGCCAGCTGGCATGTGTTGTGGCCATGTCTGTGCAATATGTTTTGCCATAGGTGTATTAGCCAGTTGGTCAATGAGTGATTTGGCCATATTTTGCAGAGGTTTCAAAAATTCGATGGCGTCTAATATAACCTGGGAGTCTTCTCTGCCTAATTTTTTAACCTGGTGTTAATAAACCCGATTTACAATTCTATGCATCTTTACCTGTGGACTGTGAAGCTGCTCATCTATTGTAGCTATATCTAATGTGTTCACTGGGGGTTCACTATTTTATACTTTATTCATTCATGGGATGAGGGAATCACTGACCAGGCAGCATTCATTGCCCATCCCTAATTGCCCAGAGGGCAGTTTAAAGTCAACAACATTGCTGTGTGCCTAGAGTCACATGTAGGCCAGACCAGGTAAGGATGGCAGATTTCTTTCCCTAAAGGACATTAGTGAACCAGATGACAAGGTGTAGAGCTAGATGAACACAGCAGGCCAGGCAGCATCAGAGGAGCAGGAAAGCTGATGTTTCGGGTCTGGAACCTTCTTTAGAAATCTGTTCGATTAATATGCACCCCAACAAGTATTACATGTAGTCAAGCTTAAATTAGTGGTTTATGGCAAAAGCCAGTGAAGTTTACATGAGAAGAACAAGAAGAGGCAATATGCTTCATGCATCCCCAGTATTTTATGTTACCTGCCAGTTGTAAAACCATTTGTCATTATGGATTCAGTGTCGGTAAGTGGCTACATGGTGGTCCCCACAATGTAGGGTGTAAGGGATCTCCAAGGGTCCAGACCCAAAACGTCAGCTTTCCTGCTCCTCTGATGCTGCTTGGCCTGCTGTGTTCATCCAGCTCTAAACTTTGTTATCTCAGATTCCAGCCTTGGCAGTTCCTACCATCTCTTAGTGAACCAGATGTTTTTTTTTCCCGACAATCAACTCATGATCATTGTTAGATTCTTAATTCCAGATATTTTTATTGAATTCAAAGTCCAACATCTGGTGTGGTGGAATTCGAACTTGGGTCCCCAGAACATTATCTGGGTCTCTGGATTAACAGTCCAGTGATAATACCAATAGGCCAATGCCTCCCCCTTATTCTCAAGGCATAACCAGCTCCTGTCATTTCTAATAATCCCCTCTTTTAACGCTGATGTGTTTTCTCTGACCTAAACTCCCTTCTACCCAACTGCAATCCTAGGAGGTTGGCAAATAATTGTTTTGTGGTACCATCGGGCACTTGTACTTCTGTCAGGTGAAAAACTACCTTATATCCTGGCACAAGAGTCACACTTGCTCCTGTATCTTCCACTACTAACCCACCCAAGAGATCCTGCTCACTTTCACTACATTTTGGTTCAGTTGTCGTGGTTACACTCTCTGGCCTTGTGGTCATGGTTACATTTTCGCTCCTGTTGGTGATGTTGGTAAAATTTCTGGAGATCCCTTACACCCTGCATAGTGGGACTACCATGTAGTCACCTAAACCATTTATTAACTGATTCAATCTCTTCCCTTTCAGGTTCATACCTACACTGAATCCAGAATGACAAATGGTTTTACAACTTCAGGTAACATAAAATACTGGGGATGCATGAAGCATATTGCCTCTTCTCGTTCTCATGTAAACTTCACTGGCTTTTGCCATAAACCCCTAATTTAGGCTTGACTACATGTCATACTTGTTGGGGTCCATATTAATTGAACAGATTTCTTTCTTATTTCAATTGTCCAGGCAGCCAGATGAGGTTGGGCTGGCATAGTCAGCATTATCCCTTCCAGTTTCACATCATAATACAACTTGTTATCTTTGCCACTCCTGGTCTCATGCCCCATTCACGAATTGCAATCTAATTTTCCCATTACAATATTATACATTATTTAGGTTGGGAATCTGTCACTTTTTATTTTCTCAAACTCAAGCTGGTGCCCTTTAGAGGTCATCTACCGACCCTTTGTCATTCAGTACCCCCATTCCCCCACCTTTGCCAACAGGTTGGGGGCTCCTCTCCACTATGTATAGCCCTTTGTTTTGAAGGAATTCAATCAAATCTCTTCATGTTAGGTGTAGATTGCATTTCTCAATCTCTCAATTTTCAATTTCCTGAAGAGGCTCTGTTATTGTGAGATCACATTTTTCTTTTGATTCTTGCTAAACCATAAACTTAGTGCTGTCTCTTCCCAAACTTCTCTTACCAGACTGCCTTTTACAGATATCTGTTGCTGTGAGTTTGTACAGAACTTCCTGTATTTTTGTTTGTAAAATTCTTTGTTCTATCTTTTATCTTGGGTTTATCTTATTCTTAATGCTACCATTGTCCTAACTTATGAGGTCACTCTAATGCTGAAATAATCAAGCTATTTCTGTTACTGCAAATAAAATTCATCTCTTCCATCTTTATGACAACTAAAAATCCATGGGCAGCTATTTTGTGCCACCTCTGGCCATGGGTTGCTCCAAAAATCACAACAATCACAACAGATCTCCAGCCTTTTGCCTGATGTGAATGAAGTGTCCTACCCTCCCTCGACCTCTTCATCTCCAACTGCCGCCACCAAGACATCAATCGCCTCAACCTCTCCACCCCTCTCACTCACTCCAACCTCTCCCCCGCAGAACGTGCAGCCCTCCGCTCCCTCCGCTCCAATCCCAACCTCACCATAAAACCCGTGGACAAGGGAGGCGCAGTTGTAGTATGGCGCACTGACCTCTACATTGCCGAGGCCAGACACCAACTCTCAGACACCTCCTCCTACCGTCCCCTTGATCATGACCCCACCCCCGACCACCAAACCATCATCTCCCAAACCATCCACAACCTCATCATCTCAGGTGACCTCCCACCCATGGCCTCCAACCTCATCGTTCCCCAACCCCGCACCGCCCGCTTCTATCTCCTTCCCAAAATCCACAAACCTGACTGCCCTGGTCGACCCATTGTCTCCACCTGCTCCTGCCCCACCGAACTTATCTCCACCTATCTCAACTCCATTTTCTCCCCCTTGGTCCAGGAACTCCCGACCTACGTCCGTGACTACACCCACGCCCTCCACCTCCTTCAGAACTTCCAATTCCCCGGTCCCCAACACCTCATCTTTACCATGGACGTCCAATCCCTATACACCTGCATTCCCCATACAGATGGCCTAAAGGCCCTCCGCTTCTTCCTGTCCCGCAGGCCCGACCGGTCTCCCTCCACTGACACCCTCATCTGCTTAGCCAAACTCGTCCTCACCCTCAACAACTTCTCTTTCAATTCCTCCCACTTCCTACAGACAAAGGGGGTGGCCATGGGTACCCGCATGGGCCCAAGCTACGCCTGCCTCTTTGTAGGTTACGTGGAACAATCCCTCTTCCGTACCTACACTGGCCCTAAACCCCACCTCATCCTCCGTTACATTGATGACTGTATCGGCGCCACCTCGTGCTCCCACGAGGAGCTCGAACAGTTCATCCACTTCACCAACACCTTCCACCCCAACCTTAAGTTCACCTGGACCATCTCTAATACCTCTCTCTCCTTCCTGGACCTCTCTGT